>NC_064597.1:7263245-7863963 GCF_943734845.2 Anopheles funestus | reverse complement strand
GCCGGAATGTGTGGAGTTAGTTTGTTTGCAATTTGTTTGAGAATACCTTGAGGAGGTGTCCTGGTGTCCTGTCAGGTATTTTCTACAGGTTTTAAAAACCAACAACATCAAAAAGAAAACAAGCAAGAACAACAGTACACCACTCCGGTGATCCGGCCATAATCTCGCCAGGACATTGGAAGGCAAAAAAAATCAATACCCACCATCACTCCGGCACGCGTTTTCACCTGTTTGCCTGTTCCCGGTTGTTTTTTTTGGTTTGACATTTTATCGCGGCAAATGGCGGCCGCTGATAGGTTCCGTTTCTAAGGAAGTTTTGCATTCTCGTTTTGCTGCTTCTATCGCATGAAAGCATTGAGTAACACGCACAACAACAACCACACAAAAAAATCAATTGAATTGTCACTGTATTTATCGAATTAGTTGCTCGTGTGCAGCCGCCTAGCATCACCCGCAAGTTTGTACGCTCAAGGTCAAAGGCAGATGGCAGGGTTTGCCTACTAACCGTGCGCGTGGGCGTTTGTGTTTGTTGAGCTTTTTTCTCTCGTCTTCTTCTTCTGTACCTCCCGTAGTAAAAGCCTACTGGAAGTAGAACGAGATAGGGTGGTATGTGTGGTAGATTCTTCTTAGTGGGAAGGACGAAATGATTGTATAACGATACGCTCTCGCACTGTGTGCCGGGTGATGCACAGCGTTGGGGATGGGGTGTGTGGGGATTCATAGTACTACTACAAAGGTTGTACTGTACGAGTTTTTTTTTTGGTGTGTCTTCTTCGTTTGTTTGTATTTGCAAACCACTACTGCGCCACGTTCCGAAACAGCAAAATGGCACTGGAACTGGTCGTTACGTTCGGGTTTACACACGATATATCTAAATTAAACATGGCGCTTTTTGCTTTGTTGCATCGGCGAAATCGATAAATTACATAATGTTTTACCGTGACGAATTGTTTTTGGTAGAGGCTGAAAGAACACACGAAGGACGCACAATATATGCAATCACATGTTTTTGCTGTGCTGATTGGGCCCGCTGTATATGTGCGAAGTTTTGCTGTGGGACGGAGATATAGGGCACACAATCATTGGTAAAGGGGCCTGGTACTGTGTTCCTTTTA
Source organism: Anopheles funestus (assembly GCF_943734845.2). Classification (NCBI taxonomy): domain Eukaryota; kingdom Metazoa; phylum Arthropoda; class Insecta; order Diptera; family Culicidae; genus Anopheles; species Anopheles funestus. The sequence continues at coordinate 7,862,848 of NC_064597.1, read as the reverse complement.
CATGAAAACTGGAAAAAGGCAGTTATTAAGCGAGCAACAATAGGCAAATAGGCGGTCGATAGTGGAAGGTTTTTACAAGGGTTCGGTGATTGAATGTGGGACAGGAAGTGCACAAATGCAAAGGATTAGCGTTGAAGGTCAAGTATGTAAATAATTGAAAAACCCGTTCTCCATTGTACGTGCCCGGACAGCTTCGATCCATATGGAGCCTGACTAATGCAGTTCCCCGAAAGGTTTTGTGGAAATGTATGTACTTCTTTCGTTGAGGTTTTTGAAGACTGTGGGAAGATATTTGAAATGACAAAAACAAGATTTGGAAAACCTTGAAGTTGTTTGTCCAGTACATTTCGATACATTTGGAAGGAAATAGTAGGATTCGGAGAATAAATATTGGAGCTCTTTTTCTCGCTGTATATCGCCACCCAGACATCAGAATAGGGAATTTACCAACTTCCATCAAAGTCTGATCATATATCTGATCTGAGATCTGAGGACCTCATGGAGTTCCAGTTCGAAATGTATATCACGACCTGCTGAAGCATACGTTTACGGTGTTGTTTTTATGTAATACAAATTCCGATGTCAACGTGCCCTCGACAACAGTTGAAGCTTGCGCACACACGACTGTTAGGCATTACATTCTCGCCAGCATGTGATTTCAATTTACGATACGATACTGGTCGGATCGGCTGTGTTGATTTACTTTCTTCGAGGTTGGAGGCAAACCAAAAACAACAACAAAAGTGACCGGAATATACGCTAGATCCTTTTTCCAATGTCCGGACGTGCAGCTTATTTGTTTCTTTCCTCCATTAACGTACCAACCAGCGCATCACGAACGCTAGAGTAACCAAACAAAAAAAAGGACAGCTTGAACACTGGTACCCAAGTCAAAAAGGGCAATGATGTGAAATGTGAGTGGTGAAACGCAGCATAACAGCAATATCCGACCCACAACCAACCGAAGCATTCAAAGTGAATCTCTATCCGTGCTGACTCGGAAGCAGAAGCGAGAGAGTGCGCGAGAGAGAGAGAAACAGAGCGAAAGAGTAGAGTACTCGACCCATACCATCTATCAAACAGACACAGGCAGGCACCTGCCCGTAGAACCGACACCATGTTTGTGAACCAATGCACCCGCCGACCTCACATCAACGTGTTTGTGCTACTGCTCGGAGCGACTGTGATATGTCCCGCTTACGGAATAATTGATCGGCTGGTGGTGCAAACCAGCAGCGGCCCGATACGCGGCCGTTCGACCATGGTGCAAGGGCGCGAGGTGCACGTATTCAACGGTGTCCCGTTCGCAAAGCCACCGGTGGATAGTTTACGGTTTAAGAAGCCTGTCCCAGCAGAACCATGGCATGGGGTGCTTGATGCAACCAGATTACCTCCATCATGCATACAGGAACGGTAAGTTAGGCATTGGACGGATGGGTAGAAATTGGTTTCCATCACACCCTCCCTGTGTACTATTCCCGCTTATTACGGCTAATTACATTATTGTACCCAGGGACGATGAGTGTGTCTCATCGTACTTTTGTGCCTTGGTATTATTCGGTCTAGTACACCGAATGGAAGCGAATATCTCGAGTATCTCGTCTAAAAACAAAAACATATTATCGAACTTTTGAATGTTTTTCAGATACGAATATTTCCCTGGCTTCGCGGGCGAAGAGATGTGGAATCCAAACACAAACGTTTCGGAAGATTGTCTGTATCTGAACATATGGGTACCAACGAAAACACGCCTTCGACATGGTAGGGGTCTGAACTTTGGAAGCAATGACGTAAGTATACCTCATCGCCAGCATACTTGCTGCAGCGCCTACTGACACAACGCTGCCGACAGTATTTCCAGGATGATGACGATTTCCAACGCCAGCATCAGTCGAAGGGTGGGCTGGCAATGCTTGTTTGGATTTATGGTGGCGGTTTCATGAGCGGCACCTCGACATTGGATATTTACAACGCGGAAATACTGGCCGCGGTTGGTAACGTTATCGTAGCGTCGATGCAGTACCGTGTCGGTGCATTCGGCTTCCTGTACCTAGCACCGTACATTAGTGGCTACGAAGATGATGCTCCAGGTAATGAAGACATTCGCTAGTAAGCGTTGTTGAGCGGTTATTTAACTGGTTGACAACCACTCTCTTCCAGGCAACATGGGCATGTGGGATCAGGCACTGGCGATACGATGGTTGAAGGAAAATGCGAAAGCCTTCGGAGGTGATCCAGATCTGATTACGCTGTTCGGTGAGTCGGCTGGTGGTAGCTCAGTAAGCTTACATCTGTTATCGCCGGTTACTCGCGGCCTATCGAAGCGTGGTATTTTGCAATCCGGTACACTGAACGCACCCTGGAGTCACATGACGGCCGAGAAGGCACTACAAATCGCCGAAGGACTCATCGACGACTGTAACTGTAATCTGACAATGCTTAAGGTAAGTGTTAAGCTTGTTGTTTTATGTCCGCGTGGTGAAACTCAACAAGAATTCCAAAGTTTCTATCCAGAGTTCACAGAGATACATCTGATAGTAGTAACACATGTCATTGATAACACTCCTATACTATGTACGCACACTACTTTGTAGGAATCGCCGAGTACCGTCATGCAGTGCATGAGAAATGTCGATGCGAAGACCATCTCGGTACAGCAGTGGAATTCGTACTCCGGTATACTAGGATTTCCTTCCGCTCCAACCATTGACGGTGTGTTTATGACTGCGGATCCGATGACCATGTTACGTGAGGCAAATTTAGATGGCATTGATATCCTCGTTGGCAGTAACCGGGACGAGGGTAAGTATTGGTTTGGAACAAAAAGACATGTTGCGATCCTTGGCTTACTTTGGTGTCTTCTTTCAGGAACATATTTTCTGTTGTACGATTTTATTGACTATTTTGAAAAGGACGCGGCAACATCGTTGCCAAAGGATAAGTTTTTGGAAATTATGAACACCATCTTCAACAAAGCATCCGAGCCGGAACGTGAGGCAATAATCTTTCAGGTATGTACACTACCATGTCGCAAAGTTATGTCGTCCATTGCTAACCGTCTATCTTGTGTTTAATTGCAGTACACGGGTTGGGAAAGTGGAAATGATGGTTATCAAAATCAACACCAGGTTGGCCGTGCGGTTGGTGATCATTTCTTCATCTGTCCAACGAACGAGTTCGCACTCGGTCTGACGGAACGTGGCGCATCGGTTCACTATTATTATTTTACACATGTAAGTCTCTCGGCAGGTGAGAGAATGTGGGCATTGCAGTGCTAATTATGTTTATTTCCCATGTTTGCAGCGTACCAGTACATCGCTTTGGGGTGAATGGATGGGCGTATTGCATGGGGATGAGGTTGAGTACATATTCGGCCAACCGATGAATGCATCCCTCCAGTACCGGCAGCGGGAAAGGGATTTGAGCAGACGCATGGTGCTATCTGTCAGCGAGTTTGCACGGACAGGGTATGTCAGAGGGATGCATTGTAATGTGCAATCACAGCGTAACTAAAATTCTTCTTTACACAGAAATCCTGCACTAGAAGGTGAACATTGGCCTCTGTATACAAGGGAAAATCCAATCTTTTTCATCTTCAATGCCGAAGGTGAGGACGATCTGCGGGGTGAAAAGTATGGTCGCGGACCGATGGCAACATCGTGCGCATTTTGGAATGACTTTTTACCAAGGCTACGGGCATGGTCAGGTATGTAGAATGATTGACTAATAATGACCCAGTTTGCTTGGATCGTGAACGAATTTTTCAAACGTACTGTGCAGTAAATGCATGTTAACATAAATATCGATTAGAGATGAGAATAACAACTCTTTTTAGTGAGTCAACTCAGAGTGAATGAGTCGTTATTAGGAGTCACCTCGTTTAACGACTCATTTCGGTGTCATAAAAAAACCCGGCCTAAACGTATAAGTTAAGGTTCGGCCATTTTATTTACTCAACAGTGTAAGCATGTAGCCGTAGTGAGTCGAGTTGCACAAAAAGTAAACACGTGAGTTGAACGAAAATGTGCGATTTTTTATTACTTTTTATTCCTTTTTTTATTTAAAGCATTATTTGAGTGAAAAGGAACTTTTGTCAACCAATTGGCATTAAATTAAATCAATTTAATTTTTTTTGCAAAATTTCTCAAAAAAATCGTAAGGGGTAAGCCTTATGAAATTTTCGAGTTGAAATTTTTTTAAATTTTTTTTTCTGATTTTTTATTCTTTTTTTAATTTAAAGCATTATTTGAGGGAAAAAAAACTTATTGCAACAAATTTGCATTCAAATTTATCACATTTATAAATTTTGCTGAGTTGCAGAAAAAATGAGGAAAATTTTACATTTTCTCAAACAGGGTAAGGAACTTGGTTCCTCGAATAACTTCTGGCACAGACATCTAAGGGCATGGCCGTCCAAGAAAAAAATGTAGCCATTGGTGCCATCTATCGACCACAGGTTAAAGATTGGCGATCCTTGGGATACCGACCGAGTTATAGGCAAAATTTGGTGCAAAAATGAGGAAAATTTTCATTTTTCTTTCAATTTTTTGATTTTTTTATTATTTTTCACTCTTATTTTATTTCAAGCATTATTAGAGTGAAAAGAAACTCATTGCAACCCATTGGCATTAAAATAAATCAGTTAAATTTTTTTTGCAAAATTTCTCAAAAAAATCGTAAGGGGTAAGCCTTATGAAATTTTTGAGTTGAAAATTTTTTAAAATTTTTTTTCTGATTTTTTATTCTTTTTTTAATTTAAAGCACTATTTAAGTGAAAAGAAACTTATTGCAACAAATTCCCATTAAAATAAATCAATTTATAAAATTTCACTCGCACATTTTCGTTTCAACTCACGTATTTACTCGTTTTGCGACTCGACTCACCACGGCTACATGCTTACACTCATGAGTGAGTAAGTGAAAAAAAGAGTCACTAAAACTCCTCGTGATGAGTGAACGAAACTCGTTCAATACAACGTTTCTGCACATTATCTCACTCTTACTCACCTTGCACATCTCTAATATCGATCAATATTTTATCTCGTATTACAGTGCCGTCGAAAAATCCGTGCCGCATACCTGAGGAAACGTCAATAGGCAGTACGGCCCGAACAATGCCTATCGTTGTGTTGGTGTTGGTTTTCATCCCGTTGCGGATGGGATTGGCTGCTAATTAAAACAAGTGTGCGGGAACGCGTCCACTCGCTAGTACGCTGCACTGTGAGGGATGCTATTTATTAATGCTTACGTAGGAATACATCCGATCGTACTAAGTATCATTGGTTTGTGATGGCGTATTATCGAATTTCAAGGAGCTTTTCTGGTGAAGCGCAGGCGCTTTTCATCATCATGGATACATACCTTTTTTAAAGTAAAGAGAAAAACTTAAAACAAATCAAACCAAACCAAAAAAAAAAAGAAAGAGGACAAGACAAGAGACACGATACGAACTAAAACACATACAGAAGCAACATTCGCCACGACGTTACCAAAGGACTGGATCCTGTGATCTTTTTCTTTAGGTACTGGTGCCCTAAAACCTCTGTCACAAATACATATCACGTGCTTGAAGACTTATGAAATATTGCTGTGTAGCTATATTAGTGAATATGAAACAAATAACATAAGAGTAAATTGTAAGCACAAGGCGTAACCCTGGCGTATGTTACGAACGGATTTGGACACACTAAAATAGTGAATTTGAATCCTACGTTATATCTACTTCTCTATTTTTCTCGTGATACAGGATTTCTGTTGTTGTTTCGTTACAAGCTAGTACATCGGAGTATAAGAACAATTGAGGAAAGAGAGAGAGAGAGATAAAGCCCTATTTAGATGTTATATTAAACATTGCTGATACGTTATTGTTATTATTTTGATGGCTTTGTTTTAATATAGAATCAAAAACGAGAGGTAAACCAAAAACAAAAGGGGAAACCACATTTTGCATTCAAGCGTAAGAGTAAACATCCATCTTTTTTAGATGTTCAACCGACTATTTAATATAAATATGTAAAACCAAAACATATCATGCAAAGAAACTGGATAAACTTAGATATTAATATACAATATTATAAAGAAGACGAAAAAAAAACCAGAACCCGAGGAACGAAGGAGCAGTGAAGGAAAAGAGGAAGAAAAACAAATAGTGAATAAGGAAATCTACCTTTATAAGAAAGCTTTTTATGAGAATTGTAAAATCACTTTTGAAAATACCAACAACCAGAAACAAAAAAACAAACAACAAAACAAGACATGAACAATGTGTGCGGCGATATTGTTAGTATTGCTACTGTTAGTAAGAGTATTGGTTGGTTTATAATAACGGTCAAATATACGCGATGCGGTCTTATGATCAACAATTCATCATGTATGTGATTCATAATCGTGTTTAGGCAGGTTTGATGCTAAAGCGAAGAAAGCAAACACACAAACATCCAGTAAGCAGTAAGGATTTGCATTTAAAGAGCAAAAACAAAAAAGGATAAGAGAAGAAAAACCCAAAAAAGACAAACACACATTCTTCGATGCGTATGAACAGTTAGCGGGCGGAAAAGTGGAAAAGTTAAGTCAAAACAAAGGAATGTGCACAGCAGCATACTAATATATGGAAGAAAAGCAAAGCCACATTCACAACAACAAACACAAACACACAAAAAAAGACATATCAGGTGCTTTAGTCGTTATTTCATAATTAAAACGCGAAAGGGAGTAGAGAAAAATCGCACCGCCTCCACATTTTTACAGTGCAGTAACAATGCTTTTTCTAGATATAATGGATCCGCGAGCCGTACGCTAGCCAGTTCTATTCACTCCCAACGCTCCCGAACAGTTAGTGAAGTTGAGCAAAATGTCGTACATTTTCAATTGGTTCTTAAAGCGGCTCCACTTTAATGAATCAATTTTAAAAGAAATACACACAAAACTCAAACAATAATGATTATGCGAAGCGTAACAGCGTTTGCTACAGCCATTTTGTACTCGATGTAATGGTTGGTTGACACTTTGACACATAAGCAGCCTGTCAAATTTCTGTTACTAACTATTCACTCTATTACGATGCGTGATACATATCGATGGGTACGGCAAATAGAACTGCTAAAAAACCCGTGCTAGTAGTGGTAGTGGTACATTATACAACAATACTAAGAGCAGATTCAGCATTCCGTAAACGCAGCACAGTGAAAGCTTGTTATTGCAAAACGTGTGTTTGGTAGATTGTGTTGCAGTTCTGTGTGACACCTACTGTGACCTAGTCGTTAGTGTGAAAAGAGCGAAAGCGAATAAGAGAGAAAGAGAGAATAATAGACCCTGAGCTTATCCACGTGTGACCTGAAGCATGTTGACAAGAACAATGGACAACGCATAGTAGCTTGTGTGTAGTTTGACAGCTGTCAAAACCATTCCATGACACTTGCACTGTCTTATATTGTGTTTCTGTTGCTATAAAACAATCTATCGTACAGTATTAAGCAGACAATTGCAACACATAACTAAAGTTAAACGGAATAGAATTGTACAACATATTCGGCCATGATAAAACAGGCAGTGCAAACACTTGACACGTTTCGTAGTAGAACATCAGTAACTAGTAACTGTTACATGTAGCTTACCTAAGCGGTAGAACACACACACTTACAAGCGCCAACGGACCGAGGTTTCGTTACACTAAAGCTATAACACAACTACTTAGCAAAAATCCCATACTGTGGGAGTAAATCGATCTGGCAAGTGTTCGGCTTTAGCGTTGGTTTTGTGCGTAGAGTACACAGGTATTTGTGATTGGCAAATAGTGAGCGAACAGAGCGAACTAACACTATCGTCAAGTTATTGTCCGTTTTTTTTTGTTGCGTTACATGTGAAATTTTATACACTCACACTAGTATTCGTAATAACGCTATGTTCCTTGGAGCTTGTCGCGCTGACTGTAGATTGCCGCCGTAACGAATTGAATGCTGCTTCTTCTCCGTTAGTGTCTGTTAGTATGCGTTTTGCACGAATAGTATTAACAAAGCGAACACCGGATAAACCCTGTAACGTGTTTCGTAACGCTACGAATCTGATTAGGTTGTTCAAGTGGTCATACATAATCGTTTAAATTGTTTTGTTTTCGTACTGCACTATTTATCGATAAACGTTTGCATGCGAGGAAGCGCTGGTGCGTAGCTGGTTCTTTCATACGCATTTGTAGAAAACGGAAGTGGTAACAATTTTATCATCTTATTACAAAGGCCTTCTAGAGACAAAGAATTATAAAAAGATTACAAACAAACAAACAAAAAAAGAAACAAAAACAACTAAGAATACGTTTTGTACAGTAAAACTAGTACTGAGCGCTGCAGTATTATATATTAGCATAACTGTCTACCTTGTAGATAATGATAAATAGTGTATTGTTACAAAGGTAGAGTTAAGCCTAGTAGTGGTGGGACCGGTAAAGATGGCCCAATATCCATTATGCAAACGCTAGACTATCTAATGAAAAAGTAGTTGCTGGACATCAACACATATCATATTGGAATGTAAGCTAAAATGTGAAGCTAGAGGAACAAGATAGTGCACCAGCCGTGTCCAAAGCAGTTCAATTGCAGCACGGTACGAACGAACGAACGAAGGAAACGCGCCTAGATGCGTTTCTTGGTGCAAAAAACGACACCTCTAGACATGATAAAAATTATTAAATGGAGCGTAGGGCAAAAACACATTAGAAGATGTTGAGTAGAAATTTTCTATCCGGCTTTAATGGATGGTTCAAAGCAGAATAAGATAATAATTCCCCCTTTCACTCGGAAAATACCCTATACAGACACGAGCACGGAAATCTGATTTGCGATTAAGTTGTCAACACTCATCAGAGATTCTTCAAACAAAGTAAACGCTTTTTCTCAAACATCCTTTTGCGAGGGATTGTTCATGTGCATTTCTGTTACAAACCGATAAAGACTGAATTTGGACTCGTATGTCGACCCGATACGTATTACTATCCATTATAAAGTCACGAGAATTTAGCTCGAGCTTTTAGTACAATGGCTTAAGTATTGTGTATGTGTGTGTGTGTTTTTATTGCGACCTTTTCTCTTACAGTAACCAATAATGGGGCACATGAAAACATACATTATTGCTATGTTCAATTTTTGGCCTAATAAGAATCACCGAATTATAAGGGTATTTTTTTTTTGCACAGACGAACCGGTTTCCTCTACGCTTATCGGTTTGTACTACGTTGTGAGCTGACAGCTGACAGTTCACTTACGTTGTGAGCTGACAGCTGACGTTTGAGACGAAACTTCAAAGTTTATATTCGCCTCCTATAACTGACAGTATTGATCAAACAAGAAAGGCTGTGGAATTGCAAGAGATGATGTTGCTCTATATGTTCTTGCTCTGGTTGTTTCAGAAACAAAAAAATATTTTAATTGATTTGGAATTAATAATATAGTTTCTGCCGGAGATCTTTGTTTATGTTCACCAAAGTACACCTCTCACCTGGCACGTAGCATCTCATTACTCATAGTATTCGTCCCCAAAAAATATTGGATGTTCCTGTACGACGAGCTCAGTAGTCAAATCCCACAAAAACCACTCTAGTGGCATGTAGAATCTATTTCTCTATAAAAGCCTAATTTAATTGCGCCACCACTCAGCTTTTGTATCGAATGATAGTATCGAGAGTATCCATTTTTGTTTCCAAGAATCCCCAATAAGTAGAAGGGGGAGGTCATTTCTGTACGATGTTGGGAAAATTTGATTACTAGCAAAGATGGCATCCATTTTGTTTTTTTTTGTTTTTGCACCGCAAGCACGATCGGTGTTAACGCCATCTCTGGATATGTTTGGAAGCTAGTAATAGGGGAAAACCATTTAATCTAGAACTGCAAGAAGAATTGGTAATTGCAGCCCGAGGCTCCAATGACAATAATAATAAGCAAACCGTTCTATTTTTAATCCTTTTTCTCCTGTAAAATTAGGGAGGACCCGCCCCCCCCCCCCTGATTGCTTGTGTGCGTGTGTATTTGTGTGTGAGTGTGTGTGTGTATGTAGCGTGCATGGTACGTTGGACTGTTGGAAATGCTAGTGAAGTTAAGAACCTTGCGCGAAATTCGGTTTTTGCTGCGAACATGCTTTCGACTATTTTCGAAACGATATACATTTTAATTACACCACTGCGAAACAGTCCGCTATTGTCGTTGCTAAGATTTAACGAGTAGACATTGGAGTAAAAAAAAAGCTTTGAAACTGAGCAAAACAAAAGAGCAAACAACAAACATATCAAACATATCTAGATTAGTGCCTGTCTGTGACGAATAAAAAAAATCGACTAGTCAACCGTACAGCTGATAGATAATAACATATTTATTCACCAATAGCAGCAGTGGTATCTTTCAATGTCTATTTCACAATAATAAACAATCACACAAGAGACACACAGCCATATACACACACAAATACAATCAAGACAGACGTTGTAGTACTGTAGCAAAAAAAAAGAAGAGAATATGATTTGTGTATGAATTTTGCCAATTTTTAAGCAGCGCAATAATGGATAGACATTAACCCCTTTGATGGCTTAGTATCGATGGCCGCGCTTTAGATATTGTTTACAAAACAAGTTGTTTTAGATATTTTTTTTCGTCATGTTATATAACAAAATACTACCGTAGTATTAAGGCCTGGCCGTTCTTTAAGAATTAAAAAAATATATAAATATATATTATTGTACCGATAGTGGTATGAGAGTAGTTAAGAATGTTCATTGGGGGAAGATATTAGTAGCGTATTTAGTAGTTGTTCGATCAGTTGGAAATTTAACACACACACACACATACACACGTACACGTAAAAGATAAAGTACGATAAAACGAAATTATTATCCAGGTAAACATAATCGAACTAAAGTTCTCTAAATAAAAAAAAAAACCACTAAAAGCGAAGGGAAGCGGTAGAAACGAACCACATTTTATAAATGTACACGGACTAACGTTTAAAGCTAATATGAATAAACCAACAAACTAGTGTGAGAAGCGTGTTAAGTTGCGACTAAGCGTAACCCCCAGTGAAGGATGTCTAAGCTTAACACTTCTAGTGCTGTACGCCATTTTGTACTAAACGCGTTAAACGGAAAGGAAACACACACACACGTGCATGCATGCAGAGAAACAAGTATAAGTATTTAGTAGTAGGATACGTACTAAATTATCAGCTGGACTGAGCACGAACAACATGCATGTTATCCTATCACACACACACACACTTCATATACGCATATTAATTAGGTTGCTTTTTAGTACTAACTTGGGAAGCATGTTGTATAATAAGAAGGTAGGGGAAGCTTTTTATTGCCTAGTCACAAACGACACTTAACACACCAGCTATAGAACGGATAAATAATCCAAAGACATTTACCCACCTTTTTGCAAACATGGGTTGCGAAACAGAGGGAAACAGAGAGAGAGAGAGAGAAGAGGGAAGGGCGGTTGTGTATTTTGATGGTGTCACAGGAACAGAAATATTATATAACTATTTTCATATACGTTCAAAGGTGTATTTACGTGCAAACAAAGCGATTCATATACATATACATGTATGTATGTATATAATAGGGTAGTGATGTGGTTTTCCTGTGTTTAGGCATTTATTCTTCACACAAATATAATGCTAACAAAAAAAGATCCTTACTCAGGAGATGAGACGAAAGAGTTGAAGTATGTCGGTATGAACGATATTTAAGTAACCGTTACGGCATAATATATTTATCACTCTTATTATCTAATATTGCATAGTTTATGCATAAAGAAGAAGAAAACACACACACACAAAAACCATCCTACATTAGACATTAGGTTTTTACATTGCGTTCGTTGGTGTTACACAAGAAATGATAGAAAGTCTAGCCTTCACGATATAAAAACAAACCTAAAACCTAACTTAATCTATATATATATATGGTACGTGGGTGTTAGTGTATGTGTGAATGCGCCTGTATGTATGTGACCATTAGTGTGTGCGTGTGTGTATGCATAATGGCTAATAGTTTGTTGGTGTGGCTGTGCTGACACTTGCCAATGCGAGTCATTGAGTGGTTCGTACATGTTGTTTTACGTGTTATTCGTTTCAAGTATTATTAACACTATTATCGTGCTCGGTTTTTTCTCTCTATAGCACCGTCCAAATATAGCAAGATGTATAACACTTTAGGACACGTGCATGCCAAATGTTTTCCTTAGCTCCCCGCCCGTACAGAGTAGCTGGTGATTAGTGCCTGTTAGGTACAATCTAAAAACAAAGACTTGCCCCTTCTTATGGTAGAATATGTTCTCGTCTTACATAGTTTATCAGTTTGATGCAACACTAAGCAAAGTATCAATAGCTATAATTATAGCAAACACTCAAAAACAACATTTTCTTTTCCTAACAAACCTTTCCCAATTAGGAACAAACCTAACAAAAGAACAACAGTATTTTATTTTACATATCCCCCCCTGTTGGTGTTGTTGTTTTGGTTGTTTCCTTGTTGCCTTATAGTCGAATTTTAGGAACGAGTATTAAAGAAAACAAACAAAACATAATAGCTACAGTAATACTTACCGGTACTGCTACCTGCAAATCTAGCGTTTGAAATTTTTGGAAACAAAAAAAAAAAGCAAACGGACAAAAAGAAACAAACAAACAAACAAAAAAACAAAATCCCTAATCCCCACCATGCCAAGAGCTTTGTTCGTCGTCCAACCACACTACTTGTATTAGTGTTAGTAGTAGCAAACAAAAAAAAGAAGAAAACTGGTGCGATGGTAACTGTCATGTTACATAACCACACTTTTAACCATAGTGGTTAACCGGGTTAAACACGGTTTTTACTAGAATGAGCGTACATACATACTCTAACCTACCCTTTTTTATACGTTTTATGGTACCGTCTATACTCCTCAGACAATGCAAAAAAAAAACTAAACCAAAATAAGCAAAATAATTGAAGAAAACAAAAAAACACAGCGCGTCGAGTAAAAGATCGGACAGCGATAGCGTAGCGCAATGTGCAGTAGAAAACAGCATCATCCCTAGTCGCATAGCAAGCAGTGAAGAATTTAGTCAAAAGTTGAGAAACCTCACGTCAATTCTATAAAGATAAGATATAAGCTAGCATATCCTGTGCGTTTTTATTAAAACAAAAAAAAAGCTCTGTGGCGAAACCATTTTATAATGTAGAAACAAAGGCAAAACAAAACTAACAAAAACAAAAACCAAAACAAATGGCACTGGTTGACACGAGTATACATGTATGTACCCAATTAGTGTATGAGTAACGTTAGTGCTGTCACAATGACATAACTTGTCAACATGACATAACTGTCACAATGCGTTCGCTTCCCTCATCTGCGATGTGGGCATTTCTTCTTGTTCTTAACCTAGTTTTTTGTAGCGAATGTTTAATCCATCCCACCTGTATTTGACGCTGGCATCTCTTGCCCCTCTCCCCCCCGCCCCCCGATACATACCGTGTGACACGCACCGAATACCAACAAAACGCATCAATTTTAGATGTTACTAACGTATACACAGCTAGTTTGGTTTCAACAAATACAAACAATAACTACACAATAATGTTTACTAGCATACTAGCAGCGAATGCTACCTACCACTAATAGTGCTACACTGAATGTAAACACCGAGAGACGTCAGGTTGCGTCACTTTCTGCGATAGTTGTGAAACTTCCACTGATATACCTATACATATATATATACATATATACACACATACATATCAAGCTGATAGGGGGCAGATATAGAAGAAAAAAAAATACTCAACGCTGTTAGTAAACCATGCATGCGCATCGGACCCTTCCCCCCACGGAATGTTAGGAGCGTTATGCGTTACTTAGCGTAACTAACACTTGCTTAGGTGGCCCGCGCCCTATATACACAAATGCCAGTAAGCGTTCTATGTAGTACAGCTCTGTGCTTAGCCATCGGGCGCAATATCAATGGCGACTGTTTGTGCGTGTGTACCAACAAGATTTGTGAGCAAAAGACATTTAGTAAACTAAGTATTAAGCTAGCTCCTCCTCGTAATGTGCTCCGTTAGTTGTTTAGTATACCTTGGATTTGTTCCCATGTTCCCCAGCCAGTAGCCACTTGATACATATTTTATATATATACACCTATATATATATATATATATATATAAAAATAAATATTATATATTATAATGTATAATATATAATATATATTATATATTGTGAAAAACCGTCAGGGCCGTCGGGTTAGACCAAAAATGAAAGAATCGAAGAGTGCAAAAAAAAAACAACAGTGAAGTAAAACCAAAAAAACCCAACATAAACTCTCAACTGCATGTTTCTAGTGCGTGGAAAACGCGTGCTCTACAGTACGGAATAGCCTCGTAGAAGAAAAGTATTTGTACCGGCTTGTCGATAAAAATTTTACCAGCGTGTGTTGCACCGTTTACGCGATTTGGCCGCGCCTTTCTTTTGCTTTTGTTTCTCTTCGCGCACGTAGCGTTTGGAACTGCTCAATTAAACCGTAGCATTTAGCACGTTTCTTAGCATATCGTGGTCGAAAATATGGTTGTAATCCTCGTACGGAAACGCTTCAAACACTATCCTTTCGCAAACTGGCAAACGGGAGTTTGAATGCTTCCTGGGGGGAAAAAAAACCCACGTGAAAGCATTCGCAATCACGTTTGTCAGACCTGTGGATCGGCAAGGCGATTTCGTACCGCGCATGGTACGGGGACGGGCAATTAGCACCATATGGTTCCTGGAGCTAATTGGTTCGATCACATCGTTGATGCCATTTCCAGAAAATGAGTGTTTAATTTTGAAATTTAAAAAAAAACCGATAGTTTGCACTTGTGTTTTGGAGTGTTGTTGGTGTGGAAAGGTCGCAGCTAATAAAGGAGCGGCATAATGAAATAGGTTCATTCGCGAAACAAGTACCAGTTTCGCGTAGTTTTGATGATGATAATACAAACGATGAATATTTATAGGAATTATCACATTTACATGCATATATATATACATAAATATACAATTATTGTGACACAGACAAATGTAATATGTAATGTAATGACACTTTGCGTTCGTCAGTACACCCTACCCCCCCTCCCCCCACCCCTGATACATTTCGTTTCGATAGTTAAGCTTTAATATAAGAATCTTATGCTTAGCTTTTTCTTTGAATGTTGAACAGCAACGGAAGCATATTTGAGTGGTTTAAATAGCGCAACAAACAAACAAACAAACCAAAAAAAAAAGATTAGGAAAAATAATAAAATACAACTAACACCTAAGGTACGGGATGTAGCAAGATAATCCGAAAGTGTCTATTTTATATATATAGAAAAGTGACCGAGTGAGAAAAGGGAAGAGACAGTTTTAAAACAAAACAAAAACCAAAACAAAAAATGGGCATAAAAAATACCAAACAACCCGAATGCTAAGTGAACAACAATCGACACAAAACATATCAATTTTCCGAACACGATAGCGTGGATCATAAATAGAATATTATGTATTGCAGACAGCCACACTGGCAAACCAAAAAAAAACAAACAAAGCATGTAAAATAAAGATATTATGGTACAAAATATGTTACACTGTTGTAATGTTTTCATCTGGACGGTTTATAAAAACATTCACTCACATTTTTTTCTTTCATTTTTTTTTAACGGTTACATTTTTTTTGCTAAATAATTAACTTTACTCCACGACATGTTCAACGAGAGCACGTTTTGATTTTTTTAGTGTGTTTTAGTGGATGGAGGCGCACAGTACTTCACTTTACTTAACACCTGTTTGTCATTTTTCGGATAGCAAATTAATAATTATAATGTCAATAATACTACAACATTAGACACCCAGTGTGCAAATTATGACTTTTTAATAAAGGAAATCGTAAGTATAATATCATAAATACATAATATTGTAGTGTTAGTAAGATTATTGCATACTTTAGTAAAGTACCAGGCGCCTCCAGCAATCTTTTGTCATATTCGAAAAATTTCAATAACTTCTATGGATTGATGTTTTCGAGGTTCGCAAAATTTTGTATTGATATTTAAATCCTTGTTTGCAAACGTTTTGTAGTTGAGTTTTAATAACTCTTAAATTAACTGAACGTTTGATCAGAACCGGGTAGAATGAGCATTGAAAAAATGTAAATAATTTAAGTCATATAAATTTTCTATTATTATCGATATAATACGGTGTACTGTTACACAAGTTATTCTTAATACGTGGTTATCAAAACGATTGTTTTATTTTTTTTTATTTAAAAGCCTCTTACTATGACAATAAATAATGGTAAATTTTATAATCTAATCGTTAAATACTCGGGGGGAGACTAAAGATAGAAATAAAGGAAGGATCTTTTACGCCGTTTGTGTATTTTTCAGAATTTATCTGCAAACGGTGCGACTTCAATCACCCCTTTTTGAGCGGACGAGGGATTATTCAAAATGTTTGACAATACAGCAGTTTGTTTCCCGGAAAACTTGTACAGTAGTGTGAACGTCGGTAGAGTAAATATACGTCAATGTAAAACGGTGTTTGTAATGTTTTTTTTTCTCTCTTCTGTACGCCATTTTTAACCATACCGCAATACCGCGGTTATGCTATTCAGCAGATTTGTATGGAACCGGGCCACAATTTCAACTCGACAGTATAAACAGCGACGCACAATCTTGCCCTCATTTGACAGTAGCAGCAAAACAAAGATCGCGACGAATAACGCCATATAGTAATACAAAAAAAAAACAGAGTTTTTAAACCTAATCCAATACTAGTTTTGATACAATTTTTAACCTGTCGTGCGTTATGAAAACGTACCCGAATGGATAGCACGCAGATAAATCATTGAGTACACCCGACGCGGTTTTGTTAATATGCACAATTAGCTTATTTGTCACTTCTTGACATTGTGCCAAACCAGGTGGAGGCTTTTCTTGTGCTAGAAATACAAGTGTGTGTCAACAACATAAACTCACTTTAATGCGTAAAACTGGCTAGTGGCGTGTGTTGCTGTAATCAGTGCTACGGTTCTATTTCATTTGCAATGGCATTCGTAATGAAGTGCCGATTGCCACGGTACTGACGGTGTTGTGAGAACAGACGGAAGCTTCTGCGATTGTCGTAGTAGGTTGTGTAGTTTTGGCATCGATAACTATGGTGAGTAGCGTAGAGCTATACCTTCCAAACGGTGCACTAGATTCGTATCCACCAGCTACAGATACGGAAGTATAGCAATCACTGCTTGTTTGTTGCGTTCCATTCTAGCAATAATGGACATCGTAGGGTTAGTGAAGAAGTCGTACGCCGATTACGGCACCATGTTGAAGGATTCCTGGTATACCATCAACACGGAAGACCTAAATGTAAGTACTTGACACATTACTTGACCCTGTGCTGCACTACTGATTGCTAGTTAACTGTTTCTTCCCTCTATATTCCAGCTATCATGGGCAATCAAACTGTTGGTGGCTATTTTGGCAATAATAGCCACCATCTACATCTGGCGCAGGAAACATCTCAGAAGTAGGAACCCAACCGACCGTAGGCAGTGTGTGTCCACATTCTAGCGTTTTGTTATTTTTATTTCAGAACTAGAAGAAAAAATGCAGCTACAGAACCAGTACGCATCTCACATGCGTTTCCGCAAGCGCGACAAAATGATGTTCTACGGACGTCGGATGCTGCGCAAGGTAAAATCCATATCAGGCCAAGCGTACGGTGGCCAGGGTCGTAAACGTCGTGCGGTGATGCGGTTTGCAAAGCGGCTGCTGTTGCGGAAGGACGTGACACCGACGCAACTGTTGGTGATTGAACCGCCGGCCGAATATCTGGAGGTGGCATCCGATGGTAACGATCGTGTACCGCCCGATGCGCTTTATATGCTACAATCAATACGCATCTTTGGGCACTTCGAGAAGCCCGTCTTTTTGAAGTTATGCAAGCATACGGAAATCATTAATCTCATAGCGGGCGAAAGCTTGATTAAGGTGGGCGATCCGGACGATAGTGTATTTATCGTCCAGACGGGACAGGTGAATGTGTTCCTAAACAATCCGGACGGAAGTTCCATCACGCTGAAGGTGGTACGGCAAGGTGAATCGGTAACATCACTGTTGAGCTTTATTGATGTACTAGTGGTAAGTGGTGCATTGGATCGTGTACTAGTGAAAGGTAGAAGGAACCATTAATTAAAACTATTTTCCCAACAGGGCAATGCGAGCCAGTATAAAACGGTCACCGCACGGGCGATGGAAAACTCGCAGGTGATCCGATTGCCGATGTTTGCCTTTCAGCAGGTGTTTAGCGAATGTCCAGATTTGCTGGTACGTGTGATACAGGTTATAATGGTGCGTTTGCAGCGTGTCACCATTACCGCACTGCACAACTATCTTGGCTTGAGTACGGAATACATACAGGTAAGCTTTCTCCTTCCGTGTCCATATACAGCTGTAACACCCAATAATGCCTGCTTTTCGCAGTGTTCATCACAGCGGAAAAAGATTCCGATTGCACCGCAGACTAAGGGCAGCCCCGGCCATCGACGGGTACCATCCGATCAGGTACATCCCGTACCGCATTCGCTCGTGGGCGAAATCAAACCGGACATGCTGGTAGATCTGTCCGACGGGCAGCACAATGTAGGCCGCCGTACGTCCGCCCTACCGATCGAACCAATCGATCATGCGGTGCTGAAGGCGTGCGCTGTCGATGGATTCATGCAGGAGCTAGATCTACCCGATACGCACAAGCAAACGATCGAAGACAGCATACTGATCAAAGAGGTATCGCCCGGTACAACGCTCGTCCATCAGGGTGTGTTGGATGTGAGTATTTTGTCATCCATTTATTTGCAAAGCAGCAACGGATTTATTTGCCTGCTCTCTTAACCTATCTTCTCAGGACGTTATGTTGATTTTCGTGATTGCCGGTGGGCTCACGCTAACGCAGTGCCCCCAAACGGGCCCGATTGCGCAGGATGCTAACAAGCTTGTCGGCGATAAGATGGACAATCATACCGTCACCATCTACCCGGGTGATGTGGTCGGCGGTTTGGCGGTCCTAACAGGCGAATGTAGCCTGTACACGATCCGTGCGAAACACAATTCCCGTGTAGGATTGCTCAACAAGGATGTCATCTATAAGTATGCTGAACGATAGTTTCTTTCTTTTTTTTTAAATCTGTATTGAGTTTTTGCTATGCTTGTAGGTAGTGTTGGGTGAATTTGATTCAGATTCAGTTGAATCTGAATGAATCTTTGAACTGAATGAATGATTCTGAATCTTTGTTGTGAATGTTCATGAATCCATATTGAATTATAAATCCTAAGAATTTCGGGATAGGGCGTTCATTGATGGTGGTCCCTCAACTTCCCGGTCAGTACTTTTGGAAAAAGTCCAGTACCCCCCCCCCCCCCCACTTTACCCCTCCCAGTAAGCACTTTTTCTTTAATTTAGTTGACAGGGAATAATAAACGATTCATGAATCTTTCAGGATTCATGGCAGGGAATAATAAAAGATTCATGAATCTTTCAGGATTCATGACAGGGAATAATAAACGATTCATGAATCTCTCAGGATTCATGGCAGGGAATAATAAAAGATTCATGAATCTTTCAGGATTCATGGGAGGGAATAATAAAAGATTCATGAATCTTTCAGGATTCATGGCAGGGAATAATAAAAGATTCATGAATCTCTCAGGATTGATGGCAGGCAATAATAAAAGATTCATGAATCTTTCAGGATTCATGGCAGGGAATAATAATAGATTCATGAATCTTTCAGGATTCATGGCAGGGAATAATAAAAGATTCATGAATCTTTCAGGATTGATGGCAGGCAATAATAAACGATTCATGAATCTCTCAGGATTCATGACAGGGAATAATAAAAGATTCATGAATCTTTCGGGATTCATGGCAGGGAATAATAAAAGATTCATGAATCTTCAAGGATTCATTTCAATTTATGGCAATTTATAAACATTTTGGGAGCCGGCACATGATTTAAATGACTCTTCACTAACGATTCGCATGAATGACTCTTTTCAAAAGATTCAATAAGCACAACGCTACTTGTAGGGTTATTATTATTATTTTCTGATACTTTTTTTGTTGCTTCTTCTCATAGAATAATGCGCGAACGTCCAGCAGTAGTGCTCGATATAGCTAATAGCGTCGTAAAGCGTTTATCGCCTTTAGTGCGGCAGTGTGACTTTGCACTCGATTGGAATTTTATTGAGTCAGGGCGGGCGGTTTACCGGCAGGAGGAAACGAGTGATTCCACCTACATCGTGCTGAACGGGCGGCTACGATCAGTGACGACACACCCGAACGGTAAGAAGGAAATCGTGGGCGAGTATGGCAAAGGTGATCTGATTGGCATTATCGAAATGATTACGGAGACGCCCCGTACTACGACGGTGATGGCGGTGCGTGATTCGGAACTGGCGAAACTCCCCGAAGGGTTGTTTAATGCGATCAAATTCAAGTACCCGATCGTGGTGACGCAACTGATCAGTTTGCTCAGCCACCGGATACTTGGCTCGATGCGTTCCCGCCCGATTGCTACCAGCTCGTTTACGTCCGTGTCGTTCGATACGAACCAGCAGATACAGCACCGTTATTCGACGGTGGCGATCGTGGCGGTCAGTGATGATGTGCCACTGTCACCGTTTACGTACGAGCTGTACCATTCGCTCAGTACGATCGGTTCGACGGTGCGGCTCACGTCGGAGATTGTACGGAAAGCGCTCGGTGCAACGATTATGGAACCGCCGAACGAGTATCGGTTGACGAGCTGGCTCGGGCAGCAGGAGGACCGGCACAATATTACGCTCTACCAGTGTGACAACTCGTTTGGGCCGTGGACGCAACGCTGCCTACGGCAGGCCGATGTCATTTTGATCGTTGGCTTTGGCGATCGGTCACCGATGATGGGCAAGCTGGAGAAGGAGATCGACCGGTTGGCGATCAGGACGGCGAAGGAGCTGGTACTGCTACACCCGGAGGAGGGTAATACCTGTCCGAACAATACGATCAGCTGGTTAAATATGCGTGCCTGGGTATCCCGGCACCATCACATCCAGTGCCCGAAGCGAATGTTTACACGTCGGAGTCAGAATAAAATCGTAAGTAATGCCAGTTCGAGCAATAAGAGTCATTTTGGGATAATCGTTTAACACATAATTGCATCTTTATTCTGTAGGCTGAGCTGTACGAGCGTATAATGAAGAACGAACCGTACATTCACTGTGATTTCTCCCGCTTGGCACGGTGGCTAACCGGTAACTCTGTTGGGCTGGTGCTCGGTGGTGGTGGTGCTCGTGGTGCTGCGCACGTAGGTATGCTGAAGGCGATCCAGGAGGCGGGCATACCCATCGATATGGTCGGTGGTGTAAGCATCGGTGCGTTTATGGGTGCACTCTGGTGTATGGAGAAAAACATAACAACCATGACACAAAAAGCACGCGAATGGTGTACGGTGAGTAATGTTTTTTTTTTGGGATTTTTCTTTATGAAGGATGAAAATTTTGAATTTTTTTTTTATGAAAAAACGTTGTGTTGCTTCATCCACAGAAAATGACCCAATGGAGTCGACAGTTGCGCGATCTCACGTACCCGATAACGTCAATGTTTTCTGGTCGGCATTTCAATCAAACCATACGCGGTACGTTCGGGGACATTTGCATCGAGGATCTGTGGATACCATACTTCACCCTTACCACCGACATCTCCGCCAGCTGTGCCCGGGTACACACACACGGTAATGTAGAAATGTTTCATTTTTTTGCTGTCGTTGTTTTTAGATATTTTTTTTTTTGGTTCCCGGCCCTCCCCCTTTCTGTGGTACCAATAGTGCAGCAGGTGTGGATGTTCAATTTTTTATTTGACAATTTTTTACCAAAAAACTTTGTATTGGCATTTTTTTTTTATTTTGTTTTCTTCTTCTGATTTTAATCTAATTGGTCGTATCCTTTTTTAGTTTTCAAAATCATCTTCGTACCCAACCACTTGTACCCACCCATCCGCTATGCAAAGTTTTGTTCTCGTTCTAAGCATCCCTCCGCTTGGGGCAAACATAACTGTGCCCCCATTCCTTCTGTTTGTTCTTCCTTCTCTCTGCCCTCTTTCTTCTTCTTTCTTTTCTTGCGCGCGCTCCTTTTGTTTTCCTTATTTTTCTTTCGCTCTCTCTCTCTCTTTCTCTCACTCTTATCTTTCGGCAAAATGAAGGATACACTTATATATGTCTGAAGGTGTTTTTGGTAACGTGCATGCATTCATCAACTGACAAATCGCGCTCGTATACCTTTTTCAATGTTGACCTTTAGCATGTAAGAGCCTTTTACCGCCAATAGCTGTATACTGTAGTAGTGGCGATGAGCGGCATGATTGATTTTACAACACTATCATACATGTTTTCAAGATTGTTAAAGCCGTTCCATTTCACCGTGGAGAACGGTTTAAATCATTAAAAGGCTTCCCACTGGAACAGCAGCCTTAGTGAGCTTCTAGTGTTACGAGCTCTGGCAAATAGCTGCTTCGATTCAAAAAAAACTACCAAGCTACTAACTTGTGTAGGTGTACTCTCTTCCTTGCTGCAAAATGAAGCATTACGTTTCCATGTAACGCTTACTAACGCTCTTACAAACGTGTGTGTGTGGCTGTGTGTGTTTGTATGTCTCTCAGTGTAATAGCGCGTACATTGTAATAGGAATAGTTTCGCTTATTCGGTTCTGACGTCGTTCTAACTCTCCGCTACGCTCCGTATACCGTCATTGGCAGCAACGGGTTTTGATTGGGAATAACGCCCTAATAATAACGCACTCAATAACTATAATACGCAATGTGCAATAAAACAGGTTCAACGTGGCGTTACGTACGTTCGTCGATGTCGCTGAGCGGTTACATGCCACCGTTATGCGATCCAACAGATGGTCACCTACTGCTGGATGGTGGGTACGTCAATAATCTCCCAGGTAATTAAAACTGTTGTCTAAGTGTATGCGTCTTTTGTTTTTTTGTTTCTCCCGCCTCCGTAGCTTGTCATATATTTATATAAATATAAGCATAGTGTCGTTTGAGCCATTCTAGACGAAAAAAAAAAAACAAAACGATCATTTAAGAAGAAGAAGTAAAAAAGAGAATCTGCAAAACAGTGGAAATTTGCAATTGAAAACTCAACAAAACCAAACGACATAATTTCATTTACTATTTACTATTCTAGCTGGTTGTGGAAAGTTTCAAACATCAAGTTAACATTCCACTAACATAAGATTCATTGTTAAAAATAACGAACTTTTGAGCAAGGAGATGAAACAACAGTAAATAAAAGTAAAGAAACAATAGTTTAATTAGTACTTAAGTAAATCAAACATTTAAAATCCCCGCCGTTCATACCAGCAGCTAGACACGTTACGCTAGGTTATGTGTGGTGGCAATCATGAGTATATTAAGTATAAGTTACTACGCGCTACTAACCGTTGTTTGTGTGTAGTTAGTGAAAAGAAAAAAAGAAATGGTTTCGCAATCAAAACAGCAAAGTATATAGGAACATCACGTTACTATTTTGTATTTCCCATATATCGAACATATATGTTTGTCACGAAACCCTTTCATCTGTGGTGGTTGCTCCCCTTGTGTTGGTAAGCTGTGACGATCCAGTAGTTTCAGTTACCAAAAAAAAAAACGTTTGCCGTAAGAAAAGCTATTACAGCTAATTACAACTTGCACTGCAGTATGAGTGTTTGCTCCAATTACTCCACGCACAACAAAATACTAGCTTATGCGTTATTCACGTTAATAACATTATTAACCTTGCAAGCAGCTACCAAATGATATGTACAAGGGGGAAAGAATTCCCAGTAGCGACCAATTTGCATTTTTTGTTCTTTTTTTTATTTTATTTTGTCCCTTCCTCCTTCACACACACTCCCCTTCACCATTCCACGCAATGTAACGCAACAGTCGGTCCATTACTTCATGATGCCCAAAAGAAAAGAGGAGAGAAATTTTACCTTATCTTGTTCACCATCATTAATGCTGGTTACATCTTCATTTTCAACGTCATTTGTTCCCCACCAGAGGAGGTCATCTTCTTTTAGTAGTCTTTATATGCGCACTGCACTGGTCTTATCTTTTGGCTATCTGTGTTTGGCAGCTAAAAAAAAATCTCACTTAAATCTGTGAAGAAAAAGCGCGCGTACCTATGTTATATTACGCACTACTTGTACTTTGTGGTTTCCTTACCCCCCTTTATTACTTCCAGGCTTTCCAGGCGCATCCAACAATTCTAAGTACCCAAGTCTTCCCCCCAAAAAGCATCCAACAAGCGCCATTTTCTTGCTGTAGCGTTTGTACCCGTTTATCCACTCTTTTTTTTCTCTCTCTCTCTCTTCTGCTCCTTTCTTCTATCTTTTTTCCCATTTATATTGCTTCCTTATTTTTTTTGTTAAATTGTTTTTACACCACAATTGTGCGATTCTGCTGCTGCTGCTGTTTTGCTATTTGTTTTCCTTTTTAGTTTTGTTTTCCTTTTTTTGTTTTGTTTTGCTAAAAGTTTGTTGTGTCGTTGTTACCCCAAAATCAGGAGATCTGTGGCGTTGTGTACGTGCCAGTATGTCAGTAGCCGGTATATTTCCTCCTATCTGTGATACACGAGATGGCCATCTGCTGTTAGATGGTTGCTATACGAATAATGTGCCAGGTAAATTGAAGCTCGATTTTTTTTTTTAGTTTTGATTTTACTTCCCATACCTGTTTTGTTTTTGTTTTACACCCTTTCCCAACAATGTGTAAATTTTTTTTTTTGGGTAACAATTTCCCATTACCACACGTTCCTTTTGCATATTTGCTTGCGAAACCATTCGACAAACCTTGCCTTTTATTAACATTTATATCAACCCATTCACTTATACAGAGAAAATACACTATTACTTCGCTAGCTTCTTTTTTTTTACTTTAAATACCATTTCCTTTTTACACCGTCCAAGTATGTGTGTGTTTGTTTGTGTGTGTGTGTGTGTGTGTGGAATCACTGCAATAGAAAACAATAGACGTCTGTGTTACTATTTCTAAGCTTTTTTCTAAGTAGGAGAGGGGAAGATTAGTTTAGTTTTAGCACTGTAAGGATTAGTCTTTAAGATGGGATTATCTCATATCACTTCAAACAGATGAAAACTGCCATATAAACCATACACTTAACCTAGCAAAGTTTAGATTGCTTCAGGTTATTCTGCAATCGTGCATCACAAATGAGAAATATTAATGAACAGTAGGGAAGAACTTTTTTTTTGTACAAAATTTCAACAGGTTTAACTACACAACAATAGTTCAGAATGTAAGGAATATAGGAATAATTTTTTGTTACTATTCGTTTTGTTTTCGTTTTTTTTGTTGTTTCCCCTAAATCCATTTTGTTTCTGGCACTGTTAACTGTTGTTGCTTCCCTCATTTTCTCATGCAGCGGATGTGATGCGGGCACAGGGTGCAGCACATATTATAGCGATAGATGTGGGTTCGCAGGACGATACAGATCTGACAGATTACGGCGATGATCTATCCGGTTGGTGGTTGCTTTACAAGCGCTGGAACCCGTTCACCTCGCCGGTGAAGGTACCGAATCTGCCCGATATCCAATCACGCCTCGCATACGTATCGTGTGTGCGTCAGCTAGAGGTATGTAACCACCGGTAACGCGTTACCGAGTTGGAATAAACACTAAGCTGTCACTCTTATATTTTGACGTTTCGCTTTGCAGGAGGTAAAGAAGAGCGACTACTGTGAATACATTCGGCCACCGATCGATCGATATAAAACGCTAGCGTTTGGTAGCTTCGATGAAATTAAAAACGTCGGTTACGAGCATGGTAAAGCGTACTTCCAAAACATGGCAGAAAATGGACGCTTGACACGGTTCAACCAATGGTCGGTGCATCCGATACCGAAGAAGGCCACCCATTCGCTGAATGAGTAAGTTTTGTTCGTCGATGTTCGATATGTTTGCTAAACATTGGTCACAATCCATCCCCGTTCACAGATATTCGTTCGTCGATCTGGCCCAAATCGTATGCAAAGTACCGGAAACGTACCCGGAGCGTGGTTACTCGTCGAGTGAGGATGACTACTACGACGGTTACGCATCGGAACCGTCAAGCATGCCGCTGAAAAAGGGCTACAATATGCCGCTGATGCGTTCGGCCGGTTCGCTCTCCCTGTCGGACAACGATATGGATTCGGATGAGCTCGAAATACCGCGACCCTTCAAACCACTGCAAGGCAATCGCAACCTGGGAGGCGATAGAAAGGAATAGTGATTTGTGTTTGGTTCCTTTCGTTTTTCGTCCTCCCTTTTTTTTCTCATATACTTTAAGTACGATTTTTTGAAATTAATTATGTCAGGTTTCTTTTTTTACTGCGCCTACTCATCCTGCTAGAGCAATTTGGCAAATTTGGCTACGGATGTGCATCCGTTTCTTATCACGAGCAACACACAAGCACGATAGTACCAGACGCGGTAGTGTTGATGAATGAATATCATGCAAATGTAAGAAAAATCAAGAGAATAATCGTTATAGCCAGACATTGTCGGAATGAAAGGAAAAGCAAATGATATAATTTTGCAAGTTAAATTGCATTGCATTACACGCATCGTTATACAACCAATGTACCAATTGGAGTTAATTTTTCCGTTCACTTACCGTTCGCTCCCAAAGATATTGTAAGCGTACCTGTGTGCGTATATATATATTTTTTTCATTCAATAAACTTACAAACCCCGTTTATTGCTATTTGACTGTAGTTAATTGTCGTTACATTATCGCTCATCTTATTCTTAGGCGTTATTTTCTTCGTCTTAGCATGTTCAGGTGCGTTTAAGACTGAAGTGAAACACCCCGTATGTGAATGAATCCAAGTTTATCAAGCGTGGGTTCAATGAGCGTTACAAAAAAGGGGAATCCAAAAAATGTGTTTTTGAACGTTTGATTCGGCGCGCTAGCCTGCAGCGCTAGATAAGCTTTTTTTTTTATAGCGCAGTCTATCTTTTAGCAACTCATCTGTTTATAGCACAAGGACATACGGGTACGGTCAGATAATATGACTAACCCACATAACCTGTATCACGTTTCCGCATTTCAATCGTACGCAATTGATCGTTCCATGGATCGTTTTGCATACGAACAAACGCTCTAAATCTCTACTTCCGCCGTGTCACACGTGTCGTCACACACTTGCCGTGTAACGGTGGTGAGTTCTTAGTTACAGATTGCTTACACTAGTAACTGAACACAAACGCTTGCTGAACAACATCACTCATATAAAACAGCTCATCGGCATCTGCTAAGCTTGGCTCTTACTTCTCACACGTGGAAGTCCATGTTTTTTTTTGCTGCCACTAGTTGCCAATGCCATCACATCGACCACACCACTGCCGGGCGTCCCAAACGGCGTCACACCAAGCGCATTTCCCGGATGGGACGAAACTTTTGTTTTATTAGCTTCCTAGCCACTTATCGTCGGACGATAAAACAGACAATCTTATTTGCTTCCATCTTTTTGCCAATAAGCTGATAAGTTGCTCATTAACTGCCGGTACCGTGAACGAGTGTTTTCATGCTGTAGATACGCTATTAGCAGCTGATAATCCTACAGCACCCCAATACCCAACGCTAACTAGCAACGTACCTGGTGAGGTAACAACTGATGAACCATGTCCCGCCGTATTCTGCACGGTTTGGTTCCACTTATTAGTGGGCAGTTCCGGGGAAAAATAGATTATCGTAACGCTGCTACAGCGGATCGTAGAAGGCATACCCCTCTTTAACACACCGCGCTCTGGAGGATGTTTTCGTCGGCCGTATTATGGCCTGCCTAGTT
Organism: Anopheles funestus; assembly: GCF_943734845.2. Taxonomy (NCBI): domain Eukaryota; kingdom Metazoa; phylum Arthropoda; class Insecta; order Diptera; family Culicidae; genus Anopheles; species Anopheles funestus. The sequence continues at coordinate 7,834,949 of NC_064597.1, read as the reverse complement.
GGCGCACGGATCCGCCCTTTATCGTTGTTGCTAATTTCGCTGGAAAGAGTCATTTTATAGGCTTGTTTATCAGGCGTCTCACACGACGATGTGTACCGCCAACAGTACTGGATAATTTTGAGAACCCGAGGTTTGCACCCCCATTGCCGACGGCAGTTTCTCGAATTCTTGCAGCTTTTATGGCACCGGGGGGGGGGGGTGATAAAGGTTGATATATCCCTATAAAAACTACATCCGATATGTACATCCGAATTCAGTATAGCACGAACCAAGAAACGATACGTAACGAACTATTAACGTCCAGCAGAAGAGAGTACGTTGCGCGTGAAAGTACGAAACGATGCGTCAAACGTTGATGCAGGGAATGATTAGTGCCGTGCTGCTACTGCTGCCGACACTGCCAGTGAATAGTTTGGAGGATATTTCAGCGCCGGAAAACCTACCGCGTGGTACCATCCAGTGTGAACAGGTCGGTGCAATACCGGACGATGAGTCGGACTCATGTGCGACATACTATATGTGTGCAGTGAACCCCGACAATGTGTTGTCACCAGTGTTTGCCCAGTGTCCCGGCTCGACAGTGTTCTCGCGCGTACTACGCCAATGCGTAGATCCATCCACGTACGCATGCGACGGTACCGCCCGACGGAAAAGAGAAGCAGAATTCCAATGTACGGAAGATGGCAGATTTCCGAACGTTGATTCAACCGACTGTAAAACGTACTATCTCTGCACAAAGAATACGGACGGTTCGCTGATAGCGGCACTTGTCGCCTGTCCAACGTCTACCATATTTTCGGCGGAAAAGAAATCGTGCGTTTCATCGCCACCCAATGTCTGCCCGTACGCACCAATAACAACAACGGTGGAGCCACAATCAAGCAGTACATTAGCCGAACCAGGCGACACATTCGTGTGTCCTAGCCAGGGGCGGTTTGTCAATGAACAGTCACCAGACTGCAACACATATTATCTGTGCTTAGTTATTAGTAACCAGCTAGTACCACAGCTCGCTGCTTGCGCAGCAGGTTCAGTATTCTCGGCCATCGAACTAAAGTGCGTAACCGAAGATTCGTACACGTGTCCAAAGTTGACTGCACCCACAGTCAGACCTCCAACTGTAACAACTCCGGTTATGACGACTTTGGAAGCTACAACTCCTGGTGCAACATCGGAAGTGACTACCAACATACCGATTACTATTACGCCGCCGTCCAGCACTATTTCGACCACTGAAGCTCAGACAACGGAAGGGACAACGAACATACCGATTACTATTACTCCGCCGTCTAGCACAATTTCGACCACTGAAGCTCAGACAACGGAAGGGACAACGAACATACCGATTACTATTACTCCGCCATCTAGCACAATTTCGACCACTGAAGCTCAGACAACGGAAGTGACAACGAACATACCGATTACTATTACTCCGCCGTCTAGCACAATTTCGACCACTGAAGCTCAGACAACGGAAGGGACAACGAACATACCGATTACTATTACTCCGCCGTCTAGCACTGGATCTAGTACTTTTACAACCATCCAAGATGATACCACAACATCAGAGATAACGACAGAAAGTCCAACATCTACACCTGAGGTCACAGAGACATCGGAAGTGACTAGTACTGAATCTAGTACTGTTACAACAACTGAAGTCGAGATCACATCAGAGATGACAACAGAAAGCCCAATATCTACATCTGAGGTCACAGAGACATCGGAAGCGACAAGTACTATTCCGATTACTATCACTCCTGATTCTGGATCTAGTACTGTTACAACCACTGAAGTAGAGATCACATCAGAGATGACAACAGAAAGCCCAACATCTACATCTGAGGTCACAGAGACATCGGAAGTGACAAGTACTATTCCGATTACTATTACTCCTGATTCTGGATCTAGTACTGTTACACCCACGGGAGCAGAGACCACAACATCAGAGATGACGACAGAAAGTCCATTATCTACATCTGAGGTTACAGAGACATCGGAAGTGACTAGTACTGGATCTAGTTCTGTTACAACAACTGAAGTAGAGATCACATCAGAGATATCGACCGAAAGCCCAACATCTACATCTGAGGTCACCGAGACCTCGGAAGTGACTAGTACTGGATCTAGTACTGTTACAACAACTGAAGTAGAGATCACATCAGAGATATCGACCGAAAGCCCAACATCTACATCTGAGGTCACAGAGACATCGGAAGTGACAAGTACCATACCGATTACTATCACTCCTGATTCTGGATCTAGTACTGTTACAACCACTGAAGATGAGATCACAACGTCAGAGTTGACGACAGAAAGTCCAACATCTACATCTGAGGTCACCGAGACATCGGAAGTGACTAGTACTGGATCTGTTACAACAACTGAAGTAGAGATCACATCCGAGATAACGACCGAAATGCCAACCTCAACAACTGACGTTACTTTAACCACTGCGGTAGGAGAAACGAGCACCATGCCTTCGTCTACAACAACAGAGGATCCTGAAACGCCTCCACCAATCCAACTGACTACTTCAACAAAATCACCACCAACCATGAGTTCTACTATCACATTGCCAGCAACGACGACTATCAGTTCTGGAGATGGTGGCACAACATTGACGCCTGGTATGACAACACCCGGGATGTTTCAGTGTGTAGCGGAGGGTCGTTATGCCGATCCCAACAGCTTCGACTGCGTATCTTACATACTGTGCGTTAAAAACAGCCTGGGAACGCTTACGCCGATTCAATTCTTATGTCCACCAACCACAATCTTTTCGGATACGGTTGGCTATTGTGTTTCGGCCTCGGCGTACAGTTGCAAATACGATACGTCCAGCATTGCGCCACCAACAACGATTTCGCCGACAAGTACGACGACGGTTAAGCCAACACCCACACCTTTCGTGTGCCCGAACACTGGTAGATATCCTAATCCGGATTCGATTTTCTGCAAATCCTACTATCTATGTCTGTACGATGGTAAGCTGAATCTGATCAGTGTGGAGCTAAGCTGCCCAGGTGGCTCTATTTTCGCCACCGACGAAATGAAGTGCGCATCGGCCGAAGAGTATCAGTGCGTTAAGGGTACCGCAACAACGGTAGCAGTATCCAGCACTACCACTACCACGGCTGTCCCAACTACCACAAGCACAACAACAACCAGTTTGGCCGGTACATGCACAATGGCGGGAAAGTTTCCAAACAGCTTGCGAAACGATTGTTCGTCGTACCAGTTCTGTGTGACGGTCGCATCCGGTGAGCTGGTTGAGGTGATTCTTCAATGTCCAGGCAACACACTGTACGACGAAGACAAGAAGACATGCTCGGATAAGTATGTATGCACCCGGGGAATGAACTAGTGCATAAACGGCGCTGGTTCTGCGCATTTGTTGCTACGAACTTCGTATAGTTATCGATTAGAATAAACCACTGTGTACAATGCATTGGTCAGACTGCATCTTTATATAACGGATCGAATACAATCCGAACGCTCTGTGTACCGTCCGATAAGAAAACAATAAATTATTTATAACCTTGAAAATGACGTCTACAAATTTTATAATTACATATAAAAATAAAGAATTCCATGTTGTAAATATCTCCAAATGTCTATACTCTCTAGCTCCGTGATCTTCAGTGTGTGAGCTTTGCCCAGCCCAGCATAATGGTGATCAGGATCACGGCTTCAGTCCCATTTGCTATTGATCTTCAACGAACGCAATTTTATTCCGAAATAACTCCTTTCGTTCACTCGTGCTTGGGTTATCTCTCTCTCTCTCTCTCTTTCTCTCTCTTTCTCTCTCTCTCTTTCTCTCTCTCTCTCTCTCTCTCTTTCTCTCTCTCTCTCTTTTTTTTTGGTGGACGACCCTTAAGGTCATGCCGGCCATTTCTGGCTTGCTAGATTTATTTTTAGCGCATAGCCGGATAGTCAGTCCTTGCTACGGGGGAACGGTCCGGATGGGATTCGAACCCCGGTCCTGCCGTGTGGACCGGCGCCATTTATCACATGCACCACCGGGCCGTGGGTTCGGATGTAGTGTAAAAAGGAAGAAAAAAAGAATCTTATTAATACCATTTTAGCAACTCAAAGGCACTGTGGCTGGGATTTATGCTAAGCCCTGAGGTAAAAAGGTAAGTATCATACATTTACATCTTAAGCAATTTGTTCACACATAGCTCTAAACATTCGACACGAGCACACATTAGATACCCGCTCCTGGGTACTGTTCTGATCTTTTTTCCAATTTCCTGGCACCAATTTTCGTCACCTTTTTTTTTTGGGGGGAGTGTGCCAGTAGGCCACAACTTTCAAACAGGCGTTTCATCCGTTCACACCTTCCTCTTATCTGTCAATCTAGCAACAAATGATTCCTTTCCGCGCTGCAATACTTACATCCCGATACGGGTGGATATTAAATTACCTTGCGCAGAGCAAGCTTCCCTTTAATGCTCTTTTTTTTTACGTCCGATCTTGTACGGTACACGGCGCACCACTTGAGAAGTCTTTTGTGAAATGAAATGTACAGTGAAATGAAAAAAAAACGCGTGCTCCTGGTTTTATTAACTCCCTCAAGGTTAAAAATATTAATTAGCTTTGGAAACGAAGTACAACGTACTAGGGGGGGGGTGTGGTGGTGAATATTTCAAGAAAACTAAAAACTATCCGAATATGAATAGCTCCCTAACCGACATCGTGTGCTTATGGCACCGGTTGGCAAAAATTGTCCACAGAAGAAGAAGAAAGAAAAAAAAACACATTTACCGATCAATTACCGGTGGCAACATTATCAAAACTCTAACATCCCTCGCTTATTGACTAACATTACACAGATATTGCGTTTTCACAACTTTGCTCCTAACCTTACCGACAAGGATTCAGCTGATCTTATCAAAAGCGGTAACGAATTATCTCGCCACTCGTCTCTACCACCTTGTTTTGACGTTGAGCATTACAGAACGTTGAAATCTAGCTAAGCAATTAAACAAACCACGACCAAAACCTAATAATGATTTCACGAGAGTTTATGCAACAATATGGACATACTGAAATGGGCCATCCGCAGATCCGTAAGCCAGATCGTAGCGTTACGTTAGCAACACATGCACACATGTAACGCGTTATAGCATTATGGCAAACCTGCATCGCAAATGAGCGGCCTACGGTTGGACGTTACACTGACCGAGGATTATCACTTATTGCACGCAGCTGTCAGGACACAGATCATCCTGTCTTGGCTGGTTAGTCCTTCAGTTAACATATCTTGTGATGTGTATATCAGACTTTTTCTAGTACGGTAGTGGTTGTGAGATCACGCGTTCTGTAGCAAACAAGTTAAATTTTGATTTACAAACGAAAAAAAAAACACATAAAGAATATTAATATTTTTACAACGCATACAGCTTATACATGGCAGAGGAAAACAAAAAGTAAAAAAAAAATCACAATCCCTTGCTTACTACCTACAAACAAACAAACAAAAAATATTTTATAAAACAAAAGGTTCGCAGAGACTTGTTCTTATTGTATGACTTATTGTTTAGTTTCCGGATAATGTTCGCTTTGTATGTTTTACTATCCATCTTTTCTTTTTCTCGTCTTGCCATAAAGATCTACTAGCTCTTGTTTGCCATAACTGACTTATTAGACTTAATTTTACCACGCAGCAGGATAATCAGTCCTTCACCACGGTTAGGATGTGGAGACCGGTCCTATCGCATAATAGACGCGGGCACCACAGTTAACGTAAATCGAATTTAAGATCTTCGTGGTCTAGCAGTCGAAATCGAAATAAATTAAATTTTTGCAACAAATGTTTAATTTACGTAAATTTTGACAGGAAAATAGCGTTTATAAATGTGAGAATGTTTTTTTTTTTGTTGCAAAATCGAAAAGCGAACACATTGCTCGCTTCCCGACTCTGCAGACAAATTTTTCTTCTCTGTTCTCTTCTTGTTCTGTTCTTCTTCTGTTCAATGTTTCCCTCTTCTTCATCCATGGATGGTTTTACTTCCCTTCTTCTTCATTTATATTCCGCTGTATTTTCCGTTTTATTCCGCAATGAGATGTCTTCAGTTTTCGTATGCTTTTCGAAACGATAGAAGAATTAAAATTTCGTTTTTTTGTTTTTGTTTTTTTTTCCTTATTTGGTTCTAACTGCATTTGTGTCAGTCATAGCCGGAGAGTCTTACTTCTGCCATCTAATTTGGTGTGAAGACAATTCGGTATTGTTCTGGCTGTACATTGGCTTACTAAACTTATCATTTCTACCACGTCGCTAGACAACTCAGTACCACACAGCGAAACAAATCCTTCCAGATTAGTTTTCAACTTAAAACCTGTGAATTTATGTATCGGAGGTTCTACCTAGCAAATTTTGTTTGCAGTAATAACGACCAAGTCGTATTGTTAATTAAAAAAAAACATGGCCGTCCTTCTCGGGAAGAACGGAACTGTAAGTTCAAATACAGGGAGGATTTTTGTTAAATAGCTTTTCGTAATACATGTTATTGCATGTAAAAAAGTAATCTTTTTGAAATTTTGTTGAATCAATTTGAAAATTATATCGGCCTAATAGCTACGTCCTTTTTTATAATTGCACGGTCAGGCCCCACTATTCACTCATACTATTACACAATCTTTATGCCATACGAGACATTACGAAAGACTGAGGCCGCAGAGTTTTCACAAAACAGAATATATTAGTAAGTAAATAAATTCTGCTTTTTTTATCAATACGGCCAGGCCGTTCTACCTGAATAAAAAAAAATTCTTTTGTAAAACTTCCGTATCGACATGTATCAGTATACGATAAATTTGCATTTTACTTTAGAATGATGAAATTAGGATAAACTCTGCTTCTTATTTGACACTACAACCTCAGGAGAGGTCGTGGCCGTCCATTTCTGGCTTTCCTTAAGAGTCCTGTGTACCGGAGTGCGGTACGAATGGGACTTGTCGTATATTTGGCTTTCATATACATCATCCCCAGGAAAAAAAGGCTCTAACTTTCAAATATGTGCACCTCCTCCTTACTAAAATATATTTCAAAAAGGGTATTGCAATTACTTCAAAAATATAAATTTGTTTTCTTCCTAATTAAACATAACTAATCAGAACTGTGGGACTAACTATCTAGCTACGGGTAGTAAATATGTTTTTTTGGGAAGATCACCATATTAGACCTTCACGAGAATTGGATGCAAATTTCTTAATTTAAATCCCCCTTCTGTTTTTTGTTATTTAGAAAGCAACTTTAAACGCCTTGCCTCAAGATATACTAAAGTGTTCCGAAATAACAACCATTTTGTAAATAGCTTGCCTATGGAAAGATATCCGTTTGATCGGATATCGGTCGTTGCAGTGTCGTTGACAGATAATAACGGAAACCAGTAATTACTTATAACGTACTTGAGAGAAAGAAAATGACTCCATTCTGCTGTACAGTTACGATGCGACATTTTCTTAGCTATCCCCACATTTCACTGTCGTCGAGTTCGTTCGACTGGAAAAAAATGCGTGATTGATTAAAATAGTGCGTTTTAAATTATTATAATGATTGTGAAAAATGAAAAAATGCTGCAACATGCCTGTGATTCCGTTGTGCTTTGCTGCGGGTTATGTTCGGCGGTGGAATTCGTCTGAAGGCTGGAAAATTGTTGCGTTACAGCCATCGTTCCATCCAGACTCACTTCAATCCTTGAAGTTATATTTTCTAAAAACATTTAAATTGTTTTGTTACAAAACAGTACAAATATTTGTAAAGAATGAAATGTGAACTCTGTCATGCAACAATATACACAAGTATGTGTTCGGTGAAATATGGTTACCTCCGAAACTGGTTCCATTTGGGGTATAGATTGACCATACGGTTTCGAAAGGTCCTTCCGTCGATGGGCTGACCAGCTGCACTGATACGGACACGGAATCATTCGGTGGCACGGAAGGAACAAAGTACTTCAGATCCTCGTACGATAAGGGGAAATTTTCCTGCATCATATTTGGGTTTCGGCGTAAGCTCACGTAGCACCCGTACGGCCACGCTATATCGCCATTGTTTTGCAGTAACCAGGTAAGCTTAATACTTTAAGACACACAAAGAACAAAGAGAAATTAATTTAAAAAAAAAACCATATCGCCCGGCTAGCTAAAGCTGTAATTCCCCCCAAAATACTCACGCTGTGCTCGGTGTGAGTTTTTCGCCCTTTCCTACGGTGATATCGTTCAGTAACTTCATCGATGGTTGTCGGTTTTGTGCCATAAAGTCAAAATAACATCCCACTGCCGCTTGGAGGTTCCTGTTTGGGATGTTGCAAGGTTCAATTACAGTACAGTGCGGCAAAAAATGTAGCCTGCAACGGATCGGCTTCGCCGGACTACTTACCAATTGGTCATGTCCAGGAAAAATGTTGCCGTCGAGTAATTTACATTTTCTCCAATCGATTGAAACTGAAGGATCAGCTCTTCCTTGTCCGTGGTAACCATCGCTGTAAACAAAGAAAACATTACAATGCGAAAACAGTCCATGCAAAACAGCACCAGCATTGGGAAACGCGAGCGATGGACACACTTACAGCTAAACTGGGTTAGAAAGTTTTGCTCTATATCGTCTGGAAGTTGATTTGATGCGTCCTGGTCCGTATGTTCCATGTTTTCTTGCAGTTGAAGATGATTGTACACAATTGTATTGGGTTGAGTTGATTGAACCAGACCAGATGCGGAACTGCAAGCAGCTGCGCTTCTTTGTTTAATGTTTGATTGTACGGATTGATTGTTTGTTCGTGGACAAAATATTCACAGCGCGTATCCTACTTCGTGTGCAAATCCATTTACTACAGCGGTACCTACAGAAATGTGAAATGCGCTTGGTACACAAATAGTTCGGCGTAGGAAATTGCACGGTAATAAAAACAACAAAATAGGAACACTGCTGTGATGGAACGTTTGAGGCCACAGCGAATGACAGTATGGTGATTGTCAGTGCATTCCTTTACCTAATGCAGGGGTACTGCAGCAAACATATGCGGCATTTCTACGTATTTAGCACAAGGTTAGGGACAGCACATTTCTGTAGTTTTCTTATTAAAAAAATTAATCTTTCATCTAAAATTACACTTATCTTATAGGTTTAATTATTATTTACATCTCCTACGTGTTAGCAATAGCACAGTCTAATGCTAGCGGACATTTAGCGAAATTATGTTACAATTTGGCAGCTGCTGAATAATTAATGGAATGATTTGTTTAAAAACTTACTAAAGCGAGTATAAGTCATATTAACTTATGTAAATATCATCGTTACCCTCAGCTGTAAGTAATAATTGCAACATTCTCGGGGATCAAAGGATCACGAACAGGGTTAAACGTTGAGTGCCCCTGATTGGTAAATGTGACCGTCAATTTATTGTATTTATTATCCTCAACTGAGTATCGCAGTGCTGTAATGAGATTACAATAAATAGAATGAACAAGAACACAATAATTTTAGTGTAATTTTCATATCTAAATATTGTATGAAACCCATTTATAATAAATCGTAATGTTGCAAAAGAGTTATTGTTTATGGAGTAATGTTTTTCAAAAAAAAAACTTAAATAAAAAAGACTTGTAAAGATCTGATCATTACGAAGCAGAGTTTGTAAAGCTTTTACACAAAAATGTAGCAGTCTGATTTTAATATTTAAGATATGTTTGAGGCGTGAATGTTACCAACCATTGTGAGGAAAGAATATTACGCCGTATAAACATTGCTCCCAGCACCAAACTGTCATTCATTCGTTCGCTCCTTGTAGCAGCTTCCAGATCGCAGAATCTGGAACAGGTTCCGGTCGACACAAGTGCTGTGTATTCTTATCATTAACTACCTTAGTCGAGAATGGCATCGGGAAGGTCATCAATCTATCAAGATTTGTCAGAGGTATGTTTGAATCGGGTGTGTTTGTCGTTTAGAAGAAAATGGGGCTTTAGTTAGCCGGCCCACCCCCCCAAAAGTACTTGGCAAGTGGGACATGGAAATCAGGTTAGATAGATTTGAACGAAACGATCCTTAAAGCACCTAAACTGCGAACGGTGTTTTTTTTTCTTAAAGATTCACTGTATCCTTTTTTTTGTGTGAATGTTGGTGTGAAAACTTCAAGAAATTTGTTTTATGTCTAATAGTCCAGAAAAGAGGCCAATCCTACAATACCGGTTAGCTAGTCTATTACTGCACGTCCTGATAGCACACATTTCACTATGTATGTAGCAGCTGAGTAGAACGGTTTTCTAACGAATAGCGATTCTAACTCGACGCGAGGTAGAGCCAGATTCGATTCCTTGGGAAAAACCAAGAATGGTACGGCAACATGTTTCGCAACGCTATCGATGCTTTGAGAAGTGCCTTATGAGAAGGTTGAAGGATTCGATCGATTTTTTTTCTGTAAGGTGATGTAAGGACGGAAAGAAATCAATAAACAGTGCGTTCGATAGAGGTACCAACACGAAGAAGCGAGCACGTGCTGGCAGATGGCCGATAGTAGCAAGCTGTAATAGGGTATAGGCAATAGCGCACTTTTGGGTAGCTTATAGCAAGAGAGTTGTAAGTAACACTGTGTTTCCTCAAAGATTTCCCCCGTTCTTGTTTTTTTTTTGGAGCACTTGAGTTTTCAATACAAGAGGCTCGTATATTTGGTTGTGGCATCGTGTGTAGCTCCTTTTGTGCAAGTAATTGATGTTTGCATGCTAGCAACCTAGGGTCCTCTCATCGCCAATAACACCTCAGACGACTATTATATGTTCCTAACATCCCTACAAAACATTCATCCAGATACCCTTGGTAATGATTGTACATTTTCTTTTCTTGATTTGCCTCTGTTGTGTCCGGTTGTTCTCCTCGCTCGTTTAGATTTATGATAATGTAATCAATAAGGTAAATTTCACTACAATAAACAAACAAAAAACCAGCAATATTTGTGGCATGTTCTTATTAGCTAAAAAAAAATATGTTTCGCTTCTTCTCTGTTCGTATAACGTACGCCCGACAGGAGCATCCCCGTAAGCTGATACCGGAGCTATGCAAACAATTTTACAACCTCGGATGGGTAACTGGAACCGGGGGCGGTATAAGTATTAAGCTGGAGTTCGTTTTGTTTTTTTGCTCTCCCCAAAAATCCCTGATACATGATCCGATGGTTCATTATCAATTTTTGTTCTTTATTTTTAGCGACGAAATCTATATCGCTCCTTCCGGTGTGCAGAAGGAACGCATTCAACCCGATGATCTTTTTATACAGAACATTGAGGGAGATGATCTGCAAACACCGCCCGATTATAAAAAGTACGTTCATGGCATGGGTTGCAAAATGGGGGAAAAATACATTCTTTTGTTTCACGTCTATTTCAGGTTGACGAAAAGTCAGTGCACACCGCTTTTTATGCTTGCATATAAAGAGCGTAGTGCTGGAGCTGTTATACATACGCACAGTCCCGCAGCAGTAATGACAACGCTGCTCTGGCCTGGTAAAGAGTTCCGTTGTACACATCTGGAAATGATTAAGGTGAGAATAGAGCACTAAGTGCATGAATAAGTCAGTATTAAAAAAAAATTGTTACCGTCCTTATTTCAGGGTATTTATGATTACGAACTAAACCGTAACCTAATGTACGACGAAGAGCTTGTGGTGCCTATCATCGAGAATACGCTGTTTGAGAAAGATCTGGAAGAATCGATGGCGAACGCGCTGAGGGACTATCCCGGCACCTCAGCCATACTCGTTCGTCGCCATGGTGTGTACGTGTGGGGTCACAACTGGCAGAAGGCAAAGACAATGTAGGTTGAACGTGAACGTACGAAGATTCCACGATTTACTTATGATTCTTTTTTTGTTATCTTCCAGGGCTGAATGCTATGATTATCTGTTCTCGCTGGCGGTGGAAATGCATAAAGTTGGTCTGGATGCAAATGCCGTACCGAAACAGTACTAGATGAGTTCTATCCAGCTTTAACCACCTCACGAAACCTAGTCCTGACGCCACCCCCTCCAGGATTAGAACGATAATCACAAACAAACACACACACACATACACAGATATACATGCATGATAATCGAGTAGAGTTAGCATTAGTTGTTATCATGGCATAACCATGAATTTTTCCACGGCGCATTTCTCAAACATTTGCATATATATATATAGTTTTTATGTTTTGTTTTTTATTTTAAAATTCAATTGCACAACCACAGGGAAATATATATTGCTAGCGTTTAACTATACATTGTTCATCGAGGTTTTCATACAAGTGATAGAGCGCGTGTTTTTGTACGACATATTAGTAGGATTTTTTGAGAATAAAAACGCGCTGTTGTTTTCAGCACCATCCCGAGAAAGAGCAACGATTCAATTGCGTAAGCGTGCAATTTAATTTTCAAATTTTATTAACGATGGGGTAGTGCAAAAAGTCACAAACATTAACGTAAATCACTCACATTGATGTGTACATTGCTGATATGTTGTGAGCACTAAAGGAATTTGCACAATCTAAAACTTTCGTATAACATCTACTATTCCGCAAGCTCCAAATATATTATCTTTCGATAAGCTTATTAATCTACTCTGTGCCGTCTGTAGTCTGGACAGATATTGGCAGGTTGGACCGGGTATATTTTGTAATGTGTTTAAAAATCGATTCCCAGTCGTTTACTTCCGGTACGACTTTAAGAAAAAAACGTTTGTACGGCTTCTTCAGGTTTGCTGTGCAGTGTTGACAAATGCTTGTCAGTTACCTTCCAATATTTAGTGAGAGTCATTGGGTATACAACTGAATCGACTCAACATGAATGATAGTTTGAAAATTTGTGTAATTCAGGTATGTATCAAAATCAGCCATTGAAGCAGATCGTCTGTAAGGAAGTGAATGTTAAACACGTTATTAAGGATCGTCATCTCGTCACCTTAACGTTTTAGTGTGCGCTAATGTTACTCATAAACAACTCAGACAAGGGCTATTACATTGCTGTTTCAATATTTACAATCTGTAGTCTTTTATTGGAGACAAAACTAGAAATTATAATTAGCCGAATTAGAATATTTTTTGTAGGTGTAATTCTCCTGCTTCCATCTGTTTGAATGGAGCCCGTATATTGTGAGGTGTGTTAATCTTTGTGCTAACATTAAAAACTCCCAGTTAATAAGGGCCGGCCACGATAGTTCAGTATCGGTTCTATAATCCTCTAAGTGAAACCTTCTCCTATATGAAAAACCCAGAAATTGCAGGCCAATACCTCCGAGGTTTTCGTACCACAAAGGAAAGGAACCTGTGCTGTAAGTTTCATCTAAACATAGAGAATAATTTTCGAAACATTTTATTAAATTTTGTCTGCTTTTCACCAATAATTTGGATAACGATATCGTACGACTTTAGTCAAATTGGAATTATACGTTTGATTCACAAAAAAGTTATAAAATTCCTAGCCGCTGTTAAACGTTTGACATCCCTGAACAAACCCGTTTGTTGATTTCAGTTCAGCTGTCATCTGTGCTGTCACTTTGAAAATGGTAAACAAGTTCGGCTGTAGGTAACGTAAACTATGTTCTCGGAAATATCACAGCAGCCCTTTTTTCCGGCAATTGAATAGAAAGACAGCACGGCACAGCAAATGCTTTCTTCGACATTTCGAAATCAGCTTTCAACGCGTGTAGTGCGGAAGCTGTACACGAACAATAGTAGCGTTTTGATTGGCCGGTGAGTTGTAGGGAAGAAAATATTGCGAAGAGATTAAGTGAGTGTAGAATGCTGCGCATTGTATCGACACAGGAAACATTAAACAATTGGTTTGGAAAAGCGAATCGTGCCCTGTTTTAACTGCAAAGTGAGTACTGCGTCTTTCTTTTTTTCATCGTGTCAATGTGTGTTGTATGGATTCTATTCTACCGTGTAGTTTGGCACCATAGCCTTAAAGTATATCAATCGTTCCGCATTATTTTCACAGGCAAAGCATTTATAAAAATGAACAGCCCTGAGGTGCGGGAAAACCGCCGTGAAACGGAACTGCAGCAGTATGTGGAGGAAATATGCTACGCCAGCAGCGAGTATGGCCCCATGACAAGTATCTCATACAATTCGATAAACGTAATCGGACGACCGAACAATTTTCCGGAACATGGCGATCATTCGGATACGTATTTGTTGGTATGTTGCGTTTTGCACGGTTTCTGCCGGTTTCGAATTACCACTTAACACTGGTTTTCCACTTACAGACCACTTACGGCAACTGGCGGATGCGTTCACCATCGTACACTCCCGAGTTTGGAGTCAGCAAAATTCCTGCCATCGAAAACCCACCGATTGACGACTTCATTGTGGTGCGTTTCGAACGGTCGGTACATCCGTTGGGAGTGGAAGTGTACGAAACACTGAACCCTGGCGCTGTCAATCGCATCTGGGCGTACACGGAAACGAAACAATGGGTTCTTCTGTGGGATAGACGAACAGACCCGATATGCGAAGATGTGCGTAACGTTGGTTTGACCAAATCGAACGTTTTCGTGCCGGCTATACGCATTCTCAGCCAGCGTACGCGCGTCCTTTGCTTGGAGTTTAATACACGCCACTTGAACTACATATACGGTATCGATGCTATCATGCTGAAGAGTGCATTAAATGCGCCGGATTCGGCCGAACCGGCGTACAGCAACGACGTATGCATAGTTGATGCGTTTATGCTGCCATGTTTGGTGAATGACGCAGGCAAATTGCAAGCGGATAACGCGCTCGCGGTCTCCCATTGGCAGCCGGATCGACAGCTACAACCTGTAGCGGCGAAACAGCAGCAGCCGAAAACGATCACCGACCTGCCGTACGAAATGATGTATCATATTTTCTCCTATCTCGACTTAAAGTCGCTGCGCGTTATGGAGGAGGTTTCCAGCAAATTCCATCATGTGGTGCGTGACAAGCGGTTGTACCGGGAGGTAAACATGCGACCGTACTGGATGGAAATAAATTTCTATTTGCTGCAATGGCTGTACCGACGCTGCAATCAGATACGCAAGCTCGATCTGTCCTGGTGTGGATTGTTCAACAAGCTTACCGAAGAGCAACTGAAATGGTAAGTTGCTGGTTGTAAAATGAGAAGGCGATGTTTCCAAAACAATAATAAAAACAAATACATTTAAAAATTCAATTATCACTTTCAGCTTCCTCATGCGTCATGGTGAGTCATTGACGCATCTACGATTGAACACGGTCGGAATTCGTCAAACGATTTGCTTTGTGCTGTCGTTGTGCCCCAACGTGGAAGAACTCTGTCTGCAGAATATGCACATCGGTGATCGTTTGCTTTTAACCGATCGATTGACGAAACTGACCAAACTGGACCTGGCGGGCGGTTCGATCTCTTCCAGCACGCTGAATAACATACTGCGGCTCAATCACAACCTGCAGCATCTGAACCTGTCCTGCTGCGAGTTCGAGCGGTTTCCAATCGCGAAAACGATCGGTAGATACAATCACGAACTCATCAGCCTCAACTTGTTTAAGGCGCGCGCACTGGACGCGGACGATCTGGTACCGCTGGCGAACTGTACCAAACTGGAAGAGCTTAACCTGGGCTATTCGAACGTCGAGGAGATGGAGGAGGGTGCGCTTAGTCAGCTGCTGGAAGCGTGCCCCAATATGCGTAAGCTGGTATTGTCTGGCTTTTGGGATGTGTACAACAACGATATGCTTACGATTGCCCAGCATTGTCGCCGGATGGAGTATCTCGATCTGATGGGGTGCATCACGGTAACGGGTGAGTCGGTAAACGCTATCTTCATCGGATGTCCAGCTCTCCGTTTTCTGGAAATTAATCACTGCAGCGAGATATCGTCCGCATGGATCACCCAGTGGAAAACTCGCTACCCACACGTTGATATTAAGCATCAGGCATTTTAAGTAAATGCCAGAATACACTCTGTAGCGAGTGTACCCGAAAATAGAACAAAACCTCCCATATAGATAGCAAAACATTTCAATGGATTTACATTTAAAAATGTCATTGATCCATTGTCATTTAATTGATCTTTTATTCTCCTTGCTTAACTTACAACATCATAATTGAATTTTTTTTTAAATGGGAGAAAATTTAATTTTTGTGAACTCTTGAACATGAACTGAATGATGCGCGTTGAACATGTATCTGATAATAATAATCACTGAACTGAACTTGATTTATTTTTGACCATCCTTCTAATTGATACAAGCGGCAATGAACTCCTTTTACAGCTGTGTGCGATGATAAATACATTGGAAGAGATCGTTAATCGTTACGATCGTTGCGATATGTTAAAATAAAAGACGATACCACACGATGTGCCTAAATGTGGAGTAAACTTCACAGATTAGAATGAACCAAACAATGTTTTTTAATGAATAAATCAGATTTATTCCACAAAAAACGTGAAGCGATGCCAAGATTACGATTCGATCTGTGCTATAAGTCGGATTAATAAAACGTGATATAAAAAACATAATATAACACCGCCTTTTTCTGTTGGTTTGCAGCTTGTTTTCAATTCATATATATTTATCCCAAAGATATAAATAAAAAAAATACTTTCATAAGACATAAGTGAGAAGAAACTTATGTCAACCAATACACATTAAAATAAATCAATTTTTAAAATTTTGCAAATTTTCCCAAAAAATAGCTGAGACCGGAAGCCTGCAGAACATGTGGTAAAGAGGGAAAGTGCCAGTTGATTTTACCTCCTTAAAAGGATGCTCTCTTGGTGTTGCGAATCTACCGATCTCCCATATTATTTCATCTCGGCTAGAAGCGTACTCCATAGGAATCATGTTAATTGGTATTGAAGAATGATTTTTCTACAACACCAAGAGAGCATCCACGGAAGCAGGTAACCTATTCGGATGGAGGGGAAATAATCTGCATGAGAAAGAAATTAATCAACCACATGCGCGAGAGAGACCGCTAAATGGGGCTCTAAGCTGAAGAACGGTTAGTTGTTGTTTTAAACGCCAAAACCGCTCGTTTTCTGCGACGAAATCCTGAGAAAGCTGCAAAAATTAATCATCCGAAATAACAAGAGAGCATCCTACTAAGAGGTAACAATAACTGCGGTTCGAACCAGCCGCGAGCGACATTCTCTTCTCTCCTCTAGTAGCCGTTCTAATCCTTCGTATAGTTGTTCTTTTCCCACATGTTATCATTGACCATGGTGTGAGATGATCTAGTATTGGTAATCAATAGTATGAGTTGATCGGATGAAGGGGAAATAATCTTCCATCTCTTTTAATCCAATCGAACAATACTAAATGTTCTCAAACTGCTATCAATGATAACATGCGAGAAAGGAACAGCTGTATGTTGCACTAAGCTGGATAAATTATAGATTATGTTACCGATTTTATAGGATGCCGCTTTATAGTATATACCTCCTATAAAGGAGGTAACCATGAAATCTACTATAAATGATTTCAGCGAAATAATTCATGAAAATTTCATAAAAATAATTCATGAAAGATTTCATTTGAAAATTTAACGAAAGTTTTTATTGCAAAGCATGAAATAATAAGAGAGCATCCTATAAAAGGAATAACATTAGCTATAATTTCCCTAGCTTAGTGCATTATATAGCCGTTCCTTTCTCGCACGTTATCATTGATGCCAGTTTGAGATCCTTTAGCATTGATCGATTGGATTGAAAGAGATGGAAGATTATTTCCCCTTCATCCGGTGAACTCATATTATCGATTACCAATACTAGATCATCTCGCCCCATGATCAATGAGAACATGTGGGAAAAGAACAACTATACGAAGGATTAGAACGGCTACTAGAGGAGAGAAGAGAATGTCGCTCGCAGCTGGTTCGAACCGCAGTTATTGTTACCTCTTAGTAGGATGCTCTCTTGTTATTTCGGATGATTAATTTTTGCAGCTTTCTCAGGATTTCGTCGCAGAAAACGAGCGGTTTTGGCGTTTAAAACAACAACTAACCGTTCTTCAGCTTAGAGCCCCATTTAGCGGTCTCTTTCTCGCATGTGGCGGATTAATTTCTTTCTCATGCAGATTATTTCCCCTCCATCCGAATAGGTTACCTGCTTCCGTGGATGCTCTCTTGGTGTTGTACAAAACCGATTCTCCAATACTAATAAAACCAATTCTTCAACAGCTGTGGAGTAACGTTCTCTTCTACCTTCTAGCCTAAATGAAGTAATATGGGTGATCGGTAGTTTCTCAACACCAAGAGAGCATTCTCCCAGGAGGTTGACGTGTTATCGGCTACCATTGCCTCACCTTAGAGCCTCATTTATCGGTCTCTCTCCCGCATGTGGTAGATTATTTTCTCTTTCATGCAGATTATTTCCCGTGCAATCAAATAGGTTACCTCTTTTATTGGATGCACTCTTGGTGTTGCAGAAAACTGATTCTTCAATACCAATAAAAATGATTTCTATGGAAATCATCTTCTAGCTGAGATGAAATAATATGGGAGATCGGTAGTTTCTCAACACCAAGAGAGCATCCTACCAAGGAGATAAGATCAACTGGCACTTCCCCTTTCTTCCGCATGTTCCACATGGATTCTTTCCCCTACTTACCCCAAATCTTAGCAAGAAACGCGGTAATGTTTTTTTAAATTTTGGAAATTTAAACAAACTTTTATTAACCCTTATTAATTAAAGAAAAATTATTTTAGATACATAAAAATAAAGCAAAATTGCTGCATAATTTTCAAGAAAATACTGTGATCGTTTAACAAAACGGAGGCCCTAACTCGGGGCCCCTAAAACGCTGGTTGCGTTGACAGGGGGATGGGGAGTTGTCACGCAAAAGAGTGAGTCATTAGTCGACACAGAGAGTAAATGAATGAAAAACGCCAAGGAGTTATTAAAGGATATGTTTTAAGTAATATTTTTATGACTCTCAAAAAGAGTGTGTAAAAGTTTCAAAGCCTTATAACCACTCTTTCACCATGTTTCGCAATTCTCTGAAAAGACTGGATATTCTCAACTCTATTTGGTACCAGCAGATAGTAGGAAGCTGGATAAATAAAAAACAGCGCCTAAAAGGAGATTAATCTCGTTAAGTGCCACAGTAGAAAAAGATTGTTCTGTCTATGTGCGCTTGGATTCTTTGTATGTCGGTTGTCGAGACGATGAAATGCATCAATATATTTGTACCGTCCACGTCTGCTTCCAAGCTTCTAGATAAATTCACTTGATTTAGCTAACAAATCAGAAAAAGAAAAATCACACAACCTCATTTTAGTAAAACAACGTAGAGTAAAGCATGAACTTTTAAAGCCTATAACAGTTACCAAAAATTGGAATTGTTCTATAGAAATATTTGTTTTACTAAAATGTTTGTTAACCACCAATTAAAACTCCACCACAATTGTCTCAAGGCGGTTTTTTCTTCCATTAAGGAACCATCTACCATTAAACAGCTTAAGTATAATTTTAAGATGCGTACAAACACAGCTCAACTACCACCGGGGACGGTGATCGGGGTAAACTAAGCAGGCCGGTAACCATCGATGGTGGCAAGAATTGCTTGCAGTTCGTACGGCTCAACGAAGCGTCGTGTCCGTTTCACCAGCAAACCACCGGATACGGGTGTAGCCGCTGCAAACGTACTGTACGTGTAGTGTTTCGCCTTGATCGTGTTGATCACCTGCAGTACCAGCTTGATCAGAAAGACGGCAAACGTGAGAAATGAGATGGTAAGCAGTGCACCTTCGGCGGACGGGAAATCCATCGCATCCGTCTCACCGTGCGGTTCCATCCAGCCCCGCTTGACCCGTCGCCGCGCCGTTGGTTGTTTGCCGCCCATCCACAGGGAAGCAATACGTCGCTCTGTGTGGGGGGTTTTGGAAAGAAAAAGATGATTAAAACTCCTCTCCAAGAAAAGTGCTGCTAGATGGTTCTTACCGATACTGCTTAGTAGCTGATCCCGCATCTCGGCGAGTGTGCGTATTTTGTCACCGATCGTGTGTGCCGTTCGCCGTACGAAGCTGGCCTGCATTCGGCGCAAAAACTCAACAAACCCACCGAACCCTCCGGTCGGTGGTTGTTGCTGTTGCAAATTGGCCGGTTGCTGGTCCTTTTCTACCTGTTCGACCGTTTCGTTCGAATCTTCCTGATCGTCGTCGGCTTCACTGTACTGCTCCTCATTGTGTGGTGGTTGTTGCTGCATCCTCACCGGTAACCGTTCATCGTAGTCATCGAAGTCATCGAAATGCTGTACGGATGGTGGAACCGGTGATTGCATCGCTTTGGATGTATCCGATGCAGCAGCAACCGTTTCAATCGATTCTTCCTCGTACCGATTGCTGAACGGTAGCAGCTCCGTCTGCATTAGCTCCGGATAGTGATCATCCACTTCATCACTTTCCACCAACTCATCCACCTTGTTGGACACATTCACGAGGGCAATAGGCGCACTATGTGCTGGTACTGCTGCTCGATCACCCGTAATCCATGGTGATGGCGGTTGTGATACACGTTTAGTCGGAACTTCGTAATCGAGCAGATCGCTTACGGGGGGACGATGCCACCGTACGGAAGTACCAGCTGGCCATCGACCCTCTGCAGCAACCCGCTCGTCCGCCAAGTGTGATAGTAGACGCTGCGAGTGAGTCACCACGTGACCGTTGATCGATGCGATTGGTTTGATTGTGGTGCTGATGGACGTTATCGATGGTTTTAGGTGCGGTATCTCAACCCACTCACCGCCGGATGTGTGGGCAAGCAGTACTACTACCAGCAGAAACCGATTCCAAACCGCCATCTTTGTTGACGATCAAGTCTGGCCGACTTACCGGTTGCAACTGCAACCGTGTGGAGTTCATTACATCTTCGTGGTGGAAGAAAACGAAAAAAAAACAAAGCAACTCCTGCAACCATGTGCATCGAGCATGGAACCGTAACAAAACGCCGTCACCGCGTCTTCGGTGGGGGGGCGGAGAAAGTCAACGCAGTCGCCCACATTCTTAATTGCTGCACTATCTGGTACGTCACGCATTCTGAGTGTGCTAAACGCTTAAACAAACGAGTGAAAGACTCCACACTTTCTTCACCGGTACGTAACGCAGAACGCGGTAATTCGATTTGATCCTATTATCCAGCACGACGTATATATGGTGGTTGAGGACCAGAAAATGATTATACTAAGAATATGACATACACATCTATCGTTACTGAAATGGGTTGAAATTGTTCGGATCTTCACTACTACTAGCACGCATTCGAAGCTTTCAGCTACTTACTCTACTAATAAGCCCTCCTCAAGCCAGTGGACCATGTAACCACCTACGGTTGACGTTCATCAAATTGAGCAGAAAAAGAAATAATGTACACATATGCAAAAGAGCAAATCTTTCCAAACCTTTTTGCCGTTTGCCGTGTACTTTCTCCACTCCATCCTACCGTACCGAGACAACACCTCTCATCGCTGCGCATCCCCTGGTCATGTAACAAAACATTGTTGTTCTTCTATCATTTTATTTAATACCTGATATATTATGCTAATTCATTTTCGCTGTTTCATCGTTTTGTTTTTTTGTTCTGTCGTATATGCTGCTATGTGTGTTTGCTTTTGGGTTTTTGTTTTCTTTTTCTTCTTTGCTTTCTTGTTTATTATATCTGGTTCATACGAATGATAAAACATTGATTATATCGCTAAAACGTTTGCCTTTTTTTTCTATAACTTCTGCAACACCGTTACAAATACGCCTACGGGCACGAATGAGTGTGTCCGCGTGTTCGTGGTGTGTATGTTGACGCTTGTATGCATTTGAGACGCATTGTAATCGCTAGCATTCCTTCTTTTTTACCATATATTATGCTTCAATTTCTAGCTGTTGTGTTGCTGTATTTCATCTCGATTTTTAAACAGTAAGTTAGTGCACTCCTGGATGCCTTTCCTCCTTTTTTTTTGCTTTTGTTCGGATCGTGCTCGACTCCATCACTCCCGTGTTTTTTTTTCTCTCTTCTTGCTTGCAATTTGGGCTGCTTGGTGTACGAGTAAAAACGAGGTGTTTTTATTTTTTGTAATCTTGTATTAGCTGTTTGCAAACAAAATGCACGTTTCTTTTCTTACTCTGTTCTGTTTCTATAATATATTGCGCTGATTGTTCTAATGTGCCCCTAACAAAAACAAAAAAAAAACCGCGGAAACGGTGCAAGTCGTGGAGGCATATTAAACCTGTTTAACCCACGCCCAGCACTGAACAGTTCTTTTTTAAACGCTTTTCGTGTCCATTATTTAAACGGGCCGAAATCAATGTCACAAACTCGAACAAGCGAAAGCAATGTGGGTAATAAAATATTATAATTTGATTAAGCATGCTTCATATGTCGCCCGCTAGTAAGTGTATTAGTGTTATTGGAGTGACCGGTTCACCGTTCCACCCTGCGCACCATTGAAAAACCGTTCCTCTCGCCTTTTAATTGTATAGCCGAAAAGCTGTCACCGGTAGTAGCTTCTGACGTCTAAATTATCCCGAACGAGATAACGACAGAGAATAAGGTGACCGCGATCGGTTTTCTTTTATGGAAAACTAAACTTTTGTGTAATGAAAATATTAGATACTAGTGTGATTTATTTCATTTTGTTGAATTATTTCGATTACGGTATTAAAACGCAAAACTGTAGTGTACGAAATGCAGATGCGAGAGAATGATTTCGATGCGCGAAAGTTTACAGTTTACGCGGCCGTGTTGCGAACTCGTACATACTTTTATGTTTTTAGCACATGCTCGTAAAACTTATCAATTAGGGTACGCATATATATTTATAATATATCAAATATGATGTAAATTGTTGTAATAATGATAAGTCAATCATATAGGTGTCGGTCGCACCTACTTCTACTTTCGCTGGGTAAAAGAATATCCATAGCATAGATGTGAGATGCGTGATAAAAAAAAGGGGGAAGAGTTTGCTTGGAATGGGTGAGGGAATCGGTGAAAACGGATGAAACGAGTTGAACTTGTTTTTTTTGTTTTGTTTTTTTGGAAGCACTAATGTTTTTCGTATTTGTTTTTCTCTTTGTCTTTACAATAAATCAATCAAATGTGAGAAGATTTCCACCTTTTCCGGTCCATTAATGTGTGTATGTTTTGTGGGTAGGCTTATTGCAAACGTTTAATTTCTGTCGTTCCTAGTGCTTTCCCCCCTTCCATCGGGTGTATCCAGTTCTAATGAATCTGGCAGAGCATATAAAACACCCGTACAGTGTTTTGTCATTTCTTGAGCATATTGAATCGCATTATTTTGCTTCCATACGTGACCGTAATGCTTTGGAAAGTATTGCTAGAATCAATTGGTGACGAGCCCGTTCCGTGGGCTCGCGCTGGATAAAATATGTTATCCTTCGTATGATCGCCCCTCTCGTCGAGAACGGGGCTAGATCAGGCAAACCGGGTGTACAGACAAAACAATTGTTTGCAAATAAACAAAAGCAAAGAAATATAAAATATTCCTACAACATAGAGGTATATATTGCGACGCATGCGATTGTAATCTTTTCGTATTTGTAATCGTAAATCGTACAAAAGTATCTTCAAGAAATGCCACAAGGGCAGAAGAGTTATGCTTTTTTTTGAGTTCTGTGTTGAGCCCTACAATATTATTGCCTAGAATACTCAATTGCAAAATTTCGTCCAGACAGTTCGTTTCGTTTCGTGCCTGTGCTAGTTCGTTTGAAATGATTTTCCATGCAATAGAAGGGTTTTTTTTTCAAGGCATTTAAGCTACCAAACCTCTCACATAAAGGTTCCGATATGATAATTGCGAACTATGAAGAGCACATAGAGATATATTGATGTCTACATTAGCCCTTTTTGTAACTAAGTTATAATATGTAAAATCGTAAATGAAAAACAGATATATAAAATATGTTCGTAAAATTCTTTTCGTAACGTTAGCCGTAGGAGGGGGGCGGGCTGGGGGAGGGTATGTGCTTATATTCGATAAAGAAATTGTAAAATAAAATGTAAAAAAGTTGCCAAACCCTTTGTCAAGGCTCGTTCTGCACCGAATGCCTGGCATACGTGGGTAGGAAGATACCATTCACCATGAGCGGCCCGTGCATAACATGTGCAAGCTCATGAGCTACCGAGGTGTGTAGGTGTGTGTCATGCTGTTGGTGCGTTAGGTTCGTTATTCGTTATGATTCCCACTGTCACACACACACACGGACAAACCGAACGCGCACAGTGACACGTCTTAGAGATCGGTGTCGTACCAGGCGGCGACCTGGTTGTTATCCTGGGGCGGCGACGGCATCACGTCCAGATGGTCGAACGTCAGTTCGCTCGCGTCCATTTCACCGACATCCATGTCCATGCCGTACGGTGAGGTCGGCTGGCCGGATGATGACATGCCGCTGGCGCCGCCACCCATTACCACCGAACCGGGTCCGCCACCGCTGACCGATTGCTGCTGCTGGCCGCCCATACCGTTGCCAGCCGGTCCACCGTTGCTAACGCTGCTTCCACCTCCACCGCCAATCTCCAGCCCTTGCATGGAGTCTATTGGAAGGGTGTCGTATCCTGTGGACAATCGTGAGTCAAATGAGACAGTGTAAAAAAGTAGGAAAAGAAAGAGAAACAAAAAAATAATGTTACTAATTGTACTATCTAATTGTTTCAAACAAAATAGGAAAAATTAAACATAATGAAATAAGAAGACAACGTGTTAAATACAGATGGTAATAATAATATAACTTAAAAATAATCATATAATTACAAATAACGAAATACATTACATCAACACTAAAGTACTGCAAACTGTTTAGCTTAATAAAAAAAACTTTATTTTTTCAAACAACAACAATAAAAAGAGTCAAAAAGTGTTCGTAAATAAAAACAAGACGAAACACAAAATGACCGAAAAATTACAGAAAAAAGCTCTTTGCCGATAAAAATATTTTTAAAACATAAAAAAAAGTTTCCTTTAATTGAAGTCTATGTAAAACAAATAAAAGAAACAATTAGCAAACAGAAAAATTGTGTGTACTTAAGTGCACACTCACTTCCACAAGAAAATGAAGAAAAAAAACTGTTTAATAAAAAGAAAACTCTAACCGAAACAATACTGCACACAGTTAACAAAAAAAAATCCAAACACAACTCTTATGGCAGGTATACAACGATAAATCGTTAGAGCTTAATTACCCTATTGTGGGCGCATTTCACGCAATTGCACACGGAAGTAGTGCTGTGTTTGTTAGCGAATCCGGCGTTACGCGGTGAGCTTTTCGCAGCAGGATCCACACCATGCTGTGGGGTGCAAGGCATCGTGTGTTGGCAGCACGTGTTTCACTTTCCAAATGAATCCCGCAAACAAGAATGGTCGAATCCAATCCGTTTTTTTTTTGTTAATTTTTTTAATGGGAACGAGAGTGAACACTCCAAAAAGAGGAAGTTTCATGCGGGCAAAAAGGGAGACCCAGAACAAGTGGAAGGAAGAGCACGGATTTAGAGGTTTTTTTGGGGGGACATTCTTAATTTGCTCATCGTATGCATCGTTCCAATATTAGCAAAGCGAGACAGAAGGATCGATCGGATCCTTCAAAACACTTCTAGCTGATTATTGCTAACCAAGCAAATTGCTTAATTCATTCCTTGTAGCTCATATCATTTCCTAACCGTTTCCTGCCTCATACTTGCGTGTATATGCTTCACTATTTACTATAAAATATACATAAATTTTAACATATGTTTGCTGGCGGATTGCTTACAGATCCAAATTGAGTATTGCACGCATATTATTCACAAAAAAGAACGCTTTCGGGTTTTGCAATTTGTGAATTGTGAATTGTGATAGTGAATTGAACGGGTTATGCTGACGACGGTGTAAAAGGCTCACATCCTATCCTGTGAAGATCGTTTAACTATTCGTATGCATGCATCGGTCTGTAATTTGCCGTTTCCTAAGATAGTAGTGGTTTAGTGAATGTGAATAAAATATGTCCTTCCTTTACGCTTCCTTCATCTATTTTGGTTGTATGAGACACACAACTTTGTTGAATTTGAATTAAAATTTAATGCTACCACAAACAATCAAACAATCAAACGGAACCCGTGAGCCGAAACTCATATACATAATTGTAAAAGTGAAAATTCTTTTCCCAAAACACCGGCGCATTGGTTAAGTTTTCAAACATTAACACAAGCTGCACACACACACACGCACACGCATACATACGTGGGAGGATTAGGAGCCGAACGTAGTAAAAACGGGGGGAAAGGCGCGGAGCAATTTTAGAGAGATCCTGTGGTACTTATATCCTACAATATCTATGCTTTCTTACGCTATCTGTGTTGTGAGCATGGGAAAACCAGGGGACTTGGGAGGAGAACGTAGAGCAAAACAAAAAAAAAATATATGGGAAAAATGAAAACGGATGTTAGAATGTTTTTTTTTTCGCCCCTCTGTGCCATGGCAATTCAACCCCCTTTTTAATGACTTATCCGGCAAAATGGAGAATAATGGGATCAGAGGTTAATAGTGCTATTTGATTACACAGTTACGCTTAATTGGGGAGTTCGTATTCGTGAGTTGGCTGGTTATTTGGGGGCTCTTTTTAGTGATGATATATGTTAGGCTGGTTTAGCTGGAATAGATACAGAGAGAGAGAGAGATAGAAAGAAAAAAAAAGAGATAACAGAGATACAGAAGAGTGGGAATGATAGAAATAACGCTGATTGATTAAAACACGGCGGCAAAACAGAATCGACGACATGTACATTCGATAACCCGATCTTGATGATTTCCCGAGCAGTTTCGTGTGTTGGATTTTCCCTTTTGACAGTGGCTATGTATTAGCGGTAAAGGGACACGCTGAATAATCGTAGTTCCAAATAAAACAACACTACAACAGGAAGGTTATGAACATTGAAATAATATGTACAACATACACTCGTCAGTAGATGAAAACATTCAAGTTGGATGCAATTATATACGACTCCAGTAGTATCCTAAAGGATATAACCTAGAATTACTAAGTTTATTGAGTGTCTGAGTACAATTAAAGACAGTATTTTTACTCTCATTTACTCAATGAATAAGAAATTATTTTTACTCTTGTAACAGATACAATATGAAGATGAAAGGATCGAATAGAAATTTTTAAATTACTTTTCATACGTTTTTCCTTTCTTAAATATGTACAGAGAATTAAAAGAGAAAATAAAATCCTTCAAGACATTCGCAGGTAACATCCTTCGAGAGTGACAGATATAGTAATAGCAGTTTGTTAGAAGACAAATTAATAAGCTAGTAGATGTCTTACGTTAGTAGTAGTAGTTAGTAGTTAGTAGTAGGTAGTATTATATGAAGTTTAATCAATCTGTGTACAGTGCACCAAACCCAGTTAATCACGTACACGATCACTGCTAGCGGTTAGAGTATAAAATGGCCGGTGCTTTACAAGATGGCTTCCTTAGTCTAAAACGTGCTGAGTGAGTTTGAGAGTATTACGTACCTTGCTGGAATGCACGACCACCGTGCGAGCTGTGCACACTCGCAGGCCCTTGTCCATACAGACCCTCGTAAGCTTGCTCGGGGGACAGGATGTCCTGTTTCAGTGTCAGTGCAATCGTACCGTACGGCATTTTACACACCAACAACAACAACAAATACATCAGTACATACCGTACCACACATGGGCATTATCGTTCGGACGAACCGGTTCCAAGCCGAAACACGGATTTACACGGATCGACGTGATGTTGGTGAAACCGGATCAAGATAGTTGCGTGTGCGGTTTTGTGTGTATAGTATTTTGTGCGTACAATGTACCGCGCATTAGTAGAGCGTGTGGTTTTGGTGATGCAATTTCGATCATTGTTGCATTGTGTGTGTGTGTTTTTTTTGTTTCATTTTGCCAATGATTGTTCGATCACCAGTACAGATTGTGTTTTTTTTTGGTGGTTTTTCCATTAACAGCAGCCAATCGATTCGATGTGTTATCGTTTTTAATCCAGTTCCATCCAATTTGCATCCAAATCCATTAGCCGTGGAGAGGGGGGGTTGGGGTTTTTTTTTGTAATTGATTTGCATTTGTGATTATGATTGCAAAACCGGTGTACGAAATGAATGAAGGTGGGCCAGTGTTTTTTTCGGGCGATAATACAAACAACAACAACAAAAAAATAACCCAGTGTATCCAGAGGAGCAAAAATACATGAAATAAAAAATGAAAGAAGAAAAAAAACACAAAAAAATGAATCATAAATTTAAATCAGGTAAAGTATGAATAAAAGAAAAAGGTTCAACAGATGAGTACAGATGTAATTGTGAGTGTTTCGATAGAAAAAACAACAATGAATTATATTAAAAACACCAAACAAAAAATAACACAGTGTAAACAATAACATGACACAACAAAAGGTAAATTGTAAAATGGGAAACAATTTGTTTTTTTTTGTTCAATACAGCAAGACAGGATTATAGATACAGATGAAGAGAAAAGAGAAAAGAGAAAAAGAGAAATAACGAATATAGATAATACTGTACTGCGGCTCAAAACTATAGGGAAGATAAAGAGTATACACAATTTTGATTGCATGACGAAAGAAAAACGAACTTTCGAGAGGCAGATCAGAAAATAATATAATTCATGTAAAATGGGTAAAAAAAACGAAAACAGTAAATGAAAAGTATGTACAAGAATATATTAAATTCACTGCCCTCGAAAGTCGTTGTGCGTTTTTTTTGGTTTGCTTTGCAATTTTTTTCCTTTTGATTGTGAGTTCGAATCGGTTCAACAAATAAAACAAAAAAATAGAATGCACAGGTGCAACTTTCAAATACGGAGGTGGGTGGGTGTAACAAAAGAAAAATAAAAATAAAACGAGTTGTGAAGCATATTAACACACACCGAAGCACCGATGCGCAACTAAATTGTAATGAAAAGACTATTCAAAACAGCACACACCTGCCACGGACGAAATGATTATGCTATTATTATCCGTCGCATCCATTTATATTGCGTTACCTTTAGTTTATTGTATAATTGGAGTGTATAATTGGCAAATTGTTCCACTACCCCAAACTATGGTGCAGCAGCTGTAAATTTACCTTTGGCATGTTACATTTCGCAAAACCGTGAAATACTATACAACTATGGGAAAAGGTCACCAACGTATGGATGACAAAATGCAATTAAATGGAAAACTAAAGACACTTTCTAGAAGAATGGAATGTACAGTACATATAAACAAACAAGCGAACAAAAATCCACAAATGTTTTTTAAGAAAAAAAACTCACACACACACACCAGGCGGCAGTTGTGTGAATTCATATGATTAGCGTGCGACAGAGAAATGGGGGGAGGGGAAAAAGGACAATCGCAAACGGCAAACCGGAGAAACAAGCATACGCCCCGAAACGAACGAACCAACTCGGTTGCTCCGTGCAAGGATGCTGCGCAGTTTGCTCGCTCTTAACGTATTTGCTGCACCAACTGGTGCACGCTACCGTTACTGACCTGCAAGTCCGGTCCGATACCGAGCTCGCCGTTGTTCCACATGCTATCGTCGCGGAACACAGGCAGGGTGGTCAGCTCGCTAGAGAAGCGCTTCTTGTAATCCATTGACTTGTCCTCGCTCATCTTGAAGAGTACGGCGGCAGCGTACGTGGCGACACCCTCGTTGGCCGAGTTGAGCAGCTCGGTTAGCGGTGCGGTGGCTCCTTCCGCCTCGATCATCTCAGCCACCTCTTTGTCGACGGCTAGTTCGCACAGTACGCCAGCAGCAACACGCTAAAAGGAAACAGAACTCACTCATTAGTTTGAACATAAATAAAAATCCTTCTTTTGATGCTGGATGATAAAGTTCTATGTTTTGTGACTCTGGCCGATGGGCGGCCACTGAAGTTGTGTTTTTACTACGTCTAACACTACGGTTGGAGGTGAAGAAACAGGGGGCCATCTAGGCGGTGGATCCCATCCAGAAGCCACGCCTTTTACTAATCAAAAGTTGGAGGAATTTGTATTGCGCAGAATCAACACCACATCGCGTTACGAGTGGTTTCTTCTCCTTATTTCCCCAGGGTATTTTCTAGCCTCGCTATCAATAATCGTCCTGTTCACTCTCCTTTAATAACAGTGGCAATTCTTTTATGCTCTGCTCGCAAGGGGAAATACTAAGGGCGCATCCATATGTACGGCAGGATTACGGGAGATGCTATCGAGTGAAAAAACGCATAAGACACGAACCTGAATGTTTTCGATGTCGTTGTAGAAGAGCAGCTGTACGAAGATCGGAATAACGTTCTGCGAACGGATGACCTGCCGATTGTATTCCTCCTTTGCGAG
Source organism: Anopheles funestus (assembly GCF_943734845.2). Lineage (NCBI taxonomy): Eukaryota > Metazoa > Arthropoda > Insecta > Diptera > Culicidae > Anopheles > Anopheles funestus. The sequence continues at coordinate 7,804,634 of NC_064597.1, read as the reverse complement.
AATGTGCAGCGCACCGACCGTACCCTCGACGATCTCTTCCATGCGTACGCCGTCGGCGTAGGCACCCGGTGGCTGCGATCCATTGGTAGCAACCGATGAACGTTGCTGTTAGGAGAAAACACAAATACAGTACATTAGTATGGATGGATGTTAAATGTATGCTTTTAACTTGTTTTTTTGTTATCTATTTGCAACACTTTACCCGTTGTGTATCTTGGAACGCCTTAAACAGCAGCCGCACCAACAGATGGATGGCACCATGTTCGCGCAACGGTGCCGCATTAGCCGGACAGAGGGCTAAGTTACGAATCAAACCGATCACGGCCTTAATGAGCGGCCAGCGGGACGGCGGATTGAGCAGCTTCACTATAACTGGCAGTCCGTAACCGTTGCGCACGACGTTCTGGGCCGATTCCGACTCCGGATGACGGGAGGTCAGATGGCGCAGGGCACATACGGCCGGTTCGGTGATCTCCTCCCGGTCACCGGCGTTTATAATCGTGCCGACGAGTGCCTCCACACCACCGACCTGACAAACCGTTACCTTATTGCGCTGGTTGTTGCACGTCAGGTTGGAGAGAATGCCGGCGGCACACGTGACCACATTCACGTCGGACGAACCGAGCACGGTCACCAAACCGGACAGTAGCGTCTCGAGCCCGTCCACCTTGGTTGCCGCATCGGACAGATTGCGCAGCGTCCAGAGACAGTTCTGTACCAGCCGCTGGGATGGATTGCCGAGATGCATGGCCAACGCCTGCATACCGCCGGCTTCCACAATTGCCGGCTTGTTGCTGGAGCAAACCGACAACACCTTCAGCACGCGCGACGTTGTCCACAGCAGCTTCTCGTAGTCGTACGAACGCATAATGCGCACCAGCTCGCTCGGGCCAGTCGACGCGAGTATGATCAGCTTGCTCTCCTGGTTACCGTAGGCCAGGATCTGCAGACAGTCCGTGACGATGGCAAGAAATTTGACGTTGTTGCGCTGCAACAGTGCGACCATCTTCTGCAGCCCGCCCGCCAACCGTACCGCCATCTTGCTGCCGTCCTGATGCAGCAGCAGATTGTGCAGCGTGGTGATCGCGTAGAACAGCACTGACTCGACCGGCGAGGACAGTAGCTTCACCAGCGCCGGTATGCCACCGGACTTGAAGATGGCCAGCAAACCCTGCCGATGGTGCGACAAGTTGTGCAACGTACCGACCGCACCCTTCGTCGTCTCGAGGTCGTTTGAGTTGGAGAGCGCACGGACGAGGGCGGCCACCATCTGCGGGCTGTTCATGATCGCGTGCCGCGACGCCTCCTTCTTCGACAGCTGGTGCACCATCATGGCGGCCTGCGATACCACCACCTGATCCTCATCGTTCAGCAGCTTGATCAGCTCGGGGATGGCGCGCGTCGCCAGATCCGCATCGTCCTGATAGTTGATCAGGTTGACAACAGCGTGCTTCAGCATCTGGGACGGTTCCGCCAGCCGTTGCACCGCCGTCGGTTGCTGCGGGTCGAACTGTGTCGACGGGATCTCGATACCCTCCTCGAGCGTCTCCGGGAACATGGCGGCCCGCACACGCTGCGAGCGCGTCTGGCTCAGCTGCTGGTTCATGTCGTCGACCTGATCCTGTGTAAAGTTTTGCGAGAACCCTTGATCCATGTCGAACATCAGCGGATCGTCCTCCATGTCGTCGTCCTTGCCGCTCAGCGACGGCACCTGGGTCACGGCGCCCGAATGTATGCCGGAATCGCCGAGGTACGAGTTTTGCTGCCACATCAGTGTTTGCTCCTTTGCCGATGGCATCGGCATATCCGACGGATTATAGGGATTATGAGACACTGTAATGAGTGGAAATAGACATGCAAATAATTAGTTTTTTTATCCGTTTGAAGGTAGAAGCTACTCGTCGTGGCGTACAGCTGAAGTTGCCGTTTCGAGATGTTGCAAAACAAAAGACAATTCTACGTATCATTTACGTACGATATGAGAACGCTACGAGCATTTTGTGGAAGATACACAGTACTAGAAATTGAGGAGTACATCAACTCCCTCCAGCAAATCTTCGACGACTATGTAGGAAATGTTAAAGAAGTTAAAGTAGCTTAACCCCATTTATATTACTTTACATTCAGTTCAATATCTGAAGAATCCTGGATAATTTCTCGTTCCAGCATTCGAGAATTTACAGATTTAGAGAAATATGTACATAAATCAATCACCAGCAATCGGTTGTCGGTAATGGTGAAAAGCGTTCATCGATAAAATTAATTGTACAGAGTAATTAAACATTTAATTTCATAAATAATTGAAGAACTTCTTCGTTTTTCTCGGCAATCGCTCCGGCAATTGCTCAAACTTTCTTTCTTTTTTTTATTCCAAAGTTACAGGAAACAGATAATCCATTAAGCAGAAACGTGATCTGTCTAATGCATCACCAAGCATCAAATCCTAGATTCGGGAAATCCACTGTACGCCCACACTCAGAACCCTCAAGCAGCGGTAAAAGAAATATCGAAAGAAGCCTTAGATAATGCAATCGCGAATTATCCTCATTTATCCACACCGTTTCCTTGGCTTATTATCCGATATCAGCATCAGGCGTGCGTACGAGTGCGGGTACCATTGTTGACAACAAAAGAAACGAAAACTTCTTGAGATGGAGAGAAACCCTAAGCGAAGAAGCTTCCGGCTAGAGTGGAGGCTGTGTGTAAGCGCTAAAGGAGACATTACCGAACTAATGTTAATGTTTTCCAATTTGTTTGGATTGCATGATCCGAAGCAAAGCTGTACCTCAGCAAAAAGCAAACTTGGCGCAACGAAATTAAGCTACACGGCACAAAAATCAACCTGATTAGCAGACAACTTCTGGACTGGTAAACGCAAACACGCAATTGCTGTTCAAATGAACCTTGAAAAGTCCTTCTGATGCATGCCTTTTATTTCCTGTCCTGTCGTTCCAAACTGACGTTACGCTATCATCTCACCTTTGGTTGGGTTGAGGAGGGAAAAAAAATCATACTCCATGTGGATAGCGCATCAAACCTCAAGACACTCGACTTTGTTTGAAGTGGTGCTGGAGTAGCAAAAGCGTCCAAACAAACATATCCCTAAAATCTTATACACCAGAGACTAGGGATAAAGACTCAAAAGAACCTGTATCTCCGGCTCTCTCCCCTTCTCCAAATTTAGCTCGTACAGTAAGATGATAAATCTTTTCTTAGCCAGTTTCCGTTTTGTGGTTATAGGGGGCTAATTCTCAAGGTGCTTCAGGCTTTGCCGTAAATGTCACGTTACGGAAATTCGGAACCACCCGGCTTAACAATAACTTCCGTTACGGTTGGTTTCCTTTAGAAGATCCAAGAAAATAGCGAACACCGGTAGGTATGGGCGAATCAACAGAAATTACACCTTCTGTCTGACCACCGGAAATCGTCTCGGAGTTGTGGTCTTTGGTCGGTAAACAAAGCGGCAGAGACGAGGATTCGTCGAAACAACAGGCAAACCATTCCCCAATGATACGTAGACAATTTCCTTTCTCGAGACGAGGGCAAATTAAAGATGCTAAAAATTGAAAGCAAGAAAACCATCTTCGGACGGGTGAGCGAACGTTGGAGTTTATTTTTTTGTTGGTCCTTTCGCCGAAACACAAAAACGCTGACGACGGGTGACCTGTGACAGGTTCTTTAGCTGTCAGTCCGTTACGAAAGAAGACTGTAAAGAGGTGATGACGTTGAGGGATCCTCAGAGCAATCTTGACACGAACGCGCTGGTTGCGCGGATGGAGTTGATGGAGATGACTCTGGCAGAGTTATATAGCCACCCACCGAGCGTAAGGGGAGCTGCCTTTCGGCGAAATGGACGACCCTTTCGGCCACGATATCTAGTGGAGGGCTAATGATGTGAGACAAATTGTATTCTTTGGCGCGAAAAGTGCCATCAACATCTTTAGTGATCGGGGGGGTCGTTTATCGGCGCCTGTTGCGTTTTTTTCTTCTTCTTCAACCCTGAGGAAGGAACCAATAACTCACTTATCCAGCTGAATTCAGCCTGCTGGGCAAACTTTCGCTGAGGTATTTTTTGTGGGACATTGGGCAGAGTATAATAGTTGCTCATTTTATCACTTTTTTATTACAAACCGCATTATTTAATCGGAATGTAGGTTCAGTTTGAAGTATGTATGTAACAATAATTAATTATTCGTCATTTCTATTGGTGTTTGGACACTGTGGACACCCAAGTGTGAAGGTAAATATTTGAGCAATTCTGTCAAACCGTAATCCATTTCTAGGGGAAATCTGAAGATAAATCATCTACCTAGGAAATGCATCAGACAGCTACCCTTTTGGGTTCAAAAAAACGGAAATGCTTATTACTTTATCCCGTGACTGTGTCGCGGATATACTAACACCGCGCGTTACGTTTTCCAGTAATTTGAGGTATAAATGTTAGTCTCGAACTCTTTTTTCTACTGGTACTCTCAGGAAGAGGTGAAAATTGAAAAACTCATTGAGAAAATAGAAACGAATTTCACCGAAGAAACGAACCAAACCGTATGCCCTTAAACTTCATTGCCAACTGCAGGCGTAGGGTAGACTAGACTAGGAACAAACCTCCCCTCCCAGGTCTATCAGCAGCCACATCAATCGGTCGTCAGAGTGGCATGATGGCAGGGAATGACGACATCTCGACATCAAACGATTTACGCTGCACACCACCGTCCCTGTCACAATTGAAAGCGCACGCTAAAATGTTGATAATGGTGTTACGATAGGGGCAAAAAAACGTTCGGGCATTGCTAAAGGGTGCAGCAGAAGCTGTGCGGCATGATACACTCAACATTTACAATCGGACGTGCATCGAGAGTGGTTGCTAGGACATGCAATGCGAAGAATGATGGTAAAACACATCGCACACGCACAACAACAACTACAACAAAAAACCCTCCCCGTCCAGGAAAGTGAGTGGGGAAGAAAGAATTAAATACTCGTCCTCGTCCATTGTAAGGTGATCCGGAAGAGACGAACAGCAGGGTAGAAGGGATGCAAAAGATCAAAGGGTTTTTGGCTACCATATTTGTAGGCGATTTGAATCCGTCTGCTCTGTCATCTCTTTCCCATGCACAGCAACGGGATTCAATCTCTCAACCCTCATTAGGGTACACGGTTGTAAATCTAATTTCAATTTCGTACCCTAAAATCATGTCGCTAATCCTCGATAGCATTCTGGCAAGTTGTTTCTCACTGTTTCGCTCTTTTTCGTAATTTTCAACAACATATTTTGTTTAGCAGCCATTATCGATTTCTTTTTAGACAGATAAAATAAAGTAATGTAATAAAAATAGTTTAAAATTTTGTTTAGTTACGTTTTTTTCATATTATAGTACAATGGTTGACTTCTTTTTCACGTCATGTGTGACTTTGTCCTTCGAATCTTAAGCATAAGCGATTTAGTTTAGTAGCAATTATAACGTACATGTTGGAGGCAGCTTAATGGTTTAGTGGTATTGGTGCTGGTTTTTCACACGACAGGTAGGGTATAAAATCTCATCGCAGCCAAAGACATACGTGTGCCATAAGAGATGCCTATATAAAAATAGTTTCCCTCCTTTATAGCTTGCTTTATAGCATCCTCCTTTTTAGTTAACTTGTTGCTGCGCTAAGCGTTACCGGAACTAGAGATGAGAATAACAATTCATTTTAGTGAGTCAACTCAGAGTGAATGAGTCGTTATTAGGAGTTAGCTCGTTTAACGACTCATTTCGGAGTTATTAAAAAAACCGGCATAAACGTATAAGTTAAGGTTCGGTGATTTTACTCACTCATGAGTGTAAGCATGTAGTTGTGGTAGAGTCAAAAATTTATAAATTACAAAAATTTAAAAATTGATTTATTTTAATGCGAATTTGTTGCAATAAGTTTCTTTTCACTCAAATAATGCTTTAAATTAAAAAAAGAATAAAAAATCAGAAAAAAAATTCAAAAAAATTTTCCACTCGAAAATTTCATAAGGCTTACCCCTTACGATTTTTTTGGGAAATTTTGCAAAAAAATTTAAATTGTTTTATTTTAATGCCAATGGGTTGCAATGAGTTTCTTTTCACTCTAATAATGCTTGAAATAAAAAAAGAGTGAAAAATAATAAAAAAATCAAAAAATTAAAAAAAAAATGAAAGTTTTCCTCATTTTTGCACCAAATTTTGCCTATAACTCGGTCGGTATCCAACGAATCGCCAATCTTTAACCTGTGGTCGATAGATGGCACCAAGGGCTACATTTTCTTCTTGGACAGCCATGCCCTCAGATGTCTGTGCCAGAAGTTATTCGAGGAACCAAGTTCCTTACCCTGTTTGAGAAAATGTAAAATTTTCCTCATTTTTGAGCAATGTAGCAAAAATTTGAAATGTGATATATTTTGATGGGAATTTGTTGCAATAAGTTTCTTTTCACTTAAATAGTGCTTTAAATTAAAAAAAGAATAAAAAATCAGAAAAAAATTTCAAAAAAATTTTCCACTCGAAAATTTCATAAGGCTTACCCCTTACGTTTTTTTGAGAAATTTTGCAAAAAAATTAAATTGATTTATTTTAATGCCAATTGGTTGAAATAAGTTTCTTTTCACTTAAATAATGCTTTAAATAAAAAAACAGAATAAAAAATCAGAAAAAAATAAAAATAATTGAAAATTTCATAAGGTTCACTCGCACATTTTCGTTTCAACTCACGTATTCACTCGTTTTGCGACTCGACTCACCACTCATGAGTGAGTAAGTGAAAAAAGAGTCGCTAAAACTCCTCGTGGCGAGTGAACGAAACTCGTTCACTACAACGTTTCAATTCACTATCTTACTCTTACTCACTGTGCACATCGCTAACCGGAAGCCCAAACAAGTTAATAAAAAAGAAGAAAACAGTGAAAAACACAGATTTCATAAAAAAACACATAAGAAAAAATGCGTGTGTTTGTTTTTATTTTACTATAATCAAAACGAATGGGCAGTTAGTGATGATTTTGTATCGCAATAGAAATAAAAAAGTTACTAAAAGTATATGTATAAAAAAACACGATTTACTCGATCAAACCAATCAAAATTGCCACAACGATAGCACCATAATTGTTCTATAGTTTATAAAAAATGTACGTAAACATTAATTACACTGCTCGTCGACCGGACTAGAGACAATGCATCAATTAATTAAACAAAAAAAACATGCTATAAAATCAATAGCTATAAATGTTTTAGTACACAACGTCATGTGTACTTCCCTGTCTAGCTTGTTCTTCACACATGCATTATGCACAGAGAAGGATGACCCGTAACGGTAGCAGGGGATCACACAACATGGCGTGAATTTATTTCAACTCACGTGTAATTTATTTAAGAAAGAACATTTTACAAACATTTACCTTTCGCAGCACAACGGAAGAAGAAAAAAAGCATAAATGGCAATATGGCGGTAAGCAAAACGGAGGCAGGAAAGGCAAAACCGAGTGGAAATATCAATTACTGCATAATTATGGCACAAAACATCCCTCCACAGAGCTCGTTTGTCTTGACACGCGTCATCATCGATGTCGTGGCGTGATACACACTTCAAGCGCTTCTTCGCTTCTAAAGCGAAAACCGAAGGGGAAAATATTTGTCACCCAATCCCGGGTATCGGGGATTAGTTTGCAGAAAAGGGGTTCTCTCTCTCTCTGTTTGACTACTTTCACGGTTAAATCCTTTTTTTCCAAAATTACATCCTCAATACTAGCAGAAATTTTCTTGAGAAAATCGTTTAAAGCATTTAAAATAAGAACTTTGAGGGATTCGATAAAGGGTCCTATATTTGAATTATTGAGCGTGACAAACTTTTATTTGAAAAACATATTAGATGCGTTAAAACGAACGTTGCCTGTTGTACATAGAACAACTTGAAAATCGTTCTCTCCAGCGGTTCAAACACATCTCTTAATAAAATAAATCAAATATTTACAACATCCCCCAACAAAAAAAAACAACTAAACTCACCGGTAACGCCAGTTTGGGATTAAAAATGGCACCTTAATGTAGCCGCCTTTCGCACAAATCGTCCCACTAATGGAAAGCCAAAGCTCAAGCGAAATTCACAGCAAAATGGCAAGGTAACGCAGCTTCGTTTTCGCAGGACACGCGCAAAGTCGTTACCGGGGGGGGCCTTTCAACGCTAGCCGGGGCTTTATTTTTCATTTTACAGTTCACACTAGCGCAAAACGGTTAGCAGGTCAGTGCCTTAGCAGAGATGTAGGGGCGAAGCATCTAGAGTTGCCTGCCCGCGCGTTTTCATCAACCCGCCCCCACACACAACCACACCCGCCCGGGGGCCACACATAACGATGCGGATTTTCCACTTCATCGACGAGGGCGAAAAATACGGTTGGGGGACGGGGTGTTGATACAGAGGAAATGAAAAGCGAATAGCTGGCAGGAAGATTTGCTCAAAGATCAAAGGAAAAACTTTACCAACCGGGAAGGGGGCGGGCGGGAAACCCAGGGGGTAGTGGGGGGAGTGGACAGAGCCGCACCGACTCAACCCGAACCAGGGTGCTTCCCGGGATTTCTGTGTGAAGCAGATTTTCGTACTGGTGGGTCCTTTGCTGTGCATAAAAAGGAAGTGAGTAGGAGAAATGGCAAGGCTCTCCTGCGCCTCTGCCTCTGTTTGACGGTCGTCTCGTCAAACGAAAGCATGACAAACCCGCTCGAAGGTTCGGTTGGCAGCAGAGGCGTGTGCAAGTCCCTCGCAGGCAAAAAACGGAACACACACGTGTACGACTATCAAAAGGACACGGTTTTTGGAATTGTAGCTCTCGGTAGCGAAACCAAGCAATACCATCGCTGACCGATTTCCTTTGTGGTGTGGAAAGCAAAACTGGAATGTCTTTTTGTTGTTAGAAACTTGAGTGAATGCGTAGTGGTTTGGTGAAAATGGCTGCCTGTAGCAATTAAATCCCTAATGACATATGCAAATGTCAATACACTTATTAAAAGTAATATCAGACAGCCGCCATTTTTGTTTGTGTTGCTGAGATTTGCAAATTGAAGTTTACTGAAGATCTTCTTCTTGCCTAATTTAGTAATTTTCCCCAAAGAAAAAACTGTCTAGTTACCTGTCATACTCATAGTGACATTTTGACAACTAAGTGTAACGCTCTGTAACGCTTCTTTTTTGAAGCACAGTGTAAACAGACCGAATTTGATGGTTGTATACTACAACAGTGATATTGAAGTAGCTTGGGTAATGTATTTTTTAGTAGTCAGGCAACAAGTGATGATAAATCCGATTACGCATTAAAAAAAACCCAAAACTTCCAAAAAAAACGCAGAACGAAATAAATGTCAAAATTTCCTTGAGGAAAGTTTGTTCGTCGGCATCGGGGTTAAAACGGGAAATGATGTGTGACGGTTGACCATAGGCTACCTTGGCAAACAAATAAACCAGACAAATGCTGGTAAGTAGTTTACCTTTAGAACGAGGGAGAGAGAGAGAGAAAGAGAGGGAATGAGAAAGAAACCGGAACGTAAAGAGCCGGGAGGTTCTGTTTGCCAGCTCACTCAATCTGGCCACACGCTTGAAGAGGTCCACGTGTCCACACATACCGCCGGGTGTGTTTGCACTTTCCATTTGCGGTACCATTGCGGAAACCCACTTAAGGTAAAGCGGACAAACCCGACTAAAGGAGCACCAACAGGCAGAAATTGGGGCGTGTGATCGAGTATTGGCGATTTTTAAAACAGCGCAATACCTTGAGAGATACCTATAATCTGGTACGTTAAGACTCAGCTTATCCTCAGCATTTGTCGTCGAGCTGGGAAATGAAGATGCTCAGTGAAGATGGAGAAGATAAAACAAAAAAAAACCGTCAACCTGAGCTGAGGGGGTTTGCAGGTAATCTCTTTATCCTTAATAGCATTCAGTGTTTGTCAACGTTTGGACCTTCGGATATTCAAGATTCGAATCCAGACAATTCCAGTTTTTTTTTTGCTTTGCTGGGGAGCAAAGCCAAGCAATGCTCTCCACTGGACGCGTACGCACGCATACACACCTCCACAACTTTGAGACGAGCGAGTTTCAGCCATTTCCCGCGCAAAAATGGTCGCCTTTTCATGATGGCTTCAGGCATCGGCCGTGGAATAAAGGCGGAACAAACCCTCCTCCGGTTTCGGTGTCTCCGCTCATCTGCGTGATTAGGGATTCTCTTTGAAGTTTTCGACATTGCCATCGGTGAAGAACGTTCGTCTATACCCGGGGCCCAGGCTTCCACCGTGTTCCAAATGAAGGGCTTCCTTCTGTGTTTTTTTTTCTTCCTATTTTCCATCTACCGCATCTTTTCACTACCCTCTATCCTCTTATCTTTTGCCTTTGCGAAATCTGGTGTGTGTGTGTTTGTTTTACGTTGTTGTTTAAGGGATACACGTGGCAATAACATGCGAAACATTCCAACCACCAGAGATCCAGAGAGTGCTGGATAAGTGCGCGGCAGACTCGACGTATGTACAAAGAAAACGCGCGTTATGGTGATGAAGCGCTGAAAACGAAAATGATCAACATATTGCTTCTTTGGGGTTGGGTGCACCAGAGATATTCGTCTCTTGGTGTATGCGAGTTCTTCACAGTATTTTGTAGGTAGCTCAGTATTTCATTCATTTATTGCCAGCTTTCAAAGAGCCGGACTTGTTACGGCAAAATCGAATAGAAATATATTTCTAGTTGATAAGCAATTAGTAGTACACTTCTGGAACCATTTTACATTTCAAATCAATGTCCACAACTTGATGTCTTATTCGTTTGCTCTATGTTTGGAGAGGTTAGGGTGTACCAGGCACAACAAAAATGCGCTTTATTATGTCATTGAGTTGTCGCTAATGGAGGGAAGAAATTGCCTTGCTTGACACCAAATTATATGTACATCCACAGTTCCTTCATTCCGTCATCAATAATTCATCTGTTTTTTCCAAAGCAAGATGTCATTCGGCGAAATTAAGGTAACCGGATATTGCTGCTCAAAAGTGTGTGAGTGTGTGTTTTTTTTTGAAGAACCTCTACCTTGGTGACAGAACAGAGTTGTTGCACTAGTATCAACTATTCATCACCCGTTACACCGGTGGACTGAACTATGGGAACAACCACAGTTGTACATCGCAAGGCGCTAATTGAAGCAAAACCCCAACCGGGACCTGTGGCACGGGTAAAAGGCCCTTTGCTTTTATTTTCCAGTGCGTTACAGGTATAATTACAGCACATGCGAACGATGCACACCAAAGGGGGGGATATTCTCTTTTTGATCGCCATCTAGCTATTATCCAATTTTGCCTAACTGGGGGGGTTGGGCGGAAAGTTTGCTCAAACTGACTGGGTGGTGCAACATATATTTCTAACGCAATTAAACTTGTGCAACATCTAAATTGACCCCTTATTTTTTTCCTTTTATACTGTGTAAATCAAAATTTAGGCAAGATGTCCATAACGCCTACTCAATAACGCCTCAAATTACTTTAAAAAAAGAGGTTTTCCTCAAGGATTTATGCATATAACAGTATAACAGATACTGTTATATTATTACTAGAGTATAACAGAAAGAATTTCATGCAATTGTTTCAGTTTGCTAAGGATTTATGTATATAACAGTATAACAAATACTGTTATATTATTACTTTAGTATAACAGAAAGAATACCATACAAATTGTTTCAGTTTGCTAAAGCTATCAATCGATTTGGAATCGAAAAGAGACACCATTTTCAATTTTAGTACACGCAAAACCCCATCAGATGATGGATAATTTTCCTTTTTCGACATATTTAACCGTTCCTACAGCGCAAACATGTACTGCTAAAAAAGGATGTGGGCGTTATCCTTCCGCACGCACCACACCAAAAAAAAAGGGGAACCATATCCTAAGATCTTGCAGACGCAAAACGTGAGTTGAAACACGGAGGGGGAGTTTCCTTTGATCTTTCACTCGTCGACGATCTCTCGGTCTCCCGTGTCTCCCCGGACACCGTTCCGCAGCAATAAAGGAGCAGGCGCTTGTGTTTTGTGCTCGGCTTCGCTTTCTGTCCTTGTTTTCCCCCTCCCCCCCCCCCATTCCCAGTCCGCTTTTCGCGCATTTTCCTGAACACGCTGCTTAAACCCCGTCTGGAATATTTCAAAGCACTTGCCATGCTAGACGAAACAGAATCCATCCGTGCGTCGTTATGGCAACAGGGTGTCGACGTACCGACTCTTCGGCCCGCCGGTTCGTTTTACCTTTTTTGCATCCTATATTAATTTCCCCTTTCACCTACACTACCCACCCGTTGTTGTTGCTTTTGTTTTTTTCCCCCGACTTATGTAAAGTTTTTGTGAAAGTTTTTTTTTTTGGTTAGAATTGTTGGAAAATTCTCTGGAACGGGTAAAGGACAAACCCAATTTGGCTAAACCTTTTTACCAAGCTGGTGAGATCATTACGAACACCCGGAGAAAACTGGCAATCAAGCACAAAATGGAAAACGCAATTTCCTGTCATTGATAAATGTAACCGTCATATGATGGATTACTGTGATCGTTAAATTGGTTTAAAGAAGCTTTAAAAATGTAACACAAAAAACTTTAAACATGATTTTTTTTTGTTGTGAAATTTGATTTTTGTTCTTTATAAAACATTTTAGCAAATGGCTTATAAGACAAAAAATTTAAATATGTTTATTTAAAAAAAAAAACAAATTTAATTATTCGCCCTCGGTTTCTGTACACTTTCTTAGTGGTCACTATAATAATTTAAAAAAAAAAACATCCATATCACCATGTCATCGTTCATGTCCTTGATACTAAGGTTAGGCAAAATGTACCAAAGCTATGGTAAAACAAAACGAGAGCATTGTAATGTTTGTGTTACACAATTTTATGGCACTGTGTTCAGTGCAGTTTCGTGATCGTGTTCATACTTGATCGTTAGCACAGATAATTTCATGCTGATAATGCAAAAGCGATGTGACGTCGATGCATACTATAAGCATTTTTATGGCAGCGTTACTGGAACACTGACAGCTGGTAACGCACGGTGTTAGTACAGTTATGTTATTTACCGCTTTACCGCTTATTTGTATAGTGATGATTATTTTGCTGGTGAGCTTGTGGAAGTACGCTATTGACACAGTGGACAGAAAGGACATAAAAGAAAAACAACAAGTTGAAAGATTATCAGAAAGTGCACTCGCCGTCTGACTATGTGTTTTATAGTTCTTCGCCTGTTGAAGTAATTAGTTTTCTTTACGCAATGTTTTATTTTTTGCAAATAATGTTTACAAAACGTAATCTTGACGTTTATTATTAAAAACGATAAGCTTAGGGACACTTCTAACGTCAGAAGACTGTCAAGTGTATTGAATGTTTTAAACTATTGAAAGATTGGCACGTTACTATTCTTGATAGTTTGTTAAAATCTATTCTTCACGCCAATATGTTCTTTGTAAGGAATTAATAAGAAACATAAAGAAAACTGCAATAAATGTTTTCTACAGCTTGCCGTGCAATGAACCTATATACGCAATAGGGTCATTTCATTACATGCATCAGCAACATGCATTCGATCCGTACGATCGTGCAAAAAGGTTCCGCCAGCTTCCTAGCCACGGCCATAAAGATTGTAAAATCAATTAAACACATTCCCTTCTGTTTGTTTTATGTGTACCGAGAGGGAGTTTTTTTTCGTCCTACATTTGCATGCTTTTCTTCTCTGCCTGCTTGACATTTTCATATCAGTGCGTTCGATCTGCCATTGCGACGTGAAACTGTTTAGAACTATTTGTTTATATTTGCATGGCATGAAATTACTTCCCTGTAGCAAAAACATTTCAACTACCGGGTGTTTTTTTCTTGTTGCTTACGCGGCGGTGTTGTTTTGAAGCGATAACAATGCGGGAATGTTTTTTTTATTATTTTTGCTCTTTTTAATTTTCATTTCTATTTCTAAACTAATCAACGATAGTGTGGCACCGAAGGCACAAATCAATAGCAAAACCTAAGGCAGGGAATACCGTCTAGATGCAGAACACAACACTGTACTAAAAAAGGTCTAAATGTGATGTATTATTTTCAATGTGTCACAAATTAAGCACATAGGAGGGATTAAAAATATCAAATAAGTCAAGTTAAAGACTATTAAACTCAAAAAAAACCAATAAAGCCCTGAGAGAAAATAACCTCAAAAGTGGACAAGTTCTAAGTCAAGTACAACTGCTTCACATCACATCAAGAATTCCTATTGTTTGCGTGAAAACAACCAGAATTTCTGGTGTTCAGCAAATTTACCATACTATCTGCAACAAATAATACCATTCCAAGACACTGAAATAGAATATTACAGCGCATAACGCATAACACAAATTTTTAGTACATTTAGTACACATGCATAGTACAAACTATTTAATTGATTGATTTAAGGATGATAATTATTGTATCATAAGTAGTAAAACTACAAAAAAAACATGTGAAAAGTGTGTCTTTTTGAGCAAAATTTTCTATTTCTTCAAGTAACATTAGCAACTTCACGTTTAATCACTGCACAGTTTTAGTACACGAATATTGCACCGCATACTTAGCTGTCAGTTGTAACATTTTAGTACTTTCCAAGGTTTCTTACTTCATTTGAAGTAAAGAAAAGGACTACTTTTATAAATTCTGTCACATTTTTACTTACATCGTCGACGTTTTTTTTTCTCAAGTGTCAGAATACAGTCCTATAAGGATATCTAAGATCTCTAAGATATAGCATTGAAAACGAAAATTAAAATCACTAAATCGAGACAAATGCAGCAGAAACCAACGTCAACAACTATTCCTATATCGGGATTGGTCTAAAAAAAAACAAACAAAATTCTCAAAGAACAATTCACGCTTACATTCACCCAGGAACTGTAGGTACTCCATCGTCCCGGATCATATGGCCATTATTGCTGGAATTTAGCTTTGCAACATACACACAATATATTCAACTTTCGTGTGGTTTTGACCCGGCAGTGCTCTCGGTAAAATTACCATACGGTACGGTTGCACCGGGGGCCCAAAATAACCAGAAAACATGCCGCAAAGTCATTCGAGTGTGAACGGTTCGATCTGTTTACGGTGTGTACAGGCAGAGGTTGGTAGTATTTGGTGGATGGAAGTTTTTTTTGTTACGTTTGATAGTAGTAAGGCTTGCGTTTACGTTGAGATGATGGTGGTGATGATGTTAGCGTGTGGATATGCCCCAAAAAAGGATATCCTCTGGTTTGTTTGCGATTCTCACTGCTGCTTACACAAGGCAGAACCCACTGTAAAACTCACAGTTCTTAACACCCGGAAGGATAGCAGCAAATCAAGACTCACTTCCTTCGTACACTTTTCGCATTATTTTAAAAAGCACAAACGAGAGATTTCTTAAACTGTAGCACTTGAATCACGAAACTAAACACCCTCAAAACACCAGACTTTGCGCACGTTTCTTAACCTTGGGCAGAGCAGATCTGACCGAGTCGCTCGGCACGTACGTACAGTGGCTTATGCACGAGTCCTGGACCGTTGTGCGCTCATCGCATCCGTAGGCCCTTCCTCGCTGCCTGGTGTTGGGGGTTCGGAAGATGCGCACAATCACGACCGCGACCAACGAGCGATGAGCGATCAATAAACGATTGTCGCTGCATACCGTTTGCATTTATACGGGCGGGTTCGGTGACTGACATACCGGTCGGCTGTGTCGGCAGATCGGCCAGGGTGGATATACACTGAGGGCATCCTTCCAACGTCGTAAACGTCAATCTCGGCGCAAAACCACCCCGCAAAAAAATCCCCCCGTCCTCTACTATTCAATCAAACATTTTGCTACCCTTTACCCTTTACCCTTTACCAGGGGGGGGGGGGGGGGGTTGGTTTGTGTGTTTGTGCGAATCGTGTAATAAAAAATTTAAAGAAAAAAAAAATACGCTTCGCGACTATAAAAACACATAACACATCTTTTGAGATTTTTTTTATAGATTTTTTTCTCTGTTCGTTCTCTTTATATTCCGCGAGCTCCCGGGCCTAACCGTAGTTGTAAAAGGCAAAGACATTTTCATACGTTTTGATATGTTCTTCCTTTGACGGGTTTTTCCTTCTAAGGCAGCCATACTTATGAGATATGTTCAAAGGAGGAACTTAAAAGAAAGGAACTTAGGAGGAGGAGAAAGAACTGGAGAAAAAAAATGTTTAACTTTGAAAATACCAACAAAAAAAATCACATTCATTAAATGAGCTACGCACACACACACATAGCAAAACTGCGAAAGTTTACTCCCACGCTTGGTGCGCCCTTTAACGTTCAGCAAAAAAAAAATCTGTGTACATATATATGTAGGTATATACATATATATGTGTGGTGGGGAAAAAAACCCCCCTTACATATCTATGCTTCGTGATGGAAAGATAGTGGAAATTGAGGGTGGTTGTGCGCATTATGCTACCGGCGCGTTCTAGCGCATACCATTTACAGTAAATCGGTTTCACCAATCAGCGGAACGGAAGATGTTTAGTGTGTATCCCTGCCCAAAAACGCACACACACACACAAACATTAATTTCTCTCACATTCTGACGGATTGGTTGAAGCATTTCGCACGGGAAGATGGTTATGATTTTATCAAAATTCCTCTAGTCGCAAAAAAAATGTTTTTTTTAGTATTTTTAGTGTTTAATAATATTTGTCTAAGTTTTTATTAGTAAACTTTTTTCTAAACAATTTGAACCTTGAAACTTATAATATAATAACACTAAAAGCGGAGCGAGAATCCATCTTGGAGAGAAGAAAGCGCCTAGATGTATGCAATAGTTGACAGTTTGAGCCTTATTGGGGGTTTTATTGTTGATTTTTAATATGCTGAAATAGGCATGTTATGAGCTTTTTACAGGGTTACTAAGAGAATATCACGGTTTTGATCGAAGTAATGTTTTACAAGAATTGAAGCT
Source organism: Anopheles funestus (assembly GCF_943734845.2). Classification (NCBI taxonomy): domain Eukaryota; kingdom Metazoa; phylum Arthropoda; class Insecta; order Diptera; family Culicidae; genus Anopheles; species Anopheles funestus. Next base: position 7,787,665 of record NC_064597.1, on the reverse strand, counting down.
TTTTGCTGACAGTTGAGTTGACAGAAAAACTTCATTGGAATGAGTTTAATAGGATATTTAAAAAAAAACACATATCATTTACATTTATTCTTCCCACTGATGCATACCTAGCTGTGTGCACTTTCACAAAAGCTTTATGAAGATATTTCGAGTGAAGTTTATCCAAAAACGTCACTAGTGGATGGGATGAGGGAATGTAATTTTCACGATGTTAGTATCAGCATCACGGTTTTACAGACAAAATACAACTTTTATATAAAAACAAACGCTATACAACTTAATTAGTTAACAGTTTTTACTGTATTATTCGTTTTTTTTAAGGATGTGAACGGAACATAACACACGCAGACAGGCGCGTTCACTCAAATTAACACAAAGCACTAATAAATTTCACTTCCAATTTTCTAAAAACACTTTTAGAATATGAATAAACAATTTTACCCCGTTTTTTTTCCTAAAGGACGAACAAGTTCTTCAAATGAACTGTTGAGAGGTAAACCACATTTCGAATTTGGTTTGTGTGTGAAAAAAAAAACAATTTAAGTCACGAATTTTCACTTAGGTGCTTCGAGAGCACCAGGACACGATACCGCTACCGTAACCGTTCTTGACGCAATAAGGCAACACATCCAGTCCGGCAAACGGGCAAGGCGGTCCACAAAGATAACGGCCCGTGAAAGTGAAGATATTTTCCCAACGGCATCTGGTGCTCTCTTTCCTGCTTAACGTATCACGGTAGTGCGCGCTCTAGTTCCAGTGATTGAATTTCCATTTTTGGATCACTTTCACAACTATCCTGGCAGGCCGTTGTGTGCGTGAGCAGGACACGGAAGCGAGAGAGAACAATGCGTACTTCCGCCATTTTGTAGAAATTTATAACCAGCGGAAAAAAGCCTTTTTTCGGTTTGGCTCCACCTTTTCCAACTCCACACGGACGATTTCCCCAGCTTTCTTTTGCAAAACAAACAACAAAACAGCACGGCAGTAAGGATGCTATAGGAGTGATATCATTCATTGCTGTGTTGTGAGAACCGTTCCCCAATGTTGAAGGTACGATAAGGATAACACGACGGTCCTCGTGTGCTCGTCAATGCTTGCGTGCGCATCTATTTTTCCCCCGATTTTCTTTATGCCCAGGGGCGGGAAATATTCCTGCCGACAAAAGGGCAACACTTGCGTACGAACGAACGACGTCCTTCAGGGAGTCCTACCGGGCGAACAAGTTAGTTGTATTGCTACCAGATGTTGTCCAACGGTAAAGGACAGTGCGGTGTCTGCTTTCAGGGCTGTAAAACCATGTTGTTCGCGTTCTTTACCGCCCAATTTGTCACACTTCGTCGGTACTCACACTGCAATTCGATTTCGGTGAAATTAGAACAAGCTGGTAAGCCTAACGATAAGAGAACCGTGTGCATGTGGGATTATATTACGCGTGAAAGGACACGGACAAGATACTTTCACTTCGGACTCTTTTTTCTGTGTGAGTTCTAAAGCCGCAACGAAAAAAAAACGCATATCAGCAATGCTAGACAGTTTGTCTACGAGGATGCGGTAACTGTGTGATGGTGTAACGCATCATTTAGCATCGAAATTTAGTGTTTCTCGGCAGGCGGTAACTACCGTGTATGTTTGAACCTGATACATGCATCAAAAAAGCACCGACAGGTTAGAAAAACACCCAAGGAGTTCTCAGAAAAATCCAAGAGTTATACAGAGTTATACCAGGGGAAAATCACTTTAAGGACATAATAAAGGAGTTTCTATTTTGTTGTACTAAAGCTCTTAAAAAAACGTTATTTATTATTAAGTAGACGGAAATAAGGTATCTTATTAATTAAGATACACTATAAAAAAGCGTTACATAGATTATAACAATTGCTATGGAAAACCCTGCATGTATAACACTACCGTTACGATACCTTTTTTTTTAGTACAAAATAATTATAGCACTAACGATATTTTGAGCAATAAGATTTAACTTATACAAAAAAACATTCAAAATTTTTTTTTTTTTTAATTGTATCTTGCCGTTAATGTATGTAAGGTATGGTCAGCATTTCGTTTATAATTATAGCAGCGGGATATGTTGCAAAACTTATATTACGGTACAGCTGACCTGCAGGTGGTAATCATCAATGCGATGTTACGATCATTGCGCACAGTTATCGAAATCATCAAACTAAACTAACCGAGCAACATCAGTGATCTTCGCTCATCGTCAGATTCTATTAATTTCCACCTGAGAGATGGGATACGTTATTAATTGATTTTGTGTGATGCGTTATGGGGAGCGAGAGGGGGGGGGGGGGGGGGGGTGGAAGGAAGGACGACAAACCCTGCATGATTTACAGTGCTATAAAAAGAGGTAATTTACTATGCTTGGCCGTTAAATCTTAACTCTTGACAACCGGACATATATGACCAGAAACAGGGGTTTCAGGGGATCGCAATTTCCTTTTTTTTTAATAATTATAAAAAATCATTTTCATATATCATTTAAAACATTTCTATATAAAAACACATTTTTGAAGTACACTATTTATAGCAAAATGCAAACAGAAGTATTTTTTTCGAAACAACCACACGTTTTATAGCAACCACTTTAATAGTAACCAGAACTAATGAAATCTAAATAAATATTTATTACTAAAGACAGAATTACTTGCAATTTAGCAATAAATGAACAAACACCATTCATATACCTAACCGTGTACAGTAAGTACATAAATTTCAGCAAAAGCTAAGATTTATGGGAAATTTACGACAAATCGCAATAGATTGCGATCTATTAAGATGGTTATGGTGCAACTGTAGAAAGGTATTAATAGGTGGATAAGTATGTAAAAAAACCTACAGAAAATCATTACCATCCTAACCAATTTCCTGTCTCCTCTCTGGTTCTTATCCTTTCCATTTGTTTGCGATTCCACCAATCGATTACGAGCGCAGCTCTTAACGAGCGTAAAGGTATCAATTTGTTTTTTTAAAGCTTTTTATTATTAGCAGTACAACCATAATGAACATATTTACTTCCACCGGCAGCGTTTGGTAGATTTGCTATTACCAATCGCCACGTTTCTTTTCTCGATTTTGTTTTACGATCAAGCGGAGCAAAAGTTTTACTGCATTTATCTGCTACTCAAACGAAGCATTAAAGTGTTCCGGAAACGGAACATTACCATCATAATTAAACCCGTTTACGTGTGCTGGCCACTAAATGTGTGACAACTTTTGCAATGATTAGCGTGCATTATTTTATGCATTTTAAGTAAATCAAGTCTAACTGGTCTAAAAAATTGTACGATTTCAATTTTGCATATATCCGTACCGGTTTTTGTACGTGTACTTACTTGTTCTGTTTTGCGGCATCTGATAGCTCATGCTGCTTTACGAGCGGCGATCACTTCCACGCCTGGTTCATTTTGATTGTGGTGAGATGTGCATCAGGTGGGTTGATTGAAGAAATAATTCCGGAATGAAATTTGAGTTCCAACCGGTTCCGTCCGGTTTGTTTGATCGGTCGAGTGTGATTGCAGAGAAAGACAGCATTAGCATGGAAATAAAAAAAAAGTATATTTATATTGCGTTAAATTTTTCTTAAATGTTCTTTTGAATATTGTTTTAAAAAACCGACATGGTGTACTAAAAACATGTAAATAGTATGATAAATGTATCAACAAATGCCTGTCAAAATGTGCTGTCATCGTACGCCGGATCAGATCTATCTTGTACTAAAATACTCAGCGAGCTGTCATCGATCTTTCTTCTCCAAAATAAGTAGTAACACAACAAAACTAATACTGCCATACGTGAGTTGTGAGAAAAACGAATTAAAAAAAAGCGGATCTATTTTACAGTCCACAACTTGCCTGTTCATGAAAGCCGAAACTAGAAATAAAATACCCGATCCGGTTGCTACCGAATAACGCACCCCAAGCCTTAAAGATCGAGGATCGAGTATCGCACTGCACCACATTCCTAACACATGTTTTCCCTTGTCAGCAGGTACAGAGGCGTTCAATACCGCAAACCTTCAACCATGTGTTTTAAGCACCAAAACTGAACCCTGATCTGTACGGACGCGGTCGCTCGAAGTTGTTTATGGTTTGCAAGGCGAGAAGATAACAGTGCCGAGGGTCGGATCACATTGGGACAATTCTTTTGATGGTGTGTGTGTGGCATGGAAAAAATGTGTCCAACACGTGTGGCAAATATGCATGCGGATGCAGAAAGGGATGGAAATATTTTCCTCTCGACAGGTTGAGCAGAATTAAAGCAGCTTGAAGTTGGCTTGAACTGAAAGTATTAACCCAGTTTTTGGTTGTTTGCATCCTCCAGACTAGACAGTGGAAAATGTTTAGGTATAAAAGTGAATATCTTAAGGGAGTTCTGATAAATAAACAGCGCAGGTAAGTCACTGCCGTGTCGTTTGCCTTTGAAACTGATGCCTAATGCACTATGTATGAGTCATGCTGACCAAGAGTTGCTTGCGTTAAATCGGAAACAAAAGACAATTCGCTGTACGTGACGTTACTTCACATCCTATAGAAGCGTTATGAATCATACGTTCAAATGATTCATTCAGACTTGAAGATCAGTTTGATCACTCAATTTATTGACTGGAGAGAACTTGCTGTTGAGGAGCTACTTGAGGACTTCTTCTGGGTCTAACGTGTACGTCTCCAACAAACACAGACACATTGCAATCAGTATTCTCCAGCTCAAGAATTCAACTCTCAACTTCAACTAGCCAAGAATTCCACCAAGAACTCGTCCAGTCATCTCCGGTAACACATTCCTTCTTAAATGCAGATTCTCTTACACGCACGTACCAATCGCCCAACAACGCTGGAGGGAGGGGGGCTGTCTTCAGTCACACCGCGATCACCAACACCACGGACACCTTCACAAGGGATTTGCAAATCCCAACACGATGTACACGCGGAACCGGTTCGATAGAAACTAACCGTCATCCGTCCCAAGAGCGGTGATGTACTTCCCTTGTCGATCGGCCATAATTCTACCTGCCGACATTATACCGACAGGATCTCTCTTTTCAACGGTTCGTGGTGAGATGAGATAATGCTCGATCCTTTGGTTCCAAAAAAGTTTAGGCTGTAAACATTTAACGATCGGCTTCAAAATGGATTTCTTGTTAAGGTACATTCTTCAGAATTCATCGCATCTCCTTAATGAGGTAGGGAGATCATCAGATTTTTTGGAATTTCTCCTCAGTAATTCTAGAGTAATATTTTTATACATATTTCTTATATTCTAAAGCTTATTCTATACATCTTTAGTACTAAACTTAAAAATAATTTATAAAACATTACCTCCTGTACCATCAAAACAAGGTATTGTCTGAAATACCGAACAACGTATCTTCACATCGTTATGTGATTGTGAAAAACAGGTTCGTAAACGAAGAAGAGAAATACCGAAATTGGATTCTCTTCTTTTCTTTTTTACCTACATCCTTATCTCTCTTTCTCTTTCGCCAAATATTCTACAACCGCGTGTAAGGGATGGATGCTGTGCAAGGATTTGCTAAACACGGGGTAGAAAGGTACCGAAACGAAAAGTAAACCCCCGGAGGAAACAAACAACAACAAAAAGATAGGTCACGGTCCTATTCACACTCGTGAATGGATGCAACTCTCCGGTGCTAGAAAGTGAGGGAGATATCCCAAAAAAAGCGAACAGCCATCCTCGAATAAGCTGGTGCCTTTCTTCTGTTTTCCTTTTTGCTTCTCTTCCTGTACACCATAAGTTACATTGTAAAGGGATCTTCACAAGGGTATCTTCAGCTATTGTTCAGCAGGATGTGCAGGTCCCGTGTGTAAAGTTGAGGGGTGGGTGCGTTGAACGATCATTCAGCATCATTGGAAAGCATTCTCGGTGGCGTCATCTATCGGTTGTTAGCGATTATTAGTGGGAAAGCTTGAAGTCTTCAGTAAGGACAATTCATTCATTGGTTCCATCCGTTTACCAATGCGTTTTGCTATTTTTCCGTCCAAGATTTGCCATAAATCTTTTTTATAGTTTACATGTCTTTTCTGTACTCCCGTTGCTGAAGTATTGCAATATTAGAAAATCTGCATTCGAAAATTTAGGATGAGTTTATTCAAGTGTTTCATGTCTTAAGGGTTCTGACCACATCTTCCATATCATTTAAGATATTCTTCTTCTTCTTGGCGTAACTCGTCCTATGAGGTCATGCCGGCCATTTCTGGTTTACGAGACTTATTTTTACCACATAGCCGGATAGTCAGTACTTGCTACGAGGGGGACGGTCCGGATGGGATTTGAACCCCGGTCCTGCCGTGCGGGTCGGCGCCATTTATCACATACACCACCGGGCTGCCCCATATAAAAGAATGTTGTTCTATTAATAAAAGCAACATGTTTTTTTTATGTTATTAATAAAATTATTATTACGTAACACACAATTATTTTAATCCACCCATATAACAGTTCCCATCTCTCTGTTTTCTTCCCCTTAACTCGAAGTATTAAAGCATTAAGAAAAAAAGTTCTTATCAATATGATTACATACAACGAGTAGGTTTCCTGTTTGTATGCGCACTATCGAAGGGGTTTGTTATGTGTCCCTCTCTTACACTACGCAACTGGCTGTTATCTGTTTCGTTTATATGTTATTTGTACAGAAATCAAACATCGGTAAACCCAACTTATGATCCACCAAACACGCGGACTACTGCTCTCCTAACCAATATGTTGTTGTCGGTAGAAAAGGATGTTAAAAGGATGGGAGAGCAGAACTTTTGCTCTACCAACAAATACCCAACATGTGCATTATGCTCTCTGCATTCTGTATACACCGCCAGGCATCTTGCGGCTCCAGACCAAACCCTTGTACCGCTTGATTCGACACACCCTAGGCCCTACTGGCCCGACAAAGAGGCACCTTGTTTGGCCACGCACACACTAAGCAGTGGAACAAGCGTACACATACATGCAGACGATATAGAAGTTGTTTTAATGCAAGAATAACGCGTTGCAATTGTTCACCAAAAAGGAAAAGTTCTTTTAATCGTAAAGCGTCGTGTAATTAAACATCTTAAGCAATCATTCTTAAGATGTTTCACTCAATTGATGTCCAACAGCATCTAATTTTCAGCATAGCCTTCTATGTTTTTCGAATCATACGCATACACAGCCTCACCAACGCCAGTGGTTGGCAAAGTCATTTATCCTAAGCTTTTTTTGCTCCAAAAAGGATGAATAAAATATTTAAAGTTATATCTCAGTAAAAGCTCAATTGTTTTCAAAGAAGTTGATTTATTTCTTTGCTAGTGTATGTTGGAAAAATACTAAATGATATATCTGTCGAATAAAACACTCCTAATGCCATCATGCATCATTTAAAATAATACATAATTTACACATCCGACATCAACTCAAATCGACAAAGAAAAACTAGTTACAGAAGTTATTTTTCAGCTCGAATATTCGTACATCACATGAAGATTAACTGATTAAGTTTCACTAGTAGGAAATTTGAAGAATTACATACTAATTACAGTGGAACGCCGATTATCCGTGCTCATCGGGACTCGGCCTCTGCCGGATAAGCGAATAACACGGATAATAACACGGATAATAGGCGACTCTTTTTATTGATAAATATTAGTGTTTAGTGTGTAATGGATGGATTTTTTTTCTTCTAAAGCAAGATGTTAATTTCGTTATTTGCACTTTGCAAAATAAATCTGTTCTATTTGGTCGAGCTTGGGTCAATTATATCATTTCCTATTGAGGCTTTTTTTTCTTGCCATCACTGGTATGCAATTCGCCTTTGGAACTGCCATTTCCGAGCTGCACGGATAATGGAAACAGCCGGTTAAAAGGTACCCGGATAATCGGCGCTCCACTGTACATATAAGGCAATTCATTTACCACAACCTATTACCGTTGGTACCATCTTCATTGATTGCAATTTGAAATTGAAGTCTTTGGTGGTCTGCATTAAGTAATACTATTACAATAAATAAACATAAATAAACAAAAATATACTACGCGTTACTTCATCCTGTTTGACGACCACTGACTTTTAACATAGCTTTCACATCTTGCGAAACGTGACATTTTTCGGGCTAATATCTTTTACAAAATTTATCCCGTTGTTAGAAATAGGATGCGACATGTCCCGTAAATACTCTTTAAGCTGTTTTTTCTTTTACAACAGCATGTGAAAAATCACGCACGACGTCCATCCTACACGCACCGTACCGCGTCACGCGGCAGCCATTTTGATTTGTTTACATTCATGTAGTGTGGAAAAATGAAACAAGTTCTTTTGTCGGTGTGGGAGGGCAGGAATGTGCGGCTGGGAAAAGATGGAAACAGGTCCTTAAATTTCCTTTTGTATGATTTTAGGAAAAGTATACACTTTTCACATGTTTTTCTCCCTTGTCTCTAACATCTCTAAAGCGCTAGGGTGAGTAAGGCCAGGTCAGGTTAGAGTAGTTCGAGATTCGGCCACCACCCATCGTGGGGTCGCTTTGTTATTTCAATGTGTATGAGAAAAAGGGAGAGAGAGAAAAAAACACTTTACACCGTGATTGCGATAATTGATAAACATTACTTGGTCATTTCTTTACCATTTCCATGCAAAATAGGAAATTTACAGCCAGCCACAGGCGGTGGAAATGGATTTTAAGCTTTCCTTCTCCACAGTGCTGCCCCTGCGTGGCAACTACTTAACGCATACTAACGCACATTTCGATTCCAAACCGTAAACGTCCCCCAAAAAAAAATAAAGGAATATGATGGCCGTCTCTATTGAGTATGGATGTTGTTGGAAATTGTTGACCGATGAAAATGGCAAAGGTGCGTTGATTGATGCGTTAATCAGGTCATTTTAATGGCCACCCTGTGCCACACCAACCAGCAATCACTTTTTGCTGGGCAAATTTAACCATGGGAAAATGCACTCCAACAAAAAAAACTCATCGTGTGCCTTCTCGCTCTATTTCCCATGCGACTGCGAGGCAATGTTTGTTTTATTGGTTCAGCGCTTCCCTACCTCTCACACTTCCAGTGGTTCTAATCGATTCACCTTTCGCCTTCGATTATTTCCAAGTATTCTTCACGCTTTTTTTTTATTCTCCCCGTCCAATTCACATGTCTGCACACCACACACTATCAATGTACATATACATATGCACACACACACACACGCAGAATGAATTTATGCAGCATGCATTTTAAGCGGATGCATTACTCATCTGCAATAGACGCGTAGAGAACTGAAGGCACCTACCGTTTCGAAGTGGTGACGCGGTTGATTGGCTGCTTTGGAAGTAAAGGGAAGAACCAGCTGCTCTCACGCGGTTTCGATATGCACTTTTCCACCCTTTCGTACACTTAAAATAATGTCTATTGCTCACAAACACACACAATCCCCTGCTTCTTTTGTGCTGTTCTAAAACAAACAAACATATAAAAAAAACACAATGGAATAATTTAACTTCTATTTCTTTCTTCGTTTCGTTCACTGCGCAAACCCTTTTAAATTGTTTTGCAAATAGTAGTACTTTTAGTGTAAATTATCGCATAGGTCAATCTAAGACCGTACCACCAAGTAAAACACACAAAAAAAACTGGTTCTGTGAGATGAATGTACACTCACACACACACATTCGCATATATAAACACTCGTACAAACACACACGCGCGCATAAGCGCTCTCACACATTAAAAATACACACGCACGCACACACATGTGAGCCGGGGGTGTATTTTTAACGCTTTCTCCCTTCAAATTGGGGGAAACAATTTTTCAACATTAAAAATTATATACAAAACAATAAAACACCAGAAAAAAAAACAAAATGTAAAAATTGTAATCACAGAAACTCGTGTCACGAACCCCGAATAGCTAATCGTTGTTTGTGTTCACCGATATTCACGGCAAATCCGAACCGTGTACAGCCATACACACAGTGAAGCTAGAAGCGCGATGGAAAGTGCACACTTGAACGGAGCCTACCATACGAAGACGGATGGTGGAAAACTGGTTGCCCGTTCGGTTCGTTCACTGACTTATTGGCCGTGCTAAACCCTCTTGGCTGGAGAACCATATTCGTTCGCAGCGGACCAGTGCGTAAAAGCGGGACAGCAACAAAGAAAGAAAAAGATTGTGATATCTTTTGTCTCCTTCCCGCTCATGGTTCAGGGAATGGGCGAACAGAGAGCGAATAAGCACGATCCCCAAAAAGTGAGACAGTAAAGCTCGTATTGCACTTCACGAATCAACCTTTCGATTGATTTGGTTTATATCCGTGAGAGAACTGAGAAAGAGAATCAGAAAGAGAGAGAGAGAGAGGAGAGCATCCGCGCGCGCGCCTCTCTCTCTCTTGTTATGTTGTTTTTTTTCCACCTGCACAAGGAATGCTACAAAAGGTGCCGTTGTGTTCTTGGTATTACCGCTTACTACACATTCAACGTAAATACTACAACTTCATTCTTGCCATCGTAAGCGTTTACTTACGCACGCACACAACTGTGTATATTAAAATTCAACGTTACGCACACACACGCGCGCGCGCTGCCGCAAATGATTAGCGTTTGATTGTGTAGCGTGTGTAGAAAATAAAATTTAAATACTTTTTCGCATATTTTGCTCGTTTAGGAAAGATACCAAAATATCCGTACGAGTTAAAAGCATGACGAAATAAATAATAATTTAATTTTGTATACATGACCATGCTCAATTAAATCATGCTGCGAGATTTTTAATCTCCGAAATTCAATATTTATTTCAAACAAACAATCTCATTCCACACTTACTAAGCATTTTGTCAGTAACGTGCGGCTTTAGAGATCTAATGTTCAAAAAATGCATAACATACTATAATCTAGTGATTAATTCTTGATCAGAACAAGTGTAAATACAGGGTTTCTCAGGCCAGCTCAACACCGTAACACAACTTTTCAACAACGTAAAATGTGTATCCGGAATTGTATATCGAATTCGAATCCGGTAACTCTTTTCAACATGGTAAAACTAGGTCTCGAATCAGTAAAATCATTACTCAACACTAGGAAATGCGTACTTGACGAACACGCCGCTGACTGAATGTTTATGCTGCCTATTTCGATACTATCAACATCCGTTACATTTCATTCGATAAAAATGAATATCAAATGAATATCATATTGTTTATAGATTTTATCTTAAACAATTAATTTCCATAAACTATAACAATAATTAACATAAAAAATACTGAATTTGTCCTAACATTATACAGTACGAGAAATTCCTATAAGCGCACATACATTTTCCTAGATATTTTTAAGAAAACGAAATGAAATTCAATTTCTCTTATTTTATGCATTACTATTGCTTCGTTTGGTTTTATTTTAATGCTTTCATAAAAAATTGTGCTATTATAATTTATGTACATAACTTTTATTAAAATTTGGGTGCGAAATTCCTATAAGCGCAGTCGCATTGTCAATGGCTGGTCCACCTTTATATCTACACCTTGACTATTTGTCATGCATGACATGATGCGGGCATATTTGTGTGTTGGTATACTTAACAATTAAGCGTTTTGGAAGGATTTGAAGCACTATGCCGAAAGGAAAATTCTTAAACGAAACAGAGCAGAGATTGATCCTCGAGTTGAAGGATGTTGGCTTAAGTAACCGAGAAATAGCAAAGAGAATCGGTAGAGGAGAAACAGTAGTACGAAATTTCCTGAAAAAAGGTCAACAATATGGAGTCCGGAAGAAAAACAAGGGTAATTCTAAACTATCCAATCGAGAACGGAACCGTATCATACAGCTTGGTGGGACTGAAAAGTTCAATGCATCGGAAATAAAGCAGGAACTCAATTTACCTGTAACAAAAAGACGTGTTTGTCAAATTTTGCGAGGTTCTGGACATCTTGTCTACAAGAAAAAAGCAAAAAAACCTAATCTGACTCCGAAGCACATTCAAGCAAGATTGGACTTTGCCAAGCAACACATGGATTGGAAGGCGGAATGGGGTGAAGTGATTTTTTCAGACGAAAAAAAGTTTAATCTCGATGGCCCTGACTGCTGTGCATATTATTGGCATGATCTCCGAAAGAGCCCCCAGATAAAGTTGAGCAGAAATTTCGGAGGAGGCAGTCTAATGGTGTGGGCCGCGTTTTCGCGAAAAGGTACAACTCCAATCGCCACAATTTCGACCAGGATGAATTCCGAGAGCTATGTGGAGCTACTGGACAGCGTTCTAATTCCATTTACAGAGGATATTATGGACAACAACTTCATATTCCAACAAGATAACGCTGCTATTCACGTTAGTAAGAAGTCCATGGGAAGGTTTTCCGATAGAAACATCCAGGTTATGAACTGGCCGGCTCGTAGTCCGGACCTGAATCCTATCGAAAACCTGTGGGGGATCCTGGCAAGACGAGTTTTCAGTGGAGGACGGCAGTTTGAAACAGTTCATGAGCTACAAACATGCGTAAGAGACGAGTGGCGAAAAATTCCATTGGAAATGTTGGAAAAGCTCATTGACTCAATGCCAAACCGGATTTATGAAACAATTCTGAAAAATGGTAAACCAACCAAATACTAATAAAATACTAATTCATGTAATTTTGTTATTTGTATTGGTTTTTCAATATAAAAGTTAAAATGCGCTTAAAGGAATTTCTCTCCAAAAAATGGGGTTTCTTCTTTAAAATGAGTGTTCGAAACATTAAACAAACCATTTTTGGTGCAATAATCTTGTTATTTGAATGCCTTTCATACGACATATTAAGGATTTGCAATAAGAGTTAAATTGAACCTGCAGGTCAAAAATTGTATGTGCGCTTATAGGAATTTCTCGTACTGTATGCAATAAATGTAGGTAAATATGGGCTAAGAAACAAATTATTTTCTTAATTTTGCTACGGAAATACGGAAAGGACGAAAGATAAATAAACAAATAAAATAAACTAATTCATTTGTTTTTCAAACGAAAATTAAATTATCAAATGCTTGAACATCGATTACAATGGGGCATCGAAATACGTAGACTAAACAGGTTACATGACAGATCTGCCGAATACGCATTTCCCAGTGTCGAGTAATGATTTTACGGATTCGAGACCTAGTTTTACCATGTTGAAAAGAGTTACCGGATTCGAATTCGATATACATTTTCGGATACACATTTTACGTTGTTGAAAAGTTGTGTTACGGTGTTGAGCTGGCCTGAGAAACCCTGTAAAAGCCTAATTTACGAATTTGTTGCACTAATTTGTGTCCTTAATCAAGTATTAACTATCCCTATACTTTATACAGTGCATTACGATCACATAATGATCAAGAGTACAAGAAGATGGTAATAAGACCACAAGAAGTCTTGGCTTGCCATTAGTGGCTTTCCTTGACTTTATCTCCCCGTTGCTGGATAGACGTAAGATCGATCCCAACTAATGTAGTTGCTACTAACTGAAATTGGAACTCCAATGTGCATGCTCTTCAGTTTAATTTGTTCCAAAAAGTGATGACTTTTGAAGTGATGAAGTGATGGCTAATCGATGCATTCAGAAATTTCGGACATTACACCCTTTCCCACAATTTTATACAATTCAATGAAATGCCTACCTTTAGAAACTGCCATGCAAAAGCTTTTTATTATATAATTTATCCCCCCCCCAAAAACCTAGGTTCATTTGAACCTGATAGAATATATCATTAATTGTTCATAGCTGGCACATGTTATTCGAGAATAATTGCTTGGTAACTGGTAACTTTTGCAGAGCTCAATCAACTAACATCCCACACCCAACATAAATATGAAATAACTTAAATCACGTACGCAGCCAAGCAAATGCGTTTTCGCTGCTTGAATGTTTTAAAAGTATACTGATTTCTGTCACACAAATGTTTCGTATAGTACTGATCAGGATGTGAAATTAAGTACAAAAAATGAGGAAGAAATCAAACATTGCAACAAATGGGCTAACTATATACCTTAAGAACTTAGTTGTCCCGCAAGTATTCGCGCAAATCATCCACTTTAAAGCGTGTTACACATTCGTACACGCGCGAAATGCCCAAATAGCCGGTTAAAAACATAAGCCCTACAATGGCCATCATTAAAAATACGCCAATAAGCAAACTTACTAGCATTACCGAAGCAGCCGTTACTAGGGCGCCTTCTATCAGCACGAACCCGGTGAAGGCCATCACCGCTGTGGTCATTGTGAAGAAGATAAACACCAGGAACGGAAGGGTAAACGTGAATATCACAATGGCTACGGCAAGCGCCAGGATCGGGTACTGTTGCAGGCTGGCGAAAACAGCTTGGGCAATCTCCTGCAGCCTATACCGGGCGGCAGTCTCCGATACAGCTTTGTTGATACGGTGTACTATAACGAAGGGAAGGGATAATTGTATCATTTCGATTCGGGGACAAGCCCGTTGTTCACAAGCTTACGGTAGATTGAAGTTCGCGATAGAATGAAGCGAGCCAAATCTTCGTTTCTTTTATGACGCCTTTCCATTTCCTTAGCCTTCTGCGATTCAGCACTCTCGGGATAGGTCTGTGAAGTGGATTCAGTCAAGTTGTAAGCTAGGAATCGGGGACGGTTAGTTTAAGTAATATATACCTGCGTTTCGATTCTATCGTCACTGGAGGATAATGGCATTGTGTAAAGATTTGTGCACTAAATACTGTTATTAATTCAATTCAATGCAACGCACCGCAGACTGCTGAGACCGAACAGCGAAAACATTGTTTTGACAGCTGGCAAACTCCAACGACGGAAAGGAAAACCGTGTGGAAAAAGGGACCAGCATTCCTAAATTCAATGCAAGTAAATATATTTTACTGCTGTTTATATTTTCAGCTAAAGCATATTTTGCAATTACGTACTCAAATTAATCAATACTGGAAAACTTTTTTAATTTTCACAAATTTAAAATACCATCGCAATGACATTTCCTTTGCAGCAAAATGACAGTTTGCTTTGGTGGACAACTAATCGATGTTTTCCAAAACAAAACGGAATGTTAATCGAATGTTGAACGTAAACGATCTGAAGAAAAAATTTCTTTACTGTTCGAGATGGTTGTTAAAGTTGGCAGTTATTGGCGACACTCGGTAGTTGTTGCGTTGGGGTTATTATTGTTTTATGTTTTAGTGTCCAAACGCATACAAATACTGGAAAGTGCCCTTTTTATGACCGACTCAAGACCGCAGTTGCAGACACAGGACGGTGAGCTGATATTCACTGATGTCCAGCTAGCGAAATTTAACGGTAAAGATAGCGAACAACTGTATCTGGTCATTTTGGGGCACGTTTACGACGTCACAGAAGGTTCCAAACATTATGGACCGGGGCAGTCGTATCATATGTTTGTCGGTAAATACATTTAACTCTGATTGATCATTCATGTAGTTCATGCAAAACTAACTTTTTTGCTTTCTTTCAGGTCATGATGCAACGCGATCTTTCGTTACCGGTGAATTTGATCAATATTCCGCAGAACTGAGCGATGTTTCGTCGCTGAACGATACGGAACTGCAGCAGCTACTGACGTGGAAGGAATTCTACGATAAAACGTACCGTTACGTGGGTAAACTAATCGGACGGTACTTTGATACGCTCGGAGAGGACACGGTTTATTATCGACACGTGTTGGGCCGTGCTGCTAAAGCAAAAGATACTAAGGAAAGTGATCGACAATACCCTTCCTGCAATGTCGAATGGAAGCCAGAAACAGGCACGAGAGTATGGTGCACGAAGCGCAGCGGAACCGGTCAGGAACGATCGTGGGTAGGCCGACCTAGAAAGGTTGTTACCGATGGTGATGGGAACGTTGACGCTCGGAGCGTTCAGTTTTGTGCCTGTGTACCGGAGAAAGATACAAACGTACAATACGTACCATTCCCAGGATGCGATACAACGGCGGAATCTTGCGTTGTACCGGATCAAAACTAAAAATAATCTATCACTTATTTACCTTCATACTTTTTCCGTCCTTTATACGCTTGCTTAGCAAGGAGTAGGCATATAACAGAAAAAAAACGCACATATCACTGGGTAGCAAGGATACAAAACAAGTTGAGGATATTTTTTTACAATGAAATAAACGAAAATTTATTACCGTATTTAGTATTAGTGAATTCAATTAGTTGACACAATTGATGAAAATATAACAAACAAAGGTAGAATTAAGTTCATGTAGCTTTCATAAAAAATATCACACACTGTCCGGGTGCATCGCGTGCTATCCGGCACCGTTAACTACATTTTCCTCGTTGCGCTCTTCGTTAGCTGGTTGCTGCAATATACCCTGTTCCTGTCCCTGTTGACCAGGACGATCATTAACCTCCGGTGGTTGATTGCGAATCCAATACTTTCGCACGTTCTCTGGTGTGTAGTCAAGAATTTGACGTTGTTTGGCACGATTATGTTTCTTCTGATGGAAGTAAATTTTTAACACACCCTTTACCACCACAAACGCGAATCCACCAAGCAGTGTTCGGTGCAGATCGTTTTTCACGGATTTGAAAAATATTTTCCCTACAATGGTGGATACAGTTGGTAGGAGCAAGGCACCGCAAAAGATGCGTGTTACGGATAGTGGCTCCGATGCGCTGATCGTGTTACTCGGGAAAGCTTCCGGATAGTTTGGACTTGGTTCATTGCTGAAATTAAAATATTTTTGATGGTTGAGGGTAATGAAACTTTCACTGCAGCATCTACACACACACACACACACACACACACACACACACACTGTTTCACTTACGTTACGGGCAGCATCAACGAAATCACGGGATATTTTCGTATGTCGAATTGCCGATTTTGAAGGAAGCGCAGCACAATGTCTTCCCAGCGAAACATCCGGCCAATCACCAGCGCCACTGGAATGGTTGGCAAACATAGCAGCAGTGCGATCGGTTCGGCCTGTTCCATCATTGACAGTCCCCGCTCGAACCCCGTCGTTTGCAGTACGGTTACCGCACCGAACGTTATGGCGGACCAGTAGATCGAACAAACGATTGCACCCGCCGCCATCCCTGGGCTCAACTGTTTGGCGATTATATCAAGCCGCTCGAGCAGCAACGCAAAGCTTCCCATGGACGGCAAGATGATGATATACCGGGTTTGACACTGCGGACAGCTGATGCTTTTGTACGGATTTCCTTTCTGCTTTTCATCGATCCACCGTTTCAGACAGGACTGGTGTACCCATTTTGTAGCACCGCGGCAGTTGCACGGCTGCACCCAAGGTGCAAACTTGTCGTCCTCTTCGGTGGCAAAGCACACCCAACAGTACCGCTCTTCTGGTTCCTCTTGTGGGGTTGATGTAACGAGTTGTTGATCCACGGTTCCGGGCGCTGGAACATCGTTTGTCGCAGGATTCGCACCGGCCTGTTCGGTCGTATTGACCTCTGGTTCGTCGGTCAACATGCTGAACAGCTGTCGAAGCAAAGGGATAAGACTGATTCACTAGTTACAAATGCTTTTTGCATCGGCTTGCGCAATGTTTACAAAAATTACCTCACAAAATTAATGCGCCACTGATGAATCTGCTACTTCGTATTAATGCTTCGCCGTATGCTAGAATGGCATAGAACAGCCTAGCTGATAATATAAGTGTTATTAGCTTGATTATAATGAATAATATTGGGTGTTATGTTTACGTCAATCTGTATTTGACAGATTTCTGCAAATCCGAAAATACCAATAAAGTTTGATGGAAAAAAATAATAATTGCAAAATAATAAAATAAATAATTGCATTATTTGAAGAATACGAAAACTACTTCACAAATTTCTTACTTGTTTTTAAACGCAATGGAAAAGGAAGGAAAAATAAAGTTCCGAAGGTTCCGTCCCTGGTTCCTCTATCCATTAATTTGATGATAAATTTTATTAAATTTAAACAAGAATATTGCATTAATATTCGAGAAATCGAAGAATAAATTAGCAAATAAAAACAAATTAATGAACGCATCGCCCATTGTGAAAATATATAGCCGATCTTGTCAATGCGATAATTACTTTTTGTCCACACAATCCAGTTTGACAGTTTTGTGATTTTCGAAACTCGGCTGTTTAAATGTCAACGATATTGCGAATTTTTCACAAAAAGGGCGAAAAAGGATTAGGTTGTGCGATGTAAAGGTGTAAAAAGTTAGTATTCTTGTTAAAAAGTGTAAATAGCAGAAAAGTAGAAGCTAGCTGCAGTTAGCTGTTGTGCATAGACTTTCGTTAGTACTGTGAATTCCTTAATGTCCGTAAGAATGAAATGTAAAATGGTACGATGTTTTCCTTTTTATAAACAGGTCCTTTCATAGCGGCAGAATGTATGTGAATATCCTGCTACGTGCACTAATCTGCATCTCTTGTGAGGTTATAAGCGGCATAAAAATATTTCGTTCGTTGGATCGAACGATATCGCAGGACTCTGATTGAATTGAGTAAACAGCCAGTACCACATCACAGATCGTGTGGCGGTCCGGATGAAGATGTTGGCAAGTATGAACAATTCCGTCTACATAGATGAAAGTTTTGGAATGTGTGAGGCTTGAACGGAATAGTGTTTCTATGCTGATTTGAAAGACTGTAGGATATAGATAGGGACCTGGAGCGAGACCATTTTCGAGAATTTTTGGTCCGGAAAGATGGGTTATAAGTCGTCTGCCCATTCGCCACTTCTTAACCGTTTGCTCTGGCATGACGCATCTCCAGGATTGATCAAAAGCTTTCGACGAATCAATGATGTGGCGTTAATTTCTCGTTATGCTGAGGGTTTGTTGAACTAGCAATGTTTGTCTGGAGTCCCTCTACATGTCTCCATTAACACATGTTGGTTCGCGAAGATTTTCCTCCTCAAGCTTCTCCGTCAGTCGACGATTAACCATGTGTTCCATAATTATTGGTAGTACAATTTAGAATTATTTAGCATTAGTTTACGAGAAGAAGACAATTTAGTAGGGAGTAGGGTGATGTGGGGTGATAAAGCAGATTACGATAAAGTACATTTTCTCTATTTTAGAGTTGATTAATTTTCACACAAACAATGGCCCTTGTGTGAAAGATTATAGTTTCGCGCCATTTCCATTAACATCAAGCATCGCCGATTCTGCTGGGCAAGCCAACTTTATGTTGCATGCACATCCACCCACACGTATAAACAGCAAATGATTATAAACATACCAAATTCCAGCAGAACTCAGCAGTTATGCTTAAAACATATGCTTTAAACAGCAGCATACATCTGTACACAGGGTTAGTTGTTTAACTCTAAATATCCGTTTTTTTTTAGTTTTATTAATATTTTTATCTATGTACGAAATAACAGAATCGTTAATGTATAACCTGAACTAAGAACAGACGTTATGTATTTGTTTTCAACAATATATATCCAATAAAGCTGCAAAATATAATTATTTGAGATTTCCAAATATACATTTTAACAGTACAATCATTTAAGGGAATCATGCAAAAGGTTTTCAAAATGGTTTTATTATTTCATTACATGGTTTGAAACCCTGCATAATTTTCTCATCTATTTTAGGTATAATCTTCGAACAAAAGTGTTAAACCTTTTTAAAATCCAATGCTTTGTTATCCAATACAACGATTGAAATTAACACTGACTAAAAAAGGAAACAAAAAATCACCAGCTTTTGCACACTTTACAATGCAACCCATGCGTGCTGGCTGTTTGGTTTTCGCATCTATTGGCCATGACAGGAGAACGAGCGGGCTCAGGTACGGCGAGGGTTCGCAGGCCAAGGAAGCGTTGTTCAGCATAATGCTGGGTGGACTGTCATTTCAGGCATAGCGTTGTGTCATTGAAAGCAGCACAAGCTTGGGATTCGCGCTCTCCGTACTACGGTATTGGATATCTGTGTATAGTTACAACAGTTGCGACGCCATCGGTAGCGAAAGCATTTTAGCTTTCCCACCGCGGTTTCCTCAAAGGTTCGACAGAGCAAACGAGATCCGAACCAGCGTATCTTATGCCAATCCGAAGCAGAGCACTCATGTGGTGTCCGCCGGCGTCACTTAATTTGCTGAGCAAAATTGTGGTAGCAGCTACGGCTGAAAGGATAGGGTCAAACCAGTGAAGCAGTAAGCGTTCAGTTTAACAGCGGCAGAGGGCAGATCGAAGCGCCATACTACACCCTACACCGGAAGCGAAAGCAGTGCACCAATCAAACCGTCACCGTTTCAACGATGCCGCTGCTCAGGCGGCAGGTGCTTCAAAAGACGTCCACGGCGGAACGGCTTAGAGATAGCGAAGAAGTGTTGTTCTGTCAGCCAACCGGGGAGATATTCAGCAATTATGAGTGAGTATACCGTAGCCCTAAACATATATGCAGAATTGACTGCCAAGCTATGGACGATTCCACTTGGCCAGGCCAAGAGCGCAGGCAAAACAATGCCGATCAAATAAAGAAAAAAGAAGAATTAGATAGATTGTCCAATGTACATCTTTTCCTGGGTAACCAAATTGTATGCAGCAGGATGGCAGCTGCGATTTCAGTAGCGTGTTTGTCTGACTCATGTATCGTCAGCTTTTGTACACCACCATTGTCGCTGATTTGTTAGCAACGCTCTGTACAACTGAATGATAGTTTGCAATAGAAGACATACACCTTAGAGTGTTGAAATATAATTCAAAATGGAGTTGATATTGGTTTGCAGTGGTTTAATCATACACATCGCAAAGGTTATACATTTACCTAACAACACCTTTACCTTTATTTTGCAGAGATTACTTTCATCGCATCATGCTTATATCATCAATGGTATGGAGCTGTGCGATGACCGGGCGTCCAAACCTAACATATTCGGAAGCACTTGAATCGGAAAAGGCCGCCCGGAAGCTGCTGAAAACGTTTCCCGATGCGGTGAAGGGACCGTTCCTGCTGGTTGCTTCGCACACCCAACGCACCTCAATTAACGAAATGCACGAGGACGTATACGGCTTTGTGAAAGATCATCTGTTCAAGGGCGAGATTGTCGATGCGATGGATTTGACGCGTAAAGCATTTCGCCGAGCTGTTATATCGGACGTGTTAGTGGACAAGTAAGACCAATGAAGATATTAACGCTTCATTATTATTAATTTCAATTGTAAATTTCAAAATAATTTTCTGTTGTACTTTTAGCACTCAAGGTGCTGGTCCGGTTATGTACCAAGTCACGGCCGACGATAATATGACACCAAGAGTTTGGAATGTAACGCCCGGCAATGTGAAACGCGACCGTAGCACCCTGACGCGAGACAAATGCAAACTCTTTCTAAAGCAACATGTGGAAGCTGGTCCCGGTGGGCAGCTCCGTATCAAAGCGGACTCGCTGGTCAAGTTCGTTACCGAGCAAGGGTGGACCGATGAGCAGGTATTTTTGGGCCAGGCACCGAACTTCGAACAATCCAAGCGGTTGAAACAGAATGCGGAACGTAGCGAGGTTAGTGGCGCTAGTAAGCCGACCAAGAAAAAGGCACCCGTTGAAAAAACAACGAAAATCACCACCGCGGACGGTGACAAGCAGCAGCAGCAGGAAGAGAAGCCGAAAAAGGCGAAAAAACAAGCGACAAAAAATGTGGAGAAAAAAGGTCCGGCTAAGGTGAAGCAAAAGAGCAGCACCGGTAAGCAGCAAAGCATTGCAAAGTACATCGAAAAAACGATCGAACCTGAGATCTTGGATGCGAAGGCGAAGAAGATGGCGGAAGAAATAGCTCTACAGAAGCTAAAACTAGAGCAGGAAGCGTTGGCCAAGAAGCGGCTGGAGGAAGAAAAGGCTCTACTGCTGCAGCAAGCCGCGCTAGCGTTGAAGAGGTACAATGCCGTACTAGAGGACCAAGAGTTGACCGATCAGCGACCGATGCCGCCGGTCCGTTCCGTTCGCCCATTGATAACATCCAAGCATTTTGGTAACTTTGTCTTCATACTTGAATTTTTGAACTCGTTTTCCGATTTGCTTGCCATACGGAGCAAATTTTCGGGCGGCTTA
The DNA here is from genome assembly GCF_943734845.2 of Anopheles funestus. Taxonomy (NCBI): domain Eukaryota; kingdom Metazoa; phylum Arthropoda; class Insecta; order Diptera; family Culicidae; genus Anopheles; species Anopheles funestus. Next base: position 7,765,665 of record NC_064597.1, on the reverse strand, counting down.
ACCATGCATCTGCTAGAGCGTGCCCTTATTTTGCGCGAGGTAAATGGACCGCTTAGTGACATCTTTCAGGTGCTGCTGGGTGCAATATTCACCCAACAGCTGGAGGAGGAGAACGAGGTGGAAGTTGGCTATGAGCGTGTGGAGAATCTCGCCCTCAAGCGGCAAACGGTACCGGAACAGGCACGGGCGCGCGATACGGTGCTCTGGTGCGAGAAGCACTACTGCACGAAGCTGAGCGAAATGCCAATCGATTCCACGACGGTATCGGAGCTGCTCCGCTTACACTTTCTATCGTCCGGTGCGCTGGTAGAGGAGAAGGCCACCAAACATCGGTATTATAACCGTGGCGGGTACAGTAACGCCGACGATCCGGGCTTACGGCTGGTCCGGGACTATCCGCACATTTTGCGCGCGCTTAGCTCACACTCCGTGTACCAGCTATCGATCGGTGACATTATACAGATACTCTGCTGCTTAATTCACCAGCTGCTCACGTACAGCGGGGTCCGCGAGTTGGTCGAGGAACGGGTGGATCGGGCACGAAGCGCCCGGTACAACTATCAGAACAACCGTTACGCACAGCGCCGGCTAACGGTAAAGACGGGTTCGCAGAAGAATCAAGCACGCGACGACATGAAGCGAGAGCTGACCGCATTCGAAGGCGATACCGAGGCGCGGGAAGAACACCGAAAGAAGCTGCTGGAGCGCCTGGAGGAGCAGTGCAACCGGATCGATGCGGAAGCCCAGCGCCAGATGAAGATACTGCAAACGGAGTCGGGCCGGTTAAAGGAAGACTTTTTCGACTATCAGATCTATCTCGGTTCGGATCGTTGTTTCCGCAATTACTGGCTGTTTGAATCGCTGCCAGGGCTGTTCGTAGAGCACGATCGCACGTATGCGGGACGTTGCTTGGATCAACCGACACCGAACATTCCCGGTCTGGCGTGGTGTGCTCAGGAGCAGCGCAAAAAGTATATCACCAAAGCGATTATGCGGTGCGCCGGTACGGACGGTGTCGCTGGACTGCTCGATGCGAAAGCAATAGCGGTTGCGGACCCGAACCAGCCGGATAACGGTGGGCGCGATCCGGAAGTGTACGAGCAGCTGCTCACGCAGGGCAGTGCCGAGCTGGAGCGAATCGAACAACAAACAGCACAAACGAAAGCATTAAATTCCCGTGCAAACTCGGAAGAGCCGCGTACCGAAGGGGCGCTGAATGGCGATGCAACGGCAGTTCCGGCCGCGAACACTATCCCACTGCCGCCACCAAGCAATCGGGAGCTGCTGATGTGCACTGCCCAACCCGCTGACTGTCCGGTGCATACGGAAAAGCACGCACAAACAGTCAGCTGGGGCTATTATGCAACGGCGGACGAGCTGGATGCGTTGATACGCAGCCTGAATGTGCGCGGTGCCCGTGAAAAGCAGCTGCGCGAAACGCTCGAATGTGAGCGTGATCTGATTTTGACACACATCGAAAAATGTCCCATCGACAAGCTGTCGGTGAATGAGTCGGATCGGGCGGCAGTTTTGTGTGAAATTGTTAGCCGGAACCAGAAGCGGTACGATGCGCCCAACTTTAGCAGCGACCCCGGTACGGATCCGAACGAAATATTGGAGGCGGCATTTTTGGAAAATTTGCTTGAGCTGGAGGCTAAAATTACGGTCGGCTATCTGGGCGTAATGCGCGTGCGGGATCGGGATAAGTGGCGCACGGCACTGGAAGCTTGTACGTACGATCCGCAAACGGACAAACCACTCCAGTGGGGTCCGAAACGGCTCGCCAAGCAGGAGGAAACGAACGGGAAGGAAAAGCAGGAACAGGACACGGAACAGCAGCAGCCACAGGATGTGGACGAGGATCACGATGAGCATCCCACCGACAATGATTCCGGTCGCGACAGTCTCGAACGGCTGTTGTCGGATGCGTCCAACCCGGGTCACAACCTGCCCGATACGACCGTCTCGCTTCTAGATGACACGCTAGACAGCGATGAGATAGCGTTCCCGCTGCACGAATCGGAAACGTTACGGCAGCGCGTACATGCGTTGGCACGCGCCTTGTTGCAGGTGGCACAATGTATCGATCAGAAGTTTCTACGCCATCCGTTTGGGCCGAAAAAGGAGCACAAGGATCGTACCGTCATGCTGCAGAAGCAGTACCAGGGGCTGAAGAATCTGGTCCAGTGGGAGGTGTCGCTGATGCGGTCGACCTGCTTTTCGCAGCTCTTTCTACACTACAATGTGCTGTACGATGCGATCCAATGGTCGCGTTCGGCCGAACGTATCTGCTGCATGATATGCCGGCGTAAAGGTGATCCGGGATTGACGCTGCTGTGCGATGAATGTAACCGTGCCTGCCACACGTACTGTCTGAAGCCGAAACTGAAGGAAGTGCCGGCCGGCGATTGGTACTGTATGCGGTGCAGGCCGGAAAATTTCAAGGAAAAACGTGCGCCGGCTAAGAAGAAGAAAATATTCAAATGGGTCGAGGACATGGAGGAGGAGGAGGAAGATGAATCGGACGAAGCAAGCAAGCAGGAAGAGAATGAGGCGGAGGAGGAAGATGAGGAGGAGGAGGAGGGGGAGGAGGAGGAAGAGATGGATCAGGATGAGGGTGGTGAGGAAGCGGAGGAGGAACAGGCGGAGATGGAAGATATGGTACAACGGAAGAACGTAGACGGGGAGGATTCACCGTCTGAGGACAGTGACAGTGAGGACGACAAGGAGGACGATGGTAGTGATGAGGAATATCGAATGCGAAAATCGAAACAGCCGGTAACAAAGGCGAAATCTAGAGCCAAGACTAAACCGGCGATAGTGGTAACATCCAGCGGGCGCAGTAGTCGTAGCGCAGCTGCCACGAACGGTGCTGCGTACCGTGATGAGGAGGTAGAGGAAGACGACGATTCCTACGATGAGCGTGAGGAGCGAAGGAAGCGGCGTAATCTAACACTTCCGAACGGTGCTGTTGCACTGCGCGCGGATAGCAAACGCAGCGGCGCAGCGTTGCGAACGAGACGCGCCACCAGCGTATCGAGCACGAAACGAAAACGAACCCAAAACGAAGAATCGGACGTATCGCCATCCGGCAATACGAGCAAACGGCCGCGTCGTTCCGGACTCACCAACGGTGGACGGAAGATGAGCGTTTCGCCTGCTGCTGCTGCTGGCAGTGATGAGGATGCCGCCGGCAAAAAACCGCGCACCAGTGCTCGATCGACCAAAGGCCAGCGGCGTTCGTCCGTGTACGTCGGGGAGGAGGAGGAAGAAACGGTGGCGCGCTTGAAGATGGGTTCGGCTGCACGGCGATCGCGCCGCACCGGTGAGGATTTACCGCTTAACTCGGTCGCACTGTACACGCTGATCGACGACATTTTAAAGCATCCGAGCTCGTGGCCTTTCAATCGACCGGTGTCGGCGAAGGAGGTCCCGGACTATTACGCTGTCATCAAGAACCCGATGGACTTTGCACGCATCAAGTCGAAGCTGAACATGGGCGACTACAAGATCAATGAACAGATGCTGAGCGATGTGCAGCTGGTATTCCGTAACTGTGATCTCTACAATACAGACGAAACGGACGTGTACCGGTAAGTCTTTGTATTTCTTATTGGAGGCGAAGCACTTACATGAATGGTACTAAACATGTTTTCCTTTTTTGTGACTTATCAGAATCGGTCGTGAGCTGGAGCAGTATGTTGTGAAGCGGTGCAAAGAATTGACACTCCCGTTCCAACCCAGTGACATGCAAAAATCTGGTCTCCATCCGAAAGTCCCAACATCCAAACCCATAAACGGAGTTGCCGGGCCACATGGCAAATAGCAAAATGGGGAATTTAGTGCAGCTCGATAAAAGTGACTCTACATCAGACTGGGGCACGAATAGTGTAAGTCTAATAGTGAGCGAATGTTTAATTCTTTGGCTAGTAAAATTGCTACAACTAATAAATCAATTTTCTCTTTGCTCTTTTTTTTTTAGAAACAGTACTACTTTTTCATTACTTCATCCTATTATCACATTGTGCAGTGTGTGCTTCGCCAAGACACAATCGGAACGACGGACTACCCAAAACAGTAAGCAAAACGGCATTTAGCCACAACACACAAACCAGCACCATGATGGCTAATCGGCAATATTTTACAGTACATTTATATTACATATTTTACTTTTTTCTCTGAAACAATCGGTTATTTAGTACCATCCAAAACCACGGCTAGTTGCATTAATTGTAAATAAGTAATATTATTTACAATAACTGAATTACGAATGAGTTTCAGGCATAATATAAAACACTTAAAAAATTCACTATTCCCTCCAAACAGTTATAATAATAAAGCTAAATCGTGCAAATCGTGCATAAATTCATAATGATAACGGCCACGAACAAAGCTGCACAGCACAATATGAAGGGGCAGCATAGCAAAAACAGCATATACGTTTGAAAGCCGCACCAAATTAAACCCCGCCGTATTTGTAAAGAAAATGTAGTCGGAGGTATTACGAATCTTTTTTTTCTTGGTTTTGTTTTTTGATTTTCTTTATCGGATCGGATGAGACGGTATTTTGAAAAACCACCATTTTGGCATCAAACATCATTGTAATATGCACCCCATATGCTGAATATAACTTATTAAGGACATTCCCCGCAGCACGCCACGTGAAGCAGCCGCTTCACCACCGAACTCCGAACTTGCGAAGGTCACAAACGTGTACAGAGATATTGCTTTTAAGAAAATTAATGTGTGTTTGTGTGTATGTAAGGTTTTTTTTTGTTCTGTGTTCGTTTTTAAAGTATTTTAAGGATAGCTTAAGAGGAAAGTAATTTGCTTGTAGATGCTTAGGTTTTAAAATAAAAACAGCTAATTAAGATAAGAAACAAAACTATTTGCCATTCCGAGGGATACTATCACAATACGATTATCATATAATCATAAATAAGTTCCACGTTCGTATATTACTAACTAGTTTCGTTTGATATTGCCCCGTTTTCTGCATTAAATTTAGATTTATTGAAAAAAATCAACAACCCTTACCGTGGCAGCAAACTTTGCTGTCCTGGGAATGTTTCTGCGCGCACAGCCATGATTTGGTTCATCCATACTGAGGCGAACCGGTCAGAACACAACAGACCAGCAGCAACAATAGAATTTCTATAGAAATATAAGCTTCAATAGTCGTCCTGTACACAGAGAAACAATTCCCTGAATTCGATCGTCCTTCCAACAAAGCTTTAGCGTAAGTAGTTGCGCTGGAGACAATACTCGTCGTACGATTCGGGAAAATTCGTTTAGCGTTGAGCAACGTTCATTTTGCCATCAACAGCTAACGAGATTTAATCGCTCGTACTAAACGGACGAAGTGTTAACTATAGTTTAACGATAGTCGCAAATAACAAACAAATCAATCGGCTATAGTACCATTAAACCATCTACCTTGTTCTCAATAGCCGTCTGGTCACAAACTTTCATAAGATATTTACTATCAACCAAATTTCATCTCATACCATTCCTACCAACAATACAGACGTTTGTACCAATTTCAATTTGTTGAAGAATTCTAACTCCAGACTAATATTAGTTTCATTTCGGTTTCATTTCACAACGAATGTAATAGCAAGAGCGGATGCGAAAAATACTGCAAAGCACATAAGAAACCAAATTAGTTTAGCAAGAATTTATTACTGTCCAATCTATGAAGGATGGTTCTGTTGGAATTTCGAAACGCGCGCGTACACACTAACGTACAGATGCACCGTCACGAATACGCAACACAACAGGCCAGGTTCCAGGAACCAGCGTTCCAAGCATGTTGATTGTAGAAAGGACCTCTTACTAGGCGGATGCCGATATACTTTTGACCTAGTTGTTAGAAGGCTGAATGTTGATCAACCTTGGTGGCTTAATGGTGCTCCTCATGCTCCTTCCTCTTCGATTCGGCCCATTTTGCTTGGTTCGCCGGCGAGTTAGCTGCAAGAAAACGGTGCAAGTGTGCATGAAAGGAGGATAGCTATTAAACGGCCACCCGTATTGGATCAAAGAAACCTACCTAGCTTGTGGATTTTGTAGAACAGCGGAATGGAAACGCCGAACGCGATGAAGTAATAACGCCAGATCCATTGATTCTTGAAGTAATGCTGAATCGGGAACTGGGCAATCTTCGCGGAGAAGGTGTACGGAAATTTCATGGGACGTGCTACCGGATCCGACATTTTGTCTCTGTTGTTGGCAGACGTTCAGAACACGATACTGGAGGGTTGAACGAAAACGGAAATCGTTACGTTATTATTAAACGTTATGCAGAAAGCCATATTACATCGAACTCTATGTTATTATGTAATGTCCTCAGAAGAGTCGTCACAGATGCTTACCTCTCAAAATGAATTTTCAACCAGCAAGAGGTGGGTAGTCAAGTTCTTTTTCTTTTTCATGGACAACGATGTTAACGAATGACAGTGACAGATGGGTGACAGTCTTGACACCTGTGTAAGCAGAAGGTGATCTTGTTTACATTCGCTCTTTCAGAAGCTCAGAAAATTTTCAAAAAGTTATTTACGGTAATTTGCATAAGTTTGGTAGCTATTTGAATATTTTCTAGGTGTATGTTTATACAGGACAATAGAAAACAAATTATGGTACATTTGAAAATGTCTTCTACTTCTTTTTGGCTTAGCGACCTCTGAGATCATGTCGACCATTTCTGGTTTACTAGACTTATTTTTACCACATAGCCGGATAGTCAGTCTTTGCTACGGAGGGACGGTTTGAATGGGATTTGATACTCGGTCCTGTCGTGTGGAACAGGCACCGTTTATCACATACACCAATGGGCCGTTCCGATCTTTTTAGCCCGTCATACAACTTAAGTAATAGTCGTAACAAAATCAACACCTAATACAAAAATTTGAATGGTTGTACCGCGGACCACTGCCAACAGTCTAAAAGCGTGTACATGCATTACGAATTGAAACACGGATAATAAACCGAACGGAGGAGATTGCTACAGACAGTTATCGATCAAATTTGAATTCACAGAAATGTTAAAACGCTGTAAATGGTTCGTTTCACTGTTCGCAGCAGATCGCAGTTTAGATCGATGTTGTTGAGTTTTTCTTAACCGTGTTAAACTTTTGTTTACTTGGAAAGGTGTAGCCAACATTGCTGCTGAGTAGGATGCTTTATGCAGCCAGCCATGCCAATCACAAAAAGGCGAAAAGTGTATTGCCCACTAATTTTCATTTATCTCAATAGATACAAGGAAGTAATTAAATAAGAAAACATGACAACGTACACTAAAATTAAAATATATCGTCTGCAAAAAACAAAAATTTCCAATTTATCTTGAACTTTTATTAACAACCAGGCGCCTCCATTACGTTGATACCGAAACAACAAGTACGTTCCAAGCAATGTTATATAATCGCTTCCACACTTTAGAAAACGTCAGATTTATACGTTGGGGTTTTTGTTATGTTTTTAAAAAAATTTTAATCCTAGTTTTGTTGACCCTTCCTTCTTCCTGATTGCTGGTTGTCTCGGTTCAAGACGTGTCTTTCGCCGTACCTTTCTTATAGCTTTTGGCCTAGGCTGTCTTTGGTACAGGCATGCCACCGTTTATATACTGTGCGGAACGTGTCCTTAACCATTTATTCTATTTTTCCTCGAACTTATGGTTCTTCATTACCCTTTGTTCGTCGAGTTGGTTTCCTGTTTGGGAACATCTGGACACAAGGACCTCATTGTTCTCACCCTTTCATGTAGGGAAGTATTTCATGAAATATTCCCTTGAAATATGTGAACTAAAAACGACCGGTTTCAGCATTTGAAATAACAAGAGAGCATTCAACAAAAGAGATAATATTATAACGATTCAAAATTCGAGCGAGCAACCGACCGTTTAAAATATCGAAAAATTATTTCACAACACCAAGAGAGCATCCTATAAAAGAGGTAACTTTTATATCTGTTATAAATTATTTCAGTTAAATAATTCATAAAAATTTCATTAAAATAATTCATGAAAGATTTCATTTAAATATTTAACGAAAGTTTTTATTGCAATATATGAAATAACAAGAGAGCATCCTATAAAAGCGGTAATTATAATTATAAAGCGGTAGCTATAATTATCCCAACTTAGTGCAACATACAGCCATCCCTTTCTCGCATGTTATCATTGATAGCAGTTTGAGATCCTTTAGTATTGATCGATTGGATTGAAAGAGATGGAAGGTTATTTCCCCTTCATCCGATCAACTCATACTATCGATCACCAATACTAGACCATCTCGCACCATAGGCAATGATAACATGCGGGAAAAGATACGATGTATCAGAACGGCTGCTAGAGGAGAGAAGAGAATGTTACCTTCTTCCTTGGAAGCTCTCTTGGTGGTCTCTTAGAAACAGTTGGTAGTAGAAGTAAACCTTTCTTAGAAGCCACGTCACACACAAACACCAGCACGGTGAAAAGACTTCCCCGTTTGCTAATTAATTGATTGCTATATGATCGAATCAATGTTCCTTTAAAGCGTTTTGCTACTAATCACATTAATAGTGTTTTTAAACAGTGTTTATATGGCTACATTTTAAATTTACATTCACATTTTAAAAAGGCTTTCTCAAGGCGTCCCTCCAGGAGCAGAGAAGTGTGTGTGCGAAAGAGAAGATCGGGTGGTCGCTTCGGCACTTATAGTGGTGCAGGTGTGTCTGTGTCGCGATAACGAAGCAGGAGAGATAATGATCGTGAGCGAAAGGAGAAATTGTGATCAGTAGTGGTCGGACAGTGATACGGTAGAGTTGTGAAAAATGCTCTCGGTGCATGTAGAACGTTCTGCAAGTGTTTTTATTAATTTTTTTGTGCTAAAAAGTGATGTCCTTACCCCAAAGGATCATACACTATTCAAAAAATGGTTTGTAAAACAATTCGTGTGTTGAAACGATGCTAAAAAGTGAAACACGTGTTCAAACTGTTGCCGGCGTCGGCTTGGGTTTTTGACAGCTCTCTGTGTGTTAGTAAGAGGAAGTGAATGCCATTGTGTTAAAGTAAAATGGCCCAACACTCACCAACAGTATTTGCTTCTTCAAGTAAATACAAAGTTTTAATCACTCATTGCATTTTAAATAAAAGTGAGTTTTCTTTCCCAAGGAAAAGATTGTACAAAGCTGGTAAAAAACGATCAAGCAAAGTGAAAACAGCTATGTGTAGGTGTACTGAGTCTTCCTTTGAACTCTTTTGACATTTCATTCAACAATACAGCTACAGATCTAACGGTACCGAGTTGGCTGTGGTTAAGCTAGAACGAGATATGTTCCATCTTGCTCTCACCTGCGCCGGCAATATACGTGCTTTGCGTTCTTGCTCTAACATTAAAGGGATCGTTGTGTGTGAGAGTAAAGAAATCTAAAATTCAGTGCGTGGCTATGTATATACTAAGCTCGCAAAGTATTTGCATTTGTATTGTGCAGTGGATTATGCCAACGAGTTTTTTTTTGTTGAAATCATGGCATAAACGTGTGGTTGATTTTTGTGTAATTTGGAAAAAATGTTCGTTGTATTTTAGTGAAAAAAAGTGTCTATTGTGTAGATTTGTATTTCTCAATAAGCTTTATTGCTTATTATGTAAAATTGTGTATTTTAAAATGTGGCCATTTTAGGCAAGTGTTGTGGTTTAAATGTGTCAAATTAAGATAAAAGTGTGTGTGTGCCTTTGTGCACAATAAAAAAGTGCAATTGTTGGTTGTTTTTTTTGTGAAAAAAAGTTATATTCCTTTCATGATGAGCATATTTCTTATTAAGTGAATTCGTGATTCGCTTATTGCGAGGAAAATGTGGCCATTTGTAGGCGATTGTGTTGTTTAAAATGTGTCAAAAATTAAAAGTGTATATGTGTCTTTGTGCACAGAAAAAAGTGCAAGTGTTAGCTGGGTTTTAGTGAAAAAAAGTAAAGTCCTTTTCTCAATGAGCTTATATTCATTATAATCATATAATAAGGTGGCCATTTTAGGCGAGTGTTTTGTATGAAATGTGTCAAAGCGCATTGAAGTGTGTGTGTGCCTTTCTGCTCAATAAAAAATAGTGCAAGTGTTAATTGGTTTTCTTAGTGAAAAAAAAGTTATATTCATTTCTTGTTCAGCATATTGCTTATTGCGTGAAAAATGTGGCGTGAAGTGTTGTTTTAAATGTGTCAAAGCAAAATTATTGTATTAATTGATAAAAATACAAGTGTTGGTTTGCTTTTTGGTGAAAAAAGGCTATCAGACTATCGTTTACACGGGTAAGTAAACCACATTTAGTCAGAATTTTCGGAAGTAAGATTTTTACTAGTAATTGGTAATTGGGATAGGCCAGTTCCTGTCAACCGTGAGTTTATAACATTAGGCGACGGTGTAAATTGTCTTGTATTTTGTGTAAGGCTCAAAAACAAAAAGTTGCCTCAAAGCTGAAGTAAATTAAAGCCTCAACAGGGAATGATACAATTTGCATAACACATTTAGTTTGCAAAGTGTAACTGTGAAAATTAATATCTTGGATTAGAAAAAAATCTCCCCATTCCACAGTAAACACTAATATTTATCGATAAAAATGGACAAAGGGCTGTGAGCCGATAAACACTAGAGATGAGAATAAAAACTCTTTTTCGTGAGTCAACTCAGAGTGAATGAGTCGTTATGAGGAGTCAGCTCGTTTAACGATTCATTTCGGAGTGTGAAAATGTGCGAGTGAGTTAAACAAAAATGAGTTGAAACAATACCCAAACTAGCCAAATGAATATACTGCTCGCTCTGCCTAACTATGAAACCTGAATAAGCGAACAAGCGGGCTAATCTGATCCGCAAGGACATGAAACGGAATCCGCCTCTGATAAGGAGATTTTCAAATTTTTCGATATTTTTTTATTTTTTTTATAATTTTTTATTCTATTTTTTAATTTAAAGCATTATTAGAGTGAAGATAAACTGATTTGAACCAATTGGCATTAAAATAAATCAATTCAATTTTTTTTGTAAAATTTCCCAAAAAAATCGTAAGGGGTAAGCCTTATGAAATTTTCGAGTCGAAAACTTTTTTGAAATTTTTTTCTGATTTTTAATTCTTTTTTTAATTTAAAGCACTATTTACGTGAAAAGAAACTTATTGCAACAAATTCCCATTAAAATATATCACATTTAAAATTTTTGCTACATTGCTCAAAAATGAGGAAAATTTTACATTTTCTCAAACAGGGTAAGGAACTTGGTTCCTCGAATAGCTTCTGGCACAGACATCTAAGGGCATGGCCGTCCAAGAAGAAAATGTAGCCATTGATGCCATCTATCGACCACAAGTTAAAGTTTGGCGATCCGTTGGATACCGACCGAGTTATAGGCAAAACTTGGTGCAAAAATGAAGAAAATTTTACATTTTCTCAAACAGGGTAAGGAACTTGGTTCCTCGAATAACTTCTGGCACAGACATCTAAGGGCATGGCCGTCCAAGAAGAAAATGTAGCCATTGATGCCATCTATCGAGCACAAGTTAAAGTTTGGCGATCCGTTGGATACCGACCGAGTTATAGGCAAAACTTGGTGCAAAAATGAAGAAAATTTTACATTTTCTCAAACAGGGTAAGGAACTTGGTTCCTCGAATAACTTCTGGCACAGACATCTCAGGGCATGGCTGTCCAAGAAGAAAATGTAGCCATTGGTGCCATCTATCGACCACAGGTTAAAGATTGGCGATTCGTTGGATACCGACCGAGTTATAGGCAAAATTTGGAGCAAAAATGAGCCTTATGAAATTTTCAAATTTTTATAATTTTTTTATTTTTTATAATTTTTGATTATTTTTTTTGTTTAAAACATTATTTGAGTGAAAAGAAACTTATTGCAACCAATTGGCATTAAAATAAAACAATTTAAATTTTTTTGCAAAATTTCCCAAAAAAATCGTAAGGGGTAAGCCTTATGAAATTTTCGAGTTGAAATTTTTTTTTAATTTTTTTTCGATTTTTTATTCTTTTTTTAATTTAAAGCATTATTTGAGTGAAAAAAAACTTATTGCAACAAATTGGAATTAAAATAAATCAATTTATAAAATTTGCTGAATTACTCAAAATTTCAACTCACTCGTACATTTTGGTTTCAACTCACATATTTATTCTTTTAGCAACTCGATTTACGACGGCTACATGCTTACATTCATGAGTGAGTAAGTGAAAAAAGAGTCACTAAAACTCCTCGTGATGAGTGAACGAAACTCGTTCAATAAGCACGGATAATCGGCGTTCCACGGTATATGCAAACTAGCCTTTAGTTAGTGACACTTCAGTAGAACAAATCCGAGCGTGCCGCAGTACACAGTTGCTCTATAAGTTAATAAGATTTCCAACTTTTACTTGTGTTTAAGTCACTGGAGGTAGGTTAAAATTATTTGTGCATTAATGTTGCAACACGCAACATTAATGCACAAATTAACTGGAGAACAATTTAATGAACATTTAAAGTGTTTATTTTCATCAAACGTAGCGCATGGATTTGACATAATTTAGTAAGCAAACGTCTATGATTCTCATAAAAACCATATCGTGACATGGATGTTTCTTTTGAATCAAAAAACAATGGATAATTATTATGAACCATTAAGCGCAATAAATTCAAACAAAACCTAAAAGAAACAGGAAAAAAGAATAAATTCGAAGACATGAAACACGAGTTACTATAATTGTTTATTCTAATACCTTGTTATGTTATATTCTGCTTTAAGACTGCTTCAATATATATATAATTTTTTGTTTTTGTATTTTTTTTAGCTAAAAATTCGTTAATAGTACAAGCCACTGTTGTTTTTTACGCAACTTAAGTAAAAAAAGGTTGAAATACACACTGACAATAAATTATTTACAGTAATCAAGCATAACGAGGTTAGACTAAAGAAAGGCACTAATGTGTAAGGCTCGTTATTTGAAAGACGTCTTAGTTAATTTGTTTTGCTTTGCCTGTTCCGACGCTAGCGAATGAAAGGGGAAAAAATATTACGTTTACGGCCCTTTTTGGTGCCGTGACCAGGATCCAATATATGCTCTCTTGTTCCAACGGGGAAGATGCGTTATGCTTGGAACTTCGTTCGTTTCACTTTCGGACGGTTGAACTTCGAGAGTTTTGTATTGTTTTCTTTGCGAACATGATTTTTTTTTTGGCAAACAGAGTACATGGCAAAATTAGTCTTGTAGTTCATATCGTTAGTGGAATTAACTCTCAACCTACTAGGTATCTCGCGTCCGTTACTTCTTCCACCACATAGTTTGCGATAAGAATGAACACATTTGCATTTTTTTTTTCTTTTCGTCAATCTTATCCTATATAGTATCCCCTCGATGTGTTCGACGTTCTCTTTTGTGCCGAATGTGTTGTTTTAAATATAAAAATAAGATGACGGATTTTGTCTATTAGTTAGTAACCTAGCTCGAAACGGGAACAACACTAATTAATTATTTAACTATTAAACAAATTCTGCCCGAAACGGTTACTGAGTATGCAGATAAACATGATTTTTTGCCGAAACGCGATTCGAGTACCTCAGCATTAGAACATCATTTTCTATCATATTTGGATGTAGAATATATCTTTTCGTCCTACAATTGTCGCTAGTAAGCTAGTACAAACCGTCTTCCACATTTATAGCAACCATCAAAATATCCAATTAGATTCACTACCATTCATCCAACTATAAAAGGTAAGATAAAAGATGAATATGCAAAGCAAGAAAAAGAAATGTTAAAAAAAAGCATAAAAAATGACATTTCGCTTCGTTGTTGCGCACACATACATGCGCATTAGTTGGTGAATTGAAATTCGTTTGGCAAATTTGTATCAAAAATTCGATGGCACACGATGATTCCTGTTGATTTTTTTTAGTTTATAAAAGTTTAATTGCTTTTGATGTTTGCTTCTCATTATTGGCCACTACAGTTACGATTCGTAAGTGCACTTAGGAGCGTTATCTTCGTTAAAAAAAAACAAATGCTAGATTGTCAAAAGCGAAGCGAACCTTATTATGGCTCAAAACCTTTTATGCAGTTTTGTATGCAATTTTATAGTTATACTTTTCTACTACCTTACTAGCTCTGTTTGTGCTTTGACGTTTGATTGTTTTGTTTTTGCGTCCATTTTCTTATCGTTTGCATTCGTTTGCTGGACTTGTTTTTTCGTTTATGGCTTATGTGTTTAACATTTTTAATCCATTTTTATAATTTTGTGACAAATTTTTAACTTTAATCGCATCGCTTCGCTAGTTTAAAAACGGGAAACTTCATACTTCATACAGGGAGAAGAAAAAAAAACAGAAAGTTAAAACTACATTTAGATATATGACGGTACGGAAACGTCACTAAAATTTAATATCTTGTTAGTGGAACGAACCGAAATATGGTTCTTCCGCAAAAGGCTAAACACAAATCCCTAACGCACGACAGACTAGAGACAGATGAATTCGTTTCGAAACCAAATTATTCTACCTTTGTTCATCGTAAACACTTTTACACTTTGTACGGTAAAAGTCAAACCAGCCAATCACTCGAATTCACTGCACACAGAGCGTTGAGGTTGAAAATATTGCTTTTACGTTCGCCTGGAGTCGATTACGGTAAATCGTTGTCGGTTTTTTTTTTACTTTGTCAGCTTCTAGCGTTAGTGATGCGTTAGCAACCGTTATTTCGTCCACGGTGCTATAAATCGCAGTTTGGCTGTGTCTGTAGCATGGTACAGAATACTACTTAAGGCAATTGTGGGATCTTCATCGTTAGAATACTTCTTCAAACTATAGCCACGCCCACAACTGTTCCGCGTACAGTTTCATGAGATAGTTGTCACTAGCGAGTGGTGCGTTACACGGCGTTACACACGTTTGACGTTGCTGACAGTTTAGCCGTTCAGTCACAGTAACTAAACGTGGTTTATGATGGTGGTTTGATGGATGGTGCGTTAGCTGGTAGTATCTGTCATTCACTTGCCGGCGTACGTTGGATTTTTAAACGTTGTTGTCGCCTGCTTGTAAATTGGATTTTCACCCTAAAAAAAAAAAAAAAATGTTTTTCGTGACTTACAGGGTTACTCGAAAAAAAAAGTAATTTGTTTGAAAAAACACCCTTACCGTATCCCATTTAGCCATCATGCGCTCCTTTTCGAACCGTGCAAACTCACGCTGATCATGGATGGAGGTGAGTACCTTCCACAACAGCAGCACGGCCATACCGATTAGTACGACCACAGCAATGACGGCTAGTGCGATACCGAGCATAAACACCTTCGGTGGACAGTCACGCTCCTCTTGGGCCGTCACAACCACCTTATCCTGGTCGCTATCGTTGTACGAAAATTCGAACCGACAGTCATCCTCGTCGAAAAAGGTGCACTTGTTATCGTTACGCTCTTCGTCGATTGTTACCTTTTCCACCGGTATCGGTACGAACAGGGTGCAGTTTGTGGCACACTCGTTCCCAGTAGCTAACGGACCCGTCTTGTACTGTTGACACTGGACGCAGTGTTTGAACTCGTTACACCGTCCAGCACAGGTTGGACACTTTTCGCAGTAACGCCCCGTATAACGGCCATCCTCCGTTACGGTACATCGGCAGGTGCCACACTCGCACGTACCATGTCCAGAGCAGAGCTCACCACCGCCCGGTGGCATACACGTTTCGTTACTCGCCCTGCAGTCACAGGCCGGTCCGGTCCAGCCGTCCCGACATTCGCACTGTCCGCACACGCACCGTCCATGGTCCGGACCGGAGCAAAGTAAACCACCAGGGCGATCGCAGGAGAAGTTATCACACTCGCAGTACCGTCCCTCGATCAGCTCGTCCGGATTCGGGCGTCGCTCACATACGCACACGCCACACACGCACTGTCCACGGCCGCTACATTCCTCCGATGCGTTCGACATCCGGCACGCATCCACCATGCCCGGCTCGAGCAAACTGTCCAGCGCGGAACATTCGCAACGCTGACCATGATTGGTACCGTCACACTCGCAAATACCACACTTGTACGTACCGGCGTTACTACACTCATCCGCACGCTCACGGTACTCCGGATCGGACGGATGTTCGCACGGGCAGCTGCACAGCATCTCGATGTCCACCGTCAAACTTTCATTAATACCAACCGGATAGATCTGCAACACCTGGTTCCAGTCGCGCGGATCACTCGGACATTGCAGCAGCGTTATGTGCGCCTCGAACGTTACGACATCGCCTACCTTCAGCCCTTCGCAGCGACTCGTCTGCTGGAGCGCACCGTTCGTATTGCGACAGCGCGAATAATACTTTACATCGATCACATTATCCGTACGGTTGTCCTTCATCTCGACAGACGACGAAATTTTCTGCAGAAGAAAAAAATTAACATCAGTAACGTGCGTTACACACCTATTGCGTTACTCCAATCTTCTACATCTACTTACATCGTATTGATCTCTCACTAGCGATACGATGTTGGACGAATCGTTCGAAAGCTTAGCAGCGGATGAACCTTCCACCAGCCGGGACAGCTGCTCATACACGGACAGCTCCTCCGCTGTCACGGCAAAAATAACGTTGATCGCGTTCTGCTTCACCTTCAGGTTGATCTGCGAGATGCTCGGATAGTCTTGCGTCGTCGAATGTGTGTAACGCCCGTTATGGTCCAGATGGCAATCGCCATCGTTCGGTGTAATAACGCCACCGAGTTTACCGTCGCCGGCATAGTGAAACCCAGCATCGGTGGAGAACAGCAGCAAACGGCGTGCCTTTTCGCGCCATCCAATCTGCTCCCGGCACACGATCGCCTGCATGATCGCATCGAAACCACCTTCCGGTGCGTCCAAATTTCCCGACACATTCGCACGCTGTACCTCTTGCTGCACACCGGGTGGCGTTACAGAAACACACACACAGAGAGAGAAAAAAAGCTTCATTACTTTGTGAATTTTTTTTTTAATTTAATCTTATTTCATATCACTTTTCCACTCTGGTTCTAATTTACTACTCGGATCAAATGTTTACTTAGCGAAAGGCATATTTATTCAGCGTAGAGGTGAAATATTCTAGGTGCGAGTGTATTAGTGCGTTGATGCAAGATTGTTAGAACGCTTACTAAACATGGCCGTTAGTCACTTATATCCTTATACAGCTAAAAACCCATTATAATTGTATATACGTGTTAAAGACGTTTTAAGATGTTATTATACTGTAAGCAGCATTTTAAACTCTGTGTTCTCTAAAATTAGAAAGCGAACAAGCAAAACAAGACACGCAAGACAAACGGGACGGACATAGAATTTGACAGCACAAACGATCGAAACACACATGCATGAATGCATATTAAAAAAAAGCATTATAAAACACATGTGCGGCACCAATACAAACGAGTCAGCCATCATTTACAACTACTGGCGTGCACTGGTTACATTTTCTCCATTTTTTTTCCTTTTCACGCTCATGGTCGATTTCCTGTAAGAAGATTTGCTTTTACATGCCTTTATTTTTTTTTTGCTTCTTAAGAGAACGGCCAGACCGCATAAAGACCTTATTTTTACCACAGTATATAGCCCGGATAGTCCCCTTTTGCTACGGTCCGGGATGGGATTTGAACCCCGGTCCTGTCGCTTGGAACCGGCACCCTTTACCACATACACCACCGGGCCCGCCCCTGCATGCTGTAGTTAATAGCCATTAAACTTCGGCTGTGCTGACTGGTGCAATCGAATGGTGGCGATTTTTAATTCGCATTATGAATGATTGTTTTAATTAGCGCAAAACAAAACAAACAAAAAGATCAAACTGTCGTGATAATAATAATGCAATCAGAGGTATACATTCGGCTCATGGAAGTTTTTGAATTATTGCTTCCTTCTCAGACGGCCGAAGGGCAACAAATAAATGGAAAAAACATATGAAGGGACACGAAACGAAACAAGAAAACAAACAAAGGGGGAAGGAAACTCCACAAACTGTAGACTGTACAACCGATTATTGTTGTGTTTTTTTTTAAATCGAACCCAACACCAAAAAAAAAACCACACGGGAAGAGCGAATGGAGGATGTTTGTGTTGAATTTTAAATGGATTTCGTTTTTTTTTTTTTCAGAACATTCAACCTTTCATTTTTTCAAAACCTGCAACAACAGCAAAAGAAAAACCTTCGGAAAAAAGCTAAGCGGGAACATCTGCAAAGTAAGTTTTTTGTTGATTTTTTTTACTTATTAATTTCACTACTTTTAAAGGTCGATCGCCATTTTTAGGACCTTGTTATTTCATTTTGCTTTAAATATTTTAAGTTTTACTTCAATTAAGAGATGATTTGGGGTTTATTGTTTAAAGTGAATTGAATTGAGCTTTTAAGAGCAGCTATTTTGCAATCTTAATGGATTATGACTTTAATTTTGGGATAAAGCAAACATTTTTTTCTGTTCCTGTTTGTTCCATTTTGCGTCCTGTTGCACTGTGGAAGGTTGGAAACAATTAAGCACTGTGTAAAGGATGGAAATTAAGGACTGCAACACCACACACCGGGATAGAAACTGGCACAACACTTTAGTAGTAAGATGAAAAAGGGGGAGTTGGGGGGAAAACTAGCCTACTCGAAACAAAATCACACAAACACACACGTAAACGTGGTACGGGTATGGGTAGCGGTCGAACATTTCTGCATTGGATGTGACACTCGAGCGAATAACCGATAGGATCAGGT
The DNA here is from genome assembly GCF_943734845.2 of Anopheles funestus. Taxonomy (NCBI): domain Eukaryota; kingdom Metazoa; phylum Arthropoda; class Insecta; order Diptera; family Culicidae; genus Anopheles; species Anopheles funestus. The sequence goes on along the minus strand of NC_064597.1, from coordinate 7,746,957 downwards.
GTGGACAATTACTCTAATGGCGGCGTTCTCAATGCACTGGTTTTAATTAGGCAAACTTAGGTACTAGAGGGGTGCGAACAGTGTCAGCATGGCCTGTTCATTAACGCGTCCATAAAGACGCAACACTTACGGAGAAAAGATTGGCATCCGTGCTCAGCGGCATAAGGTTATGGTAGCCGTACGGTGCGACACAACCGGGGCACGGCTCGCGCAAACTGAGAAAAGAAGAACGATAAAAAAATGGCAAGAGAAAAAATAAACGTCAATAAATCAAAAAATCATCAGGTAGAACAGCCACGGGAGACGTGATGCTTTTCGAGCTGAACGCGTGCAGGTTACGGAGTTGTGTCGAAACGAAGAATTGCAATCGGCAACCACAGCAAGAGGCAACGACGTGTGGAGAAGCAAACAATTTGACCATACGTGTAACTACAACGATGCAGAGTGCGAATTCGCATTGGTGAACGTCCACGGCAGACGGCAATCGTAGAAAGATGAGCGAAAGTAAACCACCAATAAGCAGATAATTGGACCTTTATCCGTTCCAGAATGTTGATAGAAGAATTCTAAATACCACTTTGAAAGCAACAAACCATGAAATGAGCGCACAAATGAAAGATATGAAAGATTGCGTTGAAAGACAACCCAAGACACAGTAATATCGTTCCCGATCCCGTACCCATCTTTCTACAAATACGTCTGGAAAACAAAAATTCCACCTCATAGTGACGATATCAATCACACCAGTTAAACCCAAGATGAGACAATGATAAGCATCCCCAGCAAAACACCCTTTCGACAACACAAAACTGACAGTGAAATGATGTATGTGTGATGTTTTGTTGTTTTTTTTCTTGATCACCAGCAACCACCACGCAAAACGAATAAAAAACCCCCCCTTAAAAACCTATATGACTGTAACACACCCTAAATAGAGTGAAATGATGTAGAAGAGCTAAAAAGAGGAACAATACGCGTAACATACAAACATACAATACAATACAATCTAGTGGCTGATTTTACATCTTTAAAGCACATTAAAATAAACATCTATAAAATGGATATGACAACTACTAACAAAACTATCACACGCATACATAAAAAAAACACACACACACATATCTAAAAATGGATAAGTTAAAATATAATATAACAAAACACTACACATTTGCACGTCACAACACCTCAACAAAGAGTATACACACAAGTACGCACGCACAATTTACATTTATATCAACTAAACGATTTTACACCTAAAGGCACACACACACACACACCGGGCAAAGGGCACCGGAAGAAGTTTAAGCCCAACAAAAAATGGGGGCGAAAATATGGCGCAAAAAAAGCAAAAACTTCACAAATATGTCAAAAATCATCCTAGTCACTGCACCAAAAACTAACAAAACAAAAAAGGAAAAATAAAACTGTCAACAAACATCAACAAAAGCAGACGAAAGCACGCTTTGTGGAGCTATACCAGAGCTTTTTATATGTATAAAGAATCCCAACTCTTTACGCGAACATCATAAACAGGGGGTGGGGAAGAATAGTAAAACGTAAACAACACACATTGACAGTAAATGTCATATATAATATTATACATTTTTGTTTGTTTTTTTTCGTTTTACTTCTGAAAAAAAAGAAGGATATTAATAGCAATCAAATGAATCAGCGAAAAAAAAATAGGAAATAACAAATTTATCATTGTGTACAACATGACCAAGATACCCAAATACCGGGTATTATGATGGTGAAATGAAACTCTAGAAGGCAAACATTTCATTTCCGTGTTGATAAGCTGTCACCACTTCGCTCCACCCTTACTGGTAGAAACTTGCACCAAACGGAAATACGATGGCAAAGGAAAATCGAAGGAAGGAACACCGGAAATTGCTTTTTTATTATTATGGACTATCATTATTATTGTGGAGATCAACGGTGACCTATTACTTGTTTATTTTCATCGATCGAGATTCGCATGCGGCAACAACAGAAGAAAAACAAGCGATAAAAAGCGCAATTATAGCGCAATTATAGCACAAAAAATATAAAGCACATGGATGCTCTTTTGGAGAGAAATATTATATCTTGTTTGCTAGAGAAATAATATTTACACACAAAGCAAAGAATACAAGAAAGTTGAAGATTTTGCGAGTTGATTCGAAGAAGTACGATTCAATCTGATGCGTAGAGTTACGACATTGCATCTACCATAACTGTGTGTGTTTGTTGTTGTTGGTGTGTGTCTCTCTCTCTCTTTCTCTGTGTGTGCGGTGTGTGTAATGTACAAATTGACAAATTTAGTCTAACAAAAATTGATAGTGTTTAATCGATCTACAACGATAACGACAGTGGCTAATGGATAACAACAAAAAAAAAACACCCGACCCCGGAGAATGTACGGCTGCCATAAACGTTTGGTCATCACTTACGGTGAACAGGTTGGAGTCCGAACTAAGCGACATATGATGTAGATATCCGTACGGTGCATTGCATCCATCGCACGGATGCTCCAGTCTGTGTTTTTGCATGGCGTACGCGTGTGATGGGAGGAAAAGAGAGCAAGGTATAAGTGTTTGGTGGAATGGTGAGTAGGTGGCTGCCTCACAGAGCATGGAGCGGCTGTTACAACTTGTATGCGCATAAAGGCGAACCTTTACTTCAGAGTTTCGCCCAAAAACTGAGAAGATCCTCACAAAAGGAAAAAAAAAGGATCCTCCTTCAACGATGGATATCGCACAGAGATCACATCTCTCAACAACACACCCAAAAAAAATCTCTCATCACATATATAAACCTTGGTATTCCATTTGCCATATAAACGTTGTACCTAACTGCGTTTTTAAAAAAATAACCTAAAAAATTGGTTAACATTTTCCGACCAATCGGAACAATATTGGAGGTTAGGCTCTCTAGCGGCACATGGAAGCGGTGTACTTACTTCTTCGGTACGGTCGACACGTATGGCATGAGCACCTTATCGACGAACGAACCAAAGCCGAGCTTAAAATTGTTGGTAATCTTTCGCATCTCGGACGCAAGATCGGCTCCAAGCGTGGACAGGATCGTTTTATCGTCTTCCATCGATTTGGAGAGATCCATCAGATAGTACAGATCGACGGGATAATCCTCTGCCTGGGCGTAGTTCACATTGAACCGGAACGCTTCGTCTAAAACAAATGAAATTGAGGTTATGGACAGGGATATGACAGACGGCTAGAGATACAGCACTACTTACTCAATCGTAGCTTTAGGCTGACACGTTGAGGTGATATCTGTACGATACTTCCAGCAGCGGATTCCGATTCGTACGATGAGGATGACTGATGGAACGTGGAGGACGAAGACGACTGATAGTGGCTCGAGGAGTAGTACGATTCCCGCTCACTCTGACCCTCCAGCAAACGCTTCGAAGGTTTCGTCAGCTCCCGGCCCTGTATCAGCTGAAACGTGTTGCTCGGATCGACGGTATACTCTTCCGGGCAGTATTTCTCGATCTGACCGTGACAGCGCGGATGGGTAAAGTTGGGCATCGTGCACCAACGGCAGTTAGTCGTTTGGATACACTGACTGCAGGTCGTTTTGCCCGGACAGGTCGTTAACTGGTATGTGGAGAGCTGACCCGCTGCATGGTCAGCCATGATGGCTATCACTGCAAACACTATCACCATCATGGTGGCGCCCCCTAGCGGACGTGTACTATACATCGTACTTGACAGCTACCAGTAGTTGGAAGAGATTGATTGCGACGAAGTTTTTGGAAGTTTTGATTGTAGACGATATTGAGGATCGATCAGGATTTTTTCTTGTATATCTAACCCCACTTTATGGAATTGATTGTGGTTGTGAGTTTGAGTTCCTTATTGGTGCTTAATTGTTAAAAATTATTTAATCTGAAAATAAAAAAAGAAAACTCAATTCACTAATTCGTATCGTTAACGTTTGAAACACAAATAAAGAAACACTACTAGAGAGAGTTATGAAATTTTCGCTAACTGCTGTTTATCACACGCCTGCCGGGTGCGTCCGGAACAATCAGGGACACACCTTTTTTTTCGTCATTTCTTATCGATGCTTAACTCCCAAGCACGCAAACCCCAACACTGACTTTCTGTACGACTGTTTCGTCCCCAACAACATTCACATATAAAGATGATTAAAAACTAAGGAAGGGCTCAGACCCTGCAGACCCCCTTCCACAATGGTGCGCAGGGGTCAGCACCAGGGGTCACACGGAGGTTCCTCGATGGGATCAATTTTTAAATTAATTCCCTTGGCGCGGCTGTACGGTTAATGGCAAACGTTAACGTTGACCTTATCAGCCACACACCATTGCATTCCATTATCGAACTCTTTAATTAGCCATAATCGTGTCGAATCGTGCTGCACTTGTGTGGTTGAAAATTAAATGCCGGGCGCTGTGTGCTGTTTAATGTAAAGATAAGGCCTGGATAAGGGAATACTTGATAAATTGAACCTTAAGAAAAAATGAAAAGGAAACCCATGTTGGGATGTTTAAAGAAAAATTGTGTACAATTAACAAGCATGATTTTTCACTTTGTTGAAAATTGTTTCCCGCATTTAGGCGGAATTTTTTTTTTGTTCTTGTTTGACACAGAACATAAAAACGGCACAAGAAAATGAAATACGTTACGGTTGTACTTTCCCTCTTAGCATTATTCTCCACTGCGCGAAACAGGAAACGGATGATTAATTTATCACATTTGACGTACGTGTTTAAGTACAAAATAAAAACAAAGAAAGAAATTAATAATACACCAAACATTGCATCCTACGAAGTACATCATGGCCATAAAGAAATGGTTTCGCAACGCAACAATCGTTCCCTTACTCAAGGTGATCATGTCTTAATCTTCGCACTTCTTGTCTCTGCGTCATCAGGCACTAAACGGGGGGAAACCTATCCCAACAACTGCAGACAACACACAAGCCGTAGTGTAAAATCTCTTGCACAAGTCTTCCACCGTTTCGCCGAAATAGCGAATGACGAAACATGACGTCACCGCGCTCACTGGGTCGATTGCCTGCAAGAGGATGCTTTCACGCGTTAGTCAGTTAGGATTTCCGCTTGTTTTGCTTGTCAGACAGCAAATGAAAGTTCCCGATTGGAACTCAATTCCCTGCCTAAAAAAGGGAAGTAATTGATATTACTTTGTAAATAAATTTTCTTTTTTTCCAAGCTCTACTGCAATATTCGATATTCCAGGAGTAGCTGTCAGTGTAGCATTACTACCATTAAGATTAATTTATTATCAATATTTTCAATACTACTACACATCAGGAAGCATCAGCACAGTAGAGCGCCGATTATCCGGCTACCTTTTATCCGGCTGTCCCATTATCCGTGCAGCTCGGAAATGACAGTTCTAAAGGGGAATTGGCATATTAACTACAAAACCCTAGTTACAAGCTCCAACAAGAGCTCTTAAATGTATATTAACGATATAGAGTGGAACGTCGATTATTCGGGTACCTTTTATCCGGCTGTCTTATTATCCGTGCAGCTCGGAAATGACAGTTCCAAAAGCGAACTGACATATTAACTACAAAACCCTAGTTACAAGCTCCAACAAGAGCTCTTAAATGTATATTAACGATATAGAGTGGAATGTCGACCATCCGGGTACTTTTTATCCGGCTGTCCCATTATCCGTGCAGCTCGGAAATGACAGTTCCAAAAGCGAACTGTCAGATTAACAACAAAACCAATGCTAGCAAGAAATAAAAGCCCCAATAGGCAAACTAATACTAATATTTATCAATAAAAAGAGTTGTCCCCTATTATCCGTGATATTCGCTTATCCGGCAAGGGCTAAGTCCCGATGAGCACGGATAAACGGCGTTCCACTGTATTAACAAAAAAAACTTCCTTTAATTAACCTAGTAATGCAACAAATACTGAATGATTAACCAGCATCATTTTACACCAAAACAGTAACCTTGACACACGTAACAGTGTGGGTAATAATAACAACACACTTAAAATATTACGACTATATGCCCTTAAAATGACTAAGGAAAGGGGTTTTGCGCTGACTTAACACGAAAGTAGGTCTACTGTCATTATACGTGTTGTTTTGCTTTTTTAACTTCACCTGTCACTTCGGAGTAAGCGTTACGCTGTGTGCGTTTGTATTCGTGTAACGAGCACTTGTCTGGAGCTTATCTTTCAACTGAACCATTTTTGTGTGTAGTTGGCTTTTTTTGGTGCGTTTACCAGGAATAAACACTCAGCAAAACGGATGCATCATCATTTAAACTCGGTTCGTAATGATGCATGGGTATGCAGTTTTCTCGTATAACGATAGGTAACGTACGTGTTGTACGTTATGGGTTTAAGAATAGAGATGATGGTTCTACATGACGAACTTTGTTTGTAAAACACATTACGCTGGACGCACGCGAACTTATTTTTCTTTTTCGCTTGTCTTTTTATGGCAGAAAAAACAATCACACTCAAGGCTTTCTACAGTATTCACTTTTACACCTAAAGACCACGAGAGTAGTTATGACGTTAGCATCCGTTACTAATTTCTAGATTCGGGCGTCTAAATCACTGACCGAAACAGAACTAAAACCATTCGAAGTATGTTCTTTACCGTACGAAAAACACCATATGGCGTTACCACATTGTGATGGTGGCCGGAGACTGTGTCGTTTTTAATGCGGAGGTGGTTACAGATCGTAGGTTGTGAGGGATTGCACCACACAAACCAAACGAGAGTATTTTGTGGTTTTTTCACTTTACAATCTGGTACACTGCAGCACATGTGTTGAATGAAAACGATAATCGAGAAATGCAAAAGCAACATTAAGCGTGTGTGTGTGCGTCGCCATAAACAGCGTTACACATATGCGTACGATCACTTCCCCGTAGTAACGCACCCCCCACATAACGGGCGCCCGACTCTATGTGTAGGTGTCATACTAACGCAAATAGCAAAACGGTGGGCAGGTGAGCAATCGGTGCCGTTACGGTTATTTGAAAGAACATTTTTTTTGTTATTAAAAATATTTTCTTCCATTTGGGCAACTTTGCTCACACTATCCCAATACACCATAACAATCTATTATTAAACCTATGATAGAGTATGCGAGAAACACGCACACATACACACGCAAAAGTAGAAGACGCCATGTGCGTAGGTGCATCCTCAGTTATTATTTTTTTCTGTAAGTAAATTAGCCGTTTTTTTAACGAAACAAAAAGTAGGTAATTTACCGATTAAAAAAAAAACAATTTTTAAAAAATTGTTAGAAAAACAAAAGAACACTAAAACCCATACGTTATGAGCCGAACATCACCGCTAGGTCGTGTAACGCCTCAATAACTGACACTAGCAATTTGATCGGTTACGCACATTTTTTTCTTCATTAACATCAGTCCCCGGTCTGGCAGACGCCAACACACACGAAAGATGACTCGTGTGTCGCGGATCAGCGCGACCATGTTTGAGACAAGTTTTGTGTGTGTGTGTGTATTTTTCTTTTCTTTTTTCAACTGACCCGCTTTACCCCGTAACGTATGTGTGGTAGTTGATGTCTCTGTTTATATCTACGGCAAGGCGCGGGATGCAAACAAGCGATCGAGTAGGGATGATGTACTGCGTACAGCGCTGTTTGTCCGAAGCGCTAACAAACGGCCTCTCTTTCGTTCCTTCGTGTAGGCCGGGTTTCCGCAGCCAAGTGCGTCACATTGAGCATGCAGATATAGCTATAAGGGTAGAGTCAATTTAAATGACTCAAGCAAAACCCCGAGACAAAGAAAGGGACGAAGATGGGAGAAGCACGGCTAGGGGTTTCGCAGCGATTGCGCGCGCGTCGTGGTGGGATAAAAATGAACCACAAGCCGATCGCAAACATGGGACGAAAAATCAAGAACGATTTTGAAAAAACATCTGTTTCGGTTATGGAAGGATTTTCCCATTTTCTGTCCTGCAAATGGGAACGCACAGTGAACACGTGTGTGTATTGATGCTAAAAAAGGGAAATTTGCAAACTTTTGACACTGACGTTTGGTAACGATGGTACGTTTGTAACGTCATGATAATGATGCCTATCGATCAATCGAGTCTAGCATACATTTAACCAGCTTTAATGCTTCTAGTTCTTTGTATAATTGTGTTTTGGAGGTTAGATCTCTTTACCTTCTTAGGTCTTTTTACAATAAATATTTTAATCGATTAATATTTATTAAATTAATATCTTTTCCTTACATAAATCAATGTCCACGAATCATTTAAAACCGCTTAAAGGTACTGAATAACATCAAACAATGGAGATTACTTTCTGACATTCATGCTTAAAATACTTCCGAATAATACGTGTTTTTTTTGCATCTTCACTGTCAGATTTCCTATTCGCTTGAGGTTGGCGAATTTGACAGTTTGACGGTGAGGTTTTCCAAATTCTTGAATGCCTCACTCTAGACCACATGTTTGGTGCAACTTTTCAAGCTGAAGGTAGCTGTAACGATCCGACTTAGATCTTTGTCTTTTCAGAAATAAATATAATTTTCCTGAGTAGTGAAACATCCACATCTTGCAAAGTCTCCAACCACCACACCAAAGAAACTTTGAATTCTTCAACTCTTATCTCGTGGAACAAAATATTGAGAAAAACATATAAATTCTTCAATGGACAACACAACTATTTTCACTGTTGCAATTTTTAATGGCAAATATCTTCGTGGTATAGGAATGGGAAAACAATGTCGGTTACATCTGGCACGTATAGGAGCGAAGATCCAGAAGCGACTGCAAAGCATCACGAATTCGGGTCGGGTTTTTGTAACCCACACACGGATTTGCATGCTGATGTTTGGCTGTTTGTTTTATGACATACGTCCAAGATACGGGTTCTTCCTGCTGTGCGGAACAGCAAGCGTTACACAGGCGCAACCATCTCAACGCTTATCCCAAAAACAATAAAAAACATGTGTTCAATTTCTAATCTTCAAAATCTCTATTCCAAATTGTTTGTTGTCCAATTTTGTTGACCACCATCTTTTTCTTTATCTTCACTACCATCACTTTCATTTGCACAGGAGTACGGGAGATAGTAAAATATGAGTATGAAATCACATGCAAAAGTTAAACTTGAGTTACAAAAGCAAGCGAAAGAGCTAGAACCAGCAATTGCTTTTATTGGTTCCAAGCCTACGAGAGAGGAATTCCTCCGTATCTTGAACGGTCTTTACATTAGGCTCAAGAAATTGAAGCTCTAGATGATGATCCGGAAGTAATTATACGCGAATTTCAAGAGTTTGCTGCTGATGTGACGGAATAGGTTGCTCATGTGGTTATTCAAGTTCTGCGGAGCGTTACCGGCCTCTCGGTATGATCATTTATTTTGTTTGAAGGATGTTGAAGGATGAAAATTGTTTCCATTTCAAGTAACTCCAATTCCATATGATGTAAAATGTACTCAAAAAATGAGTACTTCACGTGATCATGCCAAAAACTCTTCAATCATTCATCGAAGATTGATCGTAACGGTAACGGTAACGCAATTTGTAGCTGCATAACGCAGCGATCAATAAAAACGGCAGAATATCCATTCTTCGCGGGATAGGTAAGTAATTTTTTTTTTAATTTTCTTTGCTTACACGATCGACCAAGACGAACAAACTCGGTCGACCGTACACGGTATAAGTACGGTCCAAGCACCCACCCATATACGGCAGCAAAGAAGGTATGTATGGATATAAAAGGAAAAAGGCTTTTGCCAGTCCACCCGTCCATTTCAATGTCTTGTGTATGTCCAAGGTCCAATCGGGCAGAACAATTTTTATTTTTTTTTTCACTCAAAATTTTCCACCATGAAAATTCGTTTGGCACTTTTGGAGCTAAAGAAAAACCGATCGAGTTTTGATTGTTGATCGAGTGTGTATGAGATGTTTTGTGTCTCTGTATAGATGTGGGTTGTACCTTTTGAACATTCATCTCCGGATAAAAAAAACACGTCACTTACGCCCTAACAAACTTTTGCGGATGCACAATTGATGACTAATAGTTGTTCGATTCGTTTCACTGTCATTGATTATTTTACACCACCCCGCACGCTAATGTCTTGGGCCACGAACTAGGTTTCCTTCCCAACTTCCCTTGACCGTTCTCTTTACTGTTCTGGTTACGCACAATTTCCGGCCCTGAGATGGAGTTGGAGTGTTCGCCGGACGGGTCGAACGGAACAAAAAGATAAATATAAATCTTACGTGTGTGCGCGCGTGTGCGTGCCCCTTATGTTGTTTGCGTTATGCTTCCCCGCATACGTGTGTGTGTGCGTGCACTGTATAGACGAGTGTAGCCGTCTTATATTATGTCGTAATCAAACCGCTGAGCTGTCACTTTTTATCACCTGTTTCTTTAATCTGGTTTTACTTCACCGTACCGTCTCAAATTGCACTTACATTCACACGGCACTGTTGGGGCAAAATTGGGGGAGAAAGTAAAACAAAAAAAACACGGTTCGCCCTTTCGTTTCTAGCCAGAGGTGTTGTCAAGGCCCCTTGATGTTTCTTGCGTCGATCGGACCAGCAAAAACCTAAACTGCACCGTACGGTACCGTTCCCATGCCGAACACTTTGACAAATGTCAGTGGGTTTTATTGCGGCGTACGAATCTACCCCGTCGAACGGCGAACGGGGCCCGATCGCAGGCGTTACTATACACGGCTGACAGAACGGGATGACAGATGTGTGCTTTGTCGCGCTTTCGCATTACCGCACACGGTTCGCGCTGTCACGCACACAAACAAACCGTACACATACATATATTTACATGTCTCTAGCGCTATTTTTTTTATTTGGTGATTTTCAATGCTTTTTTCAAGCGCCATATTTATTAAATAATTTATTTTAATATAGTAATATAATTATAATTCATAACTTAAGTTAAGTTAATATACTTTTAAAAATGTTATTAATGGCAATGAGTACAAATACAAAGAAAAAACATACAGTACCAAAAATTAAGAGCATTTTTTTATTATTTTACTGTTTGAAAAAGAAACAAAGTGATTGTATCACAAATAGGCAAACTAAATGCGTTAAAAGGACTGCTAAAGTGGAGACTCTAATTTTGCATAATTTTTTTTTTCAACTGAACAAACTTTTTCAAACAAACAACCCTGCTTACGATGGGATTTCCTACAATACAAAAAATTAGGTTGGATTAGGAAAAAATTTCCTTATTTTTAATTTGCTCGCCATTTCTTAATTTTTTTTTTTTTTGCTTTTTTGTATGGTAATGTTTTGTTTTTCTCTGTTCACTACTCTACAGGGGTATGCAGGGTATGGTATAAAATACTTTTTCTCTCATGATGGTGGTGTTAAGATAATTCACTAGCATCGTTTCATTGTTTTCCATTTTACTCCTAAACAAAACGTCATGGTGTTTAACGATTTTTAACAAACAAACAAAAAAACAAGAACGCGATATGCTTTCTTTAATGGAATCAGAAAAGAGATGCTTTTGGTTTTGTATAAATCGTTAATGTAGTAACAATTAAAGAAACGTTTAGTATTGTGTGTTTCAGTTAGTCACGAACAAGCTTTACAAGCGATTCGTAGTGATTTTCTTACGTTCTATGTTTTACAGCTAAACTTAACAATTTTTTTTGCCATCCTTAGTACATAGTTCATCACATGCTTCTTACCGCTACGGTATTACGAAAGATTTTTTTTTCTTTTTTTGCTCAAGTGGCACCCGCTACTCCAGCCGCTACCGAATGTTCCGTCAGAAATGGAAATGTTTGTTCCAACTGCACACGTGTACTGCAGGAAAGCACTTCCGGCAGTGCGGACACGAACAGCCCATTCAAGTACACCTGCAGCCGCTGGCGTCGTTGCTCCACTAGGTCGGCATTCTGTTTTTTTTGGGGGATTAAAATGAAACCAAACTTCAGTATAACGATCGAATCGAAAAGCCCAAAATCTCGTGTCTTACCATATTGCCAAATTTTTTCTTCGGTGGAAAATCAAGTGTTTTAACGGTTGGGTATTGTTTTTGCAAACGGCGATGCAACCGATAGAACTCATTGTACCGTCGGTACACGCACCAGCTTTCATTGCCCGTCGTCGAACCGCTCACACCGGACGGTGTGATACGTATCTCGTACACGTGGTAAGGGCGCCGTGATCGGCCACTATCCGAGGTACGTTGGATCGCTTTCGGAATACTGAAGCTGAAGAATGCTGCCGAGAGTCGGTTGGTTCTGGTGAGCATACGCAGACGGTGGTTTTCTCTGTGAGGAATGGTTAGATTTTTTGAGAAATTAAAAATAAATATTTCGAGAGTTCCCAAACACCTACAGACTGAGGGCGGCAACACGTGACTCCAGCAGATGGCAACGCTCTTCCAGTTCTTGGTTTCTTCGCTTCAGCTTCTCATCGCCAGTGCTGCCTCTGCGTTCGTCCGAGAGCATCGCAACTTGTTCGCTGTAGAGGAGCGACCCCGAACGGGTACGGTTCCGGCAGGCAACATCCGAACCGGTGTCCTCCTCCGTACCACGGCCTTCACCAAAAAACGAACTGCCTGAGGTGGAGATCGAGCTGGTTGTGGCACTGGCAGAGGAGTAGTTAAGCATACTGTCTTCCGCAACTTCCACCGTCGGTGGTTCCGTTCCTGGTTGCTCCTCCGTACACCAGTCGGTGGAAGCGTTACGAAGCGTTAGCTCGTCCCGAAACCCAAGTATAGCCTCCGTTACGGTGTACGGTACCTCCTCCCTTGGGGTTTCCATACTGCCAGAGTTGACGCTATCGTTAGGTGGTGTTTTTACTTTGGTCTCAACCGCCCGTAATGGAGCGTTCGGCGGAGTCAATTGTCTCGGTACGGAATCTTCAAGTATTTCCCGCTGAACTGCATTCACTTTCCGTGCCGGACCGATCGGCCGTCGTGTAGCGATGATCGGTTCCGGTTTCGGTTCGAGCACAGCACGCCCGGCAACGAGACGATTCAATTCCGGCCGATCGATGATGATCGCAAACAGAATAGTTCCAAGTCCGGCCGCCACACTCGGTAGCAGTGATTGTACCTCCACCTGGCGCAACATTGCCCAAGGTTCGTAGTGTGTTTCGAGCAGTTCCGCATCGCCCAGCCACATCAAGACGTACCGTTCCAGTGCGTGCTCGTTGAGAAATGCACGCAACAATGCCCGGGCTCGTCCTCGCCGTGTAACGACGTGCTGCAGATTACAGAAACGTTCCCGCTCGTCGCGCGTCAGATGATTGGAGGCAAAGTCCCAAAAGCAGGGCCGTTCCACCGGCGGTCTTCCCTCGGTCGGACCCAAACATTCGAGTATGTTGAACGGTATCCAGGTGGTGGTACGGAGCCCATGCGACAGGACACGCTCCCATACGTCACAGAGCTTACTGATCACCGAGTCCTCCTCGGTGGCTAACTTGACGTGACTACCGTACTGCTGCTGGCACTGTCGCATCGTTGCCAGCAATTCGTCCACCAGTACCTGCCGCTCATGGTCACGTGCAGGTTCCTGATCGGCGCTAGCGCCACGACTAACACCAACAATATTCTCCAGCGTGGACGAATTGAGGACAAAGTTGCTCATGCCAACCATTAGCACGGGTAGATGCAGCGTAATAAGCGTGGCTATTCACAGCTACTTCCGGTTATGCCCCCGCCAAACCAGCAGCAATTTCCTGTAAATGAACAAAACATTGCTATTACACCGATGACTTCAGGACCAAGTTTGCAAAAACCCTGTCTCGGGGTACAACCAATTCCAAACCTGTTCAAAAAGATGGCACACAACGTTTTTTGGGGGGAGTCAATTCCAAGGCCAAAGGCCCCAAGGACACTACACTGTACAGATGATTCCACCCTGAAGTCTACACCGAATGTTGGCTTTCGGGTTGTTTTGGCGTTTTCCTTTATCGCGATGAGTAAGCTTTGTTTATAAGTTTGTTTTGCTCAACGCAGATGACAGCAGGAAGAGCTGATCGATTATCTGTCAAATGTGACATATCGTGCACACGGTAGGTAAGCGCACGATAAAAAGATAATTAATACGAAAAACTGCTTGATTTGTTGATTACATTGCGTAAAAACTCATTAAATTTTATTTATATTAATTCAATCTATCATAAGCTTTGTTGATTTTCATACATGCTCTCCATGCGGGTCTTATTTGATTCAATTCGTTCGGCTGGTGGCAGTGCTGCCAAATTCTCACCATATTAGAAATAACATTTAAATATTTTTTTTCTACTAACGATCTGATGTTTGTCTAATTTAAAAAATAAGGCTAAATTTAACAGTATTTTATGTAATTTTTTTTTACAACTAATTATTACATTAACCATCAATTTCGCTTTAATAATATTACTGCTGTATTGCAGTAATTTGAGGTTAGTTGATTTCATTTTTTTTTTAATTTCATTTAAAATTGATTTTAAAATTGAAATACTTGCAATAACTTTTTTTTTGTATAAAGACCAAATCGAATATTTCAATCTGTTTTGCACCTTGCACTATACCTCCTTCCCTCCCTTCTAGTAAATGTCAAACTCTACGTGCGCTTGGTGTTTTGTAATCGCTTTGGAACGAAAACACGGGAAACCTGTCAAAACAAACCTTTTGCTTCAAAACGCATCTTCTTGCGGTGAAAACTTGCAGTTTGCCGCATTACAATAGAGAAAATCATACACAATCTGTGTTTCCGATCGGGGGTGGAAACAGCTAACGAAAGAAAATCATTCCTTCAGTGAAGTTTACATCATAAAATCAACGTTACGATGAGAGTGCCGCTCCGGCAAGTGATCGCACGGTGGAGTCGATTAGTGACCAGCAACCCTTGGTTTACACCTATGGCAACGAACAGTAGCAGATTGCAAGAGTATTCCGCTGTTACTCGATTTCGCCCCAGCACCAACCATTACCGTCCGTACAGCTCGATGAATCCGAACGACTTCATTGCCACCTCACTCATAGATTCCGTCACGTTTGTGACCGTCTGTTCGGATACGCTTGAATCACTGGTGGACTACTTCGAGCAGATTATCGACGAGACGAACACACTGAAAAATCCGGACGTAACGTACGGTGTAAGTATAAGCAAATAAATGTAATTCGAACGAACAGTAACCACGTTTCTTTCCCTTTGCAGGATGGTGTGCTGACGGTTAGCTTTGGGGAACCACACGGAACGTATGTAATTAACCGGCAACTACCAAACCGTCAGATTTGGCTCAGCTCACCAACAAGCGGCCCAAAGCGTTACGATTTCATCCCGGACAAGCGTACGGTGAACGAGGGTTATTGGCTGTACCGACATGACGGTGTAACGCTGCACGAACTGTTACAGCAGGAGATAAGTGCCATCGTCGGTAGGGAGCTGGAATTTTTTGCCCTACCTCACAGCCAAAGACTGCAGGATACAACTGGACAGGATGGATGAACGAATGACTTCCAGGATGAGATAAAAAAAGGAGGCAAAATTAGGTTTAGCTTAGGACAGAAGATAGCTTGGTTGGTTTGGACAAAAGTTTAAGACCAGCTTCTTACATAAAGCTTTCACGTGCATCACCTTTAAAGAGATGAAGCAAGATAAATAGAAGGATAATTAGGATCATAGGTTAGGAGAAGAGTTCCTTATGTTATTTTTGTATCTTGATGAGAACAGAATCCCCTCCTAGAGATGGTGCTTGTGTGGATTATAGTTAGCTAGAACGATAATAAAGAAAGAAGAAAACAAAAATAACTCCAGATCGAATGTTCTTCAATATCTCCAGCCTAGTTTGTAAGCCTTGCGAACAAGGTCCTTATTAGAGATGAGAATGCTCACTCTTTTCAACAGAGTTGAAACAGAGTGAAACATTAGTTATAAGGATTTGAATCTTTTACTCACTCCTTTGAGAGTCATAAAAATATTACTCAAAACTAATCCTTTAATCATTCTCCTTGGAGTTTTTACTCACTCACTCTCTTTGCCGACTAATGACTCACTCCTCGGGGTTTTACTCACTCACCCTCTGTGTCGACTAATGACTCACTCTTTTGGGTTTTTACTCACTCAACAAGGGAGAGCAAGTGTTTTGTTATTCTTTTTGGGATTTAAATCATTCTACTGCAGTGAATAGTTATTGAA
Organism: Anopheles funestus; assembly: GCF_943734845.2. Lineage (NCBI taxonomy): Eukaryota > Metazoa > Arthropoda > Insecta > Diptera > Culicidae > Anopheles > Anopheles funestus. Next base: position 7,730,829 of record NC_064597.1, on the reverse strand, counting down.
TTCGCTGCAATTTTTACTCAATTGTTACTCATTAGTCGGCACAGTGAGTAAAAACGCAAAATAGTCAGACATTATTCGAAACAGAGAGTGAGTTAATAAAAACGCAAAAGAGTGAGTAAAAGAGTCATAAAAATATTATTCAAAATTAATCCTTTAATAACTCCTTTGCATTTTTACTCACTCACTCTCTCTCTTCTGACTAATGACTCACTCCTAGGGGTTTTTACTCACTCATTCTCTGTGTGGATTAAAGACTCAAAAGAGTGAGTCATTAGTCGGGACAGAGAGTAGGTGAATAAAAACGTAATGGAGTAAGTAAAAGAGTCATAAAAACTCCGTATGCTAAGTTGAAGCCATAAACTCCTTCGCACGATTTAACTCACTCACTCACTCGTACTCAGTGTGCCCATATCTAGTCCTTATGGTTCGGCATAAAAAATGTGCTAAATTTGCTAAATCCCTTTTTTTTAACAGACACCAATCGCGTGGTACTCTGCTTTATTTTCCATTCCATTTTGCTTCGTACTGCTTACAGACTGCTTTTCCCTTTGCTTACAATTTTTATGTGTTTTTGTTTTGTTTTTGTGTTTTTGTTCTTTTTGAAACGTGGTCGCTACAATGATTTTTGTCGAAACAAAAGAAGAAAGCTGCTTAATTAAACGATCACCTTTTTTCAAACAAACAGCCAGGTGCGCAATAGGTGCACGGCGTTGTGTTCTCACTTTGTTATGCGTTCATTCCTTATTATCCTTATACACTATGTACGGTATACAAACAGACGCGCGCTGCCTGTACATGTGTGTGTGCGCTTGCGCGAGTGTGTGTGTGTGTGTGTTGATTTATATTATAATTGGATAATCTATGCGGCATCAGCAAAATGAAGCAGTGCTCTTAATCACATTTTACATTGATTTTCATTATTCTTAAAATTGCATTATTCGTTTCTGTTTTCGCATTTGCTTTTGCCCAGTGAAATAGTTATGTAATGTAATCGGTATTTCTTTTTTTTTCTTAATTTTTGGTTTCTATTAAATTTATTCTTTCTCAAGCTCACTTACAAAGTCGTTTTGTTGTGATGAAAGAAATTTGTTTAATTGATCCGAAATGATAATTTTTTCAGTACATGGTTTTAGTTGTTGTTTTCTTGTTTCGTTTTTTTTTTGCTTGTTGCATTTCGCTTAGCCACCTTGCACTTGGTTTGTAAAACCGTGTATTGCTGTTTTGTATAATATTTGTTTTGTTTTTTGTTTTGTTTCTTCTTCCTATCACCTTGCTATAGATATTTGCGTATCTCTACATACCGTGCATATATAATGCTAACACACATCCATACACACGCACGCGCAGACACACACACCAACAGGGTTTATTTTAAATTATGCAACCGATTCCAACCGATCAGCATAGGGTTCTGTTGTCGTTAATTTTCGATTATAAATAAATAAACCGATTCCGTTTTCTACATGCAATCCAAAACGCGCAATATGTTTAAAGGGAAACAAAAAAGTAATGATAATAATTATATTATTTTAAAGCATAATATTTATGACAATAATCGTACTATTTTCATCAACGTCACGTAGTTTTTCAGTTGATATTGTAGAAAGTAGGAGTAGCGGTAGTAGTAGTGGAAGTGGTATTGGTTGTTTTTTCTCTCTCTCACTATTATACTTCATTATCCTTTTCGCTATGATATATAAGAGTAACAAAAAATTGGTTTTCCTAATAATGCCCCTAGATATTTAAAAAAAATTGAAGCAAATGAAAGTCATTTCATTTGTGTTTAGCGCAAACCGATTTAGTAACTTCATCCAGAAAAGTAACGCAATGGTGGTGGAGATGGTAACGGTCAAATCCCATCCGGGTTCCAAACCCCCTCCCCCCCGGGGAACTATTATGGTTATAGCAAACTATCTACTGTCCCAGGGATGAGCAACCTTTTAGAGCCCTTTTTGGGCCACATTCAAAATCAAAGGATGCATTGATATATTAATGAGATGTAGTAAAATTTTATCCAGTCTCTTTCGAACTGAACGCGCATTGTTGGATTCTTGAAAATTAAAATTAGGATTTAAAACCTTTTTTTTTCTTATTTTTGAATGTTGTATTAACCGGGTATGTTTTGCACTTTTCATTCTTAATTTGGTATAATGGAGCTATTACCATGAAATTTTAAAACTAGTGCCCCAGGTTGCACATGCCTGATTTAATCTATTATTTCTTTTTAATTAATTCTCCTTCCCAAAAAAATCTAAAACAAACAATCTAGAAAACGTACAAAGAAAATATTGCAATTATTTTTTTTTCCGGGCCGCTTTTTTGTTGTTACGAATAACGTGAAATTTAGGGAAAAACGTAGGGGATTTTTTGTTGTTGTTGTTGTACGTTATAAAAATGTAACGCAATGTAACGCGTTAAAGAAATCTTCGCTTCCGTGCGTGGTTTTGCATTAAACAATATGTAAGAGTGTATGGATGCATTAAACATGTTGTATCCGTACAGTTTAAAAATATGCAATTTCATTCGTTTAAAATCCTATTTCGCTATACTTGCTATGCTCCACTACAACTACGCTACATCACCACTACCGTTCCGCCTTCCCGTATGTACGTGCAATGCCGCAATTATGTTATGAATGATTTAGGAATTGATCGGTAAATTTAATCGATTAATTTTTAATTTAACTCATCACTAAACAACTAAGATTTGCCAAACTTATTACAATTACGTTACGTTTTCCAACAATCACTTATATATTGCATCTATAGATAGCTCCTTCCTTGTTTTTTTTGTTGCTATATATGAAAGAAACAAACACTATACAACATTTACGCATTCATCGCCTTGCTACCTTTCTACCTTTCATCCGAACACGGATTAACCGATTTCTTTACTGTTCTGTTCGCATGTAAAGTAATGATAGGCGTTACTGTGATAGTTTGTCGTATTGCTTGCTACATTTACTTCTTTGCTTATTTAAAAAAAAAGTATTCATGAATGTCAAAGCAGGGAAGGAAAACTAACGATAACGGGATGTATAAATTAATATTAATTGATTGCTCTGCGGGCGGGGGGGGGGGGGGTTGTGTAAATGCCTAATTAAATCATTTTCATTAATTTTGTTTGACTATTTTTTTTGTCTATAATTTAAAGCTTTTTCCTATTTTTGCAGTACCTGCCTTGCCAAACAATTCATTTCTGTAATCCGTTTTTATTTTCGATCTTCTCCTAGCGACGTATTTGAACGGTGTGCACAGTGATGGTTGCGTATGAATAATATATGCAAAGGAAGAAAAAAAAACATCCCGCTAATCGATTTGATAAACTATTCTGTTTGCAAAAAAAAAACGTAAACAAATCGAAAAATAAACTTGACGAAATCTTTAACCACGCCCCGGTGTGCGCACAATGCGGGCCACTTCCTATGAATAAGCTTGTGTGATTTTTCACGTACTTCGTAATCGCGTTATTGAACCGATATAAGTGGAATAGAATTATGTACAATATATAAATATACATTTATATATAACACTATCAGATAACTTGTCTTACTAAAACAAAAAAATATATATAGAAATTCTCCACCATAATTATGCCCACAAAAAGGATATAAACGCCTCCTCCCTTCCCCACCTCGTGATGTTGGGAAAGGCAATGTTTTGAAAGCACACTAGCATCGAAAAATCTTTACCATGATCGAAGCATCATATTAAAAAACATATGTTTTACTCACAAACAACAGAGAGAAGAAAAAAATCAGCATACATGCTTAAAAATAAAACTTTTACCACATACAATGCACGGTTAATTAACAAAAAAGTTAAGAAGAAGAAAAAATAGTTTCCGTGGAATAATCGCAACAAGCCGGAAATGTATGCTGGACAGAAAATGTTTAACCACAAAAATTTAACATGAAGATAAAGATAAATCAAATCCCAACCCTCAACCAAGGTATCCTAACATCCCTCTACATCCACTTCACGTGCCGCTTACTCACGGTGTTAATTGCGATTTCCGTTTCGTGCCTCGCAATGGGAGCGAATGATTATTGTATCACACGTCATGCTTGTCGAACCCTGCGAATCATTCGCGACACAGCGTCGAAGCGTTTCGTTCGTTAACTCGTTATTTGGCGTAACGCTCTGCTGCCAACCACATTACATTGGTATTGGTAGATTTTATATACCGCGTAGGACGGGTAGTAGTCGTCCTGTGCAGAAGGACCTTCTGCATAACCTGGTTGTGTCTCGGCACTGTGGGAACACCTTCCTCTCTTTTCCTCTATTCGTTCGTTACGCTTTGCTACTCCTTTGCCTAGTGTGTGTGTGTGTTTTTTTTTCTTTTTCCTTACGGTTGATTCGTTTTGTTGCTTTTTTTTGTAATTGTTTTTCCAATCAGCTATAATCTTTGCTATAATTAGTCAGCACAACTTCCCCTTTTTATTGGAAAGGATGTGTTAAGTATCGTCACTTATACTACAACGCACAACAATGACACACACACACACATACATATTCACGCATGATGGAGGTACGGTGTGTGGCAATGGAATTAATCAGGCAAATTGGTAGGCCTGGCACTACGACTGTAGGATGATGACGATACCGATGGTGTTGCTGGTGGTTGAGGTGTTGGCGATAACAGCGACGCACGACTATTGATCCGGTGCCGGCTTTAGCTCCTTGATCTGTTTGATCAGGTAAGCCTTCTCGTCGTTAAACTGTTCGTCCTCCGAACGGTCGGTGTGGAATCGGGTCAGGAAATCGACCAGCTTTTCCTGGTTGCGCAACAGTATATCCAGGATCGGTTTCGGTTTGTTTGGATTCGCGACAAACACCTGAAATACACAAGCAATACGTTTAGAGATACTTTGTATAGATGTATGAAGTATAGCTCCTCCTTAAGCACTTCTGCTGTCGGTATTATTCATCCGGTATCTAAATTACATATCGCTGTCTCCATAAGAAACTGAGGCCTGGATTCGAAGATTCGAAGAACTGAAGGCCTGAGGCGATGGAGTCGAAGGCAAGTTTAAGCTCAGTCTATTTTAATTGGTGATCTTCATGCTTTTTTTCGAAGCATCCTAGATAAGACTTCAATGATAAGTTCCTTGTCTGCTGTCGTCGTCTTAACGACCTGTTCCAGGTATTTCCTGAACTCTATTCCTGAAGTCTATTTTAATTGATGATCTTTATGCTTTCTTCCGAAGCATCCTAGATATGACTTCAATGATAAGTTCCTTGTCTGCTGTCGTCGACCTGCTCCAGGTCTTTCCTGAACTCCATTTCTTGAACTCCTACGTTCTCCATTTCTAATCTGAGGTCTAGTTTTGATTCTAAACTACAAAAAAATATCTTCATACCTTGAATACGTGGAACGCCTCAAACTGTATGTTGCGCGACTTCTCCTTGAGCATGTTCATCATCAGTTTCAAGTTGTCTGGATTGGAGATATACTTTGTCATAACCTGCAGAGTTCAATATCAGTGAGTAAAAGAAGCAAGATAACCCGTTATGGCAAATGTGTGCACTTATGCTCCATTTACATACCGTGAAGTTGTGTCGATCGAGCAACAGCTCACCGAGCAGCTTAAGGCTCTGCCGCCTCGTCACGTAATTTTCCGAGTTGAGCAGATGTTCGTAATGGTTAAACACCTTGTCGTAGTTCTGCTCGAGAAATTCGGCACACAGGATCTTGTGGCGGGTGAGCAGCTCTTTGAACGTGGAAAATGCATCGGACGCTATATCGAACGTGGACACCTCGACGTAGCGAAAGAAGTTGAAAAACTCGTCCGAGTGGAGCATTATTTTCGCGAGCGCCTCGTAACGGGCACACTCCCGCAACATTGTGCCACAGTTGAGTGCGATCTCCTGATGCTCGTAGCTAGAAATGTGAAGAAACGATGAGCGGTCAATGGAAGGAAGTGTATTGTGACAGGAGCAATTCGGGTTCCTTACCCGGCCATTAGCGTGAACAAAATCTCGGGCTTTGTGCAGATGTATTCCACCGTCGGTGAGCGTGTACCGATCTGTCGTCTGAGCACATTGTTGAAGATCTGCGCCACGTCCTTTTTACCCTCGAAGTCGATGCGGTTTAGATTCTGTGTTGGGGAGGAGGAAACGTTTCAGTTACCCTAGAGTATTGTTTGCTTTGCCAATTCAACCGTCGGTTCTTACCTGTATGAGAAGTAGCAACAGATTGGTGCTGTACAGCTCGTGGGCCAACTGGGAAACAACGATTTCCGTTTGCGGTTCGGCGTCGGAAGTTCCATAGAGCATGTTTTTGATCAATACCTGAAAATGGAAAGCAAAAATGGAAATGCGTTATTGTCACAAGCCACTCTCGATGTTATTCCCTAACGGTCACTGTTGACATATGCATTATGGAATAGTGATCAAATAACAGGAAATACCTTGGAACCTAGTAACCTGAACTATTAACAAACACGTTCTACTCATTTCAACTGCAAAGAGAAGCAACTCTTTCAATATTTTTTTTTGCATTGCAACTCCAAGAACTCTTAAATGTATATTAACGATATAGAGTGGAATGCCGATTATCCGGGTACCTTTTATTCGGCTGTTCCATTATCCGTGCAGCTCGGAAATGACAGTTAAAAAAGTAAACTGACATATTAACTACAATACCCAAGCTATAAGCTCCAACAAGAGCTCTTAAATGTATATTAACGATGTAGAGTGGAGCGCCGATTATCCGGGAACTCTTTATCCATCTGTTCCATTATCCGTGCATCTCGGAAATGACAGTTCCAAAAGCGAACTGACATATTAACTACAAAACCCAAGCTACAAGCTCCAACAAGAGCTCTTAAATGAATATTAACGATATAGAGTAGAATGTCGATTATCCGGGTACCTTTTATTCGGCTGTCCCATTATCCGTACAGCTCGAAAATTCTACACTTCAAAAACCAATGATAGCAAGAAATAAAAGCCTCAATAGGCAAACACTAATATTTATAAATAAAAAGAATTGTCCCCTATTATCCGTGATATTCGCTTATCCAGGCAAGTGCTCGGTCACGGTGAGCACGGATAATCGGAGTTTCACTGTAACTATAATTTATATTATAATTCTAAAATATAACGTGCGTTAGACCGCGTTACATTCTTATGGCTAGAAGGAATTAAATAGACCGTTACTGAATGTCGATATGCGAAGGTTACTGCGTATGATGGAATCTATCCGCAGTGATCTAAATGCGGAATAGAGTACGAACGTCTGCTATTGAGATGGTACGCAAAAATTTTATCATTTAAATCCATTTATTTCCTTCCTTAGCGCTTATAGTTGCGCTTATGGCCCTAACCTAACAGGTCATGCGTCATTGATTTGCTTAAGCCTTCGCACCAAACGACGCAGTTGTTTGTTAGTCAGTGCGAAAGGCCTCCAGCGAAGATTAAGCTAACCTACAACATATTTATCGCCCTCGAGGGGCAGGAGCAAGAATGTTGCCTCGATGGCTTACGGTTTTAAACGGTAAAGGATTCTTATTTCCCTGATTTAACAATGCACACAATCCGTATCAGTGTCTGTAAAAGATGATTTGCTGCAGTCATTGCATTCCCTAGATTGTGGTGCTTCGGAGAGATAGCATTTCAGCAGATCAGCTGCGTTTACCCATCAACAAAACTACTTTCCTCGTACTCCAGGTTGCGTTTTCGTTTTTGGAGAAAGGAATGGAAACAACCAAACAATAATCTGACACCGACCAGCGAACCAGGCCTTCCAGGTAAATATACCGGAGAGTCCGATACAAACTCCAACACTGATAACTACAATATTGCTTCGCTCGGCAAAATAGAAGCAAAGCAAAGCAAGTGTTTTGCGTATCATATGCGCACACGCCAACAATACCATGATTCATACGGGTGCAGTACGCGGGCTGCAACCGGGCTGAAATATTACCACAAGTGTTTATGTTTCGCATACGGAAGCTGCATCGGTGCAACAGCGAACTTCAGTTTTTCACACTTGTATCCACCGTTAATGTGTGCGTCAACAGAAATATTTCTACATATGACTAAACGAGCACAATTTCAATTTTTTTTCCTACCTAGTAGAACTAGAATTTTACTGATCTAGTTGGGAAAATAAATAATATAAAGTAATTATAAATTAAAAAAAATCATTCAAATTTGAGATTAAGCGAATTGCTTTGAGATTAAGCGATTTCAGATAAGAAATGAACATACAGAATGAACCAGGTTCATTCATTAATTAAGTGGGAATTCATTTTTTTTGTTCGTAAACAACTATTGGAGACTTCAACTAGGGTATATAGATGGAAGTGATGGTGATCTTGTACGACAGGATCGGTATCAATTCCCATCCGGATCTCCATCCTCAGATACACAGAAGACATTTTCCAGGTACGGATGAATTATGGCAAGCAAAAAAACGGATCTCCTGAAGATGTGGTGCCATAAAAAAAATAAAAAAATAGGACAATTTTCAACAAAAAAAAATCTCTTACACAGAAAATGACATCATACAAGCGCACTTCAAACGTGACTTTTTCGAGCACAAATGATCAAATCGGACCGATGAATTCCTTGGTGTAAAACTTCGATTTTTATTACCATTACATGATATATGCGTTTCCATCAAGTTTCCGAACGGATCGTTCACAATGGTGATACAAACGTAACGCGCGTATTGCAAACCCAAAGGAATGCAAAAACCAAAAAAAAAACAAAAAAAAGCCTATTAAAACTTAAGCTACCCTCGTGTCTCGTCTAACTGGGGCTGGGGCGTTTTATTTACGACGACAAGCCCGAGGTCAAAATTCTTTTCCGTTTTTTCAGCGATCGGCGCGAAAGTGCGTACCACCGCCCAGAAGAGAGAGAGAGCCACAAGTGAGTCACAAGGCGGTGCGCGCAGCCGTGCTTGCGCGCGTAACGTAGCAGACACACACGCGGTAAAAATAACCAAAAAAACCCCCATCCTCCCATTTACTGCAAAACTTCCTCTCCTTTCCGCGCGATGCTTATTCGCTTTTCGGGGGGGGGTCCTAAAGGGATTGGAGCCAAAGAAGCTCTCCGGGTGGAAGTAGCTTTAGACGCGCGTCGTCCAACACATAAACGGGCTACGCATATTGGTGGCGCATATAACATGTAAACCCGTTTGCAAAACGGGCGTTCTCGCTTCCCTTCCTCCCCCCTCCCACCCGGCGATGACGCTTGGTTCTTTCTTCTGCCGTAGCAGAATGCAGAAAAGCCCTGGCGTCAATCGTAAGACGCCGAAGCGATGACTCATCGAGACGATCGATGGAGTATCGATATGGTGTGCGATGGTTTTCTTGACAAAGGATTCAACTCACAACAAGTTTTGGAGGAATTTATTAAAAAAAAATATTTTATACATTTAACTCTTCATTTTTGATTATTATTAAAAAAAAAAATAAAAATATAAACCACAATGCTTGAACAAGATAAATGATTATCTTATCAAAGTTGCACCAAAAAAAAACAAAAGCGTGAAGAAAAGGTAACAAAAAATATGAAAAGAGAGATAGAGAGAGAAACCGGTGAAATCTTCGTAAAGCCAGGCACGTGTGGGTACTGATATACCGGGTAAAAGTAAGTATCTAGTCCGGAACCGAAGAATCATAGTAACAAAAAAGACGAAACAAATGAAAACCAAGGTATATATCGTATGATTTGATTTTTCCAAAAAAAAAACTCCCTCGACTATTACAAGTTACTTACAAAATTACAAACAAAAGATTCACCAATAATTTAGACAACTCTCGTCAACTTGAGAAATTTTCCTTTTTTTGGGATTTTTGGGAAATAAAAAATATCTCCGAAATAGCAATAAAGATTGAAGAGATAAAATATTAGACATTAGAATTCCTCATGTCTAACCAAAGCTCGTTCACAGCTAAAGTTATCTCTTTTGCTTCATCACCCGGTAGAAACTTACCAAATTCTTACTGACATCTTCCTGTGCCTTTTCCGCCTTTTTATCACCGCGCTCCAGCGAGTTTACCGCCTCCTTCAGAGCCTTCACCAGCTCCTGGGGGCTTTTCTGCGACTTCCCGAACAGTGGCATCGTTTAGGCGTGCACTGGTCTCTGGCTATGGTGTTGCGACTGAATTCTAGCCTGCCCTCTTGTAATACCGTACCCGGGGGGTGGTTTTGTCGGTGGCACTTCACTAACTGTTTTTTTTTTTCTCCCGCGGAACACTTGCGTTAACGTTAATCCGTTCCCAGAGCAAAAAAAAACAACACAAAACTGCACAGAAAGCACAAAAACACCAAACCGAACACAACACTAGCTTATTTGTTTGATAGTGAGAACCGTACGAATTGAATGCTGAAAGGGAGAAAACAGGAGATATAACAAAAACCTGGCGATTTTGGTTTATTGACGAGCAGATTTCGAGTCGAGATCACACGAGCTTTGACTTCTGGACGACTGGAAGTTATTTCGGAAGTGTGTAGTGAAGAGATGAGGTAGAGAAGACAGAAATACAGAAAGAGAGAGAGAAAGAGAGTAAGAAAGACAGCAGAAAAGCCAGTGGAACACGTAAACGAAGATGCGCGCACCGAAGCGTTCACCACGATGCACAATGCAAGAATGCACTGCCAGTCCGCTGCACTAACGTACCGAACGCACGCTTTCGAAAGTGTTCCCAGGTTCGATCAACAGCTGGTTTTGGATTTGCCAGCAAAACATGTGACAGCGCGCTGTCAGCGCTACCGGAATGCCGTGCAACAGCCGCTTGTTGCACAACATCTCTTCAAAGTGGCCAATACATCCGAGGGAATTCTCTGATGTCCAGGGAACTCTTTTTTGGGCAGAAAGTAACTTTTGGGTCAAATGGTTAGAGTTGAGGGTAGAGCTGCTAGAGAGTTTAAAAATGCCAAAAAATCGGAAGAATAGCTTTGTTTTTCTAACATCTGTTACTGAATTTCTTGGAGATTTTGTTGAGAAACGCCCCAATAAGACACTGTTATTGCAATCGTGTGAAATTTATTGCACGCAACAAGTCTTTTCTCCATTCGGGGGCATTTTGACCACACCACAAGTAATGGGTTCTTATCTAATCTGGATCTATTGCCAAAAACCCTTCATACGTCCCAACTCCACACGAGTATAGGAACTGACTATCCGGATGTTTGCTACGCAGTGGAATCGTGGATCCACTCCAACTTCGCGTGTGAAAAATTGATTCCGACTCTGACTAAAAATCAAAATTGACTCTAGCAGGTCCGGTCGACTCCGAGTTCAATCGAGTCGGAATTACTGATGTGTAATCCGGAGTGGAATCGTGTCCACTCCGAGTCCGCGTATGAAATGCCAAAATTGACTCCGACGAGTCCGGGCAAGTCCGATTGATTCCGGATGAGTCATTCCGACTCCGACTCCAGATGGTGGCGGAGTCGGACCGATCCCAAATTTATAATTTACCCATCACTAGTCCGGATGGGTTCGATCGATTGCGAATGAGTCCGGATGAGTTCGTTCGAGTCCGGATTGGTTCGATCGATTCCGGATGAGTTCGGATGGGTCCAGATGAGTTCGGTCGACTCCGAGTTGAATCGAGTCCGGATGAGTCCGGAAGAGTGCGTATGGGTCCGATCGATTCCAGATGAGTCATTCCGACTCCGACTCCAGATGGTGATGGAGTCGGACCGATCCCAAATTTATAATTTACCCATCACTAGTCCGAATGGGTTCGATCGATTCCGGATGAATCCGGATGGGTTCGATCGATTCCGGATGAGTCCGGATGAGTTCGGATGGGTCCAAATGAGTCCGGTCGACTCCGAGTTCAATCGAGTCCGGAAGAGTGCGTATGGGTCCGATCGTTTCCGGATGAGTCATTCCGACTCCGACTCCAGATGGTGGCGGAGTCGAACCGATTCCAAATTTATAATTTATCCATCACTAGTCCGAATGAGTTCGTTCGAGTCCGGATGAGTCCGGATGGGTCCAGATGAGTCCGATTGAGCCCGATTTGATCGGACTCGACCAGAGTCGACATCAACATGAGTCGATCCAACCCCCTCCCCCCCTTCCGGCTGGCAGTGGAGTCGGAGCGATCCGGTTCCGGCAATATTTTTAATTTACCCATCACTACTACGCACAACACCAGACATCCGATTGACCATCTTCAGACCCAACCATTAGCAAAAGTTTACACAAGAAGCGATCAGTTTTGTGATCGTGATTACAGGCGATACCAAACTAATACACCAATACCTTTACTGGTGGTACATTTTACACCTTCTTATCAGCCGCGTGTGTTATGAGATGCAGTGACTTTTGTCCACAGTAGCTCGTGATCTTACGTACGCGTTTCACCTATTGCCCCCGTTTACTCACTCTGATTCTGTAAAGTGTTGCTTTATTTCTATTTTTCGCTGATAATAATCGGCATCCGGCAGCAGCACTAATATATCCCCCCATAGGCCAATATTTCCTGCGCTTTTTCGTGTAGGTGTGAAGGCGATAAGGCGTCGGGTGTGTTCCTCCTCTTCCCTCCTCCTCTCCAACAAAAAAATGACCCGCTTTTTCCCGCTGCATTCGCTTTACAAACGGGCACACTTATCGCTAGAAAGCAAGTGGTGACTAATAATTTGCTGTAAGCTGAATTTTCATTCGTAAAGCTTTCAGAACGAGCAATAATTTGCAAAAAGCGAAAAAAGGAAGAAAAAGAAGAAGTACATAGTTGCACGTAACACTCGTGTGTATGGTGTACAGGAATTAAGATGTAATACAGGGTTTTTCAAATGATTTTTAATACAAAAGAAATTTAATCATATCATTAGGCAAAATACAAATACAGCAAACGATTTTTTTTGTATTTTATTATTCACCAATATTCACAAATATATTGGAAAAAAAATATCCCCCCCCCCCAACCTCAACTCCCAAGACCAACCAATAGTTTGACACCACTGGTTGGAATTGCATCGATCGATCCTGCAACCGATATAGGAAAGGAAGTGAACAATCTCTACGAAAGATAGAGCAAAATTGGGGCTACTCTGGTTGGTTGATTGGGCCGCAACGTTTCCGATTCGCATCACCGCCCAAAAAACCTAGCCGGAAGTAAGCCACAAGTGCCGGCACACACACACACACACACTGCCCGATTTCTCTTGCCGAGAGACTAATCGTTTTCTTTTCTTTTTTCCTTTCAGTTTTGGATGGACACCATCACCCCCCCAGGGGGTGGGGTGGGGATGCCAGTGGTCGGAGCCAACTCAGGTCAGATCGAACCATCGCACCACTAACCATTTTCTTTTTTTCCCCCTCCCCCCGGTTTATCGAATCGTCCCTAATTCCTCGGTAACCATTTTGTGGTTGAACTGGTTGAAGGTTAAAAGAACGGAGCGCAACCACTGATCGTTCTGCGCAGCGGCGCTTTCCTGCTTTACCCCCTTTTCCCACGCATCCTCTCCTCCTCCTACCTTTTTGGACGATCGTATCACATCAAATGTACCTAACACTTACAGACGTACATTACTTGGCACTCGACGTCACAATGCACGACACCCCATCGATGACGTCAGGGGAAAGTATCACGAAAATGTGTGCCAGAGCTATTAAAACGCTACTGGTAATTGTTGATTTAATGATGGTAATGGGTAAAGGCACCTCCTTTACAGTAACATCTTCCCCCTCTTTCTCTCCCCCACCCCCCTCCTCCACCCACTTTTCCTTCTTTCCCTCCATCGCAATCGGTGTCCACGTGGTTGGGATGCGATGTTGGCTCGCTTGCAGCAATTGAGTAGAGTGATTTTCAACTGCCTTGCAAAAGAGAGAATTTCCTAACATTCGCGCATATAAATTAATAGTCAGACAAGGCAAAGAATGATTCTATTTATGATAGCTTGTGTGTGTGTGTCGCTTAGTTGTAGCCGTTAATATCCGTATTACGATATTTTTGTCCTACCCGGTTTGGGTTTATTTTTTCGATAAGCTCACCAAAATTGGCACGCTCCGTTGGACCTTTTACTGAGGATAATGGCAAATGGTAAGTATTTTGAGTAAATGTTTTATGTCACAACAAGGCAGTTGAAATCTAAAGTTGAACTTTCCATTACGTACTGTTTTGCACAATTGTGCAATAACGAGCAGAAATCACACACTGTATCTAAATCGATTTATTCGTACTACTTCGAACAAATCCGTCGAACAAACAAAACAAACATAACAATTTGTTTGGAAAACCCTGTGCGTGGGATAACGTTCATCATCGTCGTTACGAAGCGAACGGCAGGGATCCGCAAAGGATTCCTCTCACTATCTCTTTCTATATATATACTTAATATATTAATTTCTCTATCGTTCTCTCTCTTTCATTTTTTCTCTCTTTTACTGTTCAACTCGTTACTACGCCTTATTTCAAATAGCAACATTATGAACTGGGGAAAAAAACTATTTTAAACAATAGAGGTGTGTGAAAATGTAACTCTAACCCATAACACTTGAGCAAAAACGGATAACAGATATAACGGTTATACATATAAAGACGTTACTATTATACATATTATCATAAAATTTTAAAATTGTACAGCAAAACAATCTTCCTTGCACGGAAATCAGTTCAGTAGAGTACATATTTTGCATTTCACAATATTGTTTAAGGTATTTTTGATTGTTTTCAGACTATTCTACTCCCTTTCGCATTAAGTTTGAAATATTTATACTTCATAATGGTGATCATGATCCAGCTAACGCTCATCATTTACATTTTTACAATACAGAAAAAAAACTTTTAAAAAACCCTCCTAAGCACAGTGAGCACGAAATCCGTTTGCGACACGACAGTACCGGTATCAAATCTCATCCAGACCGTTTTCGCGTACGCAGGCGTTACTCGACGTTACAGTAGTAAAAACAAACGAATCGATCAACAACAGTATCGCTGAAGGTACTTATTATTAAAAATCATTCCATATTTGTTCCAGTGATGCTGTTTTGTCAGCGCAACAGGCAAAAAGTATATTTTTCATTTTTTAAAAAAAATTAGAAATAATTTATTTTCTGACAAAACGAAGATTAATCAAACGGCTAATCTTCCTACCTCGCCTTGTAAACACATATTATTACTATTATGATATAGCATTTACTGCCTTCGATCAAACAAACATAGCAAATTTTGATCATATGACCTGTTGTTTGTGGCTTATGCAAATCAGCTGTTCCATGTAGAACGATTGACGCAATTCAAATCGCTCGATCGTGTGAGGGAGAGGTAGGAGGGGTGGGGGAACAGGACAGATGCCATTACGGATAGGCAAGAAAGGGAGAAACAACCGGCAGGATCGAGAGAAATTGTCAAACGCCAAGTGTGTGTATGAGTGCCATCGTGTAGCCACTTGAGCATAAGGGTTTTTGGGGGAGGTGGCCGTGTGTAGGGCGAACGGCAGCTGACAGAGATATATACGGGAGCGTGGCGTTCGTCTTCCGTTCTGCTGGCCAATCTTCCTAATAACGGTTTCATTCGTGGCCTTGTTCAAGGATGGACCACAGAGCAGTAGTTTGATTGTGTGGGGAGCGGGCAGGGTGAAGCGTGATTGGGCCAGCTGTGTGTGCGCGCGCGGGACGGTTGACAAACCGCGAGAGCGAGATGGCATGCAGAAAGGGCAAATGAAGTGTTTTGCGCGAACGTGCGAAAAGGAAGCCCTTTTTTTTGTTGGTCAGTGTGATGCGATTTGATTGTGGTTTGGTTTTTTTTTTGGTTAGTTGACAAGTGTTGGTTTCGCCTTCTTTGTTTTCTTTTCCTTGTTGTTGGCACATTTGCCCTATTGCTTGCGTATTCTTTTTCGCTCGCGCGCGCGCTCTCTCTCTCTCGCGCGGCTCCGTTTTACGCCTCTCTGTCTCGCTCGGACCGGATCGGATCATAGTAGATGATTTTAACAGAATAACTTTTTCGGCAACTCAAAAACACTTGACGCAATGTTGCAAATCGAACAATGTTTTGTCTACGTGTTGTATTAAACATTTCGGATGTCATTCTTTTCTGTCACGTTTCGGGCTGTTCTCGGTCGAACTAGCCTGCAACTGTTTGGCCTATCGGTGACTTCATGACGTACCCCCGTTTTACACCGGGTAGCCTTTAGTCACGTTAAAATGTTAAACATAAATCGGACAAATCTTCACAAATGCTACCGGGCCGAAAAGTTATGTTTACGATGGTGCAATTTTGTTAATCATATTGTTGCATACACAACTGCACAAAAAAAAACCACACATCCGCCACACATTAGCCAACGTAGTGGACATTCATATACACACATACATGGATGGGCACACTACGTAACGCGGGTGCACACATATCATCGCACAAACAGCACACAAACACAATTCTATTCGGGGCCTGTTTTGCTGTCATCTTCGCTCCGAAGCACACACCCGAGGGCCACTGGTGTGGCCCTCTCACTCTTGCTGTATGCTCTATTTTTTTCAATCATTTCTACGATTGTGTCACTTTGAAACAAACTTTTCACAAAGCACACGCTAAATGATAGTGTACACACACACACACACACGGGGGGGGGGGGGACCTTTAAAAGTGTAGCAAAATGTGTTTCACTCGATGTGGTTTTTATTCACCCAGAGCTAGAAAGTGCAGCACGACATAACCCACCGCCGTTTTTAGGGACCGGATCAGGGCATCACATTCACAACACTGCGCTGTGGCTGCTTGGTTCTCGCTTATTGCACACGACCGACGAAAATAATGTCTAAAGGACGACTAGATCGACACATACACACAAGCACCTTACGTGCCCAAAGTACGTCAGCTAGAGAAGATATACTGTGGATGGGTTCGTACTTTCGAACAAGTGACTCAATGGTTGGTGCACTGTGGGCTCGAGATGTGGTCGATTTTGGGAGAAAAGAAAACCAAAAAAATCCTATTTTCATGTGAGAATCAGTACGCTCACAATTACATTTTTCCAAAAAGTGGGAAAAATGGGAATATTCTGTAAAAAAAAAAGTCTATAAAATTTTATTCCGTAATGCTCGTCCACAATTTATAATTTTAAAACGTAATTAAATGTAAAACACCATCGACAAACACATCAGGACCAAAGCAATAGTATTGTTTCTCTCATTGTCTAAGCTCCATCTATTGCTCTAGCCAAGACACAAACCGTAAAGCGCTTTTTTTAAAAAAAAGCGCCCGTTACACGTTACGTTACAGCTACGGTGTAAACAGAAATCCCACGTAGCGTTACAAACTGTCACCGTGCATTACGTTTCAGTCAAATTCCCTTACTACAGCGGTGTAAACAATAACAAAACGTATTTTTTTTTAAAAACGCAAACGTAAAATTATTGCGCAATCGCCTCAACCAATGGGAGCCGGCTTTTTGGCAAAGTTTGTGCGAATGAAAGAGAATGTCTGGCGTCCGAAGAGACGACCGACGACAATCCAGAGATGCCGGTTATCGGGAGCTGTCAAATGGACAAATTCTTCACAACTTGAAGTTGTGCTTCTCTTCCGAAATTAGGGCAAACCACTTCAACGCTATCGGTTTGGATGATAGCAAACGAAACGAAGCGACGCAGGAAAGCTGTAAATAGTGTAGAATTGATTGTTAGTAGGATCAGGTGGCTACATAATCATGTACACAGCGAAGAAATGGATTTATGCGAAACCGTTCACCAATGAACCAACGCTAGAGAACTTCCAGTTGGTGGAGGAACCCGTACCGCAGCTGCAGGATGGAGGTAAGGTATTGTATTTTGCCGATCATCTCGTGTTCATCGTTATAAATCTTCTTTTCATATATTTTAGAATTCATGATACGCGCCATGTACCTTAGCGTCGATCCGTATATGCGAATCTACACGCTCAACTGCCCTGTTGGAAGCACCATGATCGGGGGCCAAGTTGGTGAGGTGATCGAAAGCAAGAATGGAGACTTTCCAGTTGGATCGTATGCATTCGCGCAGGTTGGCTGGCGTACGATTTCCATCTGCAATCCGGCATTGTTTGAAACGCGAAAACCGTACGTGTTGGCGGATTTCGGCGATCTTCCCATTTCGCTCGGTATGGGTGCACTAGGAACCGTTGGTAATACCGCGTACTTTGGCTTTCTGGAGATTTGTAAACCACAGCCGGGAGAGACAGTTGTGGTGAGCGGTGCGGCCGGTGCGGTCGGTAGTATCGTTGGACAGATAGCGAAGATTAAAGGCTGTCGGGTGATTGGAATTGCTGGAACGCGTGAAAAGTGCAACTGGTTGCGGGAGATCGGGTTCGATGGTACGATTAACTACAAGGAAGACAACATTGAGGAAGCGCTAAAGCAGCTAGCACCGGATGGTGTTGAATGTTACTTCGATAATGTTGGTGGCTACACGTCGGAAGTGGTGAAGGGACAGATGAAAGCCTTCGGACGGATATCCGTATGCGGGACCATATCAATGTACAATGGCAAACCGGCCCAGGTGATCGATCCACAGCGAGATTTTGTGTGGAAACAGTTGATGCAGGAAGGCTTCAGTGTACATCGATGGACGGATCGTTGGTTTGAGGGTATCAAGCAAAATATGCAATGGATCCGGGAGGGAAAGATTAAGGTGCGAGAAACATACACTGAGGGCTTTGAAAACATGCCCAGCGCCTTCATTGACATGATGAAGGGTAAAAATATCGGTAAAGCAGTTGTGAAAGTTTGAGCTGACAATATGTGGTGCCTTTAACATGCATTTCAATACGCATTTATAAAAAAAACCGTAAAATTATTCATATTAAATCAAAATGGTGACTTAAATATACCTCAATAAAGCATTATGCAACGTTTTTTCAAACAAATCAAAATGTCTCAAGCTTATCAACCACGATAAGACAATGGTACGAGAAGACTTTAGAGGTCGTTGTATGCATATACGCATTTGATGCTCGTTATCATTTTCGTGTTCGTCGCTTGTTGCGTTGTACGACCTGACAGATACGAATTGTCACTCCAACGCGGTATTGTGTGTTAGTTTTTGTTTACCGGCATAATCTCGAACCACATTAATAATGGGTAAGTAATGTATAATCACAACCAGAATATGATTCAATATTTCAACTTTATCTTTTGTAGCACTGATTTGGAGGCACATTGCCCGCCGTTGGTATTCTGGCGGTGATACAGCATTCGCTAGAAAATGGATTTATGCAAAAACGTTCAAAGGTGAACCATCGCACGCTAACTTTCGGCTGGAAACCGAACCAATTCCGGCGACGTTGCAGAAAGGGGAATTTCTCGCCCAAGCTGAATATCTTTCGGTTGATCCATATATGCGGCCGTACATGCTCGCTTACCCGGAAGGTTCGCTCATGATCGGTGGCCAGATAGCGCGGGTAACGAAGAGTGCAAATGAACAATTCCCCGTAGGGGCAACCGTTTTTGGGCAGTTCGGTTGGCGAACGCATACGGTGTGTGATCCGGCAAAGTTGGAAAAGGATAAACCTTATGTATTGCCCGATTTTGGACAACTTCCCACAAGTCTTGGGCTGGGCATACTCGGTATGCCCGGAAATACGGCGTACTTTGGACTGCAGGAACTATGCCAACCGAAACCAAACGAAACGATTGTGGTGAGCGGTGCAGCCGGAGCGGTCGGAAGTGTGGTAGGACAGATCGGAAAGATTCTCGGCTGTCGTGTGATCGGGATTGCCGGCTCGGACGCTAAATGCGAATGGTTACAGAAGGATCTTGGATTTGATGGTGTAATTAATTACAAGCGGAAGAATGTATACGCCGAGCTGAAGAGTGCCGCACCGAAAGGGATTGACTGCTACTTCGATAATGTTGGCGGAGACATCACGGAAACGGTGCTGAAGCAGATGAACGTGTATGGAAGGATTGCGGTGTGTGGTGCTATTTCCAACTATAACAGTGCGGTCACTAAAGTTACCGACCCGCAGCGACAGTTCGTCTTCAAGCAGTTACGCATGGAAGGGTTTCTGGTGTGGCGGTGGAACGACCGTTGGATGGAGGGCATCGAGGCGAATATGCGCTGGATACGGGAGGGTCGTCTTGCGTACCAGGAAACCATTACCGAGGGTTTTGACAAGATGCCAGATGCATTTATCGATATGTTGCGTGGTGGCAATACGGGCAAGGCGGTAATTAAGGTGTAATATTATCCTGTCGTAATACATGTTTTATGCGTTTACGGAATGCATTTGTAAAACAGTGATTGAGGTTTAAGATTTTAAGAAAGATGACATTTTTTTTCGAGGGTGTAAGGTTATCCCTGATAAGGATCCCTGATTCAGTGTAGCTTGCTTTTAAACATCTTTCAAAGATTATCTCGTTGCGTTGTTTGTAACTAGATAAACCTTTCTGGAGCGAAGTAAACCTTTCCTAGAAAAACTAGATAAACCTTTCTGGAGCGAAGTAAACCTTTCCTAGAAAAACTAGATAAACCTTTCCCCCGAAGTGTGAAATAATAAAAAAAGAATGCAAGATAGGCTAGGCGGGCTATCTTCATCACAAAATGGCCGTGGCAGGAAAAGTTTTTTGTTTTCCGAGGGTTATACCAAAAGCGACCAAAACGAATATCCGTACAAATGTTTGTTTTCATTCTGTAATAAAAGTTGTTACAGGGTTTCAAATATGGTCCAGTCACTTTTTATGAGCATTCTTCATACTGATAATATTGTAAAAGCAGTAAAGTTTACAGTACATTATGCTTATTTCGAATCGCCTTCGCTATGGTATCGCTGGCAGTGGTTCTTTAGCAAACATTTGTATTGGAACCGCTTATCACACTTGGCGCAAGGATACGGTTTGTCGTTCGTATGTATGCGCATATGCACCCGTAGCGTATAGGCAATTGTGAACTTCTTATTGCACACGCCACACACATGCTTCCGGTCATTGCTATGCGTTTTCATGTGCTTCCATATAGCACGTCTGGAATGAAGAAGAAAAGAAAAAACGAATTTTAAGTACATCTTATCGTGATTTCGATGTTCCAATGGGTTTACTACAGTGGAGAGCACCGATTATCCGGATTACCTTTTATCCGGCTGTCTCATTATCCGTGGAGCTAGGAAATTACTAGTGTTGGGTGAATCGGATTCAAATTCATGAATCTGACCGAAACTTTGAAATGAATGACTCTGAATCTCTATTCTGAAGATTCATGAATCCTCATTGAATTATTAATCCACCCCCAACTAATAAAGGATTCTTGAATCTTTCACCTTTCAGTTGAATTTATGAAAATTGATTAATGTTTTGGGAGTTGGCTTATGCTTTGAATGACTCTTTTCAAAAGATTCAATAAGGAAAAAACTACTAAACACTAATATTTATCAATAAAAATAGTTGTCCCCTATTATCCGTGATATTCGCTTATCCGTTCAGGTTGAGTCCCGACGAGCACGGATAATCGGCGTTGCACTGTATATACTCACTTGTTACGCATCAGCTTCCCGCAAACTGTACACGGCAGCTTCGGTTCTTCGTGGTACGATAAGTGAGTTTTGTATATACCTTGTGTTTTACACTTCTTACCGCACACACTACACACGGCATAGTAGTAATCGGTGTGCCACAACTTTTTATGTCGATTTAACAGTACCAACCCGGTAAAGGTGCTGCTGCAACCTTCCTGATCACAAGCATACGGACGAATATCTGTACAAATGGATAAAACATAATAGATTACTCTCTGTCTAATCAAGAAGAATTCAGTAATGCATCACTTACTTTCATGTTCGTTAAGATGCGTTTTTAGCTTCCAGTTGTCGTACTGCTTACCGCAGATATGGCAGGTAACCTTTGTGCGTTTAGAAGATTTTTTGATCGGAACTACAGGTTCGGTTTGATTGGATGTTAAGCCGGCAGTTTGTTTGTTTTGCAACTTCACGAACAGCTCTTGCTTATGCTTTAGTTTTTCCATCAAGCATTTTTCTAGCTCAACCATACCTTCAAATTGCGATGTTTCGCAAGAACTTCGCTCATGGAGGGACAGTTCTTGTGCGTTATAAATTATTTTCTGAAAGCTATCTATCACATCCAGCAGCAGACAACATTCGTTACACGAGCGAAGCTTGTTCAGCTTTGAATGTTCGAAATTCAACACTCGAACTATTTTTTGTTGCTGATTCGTTAGCCCAAAAACAGTATCACTTACGACGCAACAAAGACTACATCGATGCGGTTCTATCGCTTGTTTTGAATGATCCTGGACGTGATGTGTGTGATCGGGTAAATTATGTTGATGGGAGGGTGTCTGCTCCTCAAGAAATTTTGTAATCTCCATCAATATCTCCGGATCTGGTTCACACTGTTCCAATCGAGCTGGGACAGGTTTTGCATCCAGAAGTGTTGCTCTTTCAATTCCATTTTTCTTCTCCATCCGCTGCTGCTGTCCGTCATCACCGAACAGGTCCGTGTCAATTGCTAAGGATCCTTCAAGATACTGCTCACTGTTGGTTACGATGCTGGCATACAAATAATCAACTTGCTGCTTGTGTCTTACTATGAAATTTTCACACTCCCGAAGAAGAAGTTGATTGCTGTCGGCGGCCCAGTCCCCGAGCTCCAGAATAACGAAGTCTTCCATCAGCAAGCGATTAGTTTTGAAGCATGCGTTGCGAAACTCCGTCGTCAAGAATAGAAGCGATGCACAGTTTTTACATATTTTGGTAAGATTATCTTGCTTGGTTACCTGTAAACGATAGAGGCGAAAGGTATTAAGTGTCTCTGTACGTGTAGTAAATGTTTTCTTAGCTGCACCAGCAAGAATCATACTCACACGTATCGAGGTACATTCAAATATCTGGTGTGCAAGGCTATACTCCTTCTCGGTAAAGATGTACTCCAGGAAACTATCGTCACATACACGCATGCAAAGTCTGCATTGATTGGGATCGTTGATAGCATTCCTGCTGTTCGGATGATCCATGTTACCGGCACCAGTGGGAATAGCAATGTCCAATCAATTGCAACAGCACCACAACATGAGACAGTACCATCATACTACTGTTTTTTAAGCTCCTTCTCATCCTTTTCGCCGAATATATGCTTTGCGCATGTCCTTTGTGCAGAGCGACAACTGCCGTACCGGCTATCCTTAAACAAAAAGCGATATGATTAAAACATTATAACTTGGTAGAGGATATATTCTATTTACAAAACTTTTGCATACAAAAGTACATACATCATCGGAGTTCTTCGGATCCTTTGTGTGAATTATGTTGATTACACGTCGTCTTTAGATTGTTTCCTAACTGTATCGTAAGCTTTATAATATTAAATGGTAGAAATATAAATAAACCATACATTACGTCCATTATATTACGTTAGTTTATCGATATACACGATTTAAATTAAATTATTCGCATCTGCCTATACCAAACAATGCATCTATTTGGGTAGCTAACTGTCAATTATACGCCCATGACATTACCTCTCTGTTTCGGTTGTTCACAGTTGGGAGAGATTGGTGTTGTTTATACTGCAAGGTTGCATTCTTAGCTTAATGTTGAACGAATCGCGCGGTTAAAAAAAGTAACATTTGCTGGAAAATTACATTTATATTATATTTACATACTTTGCAATAACTTTCAAAAATCTTAAACCAATCAAAAATTGTTCCACAACCTTCTAGAACGATCGGAAATAGGGAATGAATGCCGAAAACTCAATCCTTCATTTTCCGCTTGACATTATACGTGCATCGAAACATCAACATCGAAGTAGCCAACAAAACTGCCAGTAGCACGGTCACTGTTTGTAAAAATGCAAACCATCTCACACGGTCATTTCTGTTCGTAGAGTGTGCGTAGCCATAATCGTTCTGTGAGGGGCTTTAGTCGGCCTGTGTCCACTCGCCCAAAGCTCGGCCGTTTTGTGCGGTAAGGCGGATAACAAGCGTGTGTGTTTTTTTTCTCCCGTTCCGTTTTTGCAATCACCGCGTGCCATCATACACATCAGAGGCGACCCCAGGTGTTCAGCGAAAAAGCGAGTGAAAATGTCGGGGTTGGTGGATGTTGAGGAGCTGGAGAAAGATTGGTCCGAACTGTCGGATGAATTTCGGAGCCTGGAGGTAAGCCGGAATCGAAAGCTTTCCGGCACGATTGGCCAATGTACCATATGACAGTGTGTTGGTTGTTATTTAATGCATGTAACTTTTTTTTTCCTTACAGGCAGCCAATCAATCATACCAGGAGCTGCACGAACGGCTGGAAGAAATGCAGGAAAAATGCACAAAACAAATTCAGCACCAGCGTTACCGGATGCGGCAAATATCAAAACATCTTAAAACGTAAGCGTCTTTGTGTTTCTACCGGGGTTTTTTTTTGTATTTTTCTGTTTTGGAAGCGAGATTTTCTAATTTTCGCGTGCATTGGTATATCGGACACATCTTAGCCCGACGTCTAATAAGTGTATGCACAAAACAACAGGTGGGCGATAAGATAAACTTTGGACTCTAACCGACTATGGTATCGATTAAATGGAATTTTGCTTATCATCACCGAATTCAGGCTTAGATTTCGAGCCGGTGCCCGAGGGGGGGGGGAAGCGATGCACTGTATGATATCGTAAAGATTTTTGGTATCAATAATGGGCTATACACAAAAGCACCCTTGGCCGAAGATTGGGTTAACCTTTTAAGCCTGTTCAGCGCACATTTCAAACGCTAATTACTGCAACGCGATGCACGTAATTATTTTTTTTTTTACATACTCCATACACAAGGACGGTCCTTAGACGGAACCGGTTTGCATTGTGCGTAGTTATTAACTAATTAGAAAATAATTATGCGGTTTGTATGATGCTCGCAAATGCGCTTGAAGTTAAATTTTGGCGCCCCCAAAAAGCAAATTTTCATTCGTATCCTTTTTTTTTCTCTGAATATTCACCAGGTACTTGACCAAGGAGAGACTAACGCATACGAATAAGGAAAAGTTGACGCAGCTTGATAAAAGTATGATGAAGCGAAAAGCACAGATACACGAGATTGAACAAGGTTTGCCGCAACAGAATAGCCGATACTTAAAGATTATACTAGGTGACGTGAATGTATCGATACTGAACCGGAACGATAAAATTCGGTACAAGGATGAGTACGAGAAGTTCAAGCTCATCCTGAACGTTATCGGATTGTTACTATCGTTTTTAAATATCCTGTACAATTATCGGTAAGTATAGATCAGTATGTAGTATAGGTGTTTATAAAACGTAATCCGATTCTTTGTTTTTGTATTTGACAGTGCATTGGAACTTGTGTTCCTATTTCTGTTGGTCTGGTACTACTGTACTCTCACCATACGAGAATCGATCTTGAAGGTAAGGTGTATACATTATTCTAAGCAAGCTTACTTAGTGTATTAACCATTTTGTGCTTTCTCTAATTTACTTCAGGTCAACGGTTCACGTATTAAAGGCTGGTGGCGTTTGCATCATTTCATTTCTACTGTCTGTGCCGGTGTGCTGCTTGTGTGGCCCCAAGGCGAACCGTGGCAACTCTTCCGGAACCAGTTTATGTACTTTAACGTGTACATCAGCCTGGTCCAATATATGCAATTCCGCTACCAGAAGGGCGTGCTGTATCGTCTGAAAGCGCTCGGCGAACGGCACAACATGGACATCACCATTGAGGGCTTCCATTCGTGGATGTGGCGCGGGCTGAAATTTCTCTTTCCATTCCTGTTTGTAGGCTATCTGTTTCAGTTCTACAATGCGTTCACGCTGTACCAGCTAACAGAGCATCCGGACGCGACCTGGCAGGTGCGTTTTATAGCGATCTGTCCCAAAAAGTTTACACTTTTACATTTCTCCGATTCATTTACTCTCTTGCTTACAGATACCTGTTTTGAGCATTTTGTTCCTCATCCTGTTCGTCGGTAACAGTCTAACTACGCTGCTGGTTATACTGCAAAAGCAAACCGAACACACCGAGAATCGCTACCGATTGATGAGTCTGATCGCATCGAAAAGACAAAAAACCGTACGGGTAAGTTGTGCTTGTACGTGAAGGAAGCCCCTTCACCCGTAAATGGGGTACATTACGCTAACTCGCAATATTGTGCATTGCATTCTTGCAGCAACCATCGACCAACGATGCGGAAGAACCAGCGAAAGAAGACCTAAATGTAGATTCACAAAAATCGAAGTAAAGCCCGCATGTTTTGTTTGTTGAACCTATATGTCACCAATGAAAGAGAACAACTATGTTGGACATTTCCTTTATGTTTATTTATCAAAGAGAATATGAATAAATCGCGACAGCGCATGTAAAACCGGTAATAAGCCATAAATTGTCTCTTTTCTTTAATAAGACCATTGCTTTGTAATGCATTAATTTAATGTTTAATATTGTAACCGTATTTTGGCAGTACATTGAATGATAATGAAACGTAGTTAATATGCTTCTCTAATGTTATGTTAGGTAAATTATGAGTATAAATTGAACATGTTCCGTTTTTTTTAATCGGTTACTGTAACGAAAAATGATTCAAATCCATGATCCAGTGTGGCCATGCGCACACGTCTTAATACGCGCGACTGACGTTTGACAGTACGTCAAAAATCAACCCGGTTCGGGAGCAAAACAAAAACCCGAGTTCCGCCACTGATTTGGGCCCTAAACTTTGGTCATTATGTGTTAATTAAACCCCCGGTGCGTGTGTACGTGAGAGTGTTTTGTTGTTTTGTGTACTGTTTCGTTTGCCTGTCTCTATGTTACAACGTCTTCGTTGCCGCAACATCCGACAGTTATGGCTGTTGGAGGTGTCCAATCAACAATTAATGGGCAAAATCGCCCGTATCGGGTTTGCTAGTGGAAATGCGTTGCCGTTCATAAAAATACCGGGCCCCCGAAGGCTTCCGTTGCTCGGTATGCTAAACGATATCATGCATCTTGGAAAACCAGCTGAGTAAGTTAATTTACCATATCATCCAATACTAAGCATTCGTGAAGTACAGCAGTTTTTGATAATTTTCAAAACATAGTTCCCTCGACAAAATCGTTATCGGCTTAATTGCTTTATCGTTTACCATTTTTCAGGTTGCATCTGCGCATTTCCAAGTATCACGAGCAGTACGGAGACCTTGTGCGATTACAGATTGGCACACAGAATGCAGTATTTGTGCGCGATCCGCACCTAATGCGTAAAACATTCCAGCTCGAGGGACCATTCCCGCGCCATCCGTTGCCGGAATCATGGTCCTATTTTAATAAGAAGCACGACTACCAACGTGGGTTGTTTTTCATGTTAGTTAGGTGTGCGTTTTAGCGTTTGCCGATAGCGATTACTTACCTTTCGTTTCTTCGCATTAGGGATGGTAAGGAATGGTTGCACGCGAGACAGATTTTTAACAAACCGATGCTGAAAGATTTCCATTGGATGGAGGAACCGATCCGTGGTATATGTGCTGGTACGATTGCACATATCAAGCAGAACAGTAATGGTACAGCCGCCTTTGAAGGCATTGAAGCATTCCTGTACAAATGGTCTGTGGAAGGTACGTTAAAAGTGTAGGAAATTCATTTCGAATTAATGATGAAAAACTTCATTCCGTTCTATTGCGCGTCCCCGGATTACCAGTCGTTCTAAGTATAATGTTTGGAGCATCCTTTGCCAAATGTCAAGAGTCGGCAGAATTTCGACAGCTGGTGGAACGGTTCTCATCCGTCGTGTACGACATCTTCCGGTGTAGCTCCGAACTGATGAACATTCCACCGGCAATTGCTGACCGTTTAAACGTACAGTCATGGCAACAGTTTGAACAGGTGGTACCCGAAACGATACGTTTAGGTAAGAAAATGTGGAGCAAAACCTACATTTTAACGCTTAACTCGTGCTTTTCATCGTTTCAGCTGCTGCTATCATAGAATTTGGGATAGCCAACTCTCAGTCAGACGATGGATTGCTAGACCTGATGGTACAGAAGCTTGACAAAACATTAATGATGCGCATCATTATTGATTTCATAATCGCTGCAGGCGATACGGTACAAAAATGCACTTTTTTTATTTAACTTTAAGTCCGCAATTTAAAATTCCTTTTTTTTAATTCCTTGGGGAATTTTGTGTAGACCTCATTTGCTACCGTGTGGGCACTTTATTTGCTAGCAAATAATCCAACACTTCAGGAATCGGTGCGTGAAAATGTGGTCGAGTCGAACACACTGGAAAGTGCGGCGGTAAAGGGTGTCGTGCGGGAAACATTGCGTCTCTATCCGGTTGCTCCGTTTATTGGACGGTTTATCGAGAATGAAAGTATTTTTGGAGAGTATACTTTACCGAAGGATGTGAGTTGTAGATGAGCGTGAAAAGGAGTGAAGCTTATAAGATATATTTTGGATATATTCATTAATTATTTAATTTTTTATCTCAGACGCTGGTGCTACTCTCGCTGTATAGTGCTGGAAGGGATGAACGATTCTTTATCCAACCGGAACAGTTCAATCCGTACCGTTGGCAACGAAACAACAATAGCAAAGACACTGCCACAACAACTAACAGATCAGGCAATACAGCATCCGCTTCGTTACCGTTTGCAATCGGTGCTCGATCATGTATCGGACAAAAGATTGCACAGTTGCAAATGCATTATCTAATCTCAATGGTAAGTTACTTATGCCAAACGACTTCTTTACACCCTTCTTATTGCAACCCACTTTTCCACTTTTAGATATTAACGAATTTTGAAGTTGGTCTCGCAGGTAAGGAACAACAGGAATCAATTAAACCGATTCTCAAGATGATTACAGTACCAAATATGGCGGTGAAAGTGTATTTTAAAGCTATTCAAACTACTACCTAGCCCAAGGTATATATATTGCGCGATTTTAAAACGAAGATCTGCTTTCAACTAGCTTTGTATTTTACGGGCAACAAGCAATAATTAGGTGTGGGACGAAACCGTTACCAGCGGAAGATGTAACTAAAGATAGATGGTTTGCTTTTACCACACTACCTCAACAGATATACCTCATCAATACCCGTTTGATGTACGCTGCTGTTCGCATAGTTGTTTTTTTTATTATTAATACTTGTGTAAGATACGTTTTTAAAGTCTTCCAAACTATAACAAGAAGTTGTGTTCCGCACCACAGATGTGGTGATAATATATTCTTCAACTTATTTCATCCATTTTGTAATGTGTTTTGTTGTTGCGTTGCTGTATTAACCTTTTTCTTAAACACATGATAATTCACACACACCCCGCAACACCCTTGGAAGCGCTCTGTGGTGCGTTCAACTTTATCGCAATGTAAATAAGATCTCACAAAGTGTTCTCCCATCGGTAGCAAATGGCTGATAACCATTATTTGCTACTGTCCGCTACCCGACTCCATGCCATGGTGAGCATTTTTCATCTCTCGTTTAAAGTCCTTCGAAAACGAAAGTACATATTAAGGTCAGGGTTTATAAACAATCTACCAGAAAAGGTAGAACAAATTTTAAATCTATACCTTTACGAGGGCGAAGTATTTTTTACGGTTCGCTTCGAGTTCGTTTAGCGTTTGCTGCAGACATCTTTCGGCATGCTCCAGTTTGCGTGTCCGATCGGCTATATGCTTGGCCATTAGCAACCGCTCCTCCGTCCGGTGTTGACGTTCCAGTGCAAGTGAGTTCGCAAGACTGATAATCTGTGCATCGTACTCCTGGCACATGGTAACGAATTTCCCGTACTCCAGCGTAATGGCGATCGTTTTCGATTCCTGCGTTGCAATTTCCTGCTGGAGCAAACAATTTACCTCACTGAGATCTTTGTTCAGCGCTAGCAGCTCCAGTTCGCGCACTTTCAATTCCTCCAAATCTTTCCGATGTTCGTCGAGCGTGCCGGTTAGCTGCTCCAGTTCCGTACGCTGATCGTTAACGATGCGCTCTATGCTGAATAAGAAAGATTAAGAAACGGTTAGTACTTTGGTTCACACGTTTAGTAAAACTATATCACACCGTGTAGATTCCTGCGCCGCTGCGTTAGCAGCATTAACTTTCGATTGTAATTCTTCTATCACAGATTCCTGATGGGTTAAATCTTTCCGTAGCTGTTCCATTTGCTGTCTCAAGTGTTCTCGCTCCGTGTCAGTTTGCTTTAGCTACGGAATAGGAATAAAAGACGCATTAGTTGGCGTTTTAGGCAATCTCAAACCACATACTGACCGCCTCCAAGGAGAGGTTATATTTTTTCTCTTGCCGTTCGGTAGCATCCTGCAATTCTGCGTTGGTTCGCTGTAGTGCTATAATCCTGGCCGCCTGTTCATCGCTCGCATGCTTCAGCATTATTTCCCTTGCCTGCAGCTCCATCACCTTACGCTCCATCTCCGCCACCTGTTCGCTTGCCTGATGCGTTTCTTCCGCGATGACATGCTGCAATAACTGTTGACGCAAATTTAACACTTCCGCCTCAAGTTTCTTGGAATAAAACAAAGGGGTACAACAGTGTGACTGTAGTTTTGAAAAGCATACTGAGAATATGTCACAGCTCGCAAGACCGTTTTTTTATAGCAAATATACCATTCGATCCTCTGCCTCTCGGCGTAAGCGACAGCTGCTGTACTTGTAGCGCATCTCGATCTGGGACGCGTAATGGCGAGAACCTTCGAGTTCTTTGCCGAGACGCTCAATATCTCGTAGCTTTTTGTTTGCCAAATGGGACGCACATTTGAGACATACGTAAAAGAAATAAAAAGTCAAACACAAAATATAATTCCTTGAACTTAAATCGAAACGCAACTCCTGGAAGCGATATGCACAGTGCTATCATACGCAGTAGTGTCGATAGCAGACACAGAGATACTATTGAAGAGGTTCCATCTAAAGAAACCGTAACAACACACCATTATTTGCGCAAAAAGCACTTTGAAAGTAATCAAGCTCAGCTAGTCAAAAGTTTGTACTGGCAACTGTCATCTGCCGAAGTTAACAACATTACCTTCGATTCGATGTTCTTCTGAAGTTTAGCCTTGTCCGCTTTCAACCCAGCAATCTGTTTCTGGAGGCCCCCAACATCTTGGTCGTGTCGTCTAATTTTGGACTCTTTCTCCTCAACTAGTGCCTTGAGATCCAGGACCTTCTTTTCAACGAACGCATACTTTATGACCAGATTCTCATTGTCCTTCACATAGCCGTCGAGCTTTTTCTGCAGCTGTAAGATACCGCCACATAAAGTAAGAACTCCCCCTCAAAATGGCAGGTGGTGCTAGGAACAGCTGAATGAAGTGTCTGACCTACCGTTTCGTTGCACTGTTCGAGTGTGGCCAGCTGGGTACGGCATTCGGCAAGCTGCTGCTGCGAACAGTCGCACTTGGTTGCCGACTCCATGTTTGTGTCGCCGGAAGTGGCTTCTGCCATGATTTCTGTTTTGGTTTACGTGTACCATACGAGTGTTGTCCGTACGCGGGATAACTGAACTGAATTTATCGATCTGATCTAGACAGTACTGAGGTTATCACTGCGCAGGTGTCACGTTGCTATAAAAGAATAACTTCATATGTTTCTTTCGCCCGCTGCACGTGCTTCAAATGCGTTTCAGGACATATCAGTATTGTCTTATTGTTGCTACAATATTATAATAGATCCTATTGCTAAAGTTATGAATGATTCAACTAACTTCAATGGTTTTATGTTAACAATACAGTACGTAAAGCTTCTAGTAAAACAGTAAAAAAATATATATTATTTTTTTGCTATAATATAGCTGAATCTTAACACGTTCTCTTGAAATTTTGTTTTCGTTTGAATTTGGTAGTAAACAAACGGGAATTCCGTTCCATCGGGAATATGTGAACAATACACAGAGCAACGGAAATTTCGCCACATTATTTGATAACTTTTGTCTTCCATCATGTATTATCGACATTTGACGAAGTTTTGTCCATTTCTTCCGATACATAATTTATGCAAAAAAAACTTCTGTCAAATATGAATTGATTTCAAATTTTAAGTTTAGTTGTAATTTTCATAATTTTATAGCAAACCAAAAAACATTTTAATCTGGAACTTCGGTTGCTATAAAAACTGGAACGTTTTTATTACATTATTCAAAAAAAGCTATTAAGCTATCGTGTTTAATTACAAAGCAACAACAACGTGTTAAGAGCACTAGAAGCATCACAAATAAATACCGGATTCATACCGAATGCTATAAAACCAAATAATCCAACTAATTGCAGATGTGTATCCTTTGCGCCGCTAACTAAATTGGAGAGCGGAAATTGAGGATGGGATTGTTGAGATTGTTTAGTGTAGCGGGAGATCTGTGTGAAATAAATAAAATGGCTGCGTTTGTGAAGTAACTGTCACCAGCGATGAAACGGAAATGAATCCGTTCGGCTAATTTAATCACTATAACGTTAAGGAGGGAACGTTAGGAGCCAGATTTTACTGAGCTTCGATCGATACATCGTGCAGAAACTATTTGAAACTCTAGTTTAAATGTAGGTCATGCATTTTTATAACCGAAAGAATAAAAAAGACACACACACACGCACACACATTTTGTAGCTGTTGCGCCTTGAAAGACGGCGTTGCATCTGAAGCAGCCGGGATTGCATTCACCATGCCTTAAGTGGTAGTAAAACAAATGGAATTGATATATTTTACCATCAAAGCCACCACGAAATCCATCAACCTGGTACACAGCGGCCGGAATGAAACGTGCAACTGGTTAAGGGTGGAAGAACTCCACATTAATCTAACCGTACGTTTGTAGAAGTTTCTAACCACACTGTTTAATTTAATTGAAAATGATTTCCCAACATGGCTTATTAAGTGCCATAATACCGTGACAATTGGAGTATCGTCCGCTTTAGTACATGCAGCATCGCTGTTATTTGCTCCTCTTTCCACATATCGTGCGCTTCAATATATTGAAGCTATAACCAAAAGCAGTAAAGAATGTCACTTCACGGAAAAAAGTTAGGTTAGCTGGTGTTACCAAAGTTTTGCCCAAAATTTCGACGCGACACCCATAACGGTAATTGCCTTGACTTAAGCATACGGTAACTTTGCAGACTGTTCGTCATAACGTACATGGTGGATTTTGTTAACAGGCTGTTGTTCTAGCGCCAATGAGAAGAATGCTCAAGTAATCTAATTAACGAACACAGTGTGGCACGAAGCGGCACGTAATGAACGGTGCGCAACGTACATTGAGTGCCTACGCATTAAAGTTTGCAGCAAACGTCAAATGTAAAGTGAAAATTTAAAGTAACTGACATCTAGATACCGTTTGCTGGTCGAAAGGACCATTTGCTGCTGGGATACCTGTTTCTCATTGTCGATTGGCGGACTTCGGACAGGACTTGTAGTTGCTGGAACGGAAATCACACTACGCAACACCGAGAATACGAGTGGATTTGCAATATTTACGTTTACCTTAAATCCGACCTTGTTTGATATGCATTGATGTAATCACGCCACAGCTAGGTTCCCTTTTTTCGCGAATATCAATCCCGGGCACTTCAGGGTTTTTGCCTACCCCAAAAAAAAGCCCTCCCTTCCCGAGCGCTGCAGTTGAAATCATTTTTCCCTTTAATTCTGAAGTCCCTTTTCATTAGAAAGCAGATTGAATTATTTCGCACACATAACAAATAATTCAATTTTTCAGGAATTTATGATTACTTCACATCTTTTATTTCCTCTTCTACTTCTTTTTGGTTGATATTAAATTATGTATTGGTGTGTAACTACACGCCCGTCGTACATAGGTGCCGCTGAGAATATTATGTTACAGCGCGCGGGGCTGCTGTCCGATGATCAACAGTGTGCGGAGAGGTCTGTTGAAATCGAAGTCGCTTAGTAGCGAAGCATGCAAGAGACCAAACGCGCGCGCGCACTCTTTCTCTCCCTCTCTCACTCTTGCACGCTCTGTCTCTCTCGCTCTCGCTCTTACGCTTTCCGTCTTTACTTCTCACACAGCGAACAGACGCGACAGATGGATGTATTTAGATATGGCGATGTGTGCGTGCGTGTAGCTACACATACAATAGTATGTGTATTATAATACCAACACCAAGAACGGTACGATGGCCTCGAAGCTTTATATACACCTTGTTCACTCGATTTAGGATAGATGTGTGTGCTATATTGTAGGGCACCGTACGCTCTGTGTATGGGTTGATTTTGCTATCAAATGATCTAAAGTGCGGACGGAGTGAGATGGGAAAGCGGCCGCGAGCACACGGCAGAGCGAGAAAGGAGAGCCGTACCAACAAATCGAAAGTAGAGCGAATGAAAGCTAAAGCACATCTTAGTGGAAGTGGAGCGACTAGGATGGAAATGGCAACTGGTTAAACCGTGCCAGGGGTGGAGAAACGGCTGTGTTTGGGGGGGGACGTTTTTGGGGGGAAGAGCTGACATAAATTCTTGAAAACAAAGATACATAAAACAGGAAAACAGAGCATTAAAAATAACATAAATCTCAAGAGTGTCCTGGAGGACGAGTGCGGGCAACGGGGCGGTGTAGGTATAGGAAAAAGGGGTGGCAACGGATGGTAAGCACAGGGAAAAAGGGCAACGAAGCAAACCGGGGCGCTGCCTTGGACGGGAAGGGAAAACTGTCGTTGAAATGATTTGATACGTTGAATTTCACAAGAATTGATAGGAAACGAGTTTATCATTCACATTACGGAGTGAATGTTTTTTATCGCTTTTTTTTTTGTTTCTTCTCTTTTCCTCTTGTCTTGTTTTTCTGTTGTACCTTGTATTGTTTGAATAAAAGCATAAATATTAAAGCCGAACGCTTTGGTGTGGCACACACACACACCGGGGTGGACAAGCTCTTGGCGCGGGTTACTTTTCCTGAAAGCATGGATATTCTTTTACAAATCGCTTCAACATATTTGTACTTATGTACCTTTCTAAAGTGAAAACAAAAAATGAATACCAACCAATTACATAAACTCTAGCCGAAGATATACGCAACTTACAACTCGTCTTTTACATAATGTTCAAGGTTTTTACACATTTTATACCCCAAGCAAAAAGTTTCGACTTGTCAAAAGCAAATGCCGGAATGTCTCCCTCTAAACAGTATCCCGTGCCTGCTCGCACTTACACTGAGCGAGAGTCGGTCAGAAAGCTCGAGTCGTGTCTGATGAGTTTTCTCATGCCGTTCGCTTCTCTTGGGTTATGCCCTCTTGCTCGTACTCACGCTCGTTCTACCGTCGATACAAAAGTGTACAATCCGTGCGGTTGTCAGACTGCTCCAAACACCAACAACACCAACAAATGCATTGGTTTACAACAAATCGAAGCTACCCGAGTTGTTCGCGGGATCGTATACAGAATCGCTGATGAATCGCTGTACGTTTGCTTTCCTAATTTTTATCATTATTATTAACATAATTATTAGTCCATATTATGAGAGGCGAATGCACCAAGACATCATACAAAAATAAAACAACAGCAAACATGATCGAAGCCTCTTTATGTTACTGTTTTCACGCTATCACGATTTTGTTGTGAGCTAATAGACGTTTTGGGCGTTGGAATCCGATTTGATTATACGACCGTGAAATAAAGAGCCACCAAAGTACTAGTTCGTCATATGCTCACACTGCAGAATTATCCCAACATTTGTATCATGTGTATACGTCGTATCATATGAATGGAAGCATATGCATGGTGATCCAAATGATTCAAACGATATTTTTATCTTAAAGAATGTATGCATGGCTTGTTGTTCAGACCCATCGTCAAATGATCAACCGATGAAATAATGCGCAAACTATTTGTGACAAGGCGTTCTGAAGAACGTTAATACAAATCGATTGCGTGGCCGGTGTTCCGCGAAGCATTCTTCTAATGCTTGTCTTTGCCGGCCAGAGTTGCTGATCACAACATTTCATTTGCTATCGATCCTTTCATTCAATTGCTCATTGCATTGCATTGCACCAGCTAAGCCCGTGAGCCAAACTGTTTCTGTAGGATGCGACCGTAGCGACACTTCCTGGAAAACTAATATTAAGTACAAAACATATCACAACACAGCTGAACGTAACACATGGAACATTCTCTATCGTTCCCTTGTTACCAGCAATCGATGCCGTGCGAAAGATGCTCAGACACTTTAAATAAAAGGCGCGTGTAGAAATTGAAACGCAATGAAACATTTAACAGTAAACTGTACATGAACGTACTTCGCGACATCTGTAATGAACCTATTCGGTATCAAGCAAGAGCCAAAAATATGTACGATTGATTGCACGAATGTTCTGGTATGGCTTTGCATATTAGATGTCACGAAAGGCTACGAAAAAAGGTATGTTTATTTTAACAACAAACCCATAGATAATTCAACAAATATCATTGTAAAATCCTCAAAATAAAGCTACGTAAAAACGGTCCGTGTGCGAGGATCACCATTCTATGTTCAAAAATAAAAACACTCGTACAAAATACACCAACCTAAAAAACATTATCGCTCAGATCAGCGCACAACATTTTGATGCATCGCGCATGAACCATCACCAACAATAGAACCATAACAGAACAACTGATGGTACTTCGTTCGAGGCACTGCA
This sequence comes from Anopheles funestus, assembly GCF_943734845.2. Classification (NCBI taxonomy): domain Eukaryota; kingdom Metazoa; phylum Arthropoda; class Insecta; order Diptera; family Culicidae; genus Anopheles; species Anopheles funestus. Next base: position 7,694,341 of record NC_064597.1, on the reverse strand, counting down.
CGTAGAACAAAACCTGGTCCGTATCAATCCTTTTGGCGCCAAATTGTTGGTACCATCGGTTCGCGGACGCCTGAAACACCACCTCCAAATGTAAGTCTGGGATCGATTCCCGATATTTCCTACCATTACTATCTTTGCAGAAAACACACATGGGCGAGCTGGCAATATAACTCCCGTATATGACTATCATACTTACCCTTGCGCACATCGCGCGAGGATACCCTAACCATGAAATAATAGTACGGTCTAATCCTATACCACTAGTCAAAACGAAACAAACCGACAAGCCACAGACAGAACGAACGAACGAACGCGATGCAAGACACACCAGCGCAGAACAGAACTCGCGAATCGAACAAATACTAGAATGAGCAGGAGCAAGCAAGAGAAAAAAAAGACGATCGACCGCCACATATAGAAAAAAAAGTGTTGTGGCAACGGCTATGACAAGCTTTTTTGCTTTAATTTTGAAATTGAGCTTTTTGCTAGACATTCGCACGATGACAGCAAAAATCCGCTGTTTGGGCGAAATCGACTGATTTCCGGAACAAATTTCGCCAAACGTTTCGGTATACGAAATATAGGTCGAAATTTATGCCGAAGTTCATTCCAAACGTCCGATTGGGTACACAGCGTTGTTTCGTTGATTTAACTGAAGCGTATTTCAATCACAGCACAAAGCTATAGCTGCATAATTTAATTACGTTATTCATAATTCTGTAATGAAAATTTTGCAGTGATTTGCTAGCGATTGGGAAAACAGTAAAAAGTTTTTTTTGTTTAATAAAACATAGATAAATCTTTACTACTAAAACATTTCCAAAAACTAGCAAATGTGAAAACTTCTCAAATATACAAAAAATATTATAAAAATATATTGAAAATATTTCACAGTTTATGAAAATGACTATTACAGTTATTTAAGAAAGTAGATTAAATTTAGTAATATTAAAAATAACACACTTATTCAAAACAAAACAAAAAAAAACAAGAAATGCTAACAGTCTTTCAGCTTGAAGTGATGTTTAAAACATCGCGCATATGCTCCGTTAGTTTTTGAAATTATCTGACAAACAAAGATTTTGATTGAAAAACAACCATCGTGTGCGCGGACTTTAAGCTTAGGTAAATACATTAAAAAAAACAAAAGAAAAAGAAGAAAAAGAAGAAGAAGAAGAAATTTCAATATTCAACAACTCCGTCCACAATAGTGCCTTTTTTATTACGTTAAGATTACTTTTCGTTATTTTAGATGAATGCACACGCACATGAGAAGAACTGTTCGCGCGCTAATAGCCGGTGTTCATCGTGTTCATCTGGCGTTAGGCAAACATCCCTCCCTCCCCCTCCCTCTCCCACTTTTGCTGCGCCGCGCCCGCCCGCATTAATGTTGCTTACCATGGTCATACACAGAAAAGCCCTCCCTTATTCCTCCCGTTTCGCAGGCCCCCTTACCCACCCCCCCCCCCCCTACCCTTTGCACGCGTCCCGTGTACATGTGTAGAAATAATCCGTTCATTACGTATTGTGTTATCTTTTCCCGTTTTTCAAGTTGATTATTTGATATTTCACTTTCGGTTTGAGTTAGTTCCCTTCAAGTTGTTAGTTCAAGAGCTCGCTCTCGTCCCTTTCTCGCACGCACCGTTGCCTTTCACCGCCATCACATTCTTACGCATGGTTGTTTCGCTCTTTCTCTGACGCTTTGTCTTGCTCGCGCGCTCTCTCTCTCCCTCTCACTTTCGCATTAAGCTAGAGCGTCGATATCGAAAGTGTGTGTGTGGTGCGGGGAGGGGAGGGGAGGGTAGGTTAAGGTTGGTAAAAAGGGCTACGGTGAAACGATAACGAACGATAAGGAAGGAAGCGTATGGTGATGTGTGTTGGGGGAAACGAGATGGAACAATTGTTTGTGTTGCGCGTTTCGTACATGAATTAATTTATTTCGTTACTAAGTGAGGAGTTTCGCTCACACACGCATACATATTGTATGGAAGTAGTGAATGGGAGGACGCGGGATGGAGGGGAGGAAGGCGGGACGCATGTTTGAAGCATGTATGCATGTGTATGGCAGCATGTTCGAACAAGCAGTACGCATGTATATGCTTCTTCCACAACTCCCCCCCTCACACACACACACTCTGTTCCTTCTCATTCAATTTTTCATCCCTTCCCACTTGAAGTCTCTTTTACGCTCCCCCCCAAACCCATCACCCATCAGCTGAACGGAGAGTGAGATAGAGACACAATATCCTGCATAAAACGAGCATTTAATCCACTTTCTAAACAGCTTGTGTATGCTGCTGGAAACGATATATATATATATACACAAACACAAAGTTTGATTACACGTGGGAGGAGTTCAATTTGTTTCATTAAACTTTTAATAAGAAATATGAACGAAATGATCCCGGTGATGGCTTAAGCAGAGATAAGCATCGGTTCTATTCGAGGCCGACTAGCAGTCTCAACGGAGAAATACTAGCTGTCATGACTGCTGAAGCATAGTACCAGCTCCAGTACAGCTCAACTTGGTTTAGTAGGCGAATGGAAACGAAGACGGAAGGAGTTAAAGGGAGAAGTGGAAGAAAAACAACAAACCATTATCAAAGAAACTTCAGGGTGGGAGTTGAAGATATGGGGGAGTAGGGAGGGGGGGGATGTTAGTCGTGTAACAGTTAACGAATATGGTTTTAATAATATAAAAAATTTTAAAAAAACACACACACAAACTTGAAATGCGAAGTAATACGGCATTGTGCATTTAAAAAGCAGTACAATCAGGAAGCGCACGCGGTAATACGCGGTATCGGTTGGGTGGCGGAATGCTGGTACTTGTCTTATAGCTGTGTGTGAATGTATCTTGCAAACCTCCCCCCCCCCATCTTCCCCCCCCCACGCTTCTTCCAACAAATCCACACAAACGCATACACACATCCGTACACAGCCATATAAATGTTGTGTATATTGTTCGTATCGGAGTATCATAGATGAAAATAGACAGATGTGTATGCTACATAATGTGACAGCTCGAACGATCGAAAGAGAAGCGATCGAAAGAGGGAAAGAGAGATAGTATGATAAAAAGGAAGAGGATATTTGAAACGGGGCGGAGGGGGAGGGGGGGAGTAAGTATAGCTTGAAAGGTTTAGTTTAGGTCAGGGGTAGTTCACCCCTGCCTGTAATGGGAAGTGGATTGGAAATGAAAAATTTATTCCATTTTACAACATTTTACCTATTACCATATCAGAAAGAATAATACACAATAAATGTTTGAAAACTGTTATTAATATAGGTGCATACAGCAGAACGTCGATTATCCGGGGTTGCTCGGGACCGGACTGATGCCGGTTAATCGATTTCCACGGATAATAGTTCCTTAAATATTTAGGTCATTTAAATATCTAGACAAAGTGTATATAGTGTCTATATACCATACTATGGTGGTCCTTTTGATGCTAAATATGATACTGGATCAAGCAAATTGCAGTGGAGCGCCGATTATCCGGATACCTTTTATCCGGCTGTCTTATTATCCGTGCAGCTTCTGAAATGACAGCTTCATATCGAATCCAGCCATGTTGTTTTTTTAATGCATGAGATCTAAGTTGCGTTTATACTCGTTCTTACTTTCCAAGGAACAGGACGTCCTCACAGGTGTATACTGTGTATAAGAGTAATAGATATCTGGAAAAAATGACTATTGTTGATGCCATATTTTCATTGGCTCAGACTTGCGAGAAGGTTCCGGATGTAACTCTACTTCGGTCTTGAAACTTCGGAAATTGAAGGATGGTATAAACTAAGGATCGGAAGGATCTTCAAAAACTATCATGTTTGGAACACGTGGGCGAGAAAAGCGCAGAGAGGTGGACACTAATAGACTCTAATTATCCTGGATACGAATTCAAAAGGTATTATTATAGAAACAAGATGCTATACGGACGACGAATCTAATTCAGAATCAGAAGATGAGTGACTGAAAACCCCTATAGATTTCAACTCTGCAAAATCGTATGCTGATGAGTTGTTAGAATTCATGGACAGCAAGGACAGCTACTTAAACGTAGGAAAAATAAGAGCAAATATTAAACTGTATTATATAAACGCATACCTGTCAACCAAATACCTTGTGAACCTTTTATCCGTTTTGTTCGATTATTCGGCCACCATTGAGTCTTAACATGCCCGGATAATCGGCGCTCCACTGTATATCATTTAGTGACGATTTTCATAATTTTAAGCAACCTGATATTAGTACAAACGTTCACCACGGTTGAACAGCTGTCAATTTTCGGCGCACGGTTAATCCGCTCGCCGGTTAATCCGCCACCGGATAATTGACATTCTACTGCATTTATAAGCCTAATGGGTACAGGGTTTCTCTGCTAACATTCAACGACGAGCACATTTGATTAAAAATTATTTTTTATGGATTTTTATTTACAGCTTTTAAAAGATTGTTCAACCCTGCATTAGATGGTACGTTTCTCGTTTCCTTAAACAACCACTAACCTAAGGCATCGTTCACATAAACATTCCATCGTAATTGAGAGAAGCAACAACAACAACAACAACAAACAAATACAAAAGAGACACACAAAAAAAAATCATAAAACAGAATAATTCAATTCAGGTTTTGCTTGTATTGCAATAAAATAAAAGGGCAACCAGCGCCTCATTCGATTGTTGGGTTTAACGAATAAACAAGGGTTCTCTCTTGCACATGCCGTTTCTTGTTTTTAAAGCCATCGTAAGCTGCTGAAAAACCTACTTAAAGAGACAGACTTGAACAGCGACGACAAAACAAGAGGGGCAGAAGGAATTCTATACTGTATTTTGTTTTAATACAGAAACAAGGAAAAACGAACAACTGATCATTTGTACTTTTTCCAGATTTTTAACTTCCTTGTTCTTTGCTTTTAAATGTCCATTTGTACACTTTTTATTTATGTTGTTGATACAATATACAAAGAGACAACCAAATTGTTTGTCTTTTTTTTTTGTTGGTAATTATCAACAATTTAATTCGCTCATAAATGTTTTCCCACTCCTCCTCGTTTGGAGAATTTTACAAACTGCTTCCCGGGCGAAGGGATGAAAAAAAACGTGGGTAAAAAACCTCCCAATAGGGCTATAAAACGGAAGAAAATAGCTTCAGCAACAATGCATGCCAGAAAACCGAATAATAACAACAAGCGGTTCATTATGAATATGAAATATAGCGAGAGCAAATTTCGTGTCATGTTATAGCTGATTTCTAGGTTATGTTACGATTTTTCTACATTTCCTTAATACCGTGTTGTCTTGGCCTCGTATCAAAGTGAACTGTGTTCTTCTCGCTCACACTCACGCGCACCGTGCGCTTCACACACTGACTGCACGTGTATGGGTTTATGGTTGGTGCAATACCAAGAAGTATGCTTACCAATCCATTGAAAACGGCGATTTGTTGAAATTTGTTATGTACTGGCATTCAAATACCACCACACTGGCAAATCTCGATCATTTCCCAACAAAACACACACACACTCGCAGGTAGAGGTGTGTGTGTGCGTGTGTGAGAGTGGTTGTGCATGCATTTGCGGACCGTGTGCCGTTTGATAATTGTACTTTTGTTTGCATAATCACGTGTGCTTTCTATTTTATACTTCCATACTAAGCCATGGAAGTGTGTAGCAATTCCGCTTGCACACAACACTGGTTGCGAGCAGTTTGTTAAAGGTGTAAGTGCGTTTGTTCCATACCATCTGTATACACAACAGGGAACAAGTACATAGCGACTTGAACTCTACCATCAACTCTATTCTGGGCTTTAGAGGCTGACAGAAATCCTTCAAAAAACTCAAATACTGAAGCAAAACCGTATGATCGTGTGTTTTGGGTTTTTTTTAATTCTTTCTAACGGAGCGCTTGAACGAATACCGGTTTGACCGATTTTGTTCGATCAATATGTTTTTCTTCTTTCTCTTTCTTGCATCCCTTTCTTATGTTTTTTTTTATTGTTCTCTTTACCGTCGAATTCAATGCTTAGATATAGTGGTATTTGAACAACTGAAAAATCTTCTTCATATTGTTTTGATTTAAAGTTCTTTTTCCTGTATTAAGATAGTTATATTTGTACTTCTATTTTTATGGCATGTTGCGAAGAGGTAATTTTATTGCTGTTTTTATATACATTTGAAAGAAAAGTTAAAAGTTTTTTTTGGCATAAAATTTTAAACACACTTAACCGTTTGATGCTTTTCCATGGTTAACAGCTGAGGGTTCCATACACACACAAAAAAAACACCCGCAGATAGACTTTATTACTTTTTCCACTTACGCCATGCTCATAAGAAAGGTACAAGACGGTTTCGCATACACAAGCATACAACCGACTACGTCAAGTGTATGTGGAAAAAGCGCGTGTATCCGCGTCGCAGGTTTGTGTGTGTGGTTGAGAAAAGATGAAATAGTTGCGACGATAACAAATCAAAGGGTATAACCCTGTACCACCGCAACGCGCGAAAGAGATGGATGGATGCTGTTCCGGGTGTGCGAGCGAGTGTGTGCGTGAGAGCTCGTGTTTGATGGAGCGAAAGAGAAAGGTAGAGTTTCGGAACCGATTACTTCACGACGTTCGTACGCGGTACGGTTGCGAGAGCGAGAGCAGCTCGTCGTGCTCGAGACGGTGCCCGAACGATGTGAGACGATTTGCTTAGTGTAGTGTGCTGCTCGTTGCTTTCCCAAAAACACACTACGGCATGCACTGCCCCCCGGGTGTATGGGTACGTGCCGCCTGGATGTATGTGTGTGTACCGCGCGCACCTTCGCACCTACCCTTTTGACAATCCGCAGACCGCGCAACAGAAGCACACTCACACACGCACACACACACAAACACAAACCCGAGGGGCCCCAGATGCGTTCGCCCAGTTCGACTTTGACTCGGGGTGTACGAAGAAATCGAAACTTTTTGCTTCCTTCCTTCATTCGGTCAGCATCCATAGGAGCATTCGGCTGTCTACTACAAAACTGGTGCGTGTGTATACTAAGAAGTGGTACGTGAGCAAGCGAACGAAAACTTGAGTTCTCCGCTAGAGCAAGACGGGGGCGGTTCAGTGGCGTCGAACGATTTGTCGTACGATCGCTTTTCTGTTTGTGTTTCCACAGTTTCATTTTCTTGGTTTTTTGTTTGTGAGTTTAATTTTGAAACGTTTAAAAAGTTTTTAATTTCACTTTCTAAAAGATGAGGAAAGCATTCATTATAATGTGGGCTTCGATGAGCGAACAGTAAATTGTTGCTTGCGCGCGACTTAGCGAAACATAACGACTGTAATAACGTTTGAAACTACTGCCGTATATGTGTAAGAAAATAGCATCATTGGCGCTAGAGCATTAATTAAGCATCCCGTATGGACAGAATAGAATACCCACGAATATGCGTTAGTGTTGCTCTGGTAGGTTACGCTCATCTGCAAGAATAGACGCCAAGAAGTCAAGTTTTTTTTTTGGTACAAAGCGTATGACATAACACGGGATCAGAAGTAAAGGGGGGGTAGAAAAGAAAAACAATTGTGAATCAAGAGGCAGTGAGGAAAAAATGTAAACACTAGATCCTTTTTGTTTCTTTTTGGGTTAGAAACAAAAAAAAGAAAGCCCAAAGACAAGGACAGGCAGATGTGTACGATGATTAATGGTTGTTGTCTAATGTCGAAACAAAACAAAAAACTATATAAAATCAAAAATATGATAGTGAAAAACAAATTGGTTCAGTCAAGATCGATTAGAATGTCGATCAGTTCAGTGTGGTTGTAGTTTTGTACTGCTCTGATGTCGTCATATTCCGTAATATTCCGTCCTGATACGGTAAACAAACACTACCGATAAGACGATAACACAGTTTTACGTACACGATCGTGATCATCCTTCGTGTTAACACCGGTGCCAGTGTGTGTGTGTTGAGTGTGCGTTATCAGCGTGACGGCGTTACGGCACACGGCGTCGCACGCATCAGGATACAGCGTTACTACAATCAAACGTCAAAAAACTAACCTCTCGTTAGCACACAGATGTACATATGGTGCATCCTCTCTTCCTATCCGCTCTCAATCATCGTCCTGATTGCTTTCCTTCTGATCTGATCGTGCCACACAGGCTAAGTACGCGATCTACTAGTATAAATGCGTTTTGTTGGCAAATGTTTGTTCGTGCGCGCGATCGAAATATTTTCGACAGGTTTGATCTTTGTCTTCCATTCTGTGTAGATTTATGGATCTAGCTGGATCTCCAGTCTCACCGATCGTTGACGGTTTCGATTCGGTTTTTTTGTAGTTGGAAATTGATCAATCAATGGGGAAAAACGATCGATGTTCTGATCGTTCAAGCTCTGTTCGCAAATGTTTCTCTGCTTGTTGACTATTACGAGCGAACGTAATGGATTTTGTGTCTTTTTCTTTGGCTTCTGTTTGTGGGAGGCATGTAAGAAAAACACTCTGATCAAACAACATACAACAGAACATGTGTTTCTTGTCCTTCTTTTCATTTTTTTGGAAGGTTTCTCAGAATGAGTACGAGATAATTCGTTCGGTACAAGATACAGTGCGTGGAATTTTTTTTTTCTCACAATTTGGTGTAAAACAATTCAAGGATATAATTTTTTACTAGTAATCGACTATTTGAGTGATAAAAAAAATCGAGAACAAATACCTTTTAAGTAGGTAAACTGACAGGTAGCAAAAAAAAAGGACGGTGAGCGAGCGAGACAGCTGACATGAAAACACAATCAACCACAATCAAAACATGCATCACACCCAAGCGATGCACACATCCTGCAAAAACGAGCAAAAGCTAGTTTGGTGAAAAACATCGCAACAACAATAACAACAACAACAACAACAACCATCAGCAACCTTTTTTTTTCTTCCCCGCCGCAACGCTACCATTCGCTACCCCAAACACCACCAACGCGCGCTACAAGCAACAATGTCCGCGTGTGAGAAGGAGCGAATAAGAAGCAAAACGGGGAAGATGAGAAAAGCGAGCAAAACACGATTGAAACAGATGAAAATGAATAATGGAAAACTGGAATAATTGTGAAGATGTGAAGGGAAAAAGGGGTGGTGGGTGTTGAAGAGGGATGAGGAGAAATGAGGAAAAGAAGAATGATGAAGCATAGAATTCCTTTCGTTCGGGGCGCAGGGAAATGGTATTGGAGAGGAGAGAGAGAGAGCGAGGAGAGAGAGGAAATAATGAGCTGCGAGATTGAGTTTGTTTATGTGTCAGAGCGAAATGGGGGAATTGGATCGAGTGACAGAGAAAGAAAGCGAGAGAAAGAGAGAAGTTAATAGAAAGCAAAGAAAAGGAAAGGGAGAAAAACAAGCAATTCGAGAGATAGGAAAGAAATAAATAGTAAACATTAATGCGGAGAGCAATAGAAAAATTGGTTACAGTCCAAAAAAAGCTAACAAGCAAAATGAACAATAAAACTTGAAGAAGGAAGTGAAAACGAAGAGGAGGAGGAGAGAAAGAGAGAGAGGAAAAAACATACAAACAACTAAAACCGGTTGAGATGATTTTTGAGGGATGGAAAATGTTTAAACGAATTCATGATTGAAAATGGTTTCGGTGTAGGGCATTAGGGAGGTTTACATAAAGGCGGAATGTTTTTTATAAAACTATGAATTATGTTAATAATTATACTGTCTGTTGTTATTACAGCAAGTGTATCACCTTCGCACCTGTTTGCAAACACGCATCCCAATCTGGTAGCTAATGTAACGCTACACTACCACGTCCGTGAAACGTCAGACGGAAACGTCAAAACAACGGTAGCGGTGCACTCGAAACACTACAAACATCGCAAGAAGGAAACAGTGTGCCGCGCGCTTACTTGCGCCTTTAGTGTACGGACGCGCGCGCGTGCGTGTGTCTCTCCTGTGTGACTTAGTGCGTTAGGTTGCATCTGTTTTTGGGTCTGTTTGGGGTTCTGATTTGTTGGGGTCACTTCACACACGCATTTGGAGCGGGGTGTACGCGCGTGTTTATATGTGTACAGTGTAGTGCGGTAAAAGAAGAAGAAGAAAAAAGAAGAAGAAAGAGAGCACGAGAGGGAGAGTGAGCCAGAAATTAGAAAACGCTACGACACGGTGCGGTGAAAAGTGGCGTGGAAAGCCATGGAAACTAGCTACAACACGGCACCGATCGGTGCTGGAACCAGTGAGTTCGATATCAACATGTTCGACCAGTATGTCTACAAGGTTAGTATCCCGTTGTATATGGACTTGTTAGCCGTTTTTTGGGGAATGGTAATATCCTTGAGCCTTTCGCGGGACTTTCAAATTGCAAATTCTCACCCTGATATTGTGGTCCAGATTTTCGTGGAAATGAGAGTTGTCAGGTGGTTTTTTGGGTAAACTTTTAGATGTGTATGATAAAACACTCAAACTGTATTCTGGAGGTGAGTAATAACCTCAATCTAGAAATAAGATGGTTTTGCCGTACAAACTCCAGGAAAGGTCGTCATACCTTCAGTAGGACAAGTATAAAGTCTTCTTAATGTCTTCACATCTTCCGCTTAAATCTCTGATCAGCACTGGAAAAGAAAAGCTGGTGAATGTCGGAAAAGGTCCTATAGACATTCTTCACTAGTACTTAATCTTAATCTCGCCATAAAAACTATAGTCTCATTAAAAGAAAAAACCAACAACCATGCATTCCAGATAAGAGTATCTGGTTTAAATGACGTGTCTCGTCTCGCAGAAAGATGATTATCATACTATCTGTTGCTTACTTTAATATAACGTTAAGCCCAAGAAAAACAAGAACCGTTTTGTGCAGGGAGATTTAATTTAACGGAAAGTTGCATTAAAAACAAGTCACCGTACACGATGTTAAAACGAGAAAAAGAAAATAACCAGGCCATAAAGCGATGAGCAAGGCCATCGCACACTTATCGTTGAATATTGGTTTTGTCTGCATGGGATGTTCGATTGCGGACCAAACTTCTTAACCTATTCTTAGCACGAACCGGTTAAAGAATACGGCGGGGCCCATAAAGAGGAGAAGGGGGTTTGGGGGAGGAGCTCTTTAGCTATTAGATGTGGATTGTAACGCATCAGGACACTAATTCTGGACAAGTTTCGTTTCTGACGTTCGCGCTGTAATCGAACGTTTTTTGCTACTGGGGTTGTCAGTAGACGAAGCAATGATAACGAGATACGATCAGGGTGAAAGAACTGTACTAGCCTGCTGGTTCAATGGCCCAGTGGCTGTGTGGAAGCTAACTAGCATGCACGTCCTTTCCATGAAGGAATCTGCATAGTCCAATCAAATTTATTGAAGTTTTGCGGTACGTTCAGAACTCATGAAAAGAAACTTTTCAAACGTGACGTTTCTAAACTTTCAATTTGAAAAAAAATGTAAACGCCATTTGCTGCGTCTATAAAGGCTTAAGTTAGAAAGCATTTAAAGACACCATCAGTCAAATATATTTCAGAAAAATGTTGAGTGATATAATGGAAACCAGATTTGTTTGGATATTTAAAAGCATCTTAAGGTAAATTAAACCTTAAAATGCTTTTAAATGACAGAAACTTTCCTTAATTGACAACTATCACGAGCTGTCAAAATAGTTGTATAGTGAAACAATAACAATAAACATTACTGACATTTGGGGCGGCTCGGTGGTGTATGTGATAATCGGCGCCGGTTCACATGACAAGACCGGGGATCAAATCCCATCCGGACCGTCCTCCACAAAGCAAGGACTGACTATTCAGCTACATGGTAAAAATAAGTCTAGTAAGTCAGAAATGATCGGCATGACCTCAGAGGTCGTTACGCCAAGAAGAAGACATTACTGAAATATGACAGTTTGACAGTTGTTTTTAAGTGAGAGTTTCTATAATTTAAAATCACTTTTATAACGCATCATACGTCAAGAATGATCTTCTTGCGTTACGTTACGTTACTATCGTTAGATCGTTATATCAAGACACTTTATAGCAAAATGGTTTATTATAGTAAATACATGTCAGATTGACAGATCATGGTTTAGAAGACATTAATCCATCATTCCTGGGTTTTACCTGCCCAAACGGTTCAAAAAAAGGTTATTTACTAAATTTTCGTATGTTTATTCATCTGAATGTTATTAAAGAACAGTTTTTGCACATCATTTCCTTGTGCAATCGCATATCGAACTCTGATTGATGTTATTTTCCCTTTTCGCTTCCCACGCTGTCGCTGCAAGGAAAGCGCCAAACTGCACTTCGACTGGTTATGCGTGTGTCCTGCCCATGCTCGTCCTTTACCACCACATAGAACCGTGTGCGCGCACACACACACCCACATTCGGAAGCATATAACAGCACGCATAGCGTTATACAAAACATAACCGATAGGTGAACAAAAAAAAACAAGAAAAACAAATTGTTATCCACACACAACAGAAGTGCAGAAAACAACAACAGCTCCTCATCGCGAAGGCTTTTGCGCAAACATGCTTCTCCGCTTGTTTTCTTCATTGTGTCGTGCCGTTTGGCTTTTGTTTTCCTTTTTTATTGTTTCGTTTATTTTAGTGCACTGTGTTTTTTTTTGTGTCTTCTTATCTTTCTGTACCGTTTTCTTCCTTCTTTCACTGTTCTCATTTTTATTTTTCCCTTGTGTTTGGTGTGTTTTTCCTTTTCCTTCGCATGGTTTTATTCGCTCCAAATCAGCAACGCGGCTTATATTCCGTTGCTTTTTTGCATTTCGTTGTTTCACACACATACACACACATACACGCACACGATCAACACTGTCTTACCAATGTTTTAAGATTTTAAATGTTTTCCCTTCTTCCCGATTCTTTCGGGGTGTATTTTTTTTTTGCATCGTTGTAATCTCCTTTTTCTCCTTCCGTTATCTCTTTCTATCGATGTTTGCTCCCGAATAAATGTATGTTGCGTTTGTTTTTTTTTAGTTGTTTTGTTTTATGTTTTCCTTGTGTTTTATCTTTCTTGGATGCCTTCTGCTCTTTGTTTGCAGTCTTAAGACACCAATAGAATTGATAGGAAAAAAGAGAGAGAAAAAGAGAGATGAAATTAGAATGAAATCAATGTGCTGGAGTAGAATGTGTTTTGCTGGCAGCATATTCCGGTTGCGGAAACGGTTGCGTGCAGCAAGGAGGGAGGGGAAAGGTAGTAGAAAATGTTGTTAAACAGGTTATGTATATGTGTGTCGTGTAATGAGGAGAATGGGAAAATTGGCGTGCGTGAGGGAAACGATGGTGGAAAGCAAGGTGGGAATAGCAAACAAGCTGGGACAGACTGTCGAGCGACGAAAAAAAAACAACGAAAAACGGAAAAGATGGATGGCGAATGATGCGAGAGAGAGAGAGAGAGAGAGAGAGAGAGAGAGAGAGAGAGAGAGAGAGAGAGAGAGAGGGAAAAAAAACTGATGCGAACGATCAGATAGAGATGGCAGTTTATTACAATCAACGTCTGTTTGGAATTGCATCTGTAACAAACCGGCACCCGTCCCCCCCTGGCCTCACGTGTACGTTACATACCATTCGTTTTGTTTCGCTTCTTTCCTTCTTTAGTTTGTCAACTTTGCTTTCCTGTGTTGGTTGTCCTATTCCTTTACACTTTTTTTTCGTTTCATCGTTTTTCGCTCGTTTACATTCCATCACACGGACGATCGGCGCTATAGGTTTTTGCGCGTGAAATAGGCCCCTTTTTCCCACCCACTATCTTCGACTGGTTCATATCCTATCCTATCTCGACCTAGTTTTTATCATTTTTATGGATCGTTTATATTTAATAATGTATAATATTTACACTATATTCCTGATGGAATAGTTGCCATAATATGCCATAAAAATGAAATTAAAAAAAAAAGAAATAAAAGATGCTATTCGTTATTCGGTTCAGTTGATTTGAATTTAGCATCCTTTGTCTTTTTGGTTTTTTGTGTGCCGGTTTGTGAAGGCACATAAATACATAATGTAACGTTTTCCTAAAAACAAATACGACAATGCATTTCCCCCTTCATTACACATTTCGCCAAGCGAACTCCAACCACCCAGCCCATCATCCACCCACCATTTAAGGGGTGGAAACTGGTGGATGGAAGAAAGAGCGAAGCGGGAATGAATTGTATCAGTAATGGTCGTTGAATAGAGAAGCAGGCACATTGAGGGAGGGAGCGAGACAGCTGCAAGTGCATGCCATCGAAAGGGAGGATGCTAGCAAGGTTGCTGGATATGAAAAGGAGTATGAATGGTTGGGGTACGTATGTGTGCGAGAATAGGTAAGGTATAGGGGAAGAATGTTACGGGGAAGGCTGGAGGAAAAGTAGTAGAAGGAGAGAGAGAGAGTGAGGAAAAAAAACCTCCCAAGTTTCGAAATAGAAACTCAATTAAAGAAATGTGTAGATGAAAGATGAAGAAGCATTTGAAATTTCGTGAAGAAATAAAACAAGAAAGCGTAAGGGGGGAGGTGTAAGGGTGGAAGATGCGGAGAAAGACAACGGAAGAGCCAACGGAGGGAAAAGAAAAACGGAACGCAACCGAACACAACAGCAGCAACAAAACTAGAGAAGGGAATGTTAAGTCGATGTGGGGATAAGTCGATATAGGGAAAGGAACAGGGTAGGAATAAAAATAAACAACAACCAACACTAAAGAGAGAGAGAGAAAGAGGGAGAGAGAACACAAAAAACATCAGATAACGATTGTGTTTTGGCGTATACCAGTTTTGGGGGCAATTGAGGTATAAGATAGGAATAGAAATGAAACAAGAATTAATTTTGTTACATTCATGATAAATATATCTCTCGCAGCAGCCCCCTTTCCCCTTCTCCACCCCCGTCACAATTTGTTTTATCATTTCATACTTAGCTCTTAAGCATACACACGCTCTCTTTCACTTAATGCTATAAGTGATGAATGCTATAAAAGTGCGCAATGCTATAAAAATTAAACGTCATTTTTGATGGAAATCATTTTGTTTCTTTTTTTTTCATACAATGCTCCATCCCATTTTCTTCGTTTTTTGAATTTCGTTTGAAAGTCTTTTTTTCCATATTTAGCAATTGTTGTTGAATGTTTGTTGAATTTAGGCGTGTTGTGTTTCACAACAGTCGAATGTGGTTTCAATTTGATATGGTCGAAAAATTAGTTGTTGAAATGGGGTGGCAGGGGGGGTGGGCAGGGAATGGAAGTACAGGGGAAGGAAGTTGCTATGCGACGATGCTAGAATGATCTCAAAAGAAGCTGAAGGTCAATGTGATTAGCATGAGCAAAACTTTATGAGCTTCAATTGAGCGGTGGAAAGAGTTTTGTGATGAATATGATGACGGTGGTGTGGGGGGGGGGGGAGGGGGTTGACGTATAGGTTGGGTGGGCGTGCGTGGTGGGGGAGGGAAGAGAGGGGGGGGGGGGAGCGTGCGTTTTGGACCCAGTTATAGTTCCAACTTCCTCTTCTTCCCCTGCCGCAAATACGGTTCATGTAACCATCCACCCTATTCAAGCCCAAAACTGTTTTGACTGACGCAACAACCATGCTACTCCATTTTTTTTTTTTGAGGGAATGTTTCTCTTTCCTTCTCTTCGTTTCTCTCTTTCCGGCTCTTTCTTGTAACGGACGACGAATAATTTATAAGCTCTATTTCCATTTTTCTCCAACTCATTACACCACGTTTTTCTACACCCCCCCCCCCCCCCTTCCGTTCCCCCCTTTTCCGTTCAAATAGAAAATTTTTGTTATGCAGTTTTTTTTGGTGTTTGTGTTTGTAACAAAACAGAATAACAAAAAACCAAAAAAAAACACGAACAATACTGGTCCAGTTGTTTATCAATAAGAGTTGTATGCTTTTTCTTTAAACTTCCCCCGTTGAACACACATTTGATGACACATTTCAATATGTCCTCGTTAAATGGTAGCAATGTTGGACGCACGGGAAAGTGCCTTTTGATGAACAATTTTACAAAATATGTATTTTTACATTATTTAGTACAAACATTAACATTTACGTTCAACTGTGTTTGCCCCTGCCCAAGTAGCGTTCTCTCGTTCCCGCTCTTCCTTCTCTCGTTCGCATGCCGTTTTGTATTTATTTCTATTTAAAATTGCAACTCGGAAGCTCGGAAGGGATTTAATTTGTTTGTTACAACGATTTCCTTCAAAAAAAGTAACCGTTCGCGATTTCCGCTTTTGGTTGATTTTCTTGCTTCCGTGTTGTGTGTGTGTGTGTGGTGCAATTTTACTTTATTTCATCATCTCTTGTTTGACTGTTGCCTTGCCTTCTGCCTCGACTTACTTTCTCTCTTCTTCCCTTTCTCTCTTCCTCCCTTTCTCTCTTCCTCCCTTTCTCTCTTCCTCCCTCTCTCTCTCTCTCTCTCTCTCTCTCTCTCTCTCTCTCTCTCTCTCTCTCTCTATTGTGCAAGATGTGTTTCCTACTCGTTCACGGCCGTACACCGGGTACCGTAAAAGGGTTTGGCCGTATGGTGGGGCCAAGATTACGCGTGGGATGATTAGAAGCGCAGAAAGCTACGTAACCATGCAATTGCGTAGAACGTAACCTTCGCGCAAGCATAGTACACTTTTGGTGTGATATTAAAACTAATTAACTTATCGGTTGATTATGTGTCAATCGAGCGTATTTGCATATTGAATCTTTTACCATAATCGTAAAAATAAATTGCACATGAGTTGCTATAAAAATGGCTAATTGAAAAACATCGCACAGGATTTAAAAAATGGAAAGCGTGTAAGCGGTTTAGCGGTCAAATGGACATGCGTCCTGTTGTTAAAATTAAAAAAAATTAACATTTTTGCTAAACCGATCTTTTACGATCGTCGATAGGAAATGACTGACTCCGTTAGTACCCGTACGCCTTTCGGTCCGATATTTGCCTGCTTGGGATGTACAAAATTGCGTACAAAGCAATGATTGTGTCGGGATGACCCGGGTGTCATCCGGAAAATGTGCGAGAATTAGGTGAAAGGCGTTACAGATGCCACAAGTGAACGTACACACGTGTGTTCGGTAATCATGAAAAGTCATTAGCGATTTTGCATTATTGGAATTTAATTTTTACAATATTTCATAATTGCTTCCCAGGTTGAGCTAAATTGTGTTCCCC
Source organism: Anopheles funestus (assembly GCF_943734845.2). Classification (NCBI taxonomy): domain Eukaryota; kingdom Metazoa; phylum Arthropoda; class Insecta; order Diptera; family Culicidae; genus Anopheles; species Anopheles funestus. The sequence goes on along the minus strand of NC_064597.1, from coordinate 7,677,234 downwards.
ACAACGTGACTTAAAAAAAAACCGATGCTATAAATTTCATTTCATTTTTTTATGGCATCTTTTTTATAGTTGTTACTTGTTTCGCGCCAGTTGAATATAAATTATAATTAAGATTTTTATAAAAAGTTTTTTAGGTGTTAACTCACTATAAAAATAGTGGTTTTAATTCACTAAGAATATAATAACAGCCCGATGTAAAAATATGCTATAAAAACTGACAGCAGATGATAGTGAAATTTAGTCACATGATAGCATGGAAAAAAGAGTTCATCCGCTCAATTCACGCGTGTTCATTTTGGGTTGATTGCGTTGAGGACAAACGTATTTATATTTTAGAACAAGCTTTAGATGCAATTCTTAAACAAATCAAACAATCCGCAAAACCTTCATCACCTTCGATTCTTCTCGAGACGATTCTTTCGGTGAGAAAATAGTGTTAAAAACACAACCCTTGTTTCGTTTCCCAGTACAAATGTACCGTGTTTTTCATTCCGGAAGCAGAAATAGTGCGTGTATTGTGCTGCACATCGTAACCCACAAACCGAATCACCTTCCAACCCCCTCCCCCCCCCCCCCCCCTCAGCAGCAACATGGTTGAAACAATTGTACAAAAGGCAAACCATAACCCGTGTGCACGCAGCCTATTAGGCAATGGAATCACACACACACAAACGCACAGAAGCACAGATAATAAAGAAGAAAAAAAAAACAGATGTAAGAAAAATAAAATTACTCACTTTTTTGCGGGAGAATTATGCACCGAGAGTGGTTGTTTAAAAGGGTCCGTGGTTTGGTGCTTTGAGCTTTGATGTAACGTAACAGCACAACAGTAGATATAATTTCCTTTTATGCTTTTGTTGCTGTTGTTCCCTTTTTGCTAGAAGAAGGATAACTTTGTGCAACCTGTTGCAAAACTTACCATTTTTTTCTTATTTTTTTATTCACTTTTTTCTTTAAATTGCTTATTTGACAACAAAATTAAATTTCTTTTAAATTTAAATAAATATAAATATAATACTCCTATTCCTATTCCTAAATACTCGTAATTGCAGGGTTTTTCAAGATGGAATTTCTTACAATGTTGTAATTTTTTTTTATTAATTTTCCATTCCACGACAATCCCAGAAATGAAATTCCCCAATGGTGGAAATAAGTCAATTATGCCATAAATGGCGATGTTTTTCAATTAGTGATTTTTATAGCAACACGCGTGCAATTTATTTTTGCGATTATGGCAAAAGATTCAATATACAAAGACGCTCGGTGGACACATAATCAACCGAAAAATTAGTTTTTTTGCTAATAAAAGGATGAGCAAATTAAATATTCATCCCTTTCAAAACCCAATCAAGCTTTAGCTAAGCTTGATTGTACAGTCACTTATTTGCTTACTATTTTTGACGAGACGCTTTATCACGCCGCAATGTGGCAAAATATAGGCACTCCTCCATTCCGGGTCATCCGTACGGTTGTGTCCATTTGTAAGTTGTCCCACTTATCGTACCCCGTCTAGTACGCTTTCTATTATGCGTTAGCTGCACAACACGGCTGCTACACACAGCATCCCAATGTGGGTCAGTACGAGATAGGGACAGCAGTATGGTACTGCACAATGAAAGTGCAACGTTTTTCTTTTACTTTTTTTTTTGTTTTGCAGTGTTGTTTTGTTTGAAATTATTTTAGAACGATTATTAGCAGCGGTTAGCTCTCTTATCGCGGGAACCGTTTTGCGTACAGCTTAATGAAATTTTTCATACCATTTTGATGTTTGCTGAACCAGATCGTTCAGAATTGTAACGAAAACACGCCAAAGCTTTCATCTTTCTTAACAAAACAAAACCATACTAAAATTTGATTAGTTGCTGCAGTAGCGTGGAGGAGTGTAGAAGGGAAGAGAAGAGCAGAAAGAGAGGTCGTATTGTTGTAATTTTGCACAACTTCGGTATTGTCATATGTGAATCCCTTCACATGAAGCGAGAAATTTCGAACCAGATCATAAAAGAACGTTGTGGTGTTGCTCATTCTGCAGCAAAGCCAACGAAAGGTGTAAGATGTTTGCTACGGATTAAGAATAAACAGGGACGCGACATAATGCAATAAATTTATCGTCTACAACCCGTTTGTTTGTTCGACGCTTCAAGAAACTTTACATACGTGAAACATTTTGCACCTGATGCAAGGTTCGCCGAACAGTAAGCGTAAATAGCGATAGAACAGTAGCAGATATTACCGCTACAATATCACCTCTAAACTGAGCGAACTGAATAGTGCAGACGGTAAGGTCACCGACACAACAACATATCCGTGCCTCGGTTCAAATCTCGGGTGCGCAGCGTGTTCGCCCGCTGTATTACCATTGTGTGGCAGGTCCTTTGCCTCGTTGCGTTTGTATTTGTCATTACACAAATAAAGTGTAAGCAGAGAAGTTGTTCTTCTGTGTGTAAACATGTTTTGATAACGCTTTCGCGCATTTCTCTCTTTTCACCCACACAAACACAATGGTACTTGTTCTCCGATGTTCATTCCCTTTCTAACGTCGTTCGATCGTTGACTGCATGAGTCAGGGGAGCGTTACCCAAAAGTGTTATTAAAAATTTAAATAACAGCAATCTAATCTCGCACAGCCTTTCGGTGTGATGATATCTTATCAAACGGTACTTCCAAAATCCTATCCATTGCTGGTGATAAAAAGGAGACAAATAAAAAAAAATTAAAAAAAAAAATAATATGGGAAAAAATATTCACAAAAACAAAACAAACCGATATAAACATAATATACACCTGTTGATTTGAGCCAATTATCCAACAGTTGTACAGATTGTTAGTATTGACTTGTCACAATTTTCAAAGAATCGTTCAGTGTGGGATTTTTATGTAGCAACTATTTGATAGTCGGCATAATGATGGAAAAATACCATAGGAACAGAAACTCTTCTTCGTATTTGCGTGCCTTTTTTGCAAGTTCGTTCTTAGACGCATACCGTGTGTGGGTGTGCTAACTTCTAGAATCGATATAGTTTTATTTGCACTGCTCGTTGGAATGGAAGTTTTACGAAAAAACTATGTGAATCGATCTACAAGATCACCAGGCAACCATGGTTGAGGATTTCCTCAGGATTCATAACCTCAAAAACTGTTTGACATGATTTTTGAGGAATTTTTGAGGAAATATCTCAACTCGCAGCTTTTGAGCGCACCAAATTTGAGGAAGATCTCAAACGGCACAATATTATTGGGTTCGAAACGTTTTTTTGAATAGTTACAGAGACTCGCGGAAGTTTAAGGAGTTTTTAAGGGATTTGAGTGACCTGAGGAAGTTTGAGAAGATGTCTGGACTGCCGTAGCCTCGCATCTTGAGACCAAATTTGAGGAAAATATCAAACGGCCACGAATATTATTAGGTTTGATACGATTTTCGAGGGATTTGAGTGACCTGAGGAAGTTTGAGGACAACTCTGGACTGCCGTGTCCCTGCAGCTGGAGACCAAATTTGAGGAAAATCTCAATCGTCTACGAATATTATTGGTTTGGAGACGCTTTTTGAGGGATTTGAGTGACCTGAGGAAGTTTGAGGAAAAGTCTGGACTGCCGTGGCCTCGCTACTTGAGATCTCAAACGACCACGAATATTATTGATTTTGAGACGTTTTTTGAGGGGGTTTGAGAGAACTGAGGAAGTTTGAGGAAAAGTCCGAACTGCCATGACCCCGCAAATTGAGACCAAAATTGAAGAAAATCTCTAAGGGTCACGGTTATTGTTGGGTTTGAGACAATCTTTGAGGGATTTGAGAGACCTGAGAAAGTTTGAGGACAAGTCTGGACTGCCGTGGCCTCGCAACTTGAGATCTCAAACGACCACGAATGTTACTGATTTTGAGACGTTTTTTTGAGGGGTTTGAGAGACTTGAGGAAGTTTGAGTAGAAGTCTGGACTGCCGTGTCACTCAAAATCTCACAGACTGATTTTGATACGCTTTTTGAGGGATTTGAGTAACTGAGGAAGTTTGAGGAGATGTCTTGATTGCCAAGATGTATTGATTGTGCAAGATTTTTATTGATTGTTTTGCATTTCATTATTTTTCTGTTACAAGTTTTCAATGGTTTTTACCATAATTTTATATAAACCTCCAGTGTCCGACGCTATAACATTGAACTCACCTCGGCAACAACAAAAAAAGGCGAACAACTGCCGTGTATATATGCAGTGCTAGCGCAATGGTGTACGTTTATGTTTATGCTTAACATGTTCCCACCCAGCGACTAGTCTTATACGCGCGTTATTACGTCTAAACATGTGCGTTGCCTTATCTTGGCCGTGTTTATTTGCCTCACTCAAACAAAGATAAGCACTTTCCTGTATAATTTCCGTTAATAACACTTGGTTCGGTGTGTTTTCCTTTCGTCTTATCGAAACGAATCCACCATCTTATCATCGGTTATCCGTTTCTATTACTTATTCCCCGTTCTGCTCTCGCCAGTTCTCAGCGCCAGTTCGAATCAAACGCTGCTATAAAAAAACGCGTAAAGTTTTTAAAATTGAAACGCCTTATTATACAACGGACAGAGTACCATTTTGTTTTTTCCAATGCGTGCGGTCTATTGACATTAGTCTGCAAAGCGAAAGAATATCCTTTAGCGGTAAGGATTTTCCCTTCCTTCCCAGGGATGCGCACCGTTTGCAACATTCGCTGACGGATCAGGTTGGAAAAGCACAAAAAAGCTTCGGTGACCCATTTGGTGTCTTCCGATGGGGCTATAACCAACGGCACATGCAACATGTGTATGTAAGTGCATTTTCTTGGCTTTAACAATCTACCTCTAGGTCATGCCTGCCGTAAAATGGATTTCAAGATTTATTTTTACCCTGAATACGAGCCGGTTCAGATGAGATTCGTGTGAGTGTGAGTTTTTTTTTCTTTTTATTGAAGCCTTATTGGTAAATGGAATCAAAAATAGTTCTAAAAGAGCATTAGTACATTAGTATTAGTACATTTAGTACAAAGAATTCATTCGATAAGATGAACGTTCATTTAACAAATTTGTTTATAGCATCAAAAACCGTTTATAAGCATAAGTCCGTGGCTCGAATCCAGCGATTCGATCCAGCCATTATGGCACGCAACAAAAAAAAACCGTACATTCACCAGCTTCTTCGCGTTACGGCATTAGGTTGGGGTTTCTTATTATTCACATACATATCGGTTCCTCGAAACATGATTGACCTCATTCGAGCAGTGTTGCGGGTTGGTGAAGAAGGCCAAACCTCTGCTGTAAGTGGAAAGGGAATTGAGTGGAAAACTGATATTCTCACACAACCCTCCACAACACCCTGCCCCCCCTCCCCCCTTCCCCCCTTTTGTGTACGTTGTGAGTTTTCCACCAATATTTCGCCGTATCACCCATTTTTCTTTTTTCCCTCCCCCTCTGTATGTGTGTGAATAGAGGTGGGAGGAATTGCATTTTTATTCATGCTGCACATGCAGCATATTTGTGCACATACTACCCACTTTGTTTCCGACTATTTTTCCTCTCCCACTCCCACACAGACACACACACACACGCGCGCGTGTTTATTTCTCTTAAGAGTCCCTTCATTAACATTGCCGTTTTGCACCATGCCCCTCTGTTACGGTCTCTCACCGGTGAGGAGAAAACTTTGCGGAAACTGGTTAAAAATGGTTGGACTTTGGAATCGGGATTGTTTGTTTGCTTGTTGCAACCTAATGACGTGACACAATGGGCAACTATTGTTTGCTGGCAAATTCGTGTAACAAACACACACACACACACACACACACATATCGTTTCTTCCTCCCCTCGTCCCAAGGTTAGGTTGGTAAAGGGGTTGCATAAATATTTATTTGAATTCACGTTCGACATTAAAAAAGATAAAAACACACACACATACAGAATTTGGAAAAGTGAGAAGAAATAAAGATACAATCATAATATACTTGCCGGGAAATCGTAAAAAAAAAATGTTTTCACATTACCAGCTTTTCCCAAACCCCCCAAAGGGCGGGGGGCGGTGAGGGTAAAGAAGGGTGAAAACCGAATGAGTTCGTTTACTTGTTTTGTGCATAACACAGCGAAGTGGTTATTTGTCGACGAGTTTTCTTTCCTCCCCCCCCCACCCCCCCCCCCCTCCCCCTACGCTACGTTTGCTTGATTAACCGTTTTTTGTGTGTGTGTGTCTACGGTTGTGTAAGTGGTGATAGGCTAGTCATTTTAACAAGCTGACCCACTGTTAAATAGGTTGCATTATAATTACAATGCCGTAGAAAGGAGTTGCGATTAGCACTTTTTTTGCTAATATACTGAGTTTATTATGTTTGTTAAAAATCATTGAATGTGGTGTTTTACATTTTATTAGATTTCATTAAACAGTGAGTGACAGCCGGTAGAAATGATGGGGTTCTCATTGCAGTTTACAGTTTTAATGATAAGTTTTGAATGAAACTCTTTAAACGTCAGATGGAGCGCCGATTATCCGGGTACCTTTTTTCCGGCTGTCCCATTATCCGTGCAGCTCGGAAATGACAGTTCCGAAGGCGAATTGACATATTAAATGTCAAAACCGATTATGGCAAGAAATGAAAGCTTCAATAGGGAATGATATAATTTGTTCAAATTTATAAAAAAAGAACAGATTTACTTTGCAAGGTGTAAATAAGAAAATTGACATTTAACTTTAGAAAAAAAATCCAATCATTACACACTAAACACTAATATTTATCAATAAAAAGAGTTGCCCCCTATTATCCGTCATAGTCGCTTATCCGGCAAGGGCTGAATCCCGATGAGCACGGATAATCGGCGCTCCACTGTATATGTTTTCCCCGGTAAAAGTAAATGATCTTTATTGAAGGTTTAATACTAAGAAATTGTTAGTACAAGTTAGTACAAAATATTTTTTTTAACACTCACATATAAAGATTCATTTCATATTTCTACCAAGATTCATTATATCTCTGCCAAGGAAATATTTATTTTCCCTTGAAATCACTGTGAGATTTACTGTTAGCTATAATATTTAAATGTTACATGAATTATCTTTGAACTACGACGACGGAACTCAACCACGAATTATAAACACACACTACTTAACGCTATAAAGATTGACAAGGAGGGACAATTAGGATGAATTAGGAAGAACTTTACAAGTAAAAATGAACTCGGAAAAATGAAGATACAGTCGCAAACAGAACGGCGCCAGTTTTCTACCAGTTTCGAGAGTTTTTCTCACAAAAACCATTAAATTACCGGGTAATTTAAAGGGTAAATTAGCAGTCATAAATTTAGTTCATTCTGACAGTTTGACATATTGACAGCGGTGATTGACAGCAAAGAAATGTTTACTGTTTCCTTCATTTACACTTAAGTTTAATTGAGTACTTAAAAATGTAATACTATTAAAGTTAATTATGTCAAAAAAACTTTTTTTGTTAGGTGATAATAAAATAATAGAAAATAGACATCACGAAGAGAAATCAAGAGGATTAAGTGAGATGCGAAAAAGTCTTCCGGTCAGTGCGAGGCCACTAACGAGCTCACTACTGTCAAACGATGAACATTTATTCCTGATGAACGCTCCGTTTTAGTACCACATATTGTCTATACGATGAATTTCTTATCTTGGTAGCTGGGTCATCTTGTTTGCTTACAAAAAACAACAAAACAGAAGCTGCTGTTAATAAAACTATAACTACGGAAATATATATTATAAAAAAAAATACAACATTATTCCATAAATGATAACCTTATGCATGTCTTTTGTTTCATGACGCGTCTGGTTTTTCTTTGTGATGCCGCATCAGGGGAAAATGCAATTGTGTATTGTTTTACGCGTACCGTAGACGTAACGCACGGTTTTGCAGAGTAGGCCAGTTCCTCGTGCCTTTATCATCCTTCGTCTCGTACGCTTATCAACACCAGTGTTGCTTATAAAACACACACTGTCCGCGGGAGTAAAACACGGAAACTGAGTAGGTCGAATATAATCGCAAAGCGTCGCCGTTCAACTGGCGTAAGGTGCAAAGCTGGTGGTTGTGTATGTTTTTGTTGCTCATTATCTGATTGTTGATTGTTTTGCTAATATTATCCTTGTGTTATTTATCCTTTTGCGGATCATTTCCGCAAACGTAGAATGCATCCACCAGCTAGAAAGCTTGGAAAAAGCAAGCAATCGCCTTATCAACACCGCGTGAGGATAACAAAACCAGTTTACCGATCGTATTGAAATCTATTTGTTCCTTTTGTTCTGTTTTATTCACTTCCAAACCGATGGGCAAACAGTGCAGCGGTTTTTGGATTTGTTTGTTCCGTTTGCCAGGTTTTGCTGCTGGGCCCTGTGCTTGTGTCGAAACAAACAAAACACGCATTTATCTCCGTGCGTGTGCGTTGGAAAATACGACAAAAATGGAGTGAATCTGTGTGTTGCCTTCCTCGCAGCATTTAAACAAGTGTAGCTGTGGGTAACGTTTTTTTTTTTATTTGAGACTTTGCTTGCTTCGAAATGAATTCTTCCAACACTTTCCGGTGGATTTTAACTCCGTCCGTCCGGGCTCTACGCGCGCGCGACGACGTTTGCGACGCGACACAAGGGTCTCGTGTGTGAGATGTGACCTACTTCGCATAGTCGTGATTGTGATGGTATGCACACCCCCACACACACACACACACACTCTTTAAATAGTCTCCAAACCTACGCACCTTTTAGAGACATGGTTTCATCTTTGGTTGGTAGTTTTACGTTCTTTGTTTGATGTCTTTAACAACAACAACAACAAAAAAGCTTAGATGTCAGATACTATTATTGAGATGTTATTGCCCAAGGTGTGTATAGCTTTATGTTTTCACAGTTCCATGAACTGCATTACAAATGCATCCAATAAAAGCCGATGATTGCTTTTGAAGCTTCGCTTTTGAAATATAGCGATTTGGCAAATTGGAATTGAGATTCGATTTTTGCTCTTTTGACGAACGGTTTAAGAATCCCAATCAAATTCTTGAGTGTCACACCAGTACGAGGTCTGACGTGTGATGAAAACTAGAAAACTGCAGACTAGTAACACTTCCGCCATTTTTAGTGTTTTGATTTACACGCTGAAGTGCATCCAGATTTTGCTGAATGGTACAAAATCACGCATCGCACACTGTTTGGATCGTAAAACTAGCTAAAGTACACTCTTGTAACACCATAATACTACAACCGAAGCGACTACCATCTTTACCGTATATACTACCCCCGCTTAATACTCCGCTACTTGACACTGCGTTTTGGGCGAATGACAGATACGAGTCCGCGCGTATTTATTTGCGTTGTTGCGAGCCATTTTACAGCGCTTCTATCATCATCTTGACTGTGTGTCTGTGTGTGTCAGCTCGGTTGGGAAAAAATGGATGACCTTCTCTTCCTTTCTTTCCGTTCTATCCCGTGTGTGCATATAATTCCTTCACGGGCGCATTCGGCGAAGGTCAGCTCGAACTCTTCGACGCGCGAAGGTGGTAAAGTAAACGGACCAAGCTAAGTCGATTGAAGTCGTAAAAAGTTTTGTCGCTCGTATATAGTTTTGCTCGTAAAATCGAAACGAATTCCCTGCGATGGTGGTGTGATGCACAGCGTGAGGGTGTGGGGGAAGGGGGGGGGGGAAGGGGGCAAGCAAAGTGTATCATTAAAAAACTACTGTCGCATTTTTATTTTTATTAATCGTAGCAAGACATCTCAAGGAGAAAAGTGCAGCATTTCAGCGGGAAGTTGGCAATCCGGTGGAGGGTTTTTTTGTTTTCCTTCCTTTCGATATCCTTTCCGAGCGTGAACAACCTCCTAAGCGCTAGCTCCTCCGGTGTACAGAAAAAGAGAAAAAAAAAAGCTGTAAAAGGGCATCGAAGTAGCGCTGACCCGTTTAATAGCTATATTCAATTAAAATTAGCACAAGATTAAAATGCGATTTGCCGGCTGGGTACGCCTGGTACTGAGATATGCAATTTTGCGCGACTACGAAGGTAATTTTTTGCTAGATTTGCTAGGAATACTCTGCAAATAAAAGTGCGTACCAAGTGCAGATAGCTGACATTTGCATAAGCGCTCGAGCAATTCTTGTTGGTTAAGGATGAATTATGATGTTGCGCTTTGGAGGATGGCTGGCGGCGCAACTAGCAGTCACTCAACGCCGCGAGAAACGCAAAAACACACAAATAAATAAATAATTTATCGCACACCACCGGTTGGCACACCCGTAGCCGGGGGAACACATTTCCTGCGTCCAACAGGTGGCCACACTCTATCCGGTTAGCGAGCCTGCTTCTGTGTGCCAGTATATGATGGTAAAGTCTTTGCCCCGTTTTGCGCCAAATCTGTTGTTTATGAGCCGTTTGTTACCTTACGCGCGCAAAACAAAAAGGGCGCAAATGGAAACGGTCGCATGGTCGGTCCGTCCTGGGGGTTTTGACATGTTTTACTGTCTGGTATATTAATCTCCAGCTTCTTCCAGACGCGTGTTAGCAGTGAAATACCGATTTGCATAAACATCTAATGCACACCTCATTAACCTTTTTGTCTTCTCGCTGGGTTTTAATGCTTCCATTACAGACGTTTCACACACCTTCGTTTGGCGATGACGAGTTCGATATACAGTCGATGAACAGTCACCTTCAACAAACGCAACAGCAGCAACCACAGCAGCAGCAGCAGCCGCAGCAGCCACAGCATCATCAGCAGCAGCACCAACAGCAACAGTATCAGATGCACAACAGTTCGCAACAACAGTCCGGCCATATGGTGGGAATGATGCAGGATCAGCAACAGTCAGGATACGGCCAATGGCACCAGGATATGAACCATCACAGGTATGTCGTAAGCGTGTGCCGATGGCCAATAGGATGTAAGGCATGATCTAAATCGTTTAACTTCTATTAAAAAAACGTCCTTACACGGTGCGTCGAACCCCTTTTCGAGAACAAAATACGTGGCATTTAATATCGTAACGTCAAACATTGATATAGAATCATGTGTCAATTGATATGGAATGTCAGATTCATATGATTGTTGTTATTCGTTAAGATACAGGGTCTCCCGCAATTTTTTGACATGTTTCCAGATATTTTTGATTTCTTCCCAGAAATTTTTGATTTCCCACAATCTTTTGAACGTGTCGCAGAAATTTTTGAATTCGTCCCATAGTTTTTTAACAGCTTCCCAATTATTTTTGAATGTTGCTATATGGATCTAATTTCTTCTTTAAAGTTCTCAGCACGCGGAGTGCTTCTGAGTAGATATTTAAATATTAGATTTGAAGAACACACATGATCAGATTATGTATAAATATAGTTAAACAAAATCATCTCTAATGTGCATTATTTAAAAAATGCATTTCAAAAGAACTGTCGATTTTGTCGATTTTCTAACACATGACTGTTTGTGTTCTTTTAGGAAGAAATTGCATGAATTGGGAAGCTGTTAAAAAACTATGGGACGAATTCAAAAATATATGGGACGCATTCAAAAGATTGTGGGACGGATTCAAAACTTTCTGGGACGCGTTCAAAAAATTGTGAGACGTAATCGAAAATATCTGGGAACGTGCCAAAAAATTGCGGGATACACTGTTATGTAAAAAAAAACACTTCAAAGTTGATGAAAACTAATCGGTTTCCTATATATTGCTGTTAATAAAAAAATTTAGTTCCTGTTATGTATAACATTTCTTTAAAATTTCTTAAAAAAACATTATTTTATGTCTCAACTCTTCAACCCGCCCGTATGTAAACAACCCGTCCATTTGACGTTCCATATCAATTGGCGCGCGATTCTATATCAATTTTTGCCTGATTCGCTAACATAATTCGGTGTTTCAGTATTAATTGACGCGTATTTCATGTTCGTTTGTGCGATTCTCTAAAGTAGGTTCGCCGCCTCTGTTATAAAGGCATGCCCTTTTCTTAACTTAAAACATAAGCCATCTGCTAAAGAGGTTAGCAGAGTTGGGAGCTAATGACAAGCTCACTGTTCACCTTGGTGAGCGAAAAAAGCTTACCAAGGTCGTTACAATCCAAGATAAAAGTTAATCCACTTCCTTTCGGTCACCTGTAATACAATAGCTGTTACAGGAGATGTGATTACATTAAGTTTATTACCAACTGCATGGCATGTAAGCACATCGATATATACTGCTTTAGCTCATTTACCTATTTTCGATCAATTTTTAATTGCCTGAAGTGACATCTGGAAGGACAAGTAGATTATTAACAATCAATATTCCGGCCCTGGACAAAAATCAAGTTCACGGATACAGACAAGAGCAGCTGCTTAAATCAATAAAATGTCAAACAAACTGACCAATAATTATGGATTCTGATTTTTAACAAGCGTTGATTACCTTTTTTTAAATTGTAACGATTCATTAAGCACATTTTTTTCGAAAAGAAGTGTATTTAGTAAATTCGATTAAGCAGTACTGCCCCGGTTCATTAAATAACGCACACCCGAAGCGTATGATATTTTTTGCTTTTCCCACTAGGAAATGGGGAAACCAAACCAAAACAAACACTTTCACTTGGCCTTTGGGTTGATGCTGAACCGGGCTCTGGAGAAGGGGAAAAAAAACGCACGCTCTCCCATCTGACCTTGACTCCCGATGTACATCCGTTTTTTTACAGCTATTTGAGCGCGTCAAAGAACGCGCCTGCATGTAGTCATCATCATCACCCCCTCTAGCAGGGGGGCTGGTTGTGGTGTGTTTGTTGCAAAGCAAAACAAAACACAAACGTGCCGGGTTTGAACCTTCCCAAAAAAAAAAAAATATATGTTACGAACAAATGAAACCGAGCAAAAAAAAAAACAGGAGGCAGAACAGCGGTTTATACCATGCCCGCCGTGTGTCGCTTTGGGGAAGCGACTATATACCTGTTACGTTTAGCGTGTGGTGTTATAGTATAGTACGCGCGAACGCCCAGCTGATCGGGTGATGCCCTGCGGGCGATTTGCTTTTTTTTTGTTCTTTCTCTTCGCTGTGTTGTGTTTTGTTTGTGCTTCATTCCTTTTTTTCCCCCGATTCAGCCGGCTCTCACACCTTTGTATTTTTTTGTCACGTTTCGTTTCGACTTTCTTCTCCTCCCTGGCTCATAAACCGCAGCCCGTACACGCTACAGTCGCCGAACCAGCCAACCTACCATCAGCTGAACGCTAGTCCGAACAACAATCCCACGCTGCACGTGATGCAGCCGCCCCAGCAGTCCCCCTCGATGGTACCACCTGCGCAACAGCAGCAGCAACAGCTATCCCCTCAGCAGCAGCAGCAGCACCAACAGCAGCAGCTCGTTGGCGGAAATGCGCTCAGCTTCATTGGGCGTTCGCCACCCCAGAACGGCGTTGGGCAGGGTACGGAAAACGGCACCACCAGCGACGACAGCGACGACACGATTCCGGTAAGAGAGGTATGGGTGAGGTGTGGGTGGGGAAAGGGGGGGGTAGGGGAGGGGGGGTAGGGAAGGTCGGGAGACCGCTTGATAAATAATTGCCCACCCGAGGGTGTGTGTGTGTGTGTGTGTGCGTGTGTCCGGGTGAGTCGGGTGAGAAAGGGGGGAAAAAAGGGTAGAGGAGAAGAAGAAAAAAAAAGGATTCATCAGCCCAAACCCTCCGGTTTTTTAGGCAGCGGATTTTTGATCGCCTGTTTTTCTTTCTTGCACCTCTCTCTCTCTCTCTCTCTCTCACCCAACCCCCGGGAGCTACCTTATCGGTTTTCACGCTCCGGTGTGCGAATTTTCCCGACCTTTCCCGGCGCGGGGGGGGGTCGTTTGTGTGTGTGTGTGTGGGATGTTTTTTTCTTTCTTTTCCCTCTGTTATTCATGGTTCTATTCTCTGTGTGTGTGTTGTCCCTTCCACGGTCCAGGCAAACTCCCTGAAGCGTCCGTCGTCTGAACCGTCGTACGGTGAGGATGCGCTTGCCGGTGCGGCCGGCATGAAAGCATCGGCAGCAGCAGCAGCAGCCGCCGCCGCAGCCGCTGCCAAGAAGCCCAAGGTCACGAAGAAGAAGAAAAAAAGGGATCCCAACGAGCCGCAGAAGTAAGTTTAGTGCAGTTTGTTGTACATTTTTTTTTTTGAGGATGAAACCTCAACCATGTTTTTTTCTCCCCCATTTCTCTAGCTGCTGGGTCGAACGTATTGCGGCCCATTTTTTTTTTTATTATAGCATCTTTTGTCCTACATTTTTCATACAGCCCCTAACCACCACTTTATCTGATTCGCCTTTATTTTACAGACCCGTCTCTGCCTATGCGCTGTTCTTCCGCGACACACAGGCAGCTATAAAAGGCCAAAATCCAAACGCTTCGTTCGGTGAAGTTTCGAAAATCGTTGCCTCCATGTGGGACGTGCTAGCGACCGAGCATAAAAATGTAAGTAATATGGTTCACACACCACGTGCACGGATAGTCGTCGAGATACACAGTACAGTCTTATATGGGGATTTTAAAATTTGACAGCTAAGTGATTTTATAGCACAATACTTATGGAATAATTTTAACCTAGTATTGGTGGAAAATGTGTTCTAATGGAATACAAGTTTTTTGTTATAATAATTTATATTATTGTTTTCCTCCTATAATCTTCCTATAAAAAATCTCCTATAATAGTTATATCTCGGGGACTACCTGGATAGTGTTAACGGGTAGTAGTAGTTAACCTCACGCAGTGAAAGTGTGCCACACACCAACCCCCTCTCATCAAAATCCACCACCGATACCGATACAAATCTACGAAAAATATATGTGCTTTTAAATTTCTAATCAAACCCCTCCCCTCTCCCCCCCCCCCCCCCCTCCTCCTTCCTAACAACACCGCGTCCTATTACGCTTATATGTGTCCTATTGTTGATTTTGTTTTGTTGTTTGCTGTCTGTCTGAGCGTATAACGAAGATTTCCTCACGATCGTCTCACTTCACGTCCACTAGCAGCTTCCGTGTACCCATTACACCGCGTCTCGAAGCGTTTGAATTAACGCATACACTTTCTTTTTGCCCCGGATCTCTGGTGTTCAGCGCTGTAGCGCTCATTTGCTCGTTTTGAAAATAAAGAAAACCATCAAAAAATTATCTACGAAGAAAAGTGGTAACAACCAAATTCAAAACAACGCACACATACACTTAACGAGTACA
The DNA here is from genome assembly GCF_943734845.2 of Anopheles funestus. Lineage (NCBI taxonomy): Eukaryota > Metazoa > Arthropoda > Insecta > Diptera > Culicidae > Anopheles > Anopheles funestus. Next base: position 7,662,083 of record NC_064597.1, on the reverse strand, counting down.
CCATGTGGCGCTAGTGATGAAGTTTATGGCAACGTGCTTTACGATGAAAGCAAAGTTTCCAATGTTACTATTCAAGTCGTTTTTTTTTGTAATGTGCCGGTCGGTCTATTGAGACGAACTATCTTTTGTTTGAAACTCGTGTCGTATCTTTTTTTTCATTGATTTTTTTTTTGTGTGTATGTAAAGTATGTCTTGTTTCTCTCTTCATAATTCAAGAACCAACATGAAGCGTAACATTTTCTGATTGTGAATTTTATTTTGAACATAGCAAGCATAGCTATAATTTATTGTTCCTCTGTAGTGTAAATAATCCGAGGAAATGAAACGAAGAAAAAAAATATTTATTATTTTTAAATTATATTTTTTCATTTATAGCAACGAAAATTATGGAATCTTGAGAAGATATGTATTTGAAAAAGTTTGAGCTTTTATATTATATTACTTTTGAATAAATTTAATAAATAATAATCGGATCACCAGTGCCATAAAAATAGCTAGGAAAAGATTTAAACTTTTTTTATAGCATATTCTAAACATAAATTCTTTTCCTTCGCTCACTCCTTCCTCCTATAATGTTGTTTCGCTGCTGCCACTACTGGCGTTTTGTTTGTTTTGTTTCTTCCCATTTCTACGCCATCTGTCTTGCTGTAACCTGACGCCACCATCTCACATTTACAAAACATGGTTTCATGCATCGTTTCGTTCGGTTTTACGATTGACCCTTCTCAATAGTTTCCTGTAAAGTCATCGCTCGAAACATGCGAGATTGGTTATTTAGAGGATCTTTTTTATGCTTCGAATGTTTACACTGCATTTGTCAACTATAAATTTTATTATTTATCGCTTTGTTAAACTAGCAACCGTGTTACCGTATCGATGGTACGATTGTATATTTTTTTCAGAGTTTGCCGATTGTTTTACGGACCGTGAAAAATGAAGAGTGATTATTTGTTTGGTTTTTTTTTGTGTGTAATTTAATCAGTTTGATTTGATGCACAGAGATGAGTACTTGTTCGATTTTATAGCAAAACGTTACAGAATACAAAACATTTGCTTTTAATTACATTAACAACGTGTTTTTGCTTCCTTTCTTACTTTTTTTCTTCAAGAAAGTGTTACTTATCCTTTCTTCCGTTCTATGTATTATTTCCATTTCGTTCTATTTTTGTTCCTTTTTTTCTTCTTTTTCATTTTCCTTTTTCTCATTAAAATTCGATTTTGCATTTTATTGTAAAATGAACGGTGGCGCATGTTGCTATAATTGATGTTTACAGTGAAATGTGAAATGCTACAGGCAAAACACAGCGCAACATGGAGCAACATAATTTTTTATTCAACAGCTCCATTACAATCTCATTTCATTTCTCAGGTTCTAATATATTCCCGCTTTAATGCTGGGATGACATCGCTCATCCAGCAAGTAATCGTGATCCATTTTTATAATGAATTCCATTTTGTTTCTTGTTCCGGAGCATACACTTCCGGCACTTTCACGGTTTTATGTTTTATTGCATTCGGTTGCGACCGTACGGGTGGGAGAGAGTGAAGACAAGCGGTGAAGGTACATTTTAGAATATCCACCAAAAGCGGAGAAACATCCTCAAACTTGTCTCATTGTTTGGCAATAATAGTTTGCAATAGTGAAGCCTAGCTTTTCGCCCTAACATACGCTCTAAGTCGTTTTATATCAATCAAAGCTGTCCCTGTTTTCACATCTCACATTTGTAAAATGGGATGTGTGTTTGTGCAAGCAAATATTGATCGTACAACCGGCCTTTACCCGTTGTTTTGCAAGAATAGCTTCCTAAATTGGAAGTGGTGCGGACAAAAAAAAGAAAGGTTCAAGCCAGCGCTTCTCACACTCGCAGCGAGTGAATCCTTTTGTGAAGAAATGAAATTCAATTGAATTTGCAATAATCTTCTTCACGAGAGCTTCTCATTACGGCGGTACGAAGCAATGGAAGGCAGGCACGCAGCACAGCATCTCTCTTTCTAATCGTCCTTCTCGCTTTCGCACGCTAAGAATGATGCTTTCTCGCTTGACTTGCCAGTGGTTGCCAAGCGGAATCCGCAACGGTACGCTTTACTTTCGATTGTTTTGCTGCTGAATTAAAGCGCAACATAAACAATAGCAAAACTTAAAGAAATAAACTTCTCACAGGAATATAAAAATGGTGATGATGCTCATCGAATGAACCATTTCATTCTTTCACTATTTCTCGAACCCAGTGAAAGTCATTTTCGTTTTTCGGCCTTGTTTACAGCTTGTTCCTCTTTATTGTAGCGAGATGAATAATGGGATTGTAGCAAGCAAACGAATGGGCTTTTGCGTTACAAAAAAGCCAATAGAAAAGTAACGTTTAAAACACAAACACACACACACGCAGCACAAAAAAAGATAACAAATAACCCGAAAATGCACTCCTTGGTTCTGCTGCTCTCACCGTCTTCCTGCTAGTAATAGCAGTAGTGTATGCAACTTTATTTGCTCTTCTCGTATGTCGTATCGCTATATAACATAACGAACTTCTCCATCCCCCTCCTTCTCCCCCTCTTCCTTCCCTCCCCCCGATGTCCTTTTGCGTATTTGTGTGCCCTTATGCGCGCGTATGTGTGTGTGGCGGTTCTTTATGATGAGCTTTATATTGTGAAATTTTCGTTTAAACAACCGGCTCCTCGTGTGCTGGTCGGAAAAAGTCTTACATCATGTTCGCAAGCGAAAACGAAACGAAACACCTCGGCTACTAGTAAAAGGGCCGGACTGAGGGGCGGTTTGGGAAGCGCTGGGATGGCTGGCTGGGTGTGTTGGTGGTGGTGCGTGCTGGGTTTTGCTTCTTCTGGTATCATCAACTCCCCAGCATGGAGAATGGGGACATGCGCGCGGCATGGGCTATACCCATTACACATGTCTCTGTCCCCTTTGCCCAGTCCTCTTTCCCAGTCCAGTGCAAACGAAAGGATGGATGTTATCGGGGGGGAAGCTCGTGGGTGGTTAGTAGTAGCAGATATCTGTTCTTATCCTTGCAAACGAATGCTGGAGTTACGGTTTACGTTTTTGGGGTGCGCCGCCAGAGCACCCGACTACAGCGAGACATACACACACACACAAATCGTCGTAGTAGCATCATTCTACTTCGCTCTGGTGCACCGAGAAACATCGACTATTGGCCTCTTTTGCCGCGTGTACACACAGTGTCACACAGTGTACATTTGCCCCCCCCCCCCCCCCCCCCCCCCGATACCGTCCCGGCTGCTGCTGCTACTAAAACTCGCTTCCCCCCTGCGCGCTGGTTGAAAGGTATTTCATATCATCCTTTCAGCTGCATCTCTTCCTTCATCTCCACGGCACACCGTACACTGGGTTGGCGTACACTGGAAACTGGATAGTAGCATTATGTATGCAGCTAACAAAAAAAGACAACAGAGGAAAAAGAAAGAGAGAGAGAACGAGCGCGCGCGCGAGAAAGGAATCCTATCAACGAATGAAGTTGAGGTTAGGTTGAGGTTCCGCGGAGCGGAGCGGACAAAAAACATTTGCAAAGTTTTTCAATTTAATTTTCAAGATGAGAATCACTCTTTTACTTCCTCATCATTTTGTGCGCGTTTTAGTTTCATTTCAATGCCCGACTTTCCATCTCTCTCTTTCTTTCACTCCGCTTTGGCAATTGGAGAGAGCTATTACGGCTCGATGTGCGTCGGTGTGTGCGTGTGTATCTTATTTTTCGGATTTTCTTTTATCGTATTATTCTGTCCCATGTCCTTTGGCGCTTTTATTACGTTCCATCCATCTGTGGGAAAGCATAATTTAACAATCTTACAAACGAGTAGCTTCATTAAATCTATTTTACATTTTCTATAAACTTAATGTATGTTGTTTTACGATTCTTGTGTACTCTTATTTCCTTTTGTACTTTTTGATTCTCTGTTTCGCTCTCTCTCTCATACGTGTTTCTTTGTTCTATATTCGCAGGTGTATAAGAAGAAAACAGAAGCTGCTAAGAAGGACTACTTGAAAGCACTCGCCGCCTATCGAGCGAGTTTAGTGTCAAAGGTAAACTCCCTTTCAAAGCTCTTGGTGTCTTAAACGCGTCCTCAATTCACTCACGCATTACTCACTTACGCATTGATCTGATAAAAAAAAAACACGCAGGGTACCGAAGGGGAACAGCAACAATCACCACAACAATCAATCTACTCCCCACCGCCACAAGCAACGCTGCAACAGAATCAGCAACCGCAGCAGCATCACCATCAGCAGGCGCAGCCGCCACCCCAGCAACAGCATCAACTACAGCCGCAACAGCAACACACACAGCAACATCCCCATCAGCAGCATCCGCATCAACAGCAGCAGCAGCAGCAGCAACAGCAGAACAATCATCTGGTGAACCACTCGAAGCACTCGCCTCAAAATGGACCCTCCGTTGCGCAAGCTCCCGGTCACCTTCAGCACATGCAAGGACTGCAACAGGCGCAACAGCAGCAGCAGCAGCAACAACAGCAGCAACACTCAAACTATGCACCGTCGTACACATCGTCGTATAAGCCATCGCAGCAGGTACGTTAATTTCTTACGGGTTTTTTTGGTTCCGCTGTAAACATCCTTCGGCTCAACAACTCTATCCGAATCTCGTTGGACATGCGAAGCATGTGTTTTCAAAGCATCTGCAAATGATTGTTCCAACTATTTCCCAGACATCTGGGAAAGCCATGCTCTATTTTGTTTTTGCTGTCTCAGAAAGTGGATTTTTGTGATGTTTTGATTTTTCTTTAATCGGCGTTCCACTTGATTATCCGTGCTCATTGGAACTCGGCCCTTCCCGGATAAGCGAATATCGCGGATAATAGGCACAACTCTTTTTATTGATAAATATTAGTGGATAGTGTCTAATGGGTGGAATTTTTTTCTAAAGCTAAATGTTAATACAGTAGAACGTAAATTATCCGGGGGCGGATTAACCGGCGGGCGGATAAACCGTGGGCCGAAAATTGACAGCTGTTGAACCGTGGTGAACATTTGTACTGATGTCAGGTTGGTGAAAATGATTAAAATCGTCACCAAACGATATATTTAAAAAGATTTTATTTTACGTTCTAAATTTTAATTGTTATTTGATAACACTTTGCTTTATCCAGAATCATTTTTAGCATCAAAAAGACCACCATAGTATAGTATATTCTTCTTGGCTTAACGACCTTACAGGTCACGCCGGCCATTTCTGGCTTACTAGACTTATTTTACCACGTAGCCGGATAGTCAGTCCTTGCTACGGGGGAACGGTCCGGATGGGATTTGAACCCGGTCCGGCCGTGTGGACTGGCGCCGTTTATCACATGCACCACCGGGCCGACCCTAGTATATAGACACTATATATGCTTTATATAGATATTTAAATGCCTTTGATATTTAAGAGACTATTATCCGTGGAAATTGATTAACCGGCATCAGTGTGGTTCCGAGCACCCCGGATAATCGGCCTTCTACTGTATTCTTAGGTGCACTTTGCAAAACGAATCTGTTCTATTTGGTTGAACTTGAGCCAATTGTATCATTTCCTATTGAGGCTTTTATTTCATGCCATAATCGGTTTTGACATTTAATATGTCAATTCGCCTTTTGGAACTGTCATATCCGAGCTGCACGGATAATGGGACAACCGGATAATCGATGCTCCACTGTAGTTGTCTAAACTCTAGAGACTGACAGCAATACTTACATTGTATCTGTCAGGCTAGAAACTAGCGCGCCACCTATTAACTGAATCACGTACTACATACGGGCGATATCTGGAGTATACGTCAACCAATAGGTTTTTGTATGACATTTATCAAAAGCTGGTAAAGATTTCATTTGGAGACAACTGTTTACCATATGCAGGTGTTTTGTTGTTGCGTATCTCTAATTGAAATAGCCAAGCGTCGATGGTGTAAGGCCATATGATTCATAACTAACTTGTCCTTCGATGTGCGGTAGTTTAGTTTCCCCCTTCCGTGCGAACTGTACCAGCTAAGGGTAGTAAAGTTTTCTTACAAGCGCACATTAGTTGGAAGCGAAAGAGAGGGGTTTCAAAAAAACAAATGCTCTTCTTGGTAAAATGTATTTTGCGTATCGGTTTTGTTTGTTAGACTTGCGCATAATTTTGTTACACAATGAAGGAAGGTATCCAGTCATGGCACCCACCACTGGCAGATGATTAATGATAATGCCCAAGCTCTGGTACGTTCGTTATGGCAGAGTGACCATTAAAGTAGAGAGAAACGAAATCAATAGTTATCCTTAGTGCATATCCGTGTGGCGCGTATGTTTGTTTGTTCCTAAGATGGAGTTTAATGGATGCATTAAAAGTCAACTGGAAAGTGAAATGAATTCGAAAGATGTACATGAATTAATGATGGCTACTACATTGATAGTTATGTCGCAGCACAGCATTGTTCAAAGGTTTTGTCATTTCTGCATGTAAATCAAATTTGGTTCAGTTATACAAGGCTTGTCTGGAAGTCAATAATTGATCCATTTTTCTGCAAAAGAAAAATGTTGTTGTCTTCATTTGCGATCGTTTTGGAAAACATTGGAGCTTATTTCACGCACAAATCGCCATACGATCGTGTATTATTGCGTACATTTATCTTTCGATACTTTTGGTTTTCATTTTTGCTGAAGAAACCAATTCCTCGAACATAACAAATGTCACGCGAAGAATGACGTATGCTATATGCCGATCGAAATAGAATTGTGTTGCCTTCTCTTTATCTAGCCTATCTCGAGCCCCAGTACACTTGCTTCGTTTGTTATTTAATCTATTTCGCGCTGTCTCGCTCTTCCGCGTGTAAATAGTATGTACGAAAGTGAATCCATTTGCAAAATCGCACATTTCTTTTTGTTATCGTAAATAATTTAATGAACCTCGTCATTAAAGAGAATAGAAGATGGAAATTATTTTATGCATTCATATATGCATGGCTGGCTGGCGTGGAGAGAAGTTTCGCCCCCTCTGGGGAGGATGTTGTGTGATGTCCACCTGTAATATTGCCAACTTCCATCTTCCAGCTTCTTGTGTGTAGATCGGTCCCTTTTCGGTACGTCCGTATACATATATTTGATAGTGTAGGACCTTTTCCGTACGAACGCATGTTTGTGTGTGTGTGTAATGGCAGTATTCACACACTTTGGGTTCGTTTCGCGCTCGCCCTGCTACCATACTATTGCGCATCACTGTATGTCAATATTTGAATAACAGATATGAACGTAATGACGCCGATGATGATGACGATGATGATGGGACCATATCTATTTATATTTTTTTTTCTTCCTACCAGTGCATTGAGGTTTTGGAGGATTTCTTATGCAAACAAGCGCAATGTGGTTTGTTTTTCTCAATAGAAGGAATAAATAATATCCCCTCTCCCGAATGGGATTACAATCGAAAACTGCAAGCACACAATCGAAAACTTTAAATCTGGTCCCACCGTTGAGGTTACTTTAAGCAGGGTTCCATTGCATCTGTCTTATTACTATTTGTACCACTAAGAATCGTTTACGAATGTTATGTCATGGTTCGAATCTCGTCTTTATCCGTAACATATTTCCCTTTTTGTTATCTCGTTTTACTGCTGCCTTTATGGGCTTTAATGGAGGGGAAAGTTGTCTAAAATTCAAACCACCAGATAAGAAACATCCACATTTCCTTCATTTCCATTTCGGAACGGTGGTGTGGGTTTGTGTGTTTTTTTTTTCTTTACTTATCCTACTTTTAGTTATTCAAATACTTTGGTTTAGTAGAAAACCAGTACAATCCATTGCGGGATTGGCGGAACGCACGTTTTCCCGTACAAAACAAAACGAAACTTCTCCGTGAACAGTGAACACAATGGATGTCTCTACCGAAGTACACATTGTGCAGCACCTTCTTTGCCAATCCCCCACTTGTAGACAGTGCTCGTTGCCACATGGCATCAAAAACGTAATATTTTAGAATTACCGAATGAATTCAAATAGTAATAAAACAGCAGATTAAATAAATCAAAATATACATTCTTTGATGGTATGGCAGAGAGATCCCTTGGAATGGCATTATATCGCACACAGCGTAAAGGGGAAGCGGGGTTTGATAGATAGAAGCATAAATGCAACGCACGAACAGTGTAGGAAGGAAAGAGAGAGAGAGAGAGGTAGCTCCACAAGCGTCAACGAGAGAGAGAGAATGTATGAGAGTGGTATGGGTATGGGTAGAAAGAACAGGCATGCTTTGAAGGTTGAAAATGGAAGTAAAATTGAAAATGTTGTTTGTGGATGCCTTCACCACCATCCCCATACAACCTCATACCCCCCTTTCGTCGTACGTCGCGAACCTATATAATACATGTTTGTGTATGTTTGTCTTTAAATGGAGTTTCCATTTAATTTTCAAGCACATGATATAAAATTACCATCCCATATAGAAAAGACCTTCGAGGGCGCGCGTGGTGGTTATAAGACCGAGAAGCGGTGTGAGAAAAGAAAGAGGGAGAAAGAGAGAGAGATAGAGCAAATAAGCTACAAGCGAAATATATAACGTCGGTTCCGTAGTGTGTGTAGCTCGTGTACACAGATTGCTCGTCGCGTAACAGTATACGTGTGAGTATCGGGCATGTTTTGCGTAGTGTAGGTGTGCGATAATAGTATACTGTACTCTACACATAACCAAACGCACTGGTGCTGCGTTGGTGTTGGTGTGCCATGGGTCGAATACGAACCAAAGCTGTACCCCGTCAGAAATGTCGTGGCCGTCTCACTAAGAACGCGTTTCGTGTGTTTTCTTGTATCTCGCCGCTTTCCGCGTGTGTCGCGGTTTTCGAAAGCATTTTTTTCTCTCTTCTCCGTTTCTTACACTTATCGTTGTAGCGTGCGTGAAGCCGGTTAGTTTTTTTTGGTTGTTGTTGCGTGAATGTCGTGATAAATCGAACCCCGAGTGAGTGCGTTTCTCTTTCGTTTGTTTTCCGTTTCGGGTGAGTGCGAATGCGGAAGACGCTTTCACGAAACAGTTCCACTGGTGTTAACATTGTCAGATGGTTAATATGCATTAGTTCACGTGTCTAACGAAAAAAAAAACAAGGAAAAACAATGTTATAGGATTTTGTGGCGAAAATTAATAGTTGGAACGTGAATGGAGCATTATATTTTTATTGCGTGCAAGCATAAGTGCATATTTCCGTTGTTTGATTGCAAACAAAGTTGCACACTGAAATATGCATCAGATTTGCTTTCCCATTTGTTTGGCCTACTCCTTGTGGCCTAAAAAAAAATCCAACAAACAATCTGTTTTCGCTCAAACCTGTCTCTTTGCCCTATGCTGTGTTTCATCAGTGTCGCTAATAAACAAAATAATATAGCTTTCAAAACATAATGGCGTTTCTGTGGCGAACTTAATGGATTGTGCTAAAAATGAAGCTTAAATTGTGTTGAAAACAGATATTTTCGTCGTGTAAAATTTTTGTATTAGCATATTGTGTCTATATGTGTTTGCATACATTTCGTAAAACCGGTTGATATGGTTATTTGGGATGCGCGCTTGACACAACACTCCCGGCCGGGCCGCCCTGCGAGCGGCAAGCTGTCAACATGACAGTTCGCACAAAGCCATTTTTTGTGTACGGTGCTAGGAGTTGTTGTTTATGTTAATATTCGGTTAGGGGTGGCGGCACATACGAACCGGAAAATAAACCCCTGCTCGTGCGATTTCAATTATGATTCATGGTTTGACCTTCGAAAGCATACAAACCTATATCCGTATTAGTTGTTTGAGCCGCAACTTCAACTGATCATTATTAGTTTAAATAATCTTATCTTTTTTCAAACAAAACATATGTACTACTTGAACATTAACCTTGTGACGAACAAGTATTACTTTTTAAGCTTAAGATGAATGCGATGCGTATAGTATTCGTTATCAAAGGGACAAAGGGAATCCAAAATGTGTTGTAAATAGTCTTTAAACCCATCCAATCGATCAACCATCAACGGAAGCAACATCATACATCGATCAACCTCCCGTTACGGAACCGATATCAATAACGGTGAAAAAATGTGTTTCATTTACTACATTCCGGTTTCCTTTCCATTTGCGTTGATCTCCCCGCAGGCTATGATGCAAATGTCGCACTCGCATCAGAATCTACATCCTGGACAGCAGCAGCAGCAACACCAAAACACCGCATCACACATTCACGGACCGATGATACAGATGAATTCGCAACAGCAACAGCAGCAACAGCAGATGCTATCGCATCAACAGCAGCAGCAGCAGCCGCACATGAGCATGGCCCAACAGCAGCACCCGTCGATGATGAACTTGCCGATGACCGGTCAGCAACACTACATGAACCAGCAGGTTAGTTTCTGGTCTGGATGTAGCGTCTAGTGTTCCATCATCATTCCCCCCCCCAGCCAAACACTGGCCTTGTGTTCGGTATTTATCTGCTCCATTCGGTTTTTGGTTTATTTTTATGCTTCTTTGTTTTTACATTGTTTTTTTTTTTTTAATTTTAATACACATTGTTTTTGAAACGTTTTAAAACGGTGTATACAGTTACTAGGGCAACTCGTTTCATTATGACACGCAGATTCTCATTTGAGATTGGAGATCGCGTGTTCATCTTTTAGCTAGAATAGTTTCGTTTTCTATTTAGTGTACTATCCGTAGTGCAATAATGTAAAAGTATTTGACATTCGAATTCACAGCTTACTAGATAAACACAAAACACTTGTCCCCACTCTTTCGAATGCCATGAGAACTTTCCTTTTTTGTCTATCATCACAAAGAGATTTGCATCCCAATATAAACAATCGTACCGTTTTATATTAGTATGAAAATATATAAGGAGACTAATATAGACAACAGAGTACAATTTTTATATTTGTTTTTATTTTTAATCTTCACTTTCTTTGTTCGAGTCGATTGAGTTATTCGTCTTTGTGATTTAGCTTTTACTTTTTCTACCATTTAACTGCTTTTTACTTCGCAATCCATCCACAAACTCTTTTTTTTTGCTACTACCACTGCCTTCGGTTGGCAGAACCCGCGTCAAAATAGCTTTTTTGTTTTTTTTTCTCTCTCTCTCTCTCTGTGTGGTGATAAATAACGCAACCAGTATTCTTTTGCTTACCATTGCAGCACTTTCCATTAAGCTTCAACATATTTTAGGGCACATATGGCACAGATGCTGCCCACGTTGATATTCGGAGCCGAACAGCGTCTCATAGAGTTGCGACATATTCCCGTTAAAATCGCATCCAAAATGAGGAACCTGCTAGGGTTAAACGAGTAAGACAGGGAAGTGGGGAGAAAAAAAAGAAGAAGGGGGGTTGGTGAGTGATAGGAAAGCGAAAGGGGTTTACGAACGAAAAAAAAGGGTAGGCAAGGAAAGTTACACGGTTAGGGAAGGGTTTATACATTACATACACGCTAATATAAAAAAAAATAATTGAACGTATTGTCGCATTACAGCCAAACTAAAATTAATTGTCAAATTGTCGTATACATATGTTATTTGTAGTTTGTTTAGTTTAATGTTTTCTATAAATGATAACAATTCTCCCCCCTCCCCCTTTTTTGAGTTGGGCATATTTGATAGTGTTTCTGGAAGAGGAGAGAAGAAATGGATAGGCAAAAAAATGGATATACATAAATATAAGTATACTATAATTTGACACCGAGCGTAAGCTTATATATATATATATACATAAAAAATATATATATACATCTAAATAATGATAACAAGAATTAGTTAGTAGGCAGACTTTTGTGCTGCTTGTTAATTTGAAGAGAAAAAAAACAAAAAGTGTAAATAGACATATAAAAACAGCCACATAGGTATAGAAATTAAAAAAAGATCCATCTCGATTGACAAAAACCGACGAAGTCAGACCTCGATCGGGAAATGTGAACATTCGGCAAAAGCTTCGCTACGAAGTGAATCCTAGTAATGTTTGCTATTGGCTCTAGGCGTGTGTCAATAGGAGTGAACGTTTGTAGCAGCAGTCTGCACTAACTTTAGCGACTTATGACCAGCTTCACCAGTGTCCTAAGACCAGGAGGGTAGCGTTTAGCTAAGCGGGTAGACAAACAGCACGAGCAAATCAAGTTGGATGAAGATAACGCAGAGGTTCGAACTCTATGTTACGCTGTTTCGCTTCAAAAGTAAACGGCACCTGTGTTGCACAGAGTCGCTAACGGCAGCGCACTTTTGGCGATGCGCGTGTGCATTGCATGTATGTGTATGTGTGTGTGTGTTTGCATCTCGTGCTTTAGAAACAGAGAGATAGAGAGAGAAATAGAGCTCAGACAGTTGAAGCATGTTGGAAACGAAGTTAAGCCACTAGCCAAAATACGAGCTATAGACGAGCCAGAGGCAGGACAAAACCAGAAAGACAGAGAACATATTTTCGTGTAATCCTACAGAGGCAAAACATCCACACACACACACACACACACGTGCACACATTATTATAAAAAATGACTAAATTGTAACCAATTTGCAGAACTAGTTAAGACACTTTGTAAAAGGCATTGTAAACAGTACGATAGATGCTAGAAACGATTGAAAATGATGGAAATAGGAACCAGCTGGGGTAGAGGGGGCACATGGTTACGGGATGGGAAGTGTGGTATGAGAGCAAACTTTAAGCCCACTTTTCTTCCGTCCACCCTCCTCCATATGATGTTCCTTTTTGGTTAAGCTAAAAACCAGAATTGTCCATGTATATATAAAAAACAAACACACATACCCACACACACACACGCATACATACATGAAACGTTAATATTTTCGGTGTAACAACAACAAAAAAAACCAAAACAAACCCCGAACCACACATCCACAAACGTTATGCGATTTATAAAACATCATGCTAACTAGGATGAAATTTGTTCTCCCTAGTTGGGTATTCGCTATAACTATAACTACATAGTACACCTTATTTCATTGACCCCAAAACATGCATACACGCGATATACACACAGAACTACATACTAAAATATACACATTTTAAATGGTATACTCCAGATAAGTAAGACAACAAAAAAAAGAATGATTAACTTCACAAAAACTGTGTAAAACAATTCTTCCTTTTAAACAATCAAAGACAGAGGAACTACAACAACAAAAATCAGGAAAAATCAAGCCACCTCCCCCTTCCTCCAAAAAAAATTATTTTATTTTGTTTTTTTTTTAATACTTGGTCCCCTAAAATAAAAAAGGAATAACAACAACAAACAAGAGCAAACAAAAAAAAACAACCACAAAAATAAACAAAGGAAGTGTTATCTCCAGGAGTGGTGTTAATTTTTAAATGTCAAACCTTAAAATGGAAGAAGGAAATGAAATGAGGGAATAAACTTAGACATCAGAAATAAAAACCGTAACAAGACACAATAATTAATAGCTAGTGGTTGGGGGAGAGTGTGTGTGTGTGAGCGGAGTGATCGAGACACGAGACAAAAAAAAACCCGAACGGATTCATCCCTAGAGCGAAACGAATCTATTTACATTTTTTACTTAGTAAACGGTACGATCCTATTTGTTTTCTAGTGCGGATTCAGTGCAAAATTTTATATCTGTTCATGATTAATGTTGAAGAAATACATAGTGTACAATACATACATGCGTTTTGTTTAATAATGCGGTTTAATCGGACAGCAAAATGGCTGTCCTGTCGGTTCATTCTACTTCGTGCCTTTTTGTCTTTTTGCACTGTGTATTTCAATGCGTGTAGTGTTCCGTAGTGTTACATTTCAAGTATAATATAATTTCTTTCCACAGGAAGATGCTTTGGTGCGTTTGTAGAGAAAAACCTTCTAAGTATATCTGATGAAACGTATTTCTTACGTTACGTTAACGTTACGTAGCGTTACAATCCCTTTGATAGCACAGCTTATCAAGCACATATACACACACACACACGCACACCTCTATATACGCACACTTGTTCACATCGTAAGAAACTTATTCCATTGCAGCGCGTCATTTCGCGTCCACATGACGATTCCACATGATATACACTGTGCCAATTTCTCTTTGCTTGATGGCTTCATTTTGTCCCGGTTTCGTTACAGATGTCTCACCAGCAGTTACAGCAGATGCAACAGCAACAACAGTTCCAGCAGCAGCAGCAACAGCAGCAACAACTGCTTCAGGAACAACAGTTACAGCAGCAAATCAAACAGGAGCATCAGCTACAGCATCATCAAATTAAACAGGAGCATCAGATGCACCAGCAAATAAAACAGGAACATCAGTTGCATCCAGACCAGCAGTTGCACCATCAGCAACAACTACACCAGCAACATCACGAGCAGCAGCTGCATCTACAGCAACAGCAGGACCTACAGCACGGTGTCAAGCTAGAACCGATGCTGCACCAGCAGCAACCGCTGCAACAGATGCAAATGCAGGGCGGTATCCTATCGTCACAGGCCTCGGTTGTGGACGATCTAATGGGTACACCGCAGCAGCATCACGAGCAGCTACAGTCGACCTTACCAACGGTGGCACAACGATCCTGTCCGTCCAAAATGCAACCATTGAAGCAGGAATCTACCGAACAGAAATGCATCCGACAGGGTTGCAACAATCAGGCGATCGAAAACCCGGACTGGGAAGATGAGTACTGCAGTCAGGAGTGTGTCGTCGCTCACTGTCGGTTAGTTAAAAGCGTGAAGTTGCGTTTGCGAGCTCGGATTACCATCTAATATTGTTCGTTTTTTCATTTCAGTGCTGTCTTTGCAACCTTCCAAAAGGATTGCCTTCAAGGAAATGGTCCTTCCCAGCAGCAGCAACAGCAGCCTTTGCCAACGGTGAAATAGACCCCGTAACCGGTGTTGAATGGAAATGGTTGAAATGGTACACAATGGTGTGTACCCTAGATAGTGCTAGCCAATGTTTTATTTTTTCTTTTTCAAAATAACTTGAAAATCAAGTTCCATTTTACGCCATGTTTTGTTTCTACTTTAGATACGTTTGTTTAGTACAATTTTTTTGCAATTATTTTATTTTACTTTCATGACTTTCTTGTGAAATAAAGGTACACTTTTACGTCGATTCCGATTATACCTATCACGACAGTTTTTTTTTGTGTTTGGTGGCAATATTTCAATACCACACAACGTTTGGTAACTTTAGTTTGTTAAAGAACAAAATTAGATTTCTTGCCTATTAGAAGAAGAAGATTTTTACCATCAGTGGCGGATTTATATTTTTACATTTTTACAAAAAAGTTTTGATTGTGACTGTCTAATTGTCCGTATAAAATTGTATCTCGGGAACTACTTGTTGTTACCACACAAAAATGGTAAAGGATCCAATTTGGTGGGAGAAAAGATCATTGGTTTTAAGTTATTTAAAAAAAAGAAAAAAAAACATCGGTCAGCACATCGGTGATGGTACACGTTGTAGCCAGTTGCACAACTAAAGCCTTTTTCCCGTGTTACGCGGATTAACAGTTCGTAGACTTTTTTTAATGGAATTTATTTTTTTTTATTATTTGTCAATTTTAAAATTATCCTTAAAAGCTCGCTACTTTGCATCATTGTAAATGTAGCAATTTATGGTGAAATTCGCATTATCCGCGTAACTCGAAAAGACGGAAAAGACTGTGCATAACTAAAAAAAAAAGACAACACACATTCACCAGGCCTCGTAGCGCTATTTGTTGTCAACCCCCCGTGCGTGCTAGCACATACCATTAAACGTTTATTAACTAGATACTAGTAGTGGCGAAAAGGAGGAAGAAACCGAATTAGTTATAATAATATTGATCAGCGCAAGAAAATACATTAATGGGAGAAATCTTGCATGTACGGAAGAAACTCGTATTTGTATGTGTGAATTAAGAAAATACAGAAGGGGAAAAAAGCAACTAACAAACAAATGAAACCACACACTTGATAGAAAAGGGTGAAACCTTTTTCATCTCTTTTTTTTGTACACTACGTTTTTTATTATCGATAATTTTAACGTTGGCGTGCAAACTTGTATTACAACGTTACGTCGCGGTAAACCGTGGTAAAGCTTTGAACTTTGAAATTGTATTTAAGGCGTAATTGTAATGCAGATGCAGCAAAGGCAGACGGCTTTGAACTGTTGTTTTTTTGTTTGTTAAAACTTATCTTGTTGAGTTTGATTTGACAAGTGCCAGCCTCCATTTTATTGGCAGAAGCAAAACAGTGTTTAGTCTATTTTCCGTATGATACGCAGGTAAATATTGTGGGCAAATGAAACGCACTAGCATGGTTGAACATTTTATGAACAAGCCAAATCTAAACCCAACGAACTGTGAGTATGCGTAACTTCTGTGTTGCCGTTTTTTTTTCTTGCAAACAGTGAAGGCATCTGTTCACGACGCGACGTTCTTCAAATGTTTGCTATTCGATCTCGATAAAGACGATTTTGTAATTCCATTCAGTAGAACAGAAAACAGAACTTACACTCGCTGGATATACAAAAAAACAACCGACACAAAGGAAAATAGCACATAATTGTACCAACAATAAACAAAACCCACACATTCACATTTTTTTGCTGTTCGTTTGTTGTTTATTCTGTCTTTTATTAATAGTATGACGGGTTTGATTGTGTTAGTTTGTTAAAAAAAAGTTTACTTTATAATGTTTGCAGGATTATATTACTTATTAGTTCAATGATGTACGGGAAAAATATTGAGAAAACTGAGGGTTGCTTATATGTATAAATATGTATAAATATTTTCAATGGAGGCGCCTAGTACCTGAATGTACTCGAACCATGCGGAATGGTAATTTATCAAAATGTCTCTCTCAAGCATAAAGTGAAAGATTTCTTCATGTCCATTTTATTATCTGATGCTATTGTTCGTACTTTGATATGTAATTATCATTTTTTTAATTTTTTTCCTTTTTTCAATTGTTTTATCGCTCAAGCAGCACCATTTAGCTTTTACTGCTTGTAATAATATAAAATATTTTCTTTTTTTTGTCTATTCCTGTTTGGAGCATGTGTTTTGCCTGTTTTATGGTAATCTGGAATGTAATTTCAAAATTGACACACTTAATGGGCCAATTCCATTCGCTAGTGGTTGTCTAATCGCTTCACTCATGCTAATAATCGTGCACTCGTGCTATTGGAACTGCCGTGCGTTGGAATATAATTAAATTATTAATCGTCACCAGCAGAAGATGGAGAATGAGATAGTGTGAGCGCTCTGAACGAAGGAAAAAAAGGCGCGGATCTGTTATGTGGGGGGAAAGAAAGTAACGTAAAAAAAAGCTATACAGAATATCCTTGCCTTGACACGGTGCCCATGAGTGTGAGCTTCGTAAACCGTTCGTCTATGGTTGGGCAGGCGCGCTAGAAACCGTTGCATAACTTCATCGGTACCCGAAGCGCGTTGGCGATGATTCGGGACGCAGAAACATAAACAGTGTACGGTTCGAGCGAATCGGTCCAGATGTGACCAAGTGCTTGGTAGAAGCTGGTGCTGGTGTTTGGTGAAGCGCGCGAAGCTGATAAAGCAAAGGTAAGCTGGTTAGTTGTGCTGAGTATGCAAGTGGTGTGCTTGCTCCCCCAATCAACATGCAACAATGACATCAATCATACAATCATACAAGCGCAAAAAAATAGGAACAATTTCTGTAAGATCTGACAGTGGCAAACTTTAGTTGATCTAGTGCGTCTAATATCGTGAAAAACTAAAAGCCCAAAGTACTTCTGCTAGTAAGGTACAAAACAAGTTTTACAAATCCTCAATTCGTGGTTAGTTTTTATAAGGAGTTTCCAGCAGTGAGCGATAAATTATCGTACAAGCGCACGCGTATTGCCGCAAAGCTCAACGTAGAAGAAAAGGCATCCAAAAGAAAAATTCATTTATATCGCGCTATACGTCTGTAGAAATATTTGTGTCATTTATCGTACAATTTAATGTCCCCTTTCAAGTACAGCTTTAATTAGGTTATTTAAAAAATATAAAAGAACTCTTAATATCTTTGCAATATCACACACAAACGAAAACAAATAGAAAAGCCACGAGCAACTCCCTCGCTGTTTCACGGTGTGAAAAGCTGTCAGGGGAATCTATTACAGAAAATCAATATTTCCCTACACCGAATTTCTACTGTGTGTTTCAAACTGTTTAATATACACATGTACACACATCGACACCCTTATTCTATCTTTTACGCGAAAGATAGATTTGATTACCAAGGTTTGCCCAATTCTTGTTGAGTAACTCCGCTCGAAATCTTCTTCACCGTCACTTACGTCAGCTTCAAACCATGGCGTGCCCTTTTGCGAAGCACACCTCGAGTGAACAGTTCCAGCGCCAACCATCAATTGCTGAGGCGCACAACTGGAATCTGGATGAGGACCTCAGCGAAATACCGGGCGATGCGCTTACGCTCACGCATCTTAACGCTGCGATACAGCTGCTGACTGCACCATCGGTAATTAACCCTTTCGGACGAAAAGCTGATTTACCAAAGACTCCATAAAAACCTTTTTCTTTCCTTTTTTGCAAATTTCAGATCGACAATGTCCACGAGGCACTGATGTCACTGATCAGCAAATACAGCAACAGGTGGCCGGGACTGTCAAAACTGTAAGTGCGCGTTATGGGCTAAACGAGTTATTGATTGCATACGATTGCTTATTTCTACGCATCTTCTCATCATACAGGAAAAGTGAACGTTCCGAGTTGTCGATCTATCCGCATTACGACTACCTTGCCGACATTCAGGACAATTTGACGCAGATTGATGGTGAGTGTGTGTGTGTGTGTTTTGGGCAAGAAAAAATATAATTGGAATATAACATTTTGCTTTAACATCCGTCTCCACAGAGTCCGCTGTGTCGGAGATACTGGTACATCTCGGTGAGGAACTCATCCAGACGGCATGTGTCGGTGTAATCGAGCGTGCGTTCAAGTGTCTCGGTTCGGATCTGCAAGAGTTCTTAGGATCTCTGGACGGTGTGTACGATGTGTTGAAGCTGCAGGAGGAAGACATCTCCGACACCGGGTTTGTGTGTGCCGGTGAGGGAGAACTTATCTTTACCTCCGAGCGACCGGTATTGGCCTGGCTGTTGCTCGGCTGTCTGCGCGCTCTGAGCCGGCTGCTGTTTAACTGCGAGCCGGAGATTGAGCTGGAACCGTTGCCGGGTGATACGCCCCGGTACCGCTACCTGCTGCGGGTGGACGAACCGGTGCAGGAAATATTGGACCGGCGCGGTCCGGCCGACATTGTTTCGGGCGATGCGCGCGACCTGAAGGTGAGCAATCACTTTTTCTGCGATGCCTTCCCGTGGCACTTCATCATGGACGAGCAGCTGCGCCTGGTGCAGATGGGATCGGCCTTTAGCCGGCTGTTTAAGGGGCATGTCGGGGCCGGTACGGCTGGGCTGTGCGCCAGCACCGTATTTCGCTTCAAGCGACCGCGCGGTCTGCAGCTACACTTTCGTGAAATAGTGCGCCGCACCAACACACCGTTCATGATTTCGCTCCGTGCACCACCGGGACGGCCCGACTTCTTTGCCAAGGGTCTTGAGATTAAGGGGCAGATGGTGTTCTGTCCGGAGTCGAACGCGCTGCTGTTTGTTGGTTCACCGTTTCTCGATGGGCTGGAGGGATTGACCTGTAATGGGCTGTTCATATCGGACATTCCGCTGCACGATG
This sequence comes from Anopheles funestus, assembly GCF_943734845.2. Taxonomy (NCBI): domain Eukaryota; kingdom Metazoa; phylum Arthropoda; class Insecta; order Diptera; family Culicidae; genus Anopheles; species Anopheles funestus. The sequence goes on along the minus strand of NC_064597.1, from coordinate 7,642,408 downwards.
CGACGCGTGAGGTAATACTGGTCGGTGAGCAGGCCCGTGCCCAGGATGGGTTGCGGCGCCGCATGGACAAGCTGAAGAGCTCGATCGAGGAAGCGAATGCGGCCGTCATCAAGGAGCGTAAGAAAAACGTGAGTCTGCTGCAGCTGATCTTCCCAGCGGAAATAGCCGAACGGTTGTGGCTCGGTGCCCAGATCGATGCCAAGACGTACCCGGAGGTAACGATGCTGTTCAGCGACATCGTCGGCTTTACGAGCATCTGCTCACGGGCGACACCGTTCATGGTGATCAACATGCTGGAGAATCTGTACAAACACTTTGACGAGCTGTGCGGATTCTTCGACGTGTACAAGGTGGAAACGATCGGCGATGCGTACTGTGTGGCAAGCGGGCTGCATCGGGCCAGCATCTACGACGCACACAAGGTCGCCTGGATGGCACTGCGGATGATTGAAACCTGCACGCTCTACAACACGCACGATGGTCAACACATCAAGGTGAGTTAAAGGTAACAGCTTGTTTTCGTTGGAGTTTAAGGTGTTTGTTCGCTTTGCAGATGCGCATCGGTATCCATACCGGTACGGTACTGGCCGGTGTGGTTGGACGCAAGATGCCACGGTACTGTCTGTTCGGTCACAATGTAACGATCGCGAACAAGTTCGAGTCCGGTAGCGAGGCTTGCAAGATTAACATTAGCCCAACAACGCGCGAATGGTTGGTAAAGCATCCGGACTTTGATTTTCAGCTAAATGCACGTGATGCGTCCTACATGCCGAAGGAGTTTACCGACTCGAAGGGTTTGACGTGCTACTTCCTGGAGGGTTACAAGCATCCGACGCTCAGTAATGATCGTCCGCTGCAGGAACACATCGAGGAGGCGATGCGACAGACGCTACAGGATACGGCCGAAACCATCACGCTCGAGGTTGCCGCCCAGTAGAGGAAACGCTGGCAGAGAGCATGATGGGAACACGATTCGATGATAGATTAATGCCTCCGTATTACGCAGAATGTATTAATGTTAGTAGATGTTAAACCAGGTACCGGTAGCGGTACCATCCCAGCCGGTCCAGTAATGCATACACTGTTTGTAACCATTTCCACTAACCCAACTTCTCCTAGGCATCAAACAGCCGCTAAAGAAATCAAATAAAGCGTTACCATCCTCAACCCATACGGCTAGCGAACGCCATCCCAAAAACACACACATTCTATCACCCTCGTTGAAGGTGTTATTACATTAAGAGACAAACTCTTTAGAGCGCCTTACTCAGAGATATGCCAAATAAAAGATATTCGGTGGGTTTCAAGCTAGGGGGCAGTATTCGATGTGAAATGTATACACATTTGTTTGTTTTTTTTCGTACATTGTTCAATGCCAGTCTGATGCGGTTGCATACGATGAATAGATGTTTTTTTTAAGTCTCTGTTGTGAGCTCACCTCACAAGTAGTTTATACCGCTTACTATTGTCAGTAATAAATTATAGTGGGTAATTGCTTTTTTTTTCTTCTTCTCCCCTTCAGTTCCATTACTAATACCAATTTCCGAACGATAAAAATGATTTGTATTAAGTTTTAGGACGCAGTAATGTTGAGTTTGCCATCCGCACGCAATACCAAGAGGTTCAGTGTATCCTTAAACACGATCGTTGTGTTTCGAGCCAGGTCATTAGCCCCGTAAGTAATACACCAAATTATCAAGCCCTTTCACCCCCTTTATGATAAGGTTGTTTTCTCACTCTCTCTACACCCTCTTTACAGTTATTACCAGCGAGCTCGCTGGTCCTGGAAAATATGCTAATGTGGGCTGTGAATTCTGATTGCCTTCGCGCGATCTCGTACGACTTGACCTTCGACGTTCGTCGGACGGTACCGATAGCGACGAGTGCCGCTTATCGTCCCCAAAACCAGCGTTTCTTCGCGTGAAACAATTCCTGCAGTACGCATAAGGTGAGTGCCACGAAGATGCCGTAAAGATGAAGCGAAACCTGCGAAGCGCATTTTGCTTTTGTTCCCATGTGTAATTGAATTTATTCGCCAGATGGCTTGCAAAACGACGCCCGGTCAATTGTAAGGAGTTGTGTTAAAGTTGATAAGCGTCGCAAATCGTTGTTTGATGGTCGCAGGGCGCGAAAGAACGCTTCCAGGTTTGCCGTATTGATACTGGGTGTTCTCTGATTGGGCGGAGTTCTTGAAAGTACTAGACTTTGGTCAGAACTAAGTTAGCAATACTGGTACAGGTAGTTGAGATGTCTTTTTTATGAGGTTTTCGAAGTATTTCTCAGGTCACCAGACAGGTACGCTTGGACCATAACATCCAGGAACATGACGCATTACGGTTAACTTTGCTTTGTTTAGTTAGGCAGAAGATATAGACATTCTAACGAACCGAATGCACTTAACTAACCAGTGTAGCAATTTATTTCTTGCTGGAACATTACTGTACCACGCAATCGAACGAAAGACACCGCACGGTAACGCTCCGTAACGATAATTCTACCAACAAGCCGGAAACGATTGTGTCGATTATGTGTCGGTGCCGGTAGTAACTTCGCCGCCCAACAAAAACCATTGGAAGACCTTGAGCTCATTTCGTTCCTTCCATCGAGCAGATGGCTCGACAGCGCAACGTTCGACATTTAACCGATATTCTTACGCAGATATAAAATGGAACCAATTCTGATAAGTCCCAGACAGTGGGCTGAAGTGACTTACCACGAGCGATACTTGGTACGCGCTACACACGGCAGGCGAAGCAGTACAAAACGGTGCGCAAGGATGAAAACACTATTGCTTACCGTATCGTTGTTCGTAATGGTAGGACACTGTACAGCTTTCCGGATCTAGCGCCGCGTGGGTGTTTTTGGGTATGGTTTTGACCTGTTCCAATATTTTAGACACAAGGGGCGTACGTCGTGCGGACATTCGCGGATGCGTCGCGGTATAAGGATGAGTGTGTGAAGCAGTACGCCGTACGGGGCAGCTCATTGATCGACTACATGCGGCAGGTATCGTTACATACGGATGATGATGATAGTCGCTGGTGTATCGTACGATGTATACTGCACAAATCGGAGTTACTGGAGATAGCGCAAAGTGATACGCTGCACGAGGAGAACGTTCATGCGCAGATGCAGTACAGCAATGCGATCGTGGAGGATCCGGAGGATATACGCAGCGAGACGAACCGATGTCTGCAGGAACCGATAGTGACCGGTGACGGTTGTCTACGGGCGTACACATTCTTTGCCTGCATCCAGAGCACGGAGTATGACTTATTTTGAACACAGTGCTTCCTGCTCCTCCTGTTCGGCAGTGCGGCACTGTCCGGTGTATTAATTACAGCGTTAATAAATAATCTTGCCCCGACCGGAGAGGTCATGTTGACAGGTCACTTCCTTTCGTTTCTCCCGCATGCCTTATTATCACACCACACCAAACGTTGCTATCAGTGCCCGGTGGCGGGTGTTTCTAGCTTCGGGCGTACATGTCACCATTGGTTCATTATCAGACGTGTGCACTGGCATGATCGGAGCAGATCAGCTGATCAAGCAGCAATGTGGGGCCTTGGTGGTGTCCGGCAACAATTCACTTATCTTCCCCGAAACCCGGCGCAAGCACGGTCCACACGGCGCGGACGGGATCATCAATTGGATCCCGTCCGCACTGGGTCTGGGACATAATCAAATGAAATGTTTCCACTTCGGCAAAAGCAATCAGAGAATGTAAGCGTAAATACGGTTGAAGCCGGGTGGATAAAGCGACCACCAATGAGGGTCAATGTACAGCGCACCCATAGGCGTCGACGAAACGTCGTGAGCTATCAAGTAAATAAGTGGAGCAAATCAATCCCCCGCTACGGGGTGGTGTTTGCTGATTGTCTGGATGATCTTGCTGCTAGCGGCATTATAAAAGCCGCTAGACTGACCAAGCGTAACCATCAGTCCGTGTGCTTGCCCATACCCGGAAGGTTAGGTGTTGCAGCATTCACATACACGAGCAGACGAAACCTCTTCGCCCTATCAAAACAAAGATGCTGAAGTTTGTGGTTGCAGTTCTGGCGCTGGCCGCAATGGTAAGTAAAGGTGTAGTCGCGTCTGCGACGGTGAAGTTTCACGGGCGCGGTTTTACTTAACGCAAGGCACTCTTTTATCTGCCCCGAAAAACAACAGGTGAGCGCTGAGTTCGTGGTGCAGACGCGCGACGATCTGCTGAAGTATCGTGCCGAGTGCGTCCAGTCGCTCAGCGTTTCGGACGAGCTGGTGGAGCAGTACAAATCGTGGAACTTCCCGGAGGATGATACCACCCAATGCTACATCAAGTGTATCTTCAACAAGATGCAGCTATTCGACGATACGAACGGCCCGATCGTAGACAATCTGGTGGTGCAGCTGGCGCACGGTCGCGATGTCGATGAGGTGCGTGCCGAGATCGTCAAGTGTGCCGGTACCAACACCGACGGTAACGTGTGCCACTGGGCGTACCGAGGCTTCCAGTGCTTCCAGAAGAACAACCTGTCGCTGATCAAGGCGAGCGTGAAGAAGGATTAGACGCTTGTACACTAAAACCGCACGGCATACGTATATGGCCCCGGTTTCTGGTGGAAATGGTGATTCGGAACGGAATAAAGTGATCTTTGCAAGCATATGTTAACATTCCAGTGCCAGTCGCTACTATCAACCTAATGGGAAGTTAACGCTTCCTTCCAAATCTACACACCGCCAAAAGGGAAGACCTGTCGCGAATTCGACAGAGTTGGAGTTAGGGGTGAAGACACAAATGCAATCTTCTGCTTCTACCGTTGGCTACGGTTTAGGTGTGCTCTTTCTCTCTCCCTCTCTCTCTCTCTCTCTCTCTCTGGTTGATGAAACTGAATACACCATTCATCAGGGACGGCATATAAGCTGTGTCATGGTTTCGCAGCAAAGAAGCGCTGCGTATAACTATCACCATAGCAACACCAATAAACAGTATGTCCTCTGGAGCACCGTTTTGGAGGACGCACAGTGAACAAAGAACCCGCGGCCAACAACAATAGCAACAACAGCAACACAGCAAAAATGCACCCTACCCTCCCCTTTAATAATCAACAAACAAAACAAAACAAAAATCAATCGCTCCGGATGGTCACGGTGAGTTTTTGCCAGTCGCAAGTAATGGCCAACACGAATTCGTGCAAAGTTCGGTACCATAAGTCCGTCCGTGCGTCCGTGTACCACGATTAGTGTGTAAAACTTCCCCGGGCGGAAGCACCTTCACCCACAGCATTTACCGCGCAGAAACCCTTCATGGCGACTTCTTCAAAATTTTGCTGAATTGCTGTGAGTTTCGTTTTTCCAGTTTCGGTATCGTGCCTTAGGAAAACTGCCCCTTTTTTTTGGTGTCCGTATATCCTCGGCCCCCCCCCCCCCGTCCCCCGTCGAACACGTCCCGATGACTTGCTGCCTTTTTGGGGGCTGTTTTAAAGTCGCGGCACTCTGATGACACCGTCACAGCGACAATTATACTGGCGAAGAACTGTACCCCATTATACACAAAGAATGGGAAGGTGATTTTTTTTCTCGTGATAATGTTTGCCCTGAGGATACAAAATGCAAATTACACTGGCTGAAGTTTTTGCCGCAGAGTTTTACGTTACGGCCAAGGATTGAAACATTTGATTGTGTGTTGTTTTTGGGGGGGTGATTGCTTTAACCCCGTATCTTCACAGTGTGAGCAGCAGGGAACGCGACCAAACGTTTGTTTTCGGGGCAATGTCGATCACCAGTTTTGCCCGTTGATAAGCGGAAATGATCAGAACGGGTGGAGGGGATAGAGGGGGGGGGGGAAGAACGTTTAAAGTTGCTGAAAAGTTTGACGTGTGCACGCCGGGTACGGGGATATCTGCTCGGTGCTACTACTAACAGACGCCAATAGAGTCCTACCTTCAGCTGTCGGAGAAGGTTAGACCGTGCTCGGGCCTTATCAATGAGTCCGACATTCTGGCAAGGTGTGTGAGGAATGCTTTCAACACCGTTTGACGCTCGGTATTGATTGACACCAAATTTTTCTGGTGAGCCCCTAGTCTCCGTTCGGTGTACGTGGTCCGTTTCACTGTGTTTCGCTGGCAATTATAACCAACTGCGGGCACTTCGTTTACTTCACCTCTTCGTCTACAATGACCCAAACGAATTTTCCACCATTTTTTTTAGCAAAAACAAAATGAAAGAATGTTGAATCTGAAAAACATTTCGCAAACATGCGAAACTATACATTTTTTATTTCTAAAACACGAACTGAAGTTAAAAATTTTATTCAACGCATCGAAGATTTGCTGTGGCAAAATGTAAAGTATAATATCTAGTCCGAGTATGGATTCAAATCTCTTCATTGGTTCGCCTACGTCGTATAATTAGCACTTATTACGTTTTTTATGGATGCATAATTCAAATTATATATAATCTTCTATTAGGCTTTGGTAGACAGAAGTCAACCTCGATGAACCTACATTGAAAAAAAAAATTCTATAATATTTGGAAATTAAGAAACGATGTTAAACATAACAAATAGGATTAAAGCAACTCAGGACGTTTGTTATAAAAAAAATTAAAAAAAGGCTTAATAAACTTTTTCAGTTTCCGTACATGCTCCATGCTCCTCGTTCCGTTGTTAACCGTTGGAAATTCAAAAGGAGAATTGGGGTTTAAAAAAAACAAGACTTGAACTCGGACCGTTGGCCATAAACAAGAACTAAACACACACACATACAGTGCAAAGTATCGGTTGCTAACGCCATCCTTCGACCCGAATAAGGGCCGAACGAACGAACCAGCTGGTGCAGTGAACCCAACAGAAATAAAACGACACAAACCCGAAGAAAGGAAACGCTTGGAAACGATGAGCAGAAAACAGCCGAAGGATGGTGGCGGTGGAGCGGGTCGGTCGGTGGCGGCTACGTTCAACAGCAACACCAAGGGAGGGGCAATGATAATGAAAAGCGTATCCATCTTTCTGGCCAGTGGTAGGCGAGCCTCGGCCCAGTCGAGAGATCCGGCCGGGAACGGTCCCAGCAGTGCTCATCAGCCGCGGGCCGATTCGCACTCGAAGGATCAGAACAGTACGGGCACGGCACGTACCGCGATCTCGCGCGATAACAGACGCATTCTGGCCAGGATGGACGAACTGAACGGCAAGCTGAACCCGAAGATGTTGGAGATGTATAAGCGCCGGACACATTTTTCCAAGTAAGTGATTTAGATACGTTACTAAGCGTTGGTGTATTGCAATACTTACGTGTTATCCTTACCAAAAACGTCTGTAATAGCGTGTCTTCAAGATTATGAGAAGAAAGAACCAAGTGTGAAGTATTGAAGAATCAGACAACTACCTAAGGGCTTTAGACTATATTAAGAATTTTGTGTCTGGAAGAAATCTAAAAAAAAGCACCGATAACAAAAAGTCTGAGGACTGCAAAAGATGACCATCAATCGTATAACCGTCGTGGTGATACTAATTTGTCACTCAGGTCTTGGTAATCTCCAACAACATCGACAACTAGTCGTCTCCAACAACATCGTTTTCCGCTAGATGCTTTCATTTATAACTTAAACACGGTAACGTCCTCCGGTATAGTATTGATTGTATCTAGCGGAGTCTTTAATTGGTTTGGCAAACAAACTGCACCACTCGAGGTACACACCTCCACGAGGTGGAGGTCGTTATGTCGGACAAATTCTACTACCTGTTCCATCAAATCCAATCCCCCAAAAAAACGCGTGGTATCATTAAAAGCATGGCATGATTTACTAGTCAAGTCCGAACGTATGTTGAGCATGATTTGGATGTGTTCCGTATCTCATCGCCGGGTCGTCAAAAAACGTATGTTAGTACACGGGTGCCTATTTGTGTGGTGCCTGTACCCCCGTGTAAAGGGTACCATTTGGGTAGGGCAAAGAAAATGCATAAATTTTCTCGTTATTGATTTGTTTATCATTTATGATTCGATACAACATCGATGGTCCTTTTTTATCGTGGTACGGACTCAACCCGTGACATGCAATACACATGGATGTAGTTTTTTTTCTCTCCTGGGGGACATTTTCGTGTGTCTTTTGGTGATGGGTTTGCAATTCTACTGCTCCATAGAAAAGATATTCTAACATGGAGAACAATCATCGTGCCAGGACCGTTCCGATGAAGGTACAGTCGTGGATGTCGTGTGAGTTAATTTGCTCCATTATTGCACGCTAGGCTACTGAGACTTGGAATATTGTTTAGTGTTCTGCAGAAATGCACCTGTTCTGGGTTTGTAGTACATCCAGACGAGTCTCTGTGTCTATTGTGTCTGTGGAGGACCTGTGAGGAGCCTAATGGTAAGACTGATCGTTATGAGGAGAAGGTGATCTTAGAGATCTGATATTTGTACACAATCAGGTCTATTTCAAAGTAGACATTACATGTATCTAAAGTAATATAAGAGAGTTCTGTTAAAACCAAACCGAATCTTCAACAAAATATCATCCGTTTCGTTACAGAGTGGAGGTGGAGGCGCTGTGTAAAATCTACCGCAAGCTGGTAGCCAACGCTAGCATGAACTCGAAGGCACTCGCCGCTAGCAATCCTGGTGTGATAGCGAAAGCTGGATCCTCCATGGACGGCATTGATCGGTCCGTGTTCCGCGAGCTGCTCCACAGCACCTTCGACATCGTGACGGAGGAAACACTGATGGAGCGTATCTTCTGCGCGTGGGAGAAAGGTTACGAGGGATTGCCGATTCGTCTCGAGGGTTGGTTGATGGGACTGTCGACCTTTTTGAAAGGTTCACAGGCCGAAAAAACGGCCTTCTGCTTTCGTGTGTACGATCTGAACAGTGACGGGTTTATCACGAAGGACGAAATGTTCGCACTGTTGCGCAACTGTCTGATCAAGCAGCCGCAGGACGAAGATCCGGACGAGGGCGTTAAGGATCTGGTGGAGATTGCATTGCGCAAACTGGACATGGACAAGGATGGAAAGGTAAGAACGATGGTCGCAGTTGGATTTGAGGAGTAATCAACCGTGTCCTGTGTCTTCCATCGGGACAGATCTCATTCCAGGATTACCAGGAAGCGATCGCCGAGGAACCACTACTGCTGGAAGCGTTCGGTCAATGTTTACCGTCGGATCGTGCCACGATGTCCTTTCTCTCGACACTGCAAGCGTAAATGTTACACTCATTACTGTATACATGTTTTCTTCTTCAAAACCATTAGCTCCAACCATTTCCTTGAGCCTTGAGTGTGTGTGTGCTACTCCCCCTCCAAAGGAAAAGCCACAGAATGTCGTACAGGAGCAGCAAATCCTTTATCCACAAACACATAAACCAAATTTTGGATTTGGTAAAAACCAAAAACACACATACATCCACACATACATACAAACATTACACAGGGTAACCCATCCACCTAGGATCGAGGTAAAAGCAAGCTCCACGAGCAAACAAACCATAACAATCTTTTTGCCTTTTTTCTAGCCCGCTATCCCCTTTGTGTTGCCCAAACCCCATCGCTCTGCCAATGTGTGTTACCGTATCGACCAACCGTTTGGTTTGGTTTCCAGAAAAAAAACACTTTTCCCCCATTTTTAGCATGTGAATGTTTCTTTCGTCCTGCTTCTCGCTAGTCGTTCAGCTTTAACTTTTGCTCATTTCCTTCTTGCTGTTACGGTTCGGCCTGTCATTATCTGTTTTTTTCACGACGCTATATTGACGCTATAAAACGCGTGGAAAGACATTTCTTACGCCAGAGATAGTCGTCGCGGAAAACGAGCAAGTTGTTGTTTTTTTTGAGTTTGGCTAAATTTGTTTTATGTTGGAATGTGGCACACCCACGAACTCCCAAAATGTTGGACTTGTTGCGTATACACTGTATATATGTATATACAAGAAGTTATTGATGATAAATGTTGGTTTTGGTTCCTATTTAGCAAGTCCTCAGATCGTTTGTGGCATGTTTAAATGATGAATGCGTCTTTTGGAAAGTCTCTTTTCTGCATGATGTTTAATATCCACAAGTACGCCTACTGTAAATATCGCTTCTGGCAGTCTGAATGAACAGTTTTAGTATACATAATGCTCTTCCCGTCATCTTACCTCTGTGTACATAGTTATCTGTCATCGTTTTTGTTTGTACAAATCTAATCCCAAACTTTATTGACGATTTGTGCAGTACACTACCCATTTGTTCATGGTTCACCGTTCACTGTTTCACAACTCCAAGATCACACGGAAACGAAAGGGGGAAAATGAACACCTACCCACTTATGTTTTGTGTAAATATGAAGCTATTAAAAGAATTGTGTGATATTTACTCTCACAGCGCTACTCTCTACTACCAAAAAACCACTAGCTGCCACTAGTGCGCAATGTGACACTATATATCTGTTGCCCACTGTCCACTGACTTTAGAGCTGTCAGTACCTTTTCTGCCAGTATCATAACGTCTACGCTACGATGCGCACCTGCTCCTCACACAAAAAAAAACCACTTATACCTGCTAATTACCGCGTTTCAAAATACGTCACTTATTGGGGATTTTCTCTCTGTTTTCTACTTCGCTTTTAATCGTACGCAAAACAACTGCAGACAAGAAGATTCCAACTAGAAGTCACCGGCGGCAATCCCCGACGACCGTGCCAAGTGCTGCAAAGCAGGAAGCTCTCTCTATCGAAACCGGATAAAGCTGCCAGCCCCAAACAGTCGAGTGTCGAATGGAAAATAAATAATAAACGAAGGTAAAGCACCCTAACTGGGGACACCACCTCCTGTACCTGCGGGTATTTGAGTGCACTAACTCCCGCAGACAACCTGTATTAATTACATTTCATGTTTTCTTGCTTTCCAGGGTGACACCATGGTTGGGTCTTGATTTTGGACACTATGAAACCTGGTTTTGCCGCTGCTCATTTCGAAGAGGGCCTGCCGAGCTCGGAATAAACAGGTCAAATGCTGCCCCGGAAGATGTGTGGTGTTGTCACCGAGCGGCTTCTTCAGCGGGTCCGACCGGCCTTGGGCACCACTCAGCACGTTTCAAAATCGCGTTGCGCATCGCTTAAAGTGCTTTTAGCCGAAGGTCGCGCATGTAGTAGGTCGGTTCCGTATCCGGCAGGCGCGTTCCGATTTGCACTATCTGGCTTTTATTCCAACCAAAAAAAACACAACAACAAAATATTGTACAGTGACGCAAAACGCACTTCTAAAACAACCATGCTTGATCGCGGATTGGTTTAGACGAACAAAATTTGGAACGGTTTAGAAATTGAAGTATAGTAGCGATAACGCACCGAGAGGAACCTTGCGCTAATTTGTTGGATGCGTAAAAATGCTAAATTGTAGATAATTAGTCGAACGCCAAAATACAGAAACTTATGCAAGTCCGACGGGTAAATCCTTACTAAGCTCTTGCTTTCGTTAGAATGTAAAACCCCCATACCTGGATTAGAAATAAGCAACAATTGTTTTCCGAGTGTTAAACATAGTACAACCGATTTATCTAGTTTGTAAGTAGCTTTGACGTCATTTAGCAGAATGTGTTACTAGTTTCAGTGTAGTAGTTGGGAGCGTAATATGAATGCATACGTAGTATAACTCTGAAGATGTTGTTTTATAGCGATTACTTAAAATAAATTAGCTTTGATAGTAGATGACAACACGGTTTTTGTTATGTCTGCGAGGCACTTCAGACGGCAACTAATATAAGTTCAAATAAAATCAATATTGTTCCGTGAATTTGCAATAAAATTCCTTTCATCGTACATTGCATTTTTAGATAATATTACAAATTAAAAAAAATTAAAATTTGAAAGAAAAATTTGAATATAAACGCTTGCTTTAATGAGTCCTTTATAGAGGAGGAAACAAGTAAGTATTCGGAGTTCTGTGGAAAGAATTAAAGCCGTTCGTTAATTATATTATGTAGTTTTACTAGGAAGTACTTTATTTAAACAACCATTTTCATATTTTACATTTTCTATTCACGCATCAATTATGGAGCATACCTAATGCGTGACATTGAAAATTTTTTGTTCGACCTTCATTCACGATCGAACCAGCCGGTTGAGTGGCGAATTGAGACGGAAATGTTACTCCATAACCAAAGAATCGGTTTTATTAGTATTGGAGAATGATTTTTCTGTAACACCAAGAGAGTATCCAATAAAGGAGGTAACCTATTCGGTTTAACGGGTAATAATCCGCATGAAAGAGAAAATAATCCGCCACATGCGGGAGAGAGACCGCTAAGTGATGCGCTAAGCAGGGGCAATGGTAGCGATAACACGTCAAGCTCCTTGGTAGGATGCTCTCTTGGCGTTGAGAAACTACCGATCACTCATACTTTATCATCTCGGCCAGAAGGTAGAAGAGAATGTTACTCCACAGGTGTAAAGAATTGGTTTTATTAGTATTGGAGAATCGGTTTTGTACAACACCAAGAGAGCATCCACGGAAGCAGGTAACCTATTCGGATGGAGGGGAAATAATCTACATGAGAAAGAAATTAATCCGCCACATGCGAGAAAGAGACCGCTAAATGGGGCTCTAAGCTGCAAACCAGAAAACCGCACGTTTTCTGCGACGAAATCCTGAGAGAGCTGCCAAAATTATTCATCCGAAATAACAAGAGAGCATCCTACTAAGAGGTAACATTAACTGCGGTTCGATCCAGCCGCGAGCGACATTCTCTTCTCTCCTCTAGTAGCCGTTCTAATCCATCGTATAGTTATTCTTTTCCCACATGTTATCAATGACCATGGTGTGAGATGATCTAGTATTGGTAATCGATAATATGAGTTCACCGGATGAAGGGGAAATAACCTTCCATCTCTTTTAATCCAATCGATCAATACTAAAGGATCTAAAACTGGCATCAATCATAACGTGCGAGAAAGGAACGGCTATATGTTGCACTAAGCTGGGGAAATTATAGCTTATGCTGCTATAGGATACTCTTTTATAGGATACTGTCTTATTATTTCATATGTTGCAATAAAAACTTTCGTTAAATATTTAAATGAAATCTTTCATGAATTATTTTAAGGCAATTTGCATGAAATATTTCGCTGAAATGATTTATAACAAATTTTATGGTTAACTCGTTTATGGGATGCTCTCTTGGTGTTGAGAAATAATTTTTCGTTATATTAAGCGGTCGGTCGCTCGTGCCAAATTTCGACCATAGTTTCAAACCATAGATAATGCTGTCTCTTTTGTTGGATACTGTCTCGTTATTTCGGATGATAATTTTGGCAGCTCTTTCAGGATTTTGTCGCAGAAAACGAGCGATTTTTGGCGTTTGAAACAACAAGAGAGCATCCTACAAAGGAGGTAGACGTGTTATAGCTACTATTGCCCCAGCTTAGCGCATCACTTAGTGGTCTCTCTCCCGCATGTGGTAGATTATTTTCTCTCTCATGTGGATCATTTCCCCTCCATCCGAATAGGTTACCTGCTTCCAATACTAATAAAACCGATTCTTCAACTGCTATGGAGTAACGTTCTAGCTGAGATAAAATAGTATGAGTGATCGGTAATTTCTCAACTCCAAGAGAGCATCCTTCAAAGGAGGTAGAGGTGGAATGACTATCAGTTCCTCAGCTTAGCGCTTCATTTAGCGGTCTCTCTCCCGCATGTGGCGGATTATTTTCTCTCTCATGTGGATTATTTCCCCTATATCCGAATAGACTACCGGCTTCCATGGATGCTCTCTTGGTGTTGTAGAAAACCGATTCTCCAATACTAATAAAAATGATTCTTTACACCTATGCAGAAACATTCTTTTCTACCTTCTAGCCGAGATTAAGTAGAACGGGTGATCGATAGATTCTCAACACCAAGAGAGAATCCTTCTAACGAGGTATGATCAACTGGCACTTCCCTTCTTTACTACGTGTTCAGGCTACGACCTTACCTTTTTTGTGAAATTTAGCAAAATTTTATTAATGCGAATAAATTGGAATAAGTTTCTTTTCACTTAAATAGTGCTTTAAATTAAAAAAAGAATAAAAAATCAGAAAAAAATTTCAAAAAAATTTTCCACTCGAAAATTTCATAAGGCTTATCCCTTACGTTTTTTTGAGAAATTTTGCAAAAAAAATTAAATTGTTTTATTTTAATGCCAATGGGTTGCAATGAGTTTCTTTTCACTCTAATAATGCTTGAAATAAAAAAAGAGTGCAAAATAATAAAAAAATCAAAAAATTAAAAAAAAATGAAAATTTTCCTCATTTTTGCACCAAATTTTGCTTATAACTCGGTCGGTATCCAACGAATCGCCAATCTTTAACCTGTGGTCGATAGATGGCACCAATGGCTACATTTTCTTCTTGGACGGCCATGCCCTTAGATGTCTGTGCCAGAAGTTATTCGAGGAACCAAGTTCCTTACCCTGTTTGAGAAAATGTAAAATTTTCTTTATTTTTGCACCAAATTTTGGCTATAACTCGGTCGGTATCCAACGGATCGCCAATCTTTAACGTGTGGTCGATAGATGGCACCAATGGCTACATTTTCTTCTTGGACAGCCATGCCCTTAGATGTCTGTGCCAGAAGTTATTCGAGGAACCAAGTTCCATACCCTGTTTGAGAAAATGTAAAATTTTCCTCATTTTTGAGCAATGTAGCAAAAATTTTAAATGTGATATATTTTGATGGGAATTTGTTGGAATAAGTTTCTTTTCACTTAAATAGTGCTTTAAATTAAAAAAAGAATAAAAAATCAGAAAAAAATTTCAAAAAAATTTTCCACTCGAAAATTTCGTAAGGCTTACCCCTTACGATTTTTTGGGAAATTTTGCAAAAAAATTAAATTGTTTTATTTTAATGCCAATGGGTTGCAATGAGTTTCTTTTCACTCTAATAACGCTTGAATTAAAAAAAAAGAGTGAAAAATAATAAAAACATCAAAAAATTAAAAAAAAAAAGAAAATTTTCCTCAGTTTTGCACCAAGTTTTGCCTATAACTCGGTCGGTATCCAACGGATCGCCATTCTTTAACCTGTGGTCGATAGGCACCAATGGCTACATTTTCTTCTTGGACGGCCATGCCCTCAGATGTATGTGCCAGAAGTTATTCGAGGAACCAAGTTCCTTACCCTGTTTGAGAAAATGTAAAATTTTCCTCATTTTTGAGCAATGTAGCAAAAATTTATATATGTGATATATTTTAATGCAAATTTGTTGCAATACGTTTCTTTTCTCTCAAACAATGCTTTAAATTAAAAAAAGGATAAAAAAACGGAAAAAAATTTCAAAAAAATTTTCAACTCGAAAATTTCATAAGGCTTACCCCTTACGATTTTTTTGGGAAATTTTGCAAAAAAAATTAAATTGTTTTATTTTAATGCCAATGGGTTGCAATGAGTTTCTTTTCACTCTAATAATGCTTGAAATAAAAAAAAGAGTGAAAAATAATAAAAACATCAAAAAATTAAAAAAAAAAAAGAAAATTTTCCTCAGTTTTGCACCAAGTTTTGCCTATAACTCGGTCGGTATCCAACGGATCGCCATTCTCTAACCTGTGGTCGATAGGCACCAATGGCTACATTTTCTTCTTGGACGGCCATGCCCTCAGATGTATGTGCCAGAAGTTATTCGAGGAACCAAGTTCCTTACCCTGTTTGAGAAAATGTAAAATTTTCCTCATTATTTCTGCAACTCAGCAAAATTTATATATGTGATATATTTTAATGCAAATTTGTTGCAATACGTTTCTTTTCTCTCAAACAATGCTTTAAATTAAAAAAAGGATAAAAAAACGGAAAAAAATTTCAAAAAAATTTTCAACTCGAAAATTTCATAAGGCTTACCCCTTACGATTTTTTTGGGAAATTTTGCAAAAAAAATTAAATTGTTTTATTTTAATGCCAATGGGTTGCAATGAGTTTCTTTTCACTCTAATAATGCTTGAAATAAAAAAAAGAGTGAAAAATAATAAAAAAAATCAAAAAATTAAAAAAAACTGAAAATTTTCCTCATTTTTGCACCAAATTTTGCCTATAACTCGGTCGGTATCCAACGGATCGCCAATCTTTAACCTGTTGTCGATAGATGACAACAATGGCTACATTTTCTTCATGGACAGCCATGGCCTCAGATGTCTGTGCCATAAGTTATTCGAGGAACCAAGTTCCTTACCCTGTTTGAGAAAATGTAAAATTTTCTTCATTTTTGAGCAATGTAGCAAAATTTTTAAATGATATATTTTAATGGGAATTTGTTGCAATAAGTTTCTTTTTACTCAAACAATGCTTTAAATTAAAAAAAGGATAAAAAATCAGAAAAAAATTTCATAAAAATTTTCCACTCGAAAATTTCATAAGGCTTACCCCTTACGATTTTTTTGGGAAATTTTGCAAAAAAATTTAAATTGTTTTATTTTAATGCCAATTGGTTGCAATAAGTTTCTTTTCACTCAAATAATGCTTTAAATTAAAAAAATAGTAATAAATAGTAAAAAATTCTAAAAAATCGAAAATTTCATAAGGCTATAACCTTACTTTTTTTGGGAAATTTAAAAAAAATTATAAATTGATATATTTTAGCGCGAATTGGTTGAACTAAGTTTAATGTTTCCAGTGCCTGCCAAATCATCTATCGACTGACAGCCAGTTGGACGAACATTTTTAAAAAATTAAATATTGATGTAAATGTTGCGAAACGTCGTATTTAGAGAACATCTATTGGTGTATACGTTTTAAAATAGCGTTTGGCTTCATTTTATAACACATTTGTGTATAATTTGGCTT
The DNA here is from genome assembly GCF_943734845.2 of Anopheles funestus. NCBI lineage: Eukaryota > Metazoa > Arthropoda > Insecta > Diptera > Culicidae > Anopheles > Anopheles funestus. Next base: position 7,625,652 of record NC_064597.1, on the reverse strand, counting down.
TCATTACACACCTGCCTAAAACTGAAGCAGTAACCCTATTGCAAGGAAATGTTTCTTGAATTATTTTAAGGAAGAAATTATCTGTTCTGTTAGATGGTCTCTTGGTGTTGAAAAATCATTTTTCGATATTTTAAACCATCAAGGGATTCGGATCGAAAAATTAGTATTGAAGAAGGTGTTAGTACCTTTTCCACAGCTGAGCGCTCCATTTAACGGTCTCTCTCTCGCATGTGGCGGATTATTTTCTCTCTCATGTGGATTATTTCCCCTCCATCCGAATAGGTTACCTGCTTCCAATACTAATAAAACCGATTCTTCACCAGGTGTGGAGTAACGTTCTAGCTGAGATAAAATGGTATGGGTGATCGGTACTTTCTCAACACTAAGAGAGCATCCTATAAAAGCGGTAACATTAGCTATAATTTCCCCAGCTTAGTGCAACATATAGCCGTTCCTTTCTCGCACGTTATGATTGATGCCAGTTTTAGATCCTTTAGCATTGGTCAATTGGATTAAAAGAGAAGGAAGGTTATTTCCCCTTCATCCCATAAGCTCATACTATCGATTACCAATACTAGATCATCTTACACCATGGTCAATGATAACATGTGGGAAAAGAACAACTATACGAAGGATTAGTACGGCTACTAGAGGAGAGAAGAGAATGTCGCTCGCGGCTGGTTCGAACCGCAGTTAATGTTACCTCTTAGGATGTAGGATGTAGGATCCTCTCTTGTTATTTCGGATGTTTAATTTTGGCAGCTCTCACAGGATTTTGTCGCAGAAAACGAGCTTTTTTGGCGTTTAAAACAACGAGAGAGCATCCTTCAAAGTAGGTAGACGTTGTATCACTATCCGTTCCTCAGCTTAGAGCCTCACTTAGCGGTCTCTTTTCCGCATGTGGCAGATTATTTTCCCTTTCATGCGTTCAATTAAATATTTAAATGAAATCTTTCATGACATATTTTAAAGGAAGAACTTACCTCGTTTGTTATTGTTGTTTCAAATAATGAAACACGCTATTTTTTTTGGAAGATTTTTCCGCTAGCGACAATATTAAAAAGGTTTACAATCTTACCTACCGTGCCCTTAAGGGTCCTATGATTAAGACCGATCACAAACTGTACATAACCGCTCGTAACGGAAGTAACGGAACACGCAAATCAAACAGCAAATGTAACATTTACAACTCGATCGATTTCAAGTTGGCACAGTTAGAGCGATGGGGTTTTTGTTTCGCAAACTGTAGAACAGAAAATTTGAAGGATACTTTTGGAAAATGGGAAACCTTGTACCAGCAAGACATGCAACGCTAAACGCAACGGTTAAAAGAACATTTCGGTTTGTTTTTGTTTTGTTTTTTTTCCAAGATATTGAAAGGGTGAAGAGAAGCAAGCGATTTCCATTTTTTGCAGCTAATTACTACCATTTCCATTTTTACTGAAAGTGAACCTGCTCGCTCTAAAACTATTTCAAATCAAAAGCGTTGATTTCTTCTCTCGCATTTACCATTAATGTGCTACGAGGTACAGGCAATTTACCCCTTGACTCTGGCACTCGGCACATTTGAATGGTTGAGGTGAGACAAAAAACAATCAAAAGCATTAAAAAACCACCGTCCACAAGCTCATCCAGAACACGAAGAACAGCAACAAGCGCACGGACGACGAATTTTAACGTGCCGCGCGCGCGTTCACTTAATTGTTGGCCACGGCACACACAACGTGGACACACACGGTATGTTTTAGAGGTCAGCATAGGTTAGCTGAGGGGGATATTTTAATATAATGGTGTTGCCTCGGTTTTTGTGAGCTATCGAGGCCTATTCCTCTGTTTCGCCGTTTCTTTCTCCTTTTTTTTCACGCCCAACCATCCGTTTTTGGAGGCACAGCGCGCGTCTTGGCGGGTCTCCAGTGTGTGGAGAAGTGTGGAGATGGAATATCTCATGGTCGGAGCCGGCTTTTTTAGATTTCATGTGACACTGACCATTTACAGGCTCAATATGCCCGGTAGCATAACCTACAAACCGTCTAAACTTGATCTTGTTATCGGTGAGTTGTCTTGAGGAGGAGGAGGACGTGGAGGAGGAGGAGGAGGAGGATTTTTGCAAATATTTATCTACGCTTTCAGCAACAGATTCGCTGCTGAACAGATGGAGTTTGTTTTTGAGGTATTTTGAAGCTGGAGTTCGTCTTCACGATAGGATATTAAAAGAATTACAAGGGTTAGACATCTGAAGACTCTGAACAGTGTGTTAATGTCGATTATTGTAAGTACATGAAGTAAACGTTACAGTCAATACCATCAAGAACCACAAAACAGCTATTGACGGCTTGTCCATCAATAGCAAACACGGCACGCTCATGAATGTATCATGAACTCACCTGTTTTCTGATGCCATGTGTTCATTGCTCCACCATTAACGGTCTGCTCTACTGGTCTACCCGCGCACATACGCGATAGAGAATGGTGGGAGGACAAATTACGTAAAAAAAAAATAGTAATGTTAAACGAAGCTAACAACTATCAAACGGTGCGTCAGCGGTTGGTTGCACACTGGTCCGTGCAGTGGACAGAACCTCAGGAAAATGAACCCCAAGAACCCTTTTGCCGTAGATGAGCTGATTGATTGATTTAGCAACACCAGTTAAAGGCATTAATAACTGTCGTCTTCTAAGTGCAAACAAATACGAACCACTTTTCTGTTGGAGATTGCAAGCGATTTCCTTTTTTTTTTGTTTTGAGGAAGAGAAGTATGACGGTACTAATGATTGCATCTCATCTTTTTTAATCAAAACCATCGTTAGCAGCTAATCATTCACGGATCAAACCAAGGGTTAGAGAGCATCACCGCACCAGACCCAATATACCCACTGTGCCATCGAATGGTGCCCGATCAAGGGTGTCGGAAAGAGAGAAGAAGCATCCGCACTGTGCGAGGTGGTTTTGTTTGGACAAATTGCTCTCGTTCGCAGCTGATGGCAAAAAAGGGGGTTTGTGGTAGGGCGCCACCAAAACAGAGACGAGAAGCTGGTTGGAGGATCCGCCTGGGACGCCGAGGACACGAGTATGGGGACGAGAAACGCTGCTTTCCGAACGGTTTGAGGAGTTGTTTTCCGAAGCGTGCCGGTACCGTCGGAACGTTTACACAGTTAGTCGACATCGAACCGCTAGCGGGTGTGGACGAATCGGACTAGTTTGCCGAATCGTTTCTATCTACATATATATATTTTTTGGTTTTCTTTAATTTTTAAACCACCTAGTAAACCTAGCCTGTACGTAAAGTTTTTTTTGTTGCGTGATATCAAGTATCAGTGTGGAGTGTGTTTGAGTGTGACTTAGTTTACGTTCGGTTCTGACGTTTCTGGCGCAAGCGATCTGTCAATCGGGTTACTAATAGCTACTACACTCTATAAACCTTGACGACCAGCAAACTACTAGCGCCAACGTTTGACAAGGTGTCAACAGAGCGGAAAAGGTTTCATCATGAACATGCTCCACGATGATAACATCGATAACGCACTGTCGGTGTTCCGCAGTGACAGGTGAGTTAGCGGGGATGACATCCAATACTAAGTAAACCATCGATTCTAACCACTAAGTAGATAAACAGATAAAACTGAACCAACTGTTCATCCCTTTCCGAGATCTTGCATAACCTGCAATCAATCTTTTTGCTCTCCCCCCGGTTTTTTTGCGCACACTTCACACTCCTAACACGAATTGAAACGCTTGAATGGTGCAGGGGTGGCATCAAGAACGAATGCATCACATATGGCATATGGGTTGCGATTGGGATGCACTCTTGCGATAAGCATCACGTGTTGGCATCATGTCAAACTGTGCTCAGTTAACCGTTTTTTTTGGTGTGTAACGCGATCCCCCGGGAACGGGAGGGACTATCCGTGGAAGAATGGCCATCTATCTAGAACTTTTTTTTTTGCGTTTACTCCTCTGAGGAGCCGATCATTATGGATTTTGTATCGATTCTAGAATAGCCTTATGTGCAATACTCAGCAAAAATAAAAGTCAAACGGCTAGTTTGCAGGTTCTTAGCTGCATTACAAGAATTGTAATTACCTGTGGCACGCATGTACACTATTAATAGGCACGTGCCTAGGTAACGGTTGCCAGGTTTGCGGAAGACTTCCGTGAGTTTCACTGTTTCGTATCCTCAAGGCCATAACGCTCAAGCTCGGCAAGGAGTTCGAAGGCTCGAATGAAGACGGAAGCAATGATTATTTGTCCATTTGCCCCAGCAATTTGGAAGGTCTCCATTTTGGGTCACTGTGGCTACCGCCACTTTCGACTCTTCACTTTAAAAAAAAAGCCCACTTCAAACTGTATACGAGCGAGACTCACTTTGCCAAGATCCAATAATGAAAAGGGTGTCGAAATACGCTGCCCAGAATGAAGAACGTCCCACGTCGATGTACTTCGACGTGTTTCCATCTCATTCCTAAAGCAGCTATCTTTAACCCAAGCATTTTCCTATTTCTTTGATTTATTGATTTTCTCCACTTCCCTTCCTCCATTCCCGCTCCGTTTTCCGGCAGGCAGTTCATCGATAATTCAAACTCTGGCATTCCACCGCGCCCGCCAAGAAGTACAAACGAAGACAGCAACGGCAACGACCGGTAAGTCAACACAAAACAGCACTGCACAAACAAGCGTCGGCGATCGCGTCGTTACAGTCGAGGAAGCTTTGGGGCTCGCACGATTGGCATTGACATTTTCCGTGCCGCCCCCCCCCCCCACGTAGACGAGGGTGCTAATTGGGGGTGACGAAACCGACAAGCATCCGAATCTAGCAGCAAAACAAAAAAAAGGCAGGAGAAGTGGTTTGCATTGCAAAAAAAAGGTATTAACACCCGTTCATGACACAAAACAGTAAGCTTGGTGCCGGCGAAGTTCGGGGTATTGGTATTGGGGATGGGTATGGGGTTTTTAGGGGAGAACCAACAGCACTTTCCAGAAGTCCGTGCAGAATAAAGCGAGAGACGCGATACGGTCACCGTATCGTGACCCCAAAAAACCTGAAGCTAGTTCTTGTCCAGCAGTAGCAGCAGTGCGATCAATGTGATAAATTAATCGCCGGACCCTGCGGTCGGACACGCTTCACAAGCGCGTACGCCTTTTTGCGCAATGACAACAAACAACCAGGCCAATTATATGATCATTGCCCTTGGGGGCCCACGGTGCGGACGGTTCGTGTGACACCTTTCGCATCACTAGATACCCGGATCCACTTCCGAATCACTAACATTCGCCTCGCGGACAGTGACTTTAACCTCTCTATCTAGTTGGATGTTCAAGGTTCAGTTTATCTCATCTGTCGGCTATATTCCTGTTTCCTGGATAAATAGGGAATGGTGCTGTAAGCAACTTTTGTTCCTGCTTTTTATATTGAGAAAATCCAGGAAATAAGCATCCATGTCCTTGGTTCAGACGCTACAGGGTTTTGTTGAAATTGCTAAATATTATTCAAGAACTCTAGAGATCTAGGCTATTCCAATAATGAGTTCGGTTCTTCTTCTTCTAGGTTTAAAGATCTATCTGTCATACATATAGATGTTCTCAGATGTCTGAGATCGCTATCCATTCTATCCCAGCAGTATAAAAATTCCATATATTGATTATTATATTGAGGAAATCTAGGAAATAAGCATCCATGCTCTTGGTTCAGATGTTACAGAGTGTTGTTGAAGTTGTTAAATATTATTGAAGAACTCTGGAGATCTAGGCTATTCCTATGATTAGTACGATTCTTCTTCTTTTAGGTTTAAAGATCTACCTATCATACATATAGATATTCTCAGATGTCTGAGATAGCTATCCATTCTATCCCAGCAGCATATATTGATGTGCTGTAGTTGATAACTGTAGTTGTTAAATATTATTCAAGAACTCTAGAGATCTAGGCTATTCTAATGATCTAGAGATCTAGGCTATTCTAGGTTTAAAGATCTATCTGTCTAGACGTTCTCAGATGTCTGAGATAGTCAGAAATTCCACGCACTTGAAGATCACTGGGCGAATTTGAGCGTAATATATTAAAATCGCTTTTCGATGCTGTCTTGAACCTACAGACAGAGAGACTCCCTAATAGGTGCGTTATAAAGAACCAGATAGCGATTTCGAATTTGGTTTTATTGAAACTGAGACATTTCAAAACACTTCAAATCGCGGTTAGTGTGTTCTTAAGCCACATCAGCCCAGTTTGCGCAGTACGCTTCAAGAACACCACCAAAAAAAGTGAAGAACGCGTGCGGGTGCATTTACACGAGCATGCAATGATAAGGACGCTTTCGACTTTTACCCTTCTTTGCGCAGCAGTATCACAATGGTTAACGCCTACGAATAAGCGATAGACGCACACAGGTGTACACGGTTCTGGTAGCGTCCTTCGGAACCGACTTTTTAGTCCACGCGCGTTACCTTAGCGCAAAAAGGATGCGCGTCGTTTTGTCGACCTGGCTTAACTGGTTTAACCGGTTGCAGAAAGTTTCGTGGGCAAAGGCAACGAAACGAAAGAAAAAAAAACGCCGCAACGATAAAAACACACAGAATACGTTTTTTGCGGGTGCAGAAGTGTCCTAGGTCAATATCGCTGCCTGTTCGCGCACTGCACGCGTCCACTTCTCCGCTTCGTTAGCGCATTCGCTTTCGTTTTCACGCTCGTTCGCGGTTTTCGCGAACCGGTATAGTCGAACGGTGTGGCAAGGTCAACGGCGAGAAGGTACGAAATAGCCGACTCCAAAACGCGTGCGAAGCGTGTGTGTGGAATGCGACCGGTGGCAGTGCTCCGAAATCAGATCGAAGGTCTGGCTGAACGGATAAGACCGAACCTAGATAACGAGTAACGTTGCTTGTTTTTTTGTCCAACATTTGCTTGTAGTCTTATATCTGGAGTAAGTCGAAAACAAAGAATTCATTGGAGACAAACTGCCAACTCTACTGGAGTTGCTAAATGTCCAGCTAAGGTACAGAAGTTTGAATGTGCCGACAATCGAATCTCTCGACGTCTCTCGCAATGCATCAAGTGTAGATACCCGGTAAAGAACATTGACTTCACAAATGGAAACAAAACCTAATTGCGACGTGCGCTCACGAGCAGTTGGACGCGGGACTGGACAGGCAAGTGAGGTAGCAAACATGGCCTGACCTTCTGTGTACTTCACATGTACTTCACGACACTGTTAAAGGTCAGTCAACTGGCATCGAACTTGCTTCGATCAGAAGCCCAAACCGGGACGGTTTGAGTGGGGAGTAGCAACTAACAACTTCACCAACCGAAGAGTTGATCTGGATCCGCACAATCTCTGCACGGGGCCGTCAGAATTGTTTACCTTGAAGTTATCCGATGCGTCTGTTTTGAGCTGTTTCGTGATTATGGCACAAAATGAGTTTGTTGCTGTTTTTTCTTTTATTATTATTATAAATTTATATTAATCGTCTTCGCTCACACGGTCTGGTGTGTTTCCTCGCGTGCCTTGGAACACGAAGATGTCAACATATCGGTGGTGCAACAGACATACCACCATCCCTCAACATCTGGATGTTGTTTTGGTTTGATTTCTCATCTTTTCTGTTTTTGTTTCGGGGTATGAAATCAAGTGCCTCACACACATACGCACCAACCGCGTGATATCTCCAATCTTTCGCGCTAGATTTGGATCTTTGCATGGTGTTCTCCACTTCGGGTAATTGTTTGGGATTTTTTGTTGCTTCGCGCACGAGAAATATTCCACTGCTCCAAGCACTTCTTCCATTAATGGGGAAGCATTTGTCGAGCGATGATTATTGCAATTTCTTCTACTCCTCCTCCATACAAAAACCAAAAACCCGTTTTTTTTGTCTACTTCATTTACGCCGAAGCGTTTCTTCCTGTCTCTTGCCGAGCGCGAATCGCACATCGTAAAGACAAGTGTACGGGACGTTCTTAATGCCCGTTGAGACCATTCTTTCGCACATGTTTTTGCCTTGCCTTGCCCTTGTGCACGCTAAGGCCACATTAAGGCCCTATAGCGATCTCGCGTGAAGATCCCGCCGACCATCTCCACTCCCTCCAGTATTGAACGGGGGGGGGGGGGAGGTGGGCAAAGGTGGGAGGCCGCAGGAAGGCCACCGGGCAGATGGATTCAGACCCGGTTGTGTTCTGCGGCTGGCAAGTTTAAAACAGCATCGGTTCACCCGGACAAGCTTCAGTGTGTGGTTAGCAGCACAACGGTACGGTGCCACCGATACAGACTGCGGCAGGCTTTTCAGCAAGCATCATCAGCTTGGGAAAACAAAAACCAAAATTTTTTGAGATCTCTCTTACGTTGCGCATCTTTGCAAAGAATTGCAACACGGTGTGCAGGTCCTGGAAGCGTATATTAAAAAATAGCGCTTTTACTGAACGCCGGGGTGAAATTTCTCCACACCGAGCTCTTTACGACGAGTTTCGTATGAGTTTATCTGAGATATAGCATATCGCAGGCTAAGAGGTTTGAGATCTTGTGGTACCACACCCAATTTACAATTCGTTACGAAGTGTCATTTGCAGCCGACTGCAGCAGTGTGCCCGCTGTTACGTCTCGTGCCGGTTCCAATCACAAAACCTAACCTATATCAGAACTTGATAACCAAGGCGGATCAACGGAAAGCGCTGATAAGAACGCCCTGCCCATAGCTCTCGCTGAGTCAGTGTGTTTGTGCCGTGGACAGATCCTCTTTGCGTAGTGTTGCAGTGCGTTCGGCGAAGGTTCATTAGGTCCACCTTCTAATCACTCAAGTGCCGTAAATATATATATTCATTCCGTTCCCCTCCGTGTATGTTGTTTCGTGTAACAGTGCGCGTGTGTTGAGACAGTGATAGCGCCTTTGACTGTTTGATACCGAAATCAAACGAAAGGCACTTTAATCAGAATCAAAACCTCCAACGAATTCCCAATAAACACGGCTGTGTCACGACCGTCAGCCCTCAGTTGAACTCTGAACCTGTTTCGATACGGTGCAACAGTCGTAAGACCAGCAGCGGTTTGAAGACCCGAAAAAACCGCAACCATCAGCATCAATCTGTACCGTAACGTCACTCAACCCCGAGAGAACATCCCGCAATAATGCCGCAGCAAGAGTAAGTGTTGATGTGTTTTTGCTACCCTGTTTCCGTTCGATGTTCTATCAACGCGGTTCACCTACGTAAAAGTTGGTCGACCCGTCGTCGAGTGTTTTGTGTTATGTGTTACTCTAATGGAAACCTCATCATACATCGTGGACAGGGGTAGATCTTTACTGATGATAGGCGGAAAGATGTGAAACTGCAACTACAACCGCAATAAAATCCATATCATCTCCTATCATTAACATTCCTCGTTCAAGACTTTACGATTCTGCCATCAGTAATGCGAGTTCTTGAGAGTCTCTTGAAATTGTTTTTAGAAGCGGCTTTTTTACCGTGAAATAGTCATCAAATTGACCTTGGGAAGATCAAATTCTTGCTGTGTTACTATGTTTAATGTCTCAAATGTATCTCATTCTGTGAGGATATCATTCATTTGAAGATTTGAAAGAGATTCTGTCTATCTGGTATATACTCCAGACTACTCCTCTAAATAGTAGACGATCGTAATGACTCGTCAAAAATATTTAGTAGCAAATTATCCAAACGAACCTTGACCACAAAAGCTGGACACCCAATCAACCAAGCTCATAAGCTCCTTAAATTCGATTTCAAATCATCGTATCAGCTAGCGTAACTGAGACATTGTTATCAAAAGCAAAGGTTCAAGTTCATGTTTACATCAGATAACTTCACCATTCGTAACTTAGATACAGGCGCGTGTATGTCGATAATACCCGCAAAAAAGGGGTAACATTCGGGCAGGTTTAAGTGAGATTAGCCCATTATCGCCCCTCTGTAACCTCACACCAAATACCTTCTATTCGCTTACAGATTTGATAAATGTAGAGGAGGTCCCCCAGCAACACTCAGTTTTGCAACTCACTCTCATATCCATTAAAATTGTAATGTTTTTTTTTGCTGTTTTGTTTCACAAAATAACCACTTTTTTGTATATCGCCGTCCACCAAAAAAAAAAAACGCACTCACATCATTTATGAACGTTTCACTGTGCTTTGTAACAATTACACATTATTAGTCGTTAATTGTTGTGATCCGTCGGTATGTCCTACGTCTAAGTGTCCAAGTGTCCAATGTGTCCAATGTGTCCAATGTGTGTCTGTGTCTGTGTCAACACTTGTTCGTCCAATGTTGTTCGTCGAGCAGATTCGGACATGGGATGGAATGTGTCTCGGTAATTGTGGAGTCATTCGGGGTAATGACAGACAGTAGAAGCGACTGATATTAACCCCTTTTATCGTAGCGACTCGTCAAACAATCCGGCCGTTATGGCGTACAATGCAGTGTTGGTACTGTTCGACGTACTGGTGTTCATTGTAAAATCCATCTATATCATCGGTCGCGGATTGTTCGAGATGGTGATGCTACCGCCGGCACGCGATGTTAGCGGCGATATTGTACTGATCACCGGTGCCGGTCATGGAATGGGCAAGAACCTTTCGCTACAGTACGCCAGCCTCGGCACCACCGTCGTGTGCGTGGATGTCAACGAGAAGACAAACCAGGAAACGGTTAACGCCATCAAGGGCAAGGGTGGCAAAGCGTTCGGATACATGTAAGGCGAGCGTGGTTGTGAAGCTGCTTCAAACTCGTCCCTGGTGCTCACCATGTGCTTTTTTTCCAAAAAAAAAAAAATGTTTTCCAGCTGTGACGTCACTAACCGCCAACAGGTAGTTGACACCTGCAAGAAGATTCGCGACCAGGTCGGTATTGTTACCATCCTGATTAACAATGCCGGCATCATGCCGACTCATTCACTGCTACAGCAAACGGAGAACGAAATTCGCAAAACGTTCGACATCAATGTGTTGGCCCACTTCTGGGTAGGTGTTTTTGTACTCTGTACTGTGTTGTCCCCGTCCGAGCTTCGTGCTATTTCACAAATCCCGTGTCTTTCTCTTTCGTTGACCTGTACAGTTCATCCAGTCACTGTTGCCAGACATGATCAAGCAAAACCGGGGCCACATTGTGGTGCTGTCCTCGATCGCCGGTATGATCGGGTTCAAGTACCTGGTACCGTACTGTGGCACAAAGTTTGCCGTGCGCGGCATCATGGAAGCACTGTCCGAGGAGTTGCGTGCCGATCCGGCAAAGCCAAAGATTAAGTTTACCACCATCTATCCGTACATGGTCGACACGGGACTGTGCAAACGACCGTACACACGCTTCCCGAGCCTGTTGAAGATGGTCAAACCGGACGATGCTGCCGCCGCCATCATCGATGCACAGCGTCGTGGACTGATCGAAGCGTCCATCCCGAAATACTTGCTGTACTTGAACACCTGGTTCCGCAATCTGCCGCTACGCGTCGGACAGGAGTTTGGCGATCTGCTCGACACTGGTTTGCAGTCGGACCTCTAAGAGTGCTAACGACCTCGGCAACTACTGCTTTACTACTTATTGCTCTAGTGTTGTCTTTTTTTTAACAAAACCTAAATAAAGTTGATGCCTTCTGAGGTGGGCGTACCGAATATTTACCAGTAAGGAGAGTTTTACTTTGCACCTCAAACGCGTTCTATGCCCATCAACGTATCTCACCGTACGCTCACAATATTCTAACCTAGTTTTGTGAATGTTTTTTTTTTCTCTCTCTCTCTCTCTTCTACCCCTGTTCTGAAACCTGATTTGTAAAAATTCTTCCCACAGTCGAACCGCAACACCGAATGCCGGCGTGAAGATGTATAATCTGGTGATCCTCATCATCGACATTGTCGCCATGTTGGTACGATGGATCTTTCACACGCTCGAATCATTCTACCGGTTGGTGGTGCCACCGGCTGCAGATACCGTGCACAACGATATTGTGCTGATTACCGGTGCCGGCCACGGCATGGGACGCTGTATGGCACTGCAGTACGCGCAGCTCGGTGCGACCGTCATCTGCGTTGACATCAATGAGAAGATGAATGCGGACACAGTCACCACCATCCGGCAGCAGCGTGGCAATGCATTCGGTTACATGTATGTAGGCCGTCACGTACAGTGAAAAAAGCAAACAAACAAAACAAGTGAACTTTTGACCTACTGTTTCCATTTCGTTTTTGTTTTTTCAACAGCTGTGACGTCACCAACCGTCAGCAAATTATCGACACGGCGAAGCAGGTGCAGCAGGAAGTGGGTACTGTTACCATACTGGTCAACAATGCGGGCATCATGCCGACTCATCCACTGCTACAGCAGACCGAGGGTGAGATTCGCAAAACGTTCGAAATTAACGTTATGGCACACTTCTGGGTAAGTATCAAGTACTCTTCCTGAGGTGTAAAGGAAATCCACTAATGCTGATATTTGTGTACTAGCTGCTGCAAAGCTATCTGCCCGGTATGCTCGAGAAGAACCGTGGCTACATAGTGGCTATGTCGTCCGTGGCCGGTCTGTGCGGGTTAAACAATCTGGTACCGTACTGCGGCAGTAAGTTTGCCGTGCGCGGCATTATGGAGGCACTCGCCGAGGAGTTGCGACAGGATGCGCGCAAACCGAACATCAAGTTCACCACCGTTTACCCGTACATGGTCGATACCGGTCTGTGCAAGCGGCCCCACATGCGCTTCCCGAACATGATGCGCCTGGTGAAGCCGGAAGAGGCCGCTGCCGCCATTATCGATGGTCAGCGTCGCGGGCTGGTGGACGTGTCGATACCGAAGTACTTGCTGTACCTGAACACCATCATACGTGTGTTCCCGCTGAAGGTGGGCACGCTACTGCGCGACTTTCTCGACAGCGGCGTAGAGTCGGACCTCTGAGTCGGACAGCAGGCTGGATTCCGATGGGGTTAAGTTGTAGTTATTGTTTTAATGTTAACTATCCTGATAACAGTGAATGCAAACACGGACCAACCACACAGCCACCGATCACAGTAGCGTTCCATCACAGTAACACGCGTACTGGAATGTTACGATTACTAATAAGTAACAGCTAGATACGTTGGGATAGCAAGTACCAGAGAATGATTAATGTAAATATCTGTTCACCATCCTCTCTCATGTACACATTAGACGTATCTGTATACACGGGATGGAGAAGGATTAATTAAATGAATAGAAAGGTGTATTTTTTTTCTAATGTCAAATCGTTACAACATGTAAAACGGGACTGTACATTTCAGACAGAGATGATACAAGGAATAAATTTTATCAAAAATATTAACTTGCTTTTGGCGTCGATGCGCAACAAAACACTCATTCATGGTCTCAAGGTAAGTCTCTCTCTCTAGTTTTAACGACCTTGAAGGTCATGCCAGCCATTTCTGATTTACTAGCCTTACTTTTACCGCGTAGCCCGGATAATCCGTCCTTGCTACGGGGGGGACGGTCCGGATGGGATTTGATCCCCGGTCCTGCCGTGTGGACCGGCGCCGTTTATCACATACACCACCGGGCCGCCCCCAAGGTAACTATAAATGTAATAGAAGCTTATCTTAAAAGCATTAAAAGACGTTGATGTAGATGTCTCCCATGATTTGTTTGGAGGATGAGATGTCTAAATGACTACACTTAGCCAATTACTTTGAGAACAAACCCGAAGCAATCACATCGATCTAGTATACATAAAATGGCAATGTATAAGTTACACACATACGGCAAATGCATGGTTGCGAGCACAAAACAACAAATCCAAACAGTCCTCCAAGTGCATCTGAACGGCAAAAGCTTATCAACTTGGGCAAAACTCTATCGCCAGGACGCATCTTCCATCGTATTAGCCGTGGACATTAGTCGACTGGCTAATCGAGTATCAAACACATCTCATTTCAAAACCATTTGCAATGGCCTCTTTGTGTACTATCGGTTTGTGGGTACTGCTACCGCTATCGTTTGCCTTGGTGAATGGTATATTTCTATCCAACCTGAACGCTACTTGCTTTCGATGCATCTGTGAAGCTTCAACTGGTTGCAGCTCGTCAACAACGTGCCGACAATCGGTAAGTTTAACTATGGAACAGCTGCTAATAGAGTCATTAGCGTTGGTAACGTGCTATATGTGTCCTCTTGTACACAGTATTGTGGTCCGTTCTCAATATCTCGCGCCTATTGGATGGATGCCGGTCGAATGGTTCTGCCTGCTGATGAACCTACACGTTGGGGTGCATTTGAAGACTGCGCGAATGACTACGACTGTGCGACGGGTATCGTTACGCAGTACATGGAGAAGTACGGCACCGACTGTAATGGCGATGGGTTAGTGGACTGTGTCGACTACACGATGCTGCACGTTAACGGTGGACCACGCTGCCACGGAGCGCTCAGTGGAACCTTTGCTAGCCGATTCTATCAGTGTTTGCGACAACGTAAGCTCAGATTTGTTGGAAATTAATCTAACAAATCTAGCATCCTCGAGCGACGTTTCGGATTGTTAGTACTGAACGGTGATAGAATAAAGAAACGTACCCATATATACTACTGCAGCACGTAGTACGACGCATTCATTTCGATAGCTTGTGTGCAATTGTATATATATTCAGAATCCTTGGTAGGAAACCGTTCTGCAAGCTCAATCACTAATTAAATTGAACAAAGCACACACGCGCGCGGTTTAATGTGCAAAACAAATTAACAAAAATAATATATATAACTTTATATACTGCGACAAATTATCATAATATGTCGCGCAATGGAATAAATGTTAAGTAATTGCAATGAAGCTGCTCTTCTTCAGTCTCGGCTATTTTCTGTTACAGAGTTTTTAAAGGTTGTAAACCCTATGAAAAGGAACAGCTTCATACCTCACCGTATATATAGCCGAGTGCTTCGGATCCACTTACTTTCACCGTCGTGCATTCGTCCTTCAGCAGTAGCGATATTTTGTGACCGATCTGTTCCATATGTTGAGGCTTTACGTTCGCATTCTGGCAATGAAGTAAACCTACAAAAAAGATAGAACAGCACCACCATGTTTTAGTGAAGGGCAACTGTTGCGCTCGAAAGCAAGGCTTACCAATAAGTATTGCAGCATTTCCGCGTATTTCTGGCCATTGACTGCGCAGCATTGGTAAGCAAGCGTCGATAAAATCGTTGACCCATTCCTGTAGCTCTTCTCCCTATCAAGAAGCGAGATATTGATTTGAGAATTAATTAATTAAACAATCGATTTAAAAAAAAACACTTACAATCAATTTAACAAAATCCTTTAGAAAAATGGCGCACTGTAGCTGACCGTGTTCCAGCAGATGGTTCTGGGCTAGGGCATTCATCTTCGCCGTACCGAGCAAAGAGCACACATTCTTCAGCGTGATCTTACACGCCCGTGCGATCATGCTGTTCTGTTCGCAAAGGTGCAACAACAGTGTGCACAGGTTAGCGCGTAGCTGTTCCATCAACAGTTCCGAAATCGTTTCATGCCGTCCATCGGCATCGATCGTCAACTGTTTCAGCTTTAGGCCACAGATATCACCGAACAGTAGGATAGCCGATTCGCGTAATTCGGTCGAACTTTTCTCAAAAAACGGACGAATACGAATGGCGGACGATACCTGGAACGGTTCAAACTTGGCCGGTTCAATCGATTGCAACACCCGGGACAAACCGCGCATACTATCGAGCGGGATGTTGATAAAGCAGTGTTCATTGTAGTCCTCGATACCCTTCAGCAGGGATGTCAAACACATCGTCGCATATTTGTCGATGTCGTGCCGCGTTAGGCTGCATACGTACGCCATACCACGGATGCTCAGCCCACGGACGAGCGGGTTCGGATCGTTCAGCGATGATTCGAGGCTGAGCATAATGACCGAGGCCGATTCACCGCACGGTTGCAGCGGTACGAGATGTGCGTAAAACCCAGCCGAAGCGATCCGTTGCGTATCGTACGGGCTGCTCACGTATCGGCTCATCGTCGTGACAATCTGGCGCATTAGGGCGGAATTAATGCCAACCTCGCTGGCCGTTGCCACACCGAGCGGTGTAAGAATTTCAATAAAGCTGTTCAAATCCGTACTAGCCGCTAGATCCGGACAGACGGCCAGAACGAGCGAAATTTGCTGCATCCCAAGCGTTTCGAGAAACGTTTGGAACGCTTCCAGCACCATCTGGCACGGGCTCAGTTTAAGCGCAGCGTCCTTGCCCACACCCACCGTACCCTTTGCACCGCGCCGATTGCTTTTCGGTATCGTAACGTTACCCGCGTTATTCGGTTGCGCTAGTACGGTGTATGGTGGTAAGAGCGTTATATAGGAAGCGAGCGTTGACAGGAGCATGCAAAAAATCTCCGCAAAACGGTTCTGCATTTCGTTCTTTAGCTCCGCACAGCGGAACATCTCCCGCAGCACACACACGATGGCGAACGGGTGAAGTGTGGCGGTACGCGTTGCTTCATCATGCGTTTCCGGCTGTTGCTGCTGCGGTTGTTCGTACAGGCTGGTCGAGGTAACGGAACCGATAAAATTATCCAACACTATACCACTCAGATCGGGATCCATTGTAAGTGTTTTCCAGTACTCAATAACGTGGCTGGAAAATAAAAAAAACAAATATTAATAAAATAAAACTGAATAAGTTCTGTATAAAAAAAATAAAAAAAAAATTATTAAAAATTATAAAAAAATTAAAAATTATTAAAAATTATAAAAAAAATTTAAAAAAACTAATATTAAAAAATTAGTCTAACGATTGTACGCGTTTCGGAATGAAGCTTAACGATCCAATACATCAGTAAACTTACTCTTCGAGCGGTAAACATTGTGTGAGAATTTCATTGCACACTAGCTTTGGATGATGTTTCGTTAAGGCTAGAATCGACTTCAGTATCGTTGTTTTGGCCCTTGGTACTTCACAAATTTTCACAGCCTGTAATCAAAAAAAAGGAAATGCATTAATGATGGAGGTTTTACCGGTGTTTTGGATTTTTTTGTGTGTGCGCCATACAACCAACTTACATAGAGACACTCCTTCACTAGCTCCGGTATGGCGTGAAACATTTCCGAACCCTTGACGTGCATGAAAAACTTCAGCACATACGATGCACCGATGATGGAACTCGATTCGGGATCGGTCACACTGTACAGGAGACATTTGCTAAACTGTACATACTGATAGCTGGACAAACGCTGCGCTATAATGCGTGCCAGCTCGGCTGCAATGCGATAAATGTCCTTCGCATCATCCGTCACAATCTCGTCCCGTATCCGATCGAGTTCGTTCACCCACTCGACGCTACTATCCGCAACGGTAAGCGTCTCGTACACGCAGGCAATTTCCAGTATCTTTTTCAGCACATCCACCGCCGTTTGCCGTACGGTGGCGTTCGAATCAATGCAGCGCGGTATGATTTTCCCCAGCATGCTGCCAGTTTGGTTAAACTTGGACGGTGCCTCGCAGCCTATCTTCATCGAACGCATGTACACCTCGAGCGTGCTGTTGTACACGTGACAGGCGCAGATACGCACCTCCCCGTTGCGATCTTTTAGCCATTTCTCCAGTATCGAATGTACATCGTCTAGGCAGGCGGGTGAAGCATTCTGCTGCACCAGCACCGTCTTGATAAAGTGATTCACCTCCGGCAAGGAAAGGTTAAGAAATCGCGCCAAATAGCTAGTGCGCGTATCGTCCTCCGTTGAGTCGAGGCGAGATTTTAAATTCTGTGCCGTAGTGAAGAAGTAAAAACATATCGCATTGAGCAATCCGTTCACGTCCAGGTTTTGCTCCTCGGCACTGAGCTTTACCAGTACGGTGGCGAGCTGTATGATCGAGGGCAACAGTGGCAGATAGTCGTTTGCACTGTCCGCCGTAATGGTCATGCAGATCCGATGCATATCGGTCCGGTTACGCTCGCTAGTCATGCGCTCATCACCGTCGGACGGGGACAGTGCGGCGGTTAGGGCGAGCAGCGTCTTCAGCACCAACTGGCGCACGAACAGCTCCTTGCTGTCGAACTGTGCAATCAGATACCGCACGACCGGTTCGGTAAAGTGTAGCGCCACCGAGTCCGTGGGCGCACGGCCAACAATTACGTGCAGCGATTGCAGTGCCAACACCTTCAGCTTGTACGTTTCCAGCTCGCGCGCACTATCCTTGATGAAGTTCAGGTTCGAGAAGAAGCTGCTCGACTTTTTCACCGCACCCTCATCGATGACCAGTGCGGTCAGCTTGGCCATTACCTTGTCGAGATGCTCGACCGATGCGTACCCGAGTGCTTCCGCGTAGTCCTGCATCAGCCGCTCGTACTCTTCGCTCGGTGCGTTCTTTTCACCCTTTTCCGCCTTCGCCAGTGCGATGATTAGATCGAGCTTGTTCGCTATCAAATGTTCATCCAGCGAATGGCACAAGCAAACGCCGAACACCTTCACCAGCATGCGCTTTTCCTGATCGAGCGGTGGTACGCGAAACTCTAACGTTTGCGATGCACCAGTACCACCACCGCCGCCACCGACTCCTCCACCGCTACCGATCGGTTGGTACAGTGGCAGCTGATGGAACATCTCCGCGATGATGCTTTCCACGAACTTGTACTCATCCACATCGCGGATCGTTTCCTGTACGAATCCGAACAGCAGCTCAAAGTACCGCCGCTCATCAATGCCGCTCGCTAGTTCCGTCTGCAGTGTGCCTAACTGCTCACTCCACAGCGGTACCAAATGGCGGTAAAGACTTCCGGCGTAACTCTTGAGAAACGCGAGCAGATGCTGAATACGATTCAACTCGCCAAAGTTACCCAACAGTGCGAGCGTACGCACAAACACTGAAATCGGACGCGGTGGTGGCAATTCCTCCGCTTCGGAGGAATTCTCATCGAACGGATTGGATCGTTCGGTCGCGAGCACTAGCTCCGGATCTTTGGTGAACAAATTCGCCAAACATTTGCCGATCGTACCGCAGATGTCGGTAAATTCGTAGCGTAGATACGCCTGGAGCAGTTCCACCTTTAGCATATGATCGACCGTACCGACGGTGGACGAAAGTATATGCATCGTATCGTTGCACGCCCGCTGAAACTCCTGGTGCTCATCCGCACTGCCATAATCGAGATTAATCTTGTTCGGCCGGCAGCTGCTGCGTATCAGAAACGTTACAAACTCGCGATCACGCACAAAGTTCTTCTGCATGAAGGCAACCACCGTTTTCAGCAGTACAATCTTCACTTTGATTGGTTTCTCTGTCGCGAGCATACCCTTCAAAATAGCCGTAATCTCCGCCAGCTTATCGCGCACAACCGGTTCGGACGTGTTGGTTAGATGTGTCACCACCAGAAGAGATTTAATGCGCTCCCGTTCATTGTTGTTGCGCAGATGAATCAGCAGTATCTCGATGATCTTTTCACCGTACTCCGGCGCAAGTAGATCGAAACAGCGCAGCACCTCAAAGTGTCCCTTCACCGTCTGCGGTTTGTCGTAGTCGGGATTTACGCACACCAGCTCGAACAGGCATGCGACCAGATTGTCGGACATCGGCGCTAGTAGCTTCGAGTCGAGCTCCAGGACCGTTTTGATAATCGCCGCTAGGTACTGCGTGATAGCGCTCCGATCCAAGCTTTTCCTGTACAGTGCCAACACACTGGTGACGGTTTTCGAGAGATTGTCACTAACCCGTTCCACCGGCAGCAACGGATACATGAAGGAAAACGCATTCAAAACCTCACCCGTGATCTTTGGTTCGCGCGACGATAACCAATGGGCGTGAAAGTGATCGTACACGATCGAAACCTCGTCGTGAATTTCATACCTCACGCCCGTTTTCATCGGTATCTCTTCGTTTGGATTTTGCCTTTGGTACTCCTGATACTCGGAAAATGCTTCACAGAACCGTCCTATCGCATACGCGTAAGCCTGACGCAGAAAGTCTTGCTTCACCATGGAGAGCGTCGGCAGTATTAGTCCCAGTATCGGCTTAATGTACGGTACCGTATCCATCGTGTTTGCCGTCGCGAGTGCACCGACGGATTGCATGATCATAAAGTTACCGAGCTGGTTCTGTTCCAAATGTTTCACAAAGATCTCCATGATTTCCTTACAGTATCGACGCCCGACCGCAACAAGTATTTCCCGGCAGGGATTTTGCACTGCGGTATTCTGTTCCGTTATCTTCATTATTTCCGCCATGCTGTACTGTATACATTTGGAAGCCGTGTTAGGATCGATCACGTCGATCAAGTTCGTTGCTATGTATGATATTACTCTACAAAAGAATAAAACAAAATATTACTAAACAGAAAGGCCAAACAAAAGTCGTATATAACTTAAGGTTGAAATGTCTAACACTGTAATGAATATGAAGCTTATCACACAACACGGTTAGAAATGTATTATTGGTGGTTAAAATGGAAAAGATGGATTATTTTACGGGCAAATGAATGCTTCATTACACCTTACCTCAGTATGATTAGAGTGTGTGTGTCGCCCAGTTTTGGATGTTTTTTTCTGTACTCGCAGAACACTTCTACGATTTCATCGTGCCGTCGCTTGGCAATGCGGATCAGGGATGCTTCCGTCGTACTACGCAACAGCTCCTCCTTGTCGTTCAAGCTGTCCAGCAGACTGTTGACGACCGCTGCCGAAATATGCATCATGTTTGATTGTGCGTTAGAGGCTTCAGTTTAATTGCGCTTGGTATGTTGAGAATTTTCAATGCAAAACTACAAACGAAGCGTAACCCTCGACCCGGGTTTTGTGGCGGTAATATTACACGCGCGACGTTATCGTTTTGTGAAATTTAACAGAACCGTAACCACCGACTACGAATGCTTGCAATGTAATAAGCTACCACTGCCATACTGCCAGCTACCACTTACTCGTATTCCATCCGATCACATTCATTTGATTGGGAAGAATCGAGCTGGTAAAGCTGTTTGTTCTATTTCTTTCTTTCTTTTTCGTTTTGGGTTTTTTTTGTCTACGCTTTACTAAATGTTTAGCTTGCTGGCTTGAAACAAATTTTCTTCTGATAAGCAGCACCCGGAGAAGATGGACGAAAAACTAAAAGGCAAAAAAGTGAACGCACACACATTCCTGATACAATTACTCACCGATTAGATGCTGGTCTTGTTTGATAACGGGCACCGGCGATGGTTTTCTGCTCTCTTCGAACCGTTCCGTGTGTCTTTCCATGATTTTCACTTTAATTACGCTTTACTTCTGGCTACGCAACCGTATAACCTGCAGGAGCGGGTCGAATTGCGTACGTCGAAAAATGTAGAAATCCACCAGACCAACGACAACACCAGCACGTCTCGGTTGACTACACACCATACGATAGTGTCTCGGAGACTTTCTTGTCGTGGGAATTGTATTTGGTAAATACACTAATTGCCTTTGCTTCTAGTTGCTATTTGGCTAGCACAAGCTCCGTGACTAACGCTTGTCCTTTTGTTTAGGTTTATTTCGCGTCTGTGCATCGCTCGTTGGATGAAACGTCAAATTCAGCTGATACGCCAGCTGTGCAAGAAAATAAAAACAGATAATACACACACTTCCGCACGATGCAAGTAAAAAATGAAGACAGAAAGTGGTGCAACAAAACACTTGGTGATTTTACAAGCTTTTTTTGTATGAAAAGTATGCTGTTTCTAGTGCAGTGTTATCTGCTATATAAATCAATTGTGATATAAGCTAATGTTTGCTTACTTGAAACATAAAACTAGAATGTATATATTTCGTTTTGTAGGAACATTCTGTTCTAAATGTTTTACTATCATCGTTTCACATTCACTTGAAATACCTTTCCGATGGGATCACTTTGCTTAAAAAGCCATTGTAGAAGTCTTGCCCTGTAAGCATCTTCTTTCCTCCGACGGACAGTTGAAGTATTTCAAGTAATCGTCCGTCAACACAACGTACCAGCAACTGCTTGTTCCGTTTTAAGTATTCCACTTGGCCCGGTTGATGCTGCAATATTTGTGCTGGTTCGTTTTGCTCTCTATTAAATGATAATTTAAATATTTTCACTACATCTCCACCGAAGGTAGTGAGTAAAGGTCTCAACCCATACAAAGATCGGTACGTATCATATACTCTTACTGCTGTCGAATTGCTCCATCGGATTTCAGCAAACTTTTGATCAATTTTTGGAGCTATGGGATAATAAAGAAAAACAATAATTATGCTGCGTACATAAATAAAGCGGACGTTTTACGTACCGTATGTTGCCTCAGCATCATTCTGCATCATTTGCCTTTGCGAATAACTGTCTAAATCTTCAATACAAGTGATCAAACATTCAGCTCCGATGTTTGCCAAGCGATCATGCAATTGAGGCATCAGCGTGTCGCGTCCAATATCGACGGAAGACTGTAAAAGTATTTCACCAACATCGAATTGTTTTGGTTTGATTCGCATTATACTGATTCCTGTCCGCTGATCACCATTAGCAATAGCATGAACTATCGGTGCTGCACCTCTCAGCTTTGGTAGTAGACTAGCGTGTACATTAAGCATTCCTCTGAAGTAAAGAAACATACATTGTTGATAGGAAAAGGACACATTTTACGTACAGCATCTTACCGATTGAAGGAATTGATCAAGCACTCCGGGATTAGATGTCCGAATGAAACAACAACACCCAGATTAAACGAACCAGCAGTAGCTGGGGAGAAAGATGGCCAGTCATGAATGGGTATACCTTCTATTCGGCTGTACTGTTTCACTGGGTTCTTTGCTGCTTTGAACGATGTAACTACCTCGAGCCGTTCCACTGTACCATTATTTATTCTGCAAACGGAATAGAACAAACAAAAATTAGCTTTCCAATTAACGCTGCGAGATATTTGATAAACTTACAGATTCTTATGTATGATTTTCAGGCTGGGCAGTGAGAAGTGGTCCGTACCAAAGAACAACACTTTTAGCCGGCAAATGTTGGAAAAATACCGCTGAACGCTGCTGTTATTTCGGACGATTGATGGCCGCGGGTGCGTTAAATGTAGTAGCATTTTTTGATGATTGGTTTTACAATAAGCGTTTCATAACCGATGTTTTCCTCTTGTATTACTGTATCAACCATAAACACTGTTTTCAATTATGAATGGAAATAGATGCTAGAAATAATTCTAGGAAATCATAACAAACAACTGACACACCGGTTATATGCGCGCTACAATTACAGCGTATGGTTTTCGGGTTTGGTATATTGAAAAACAAATGTAAAAATACCATTATAATATCAGCGTAAAAAGTGATTAGTATTGTCACAGTTTTGTACAATTAACAAACTATTTCGTGGCCGACATTATACAAGAAATTGGGAAAAATGTATGCTGTTTACATTCGTTCAACTATTTGTGACCTTGAATATGACAAATGCTAATGTCAACATAAACCGCTGTCAAACATTGTTTATGTTTTAGCACGTGGTAGTGCGGAGAATTGGTATCGAAACATAGTTAAACTAAAATTGTGTGTGCTTAAGTGTAGAAAACTACTGCCGTTAATCATGTGTGGCAAGCTGAGTAAAAAATCCGATGCAATCCTTCGGCGGAAAGCATCCGCAACCGTCGAGAAGCCGAATCCATTTGAAACGGTGGTTATGAAATCGAAACACGCCGTGCTCAACCGCGGTATACAATCAAAGCGTCCCGGCAACTTGCAGCGTATATCGTACGAGAAGCGGGATCAAACGCTGGGCAAAGAATTTGCGTCCATGCACAAGACAAATCGATTTATGGACGCACGGCAAAACAGTAGATATGCGAAAGCACCGACGAAAAAAGCGCAGGCGAAAGAAATGTTCAACCTCAACCTAACGCACGGTGGACGCACGATGCACGAAATAGAACGGTTCGACGATGTGCCGGACGGTGCCGATGATGATGACGAGGACGATGGCATGCTACAAGGTAATGTATGTCCATGTTACATATCGGACTGAATAATTATTATGTATGTATTGTACGTTTTGTTAGAATCCTTCACCAAAGCAACGCATTTTGGTGGTGGGTCGGACGACGAGGGACCGGGAAGGGATCGAAAAACTGTAATTGAGGAGATGATTGCGGAAAGCAAACGCCAAAAAGCCGAACGGCAGCAGGAAAATGATGAGCTGTACGATATGCGACAGAAGCTGGATGACGATCTGAAGGGTCTGATGTCACAGTTTAATGAGCATATCAGGACGGATAACGAACGACCGCAACCAGATGATTACGATCGAGCTATGCGTGAAATGATTTTTGAGCCACGTGGAGAACCGACGGAAAAGCTAAAATCTATTGACCTGGCGGCTACAGAGCAGAAACGGCGTGAAGCTTTAGAGCGTGAAAAACAGGAGCGAATGCAGAGTGAGCTTAATGCACAAAAGACAACGAAAGTAAATCGACCCGTTTCGGCCGATGCGTTGTCCGATGATTTTTTGGTGGAAGATGACGATGATGGTGATGAAGATGATGAGGATGAGGATGGTGGAAACGAGGTCGAGAATGGTACAAACAGTGAACCGGAAGAAGATGGAACGGACGAAAAGTCGGATGATGATGCTGACAGTAGCGATGTAGACAGTTTATCGGATTTAAAAGCAACTACGCAGCACGAAAGTGACGACGAATCGGAATCAGAAAAAGAACCACAGCCGGAACCGGTAGCTGCAGTGGTAAAGGAGAGTGCACCGAAAACAAAACCGTCGGTGCAAGCAACAAGCGAGAAAGTGAAACCGATTGTATTTAAGCCTGTGCTGCGTATCGTAGATGTACCAAGAGAATACGAACAGTTTGTCGAGATGCTTGATGATAAAAATGTTGAGGAACGAATAAGTCTAATAGCGAGTATGATACACACGCTGAAACAGAAAAACTTTCTTCACAAATCACGCTGGTCGGTGCTTTTCGCATATTTATTGAATTATCTAAGCGATCGTTTCACTCGCCCAGTATCCATCGAGGATGAATTTCGAACGTTGGACCTCCTGACTCCTCTACTCCATGATATAGCTCAGACGGATCCTTCCGACATTGGCAAAGTGTACATTAGTGTTGTGGAGGAAAAATACACTGACTATAAAAATCGTCCCCATCGCTATCCTGATCTGGCCACTTTGGTACTGCTCAAGCTAGTTCCACTGCTGTTTTCTGCTTCGGATCGTCGGCACTCCATCGTTACACCAGTTCTGGTTTTTATTGGAGAAATTCTTACCCGTTGTCAGGTGCGAACCAGGCGGGATATTAGCCGTGGATTGTTTTTGGTAACAGCCGTGTTGGAGTGTGTTGAGCATTCGAAACGATTTCTTCCGTCAGCGATTGCTTTTCTGGTTGGAGTGCTCAATCAAGCATGTCCCAAGGAATCGTTATCTGCAGCTATAACCATCACTGAACCATTTAAGCAAACAGCTAGTTTATTGCTTGCTGAAACGGATACTGACATCAGTGCAAATGATGGGCTACAGCTAACTGCACAGGATCTGCTTATGACTCAAATAACTCCATCGTTCAAGGTGCGTTCTGTTGCCTGCACCCTGTCGTTGGTAGCTGCTCTTTGCAATCAGATGGATGATATCCCAGCAGTATCAACTCTTGCCAGACAGTTTCTTCATTCGTTGAACATCATACACAAACAATCGTACCCTGCTCCCGCCCAGGAAGTGTTCCAGCAAACCAAGGACAAGCTAACTGCACTTTCGGCACGTTCGCTAAAGTATTTAGAGAAGGCAGAAAAGAAACCGAAACCATTGCGCCTGCTCGAACCGAAAATCAATCCCATCTATGAGGATATTCGGCGACGACCCAAAACGGCAATACCGTTGCGTGAACAGCGCCGTAAGCTTCAGCAGAAGATAAAGAAAGTTACGCGCGGTGCGAAACGTGAAATTCGGCTCGATAACGAGTATATTGCGAAGCTGCAGCATAAACAGCGCATGGCAAGCGATCGGGAACGCAATCAGAAGGTACGCCAAATATTTAGCTACGCTTCATCTCAGCAAGCCGAACTGAATTCGCTCGATCGAAGGGCTAAGTACCGTAAATAGATACGACCAAAAAGGGATTTTTTGTGTGTATAGTTTAACGCATCTTATTAACGTGTGAAGGAACGTAAAGTGTAGTCCAAATTTCAATCAGAAGATAATGATAATCCATTTAGCTTAAAGTTGAACTTAAGAAAAAATAAATCTTCAAAATGTCAATATGTTTTGTAAAATATATAACAAATAAAAAGTTATGTTTCAAAAGAAATGCGAAAGGCTCTTGAATCCTTTTTTTATTTAATGTCATAAACAATGTCACAGGTATGTTGCATCTTCTTCATCGCCAGAGAGATTCTCTATATTACTTGCCATGTTTTTCGAAGTATTCACGCGAATCCTTCGGGTTGGGCTTGATGGTGGCCGCGTTCGTCTTCGGTTCCCAGTTGGCCGGGCACACTTCGCCATGCTTTTCCACGAACTGGAACGCCTTTATCAACCGTAGCGTTTCGTCCACCGATCGACCGACGGGTAGATCGTTGATCGTAATCTGACGCACAACCCCGTTCGGATCGATGATAAACAAACCGCGCAGTGAGATTCCTTCCTTCAGCAGGACGCCATAGTCGGCGGAGATTTGCTTCGTAATGTCGGCCAACAGCGGATACTCCAGCTTGCCAAGACCGCCTGCTTTGCGTGGTGTGTTGATCCAAGCGAGATGTGAGAAATGCGAATCAACGGAAACACCAACCACCTCCGTGTTGAGTTCCTTAAACTCTTTGATGCGATCGCTAAAAGCGATAATCTCCGTTGGGCAAACGAATGTGCTGAAAATATGAAAAATATATATTGAAAATGTTTAAAGCACTCATACAGCAACTAGCGGTAAACTTACAAATCGAGCGGGTAGAAAAACAGCACCAAGTATTTGCCCTTGTAATCCTCTAGTTTGATTTCACGAAAGTCATTGTTTACGACCGCTGTTCCCTTGAAGGATGGTGCAGGATGCTGTACTTTCGCCATGGCAAGCATTCGTCCGGTATGCAGTAAGTTTCGTTGGAATACAACACCATTCGACAGTCGGGAACACTGCGCGGTTTCGGATGATGGGGATGAAAGCATTTTCATTACATAATCTAGGGTTTAGTTCGGAGGGTGCAATTAGTACGACGACTAATACTTACCACCTGCGGTAGATTACGAATCAAAAATGACATTTTAAAAACAGTAACGAAATACCGCGAAATTTTGCAAACACCGCCACAGATTATCACAAAGACCTTGCGTTTCCGAATAATGTTTTCTCTATGTGCTGAGATTCGCCGAATTGACAGCTGAAATGGAGCAGCATGACGCCTGTCAAATTTGTTAGCATGAAAACCATTGCAGGGTAGCCAATGTTCTATGAATTTACAATGTAAAGAAATTAATGTATTAATACATATATTACATTTTATTTAAAATGTTAACCTTTCTCTCTTGCTAGATAAAATGTTATACAATTCATTAGATTGTTGTATGAAACATAAATAATAACATAATAAAAAGGGTTTTATTTGGCAACACTTTCAGTATAAACAAAATTCGGCGTGACACCAATTTTTCTACTTGCTCTTTACCGGCGCGGGCTGATGAGAGTAGTTTTGTGTATAATAGTGAATAAACGTTGAATTATTTATATTGTAGGTTGATTAAACTCAACTTTGTGTAGTTTTATTTCAAACTTACATACAAGGAGTTTGTAATAAACGTAGGTAACAATCGATTGATTGATTCGGATGGCTGATTGAGACGAGTAGTTCTTGGATTTGCTGTGCATTTAGAATTGGTTCTCTGCATAAAGGTAAGCTAGCATTGTAGACCACATTTTGTTTTTATTTTGTACTTTCGTAGCACGATTTTATCCTGTGAAATAGACTGAGTGATCCTTTCTTAACTCAGATTACCCTCATTCCGGCGATATGTCGCACAAGTCTTTCGTTGCCGTTGCTACACTGGTAATCGGCGTGCTAATTGATAGCGGCAACGCCTGGACCGCTCGCGGATGCGTCGACCTAGACTCGTCAACGTTCGATAAGGTAACGAAAAAGTTTCGTTACAGTCTGGTAAAGTTCGATACAGCCTTCCCGTACGGTGATAAGCATGAAGCGTTTACGAACCTAGCGCTAGAAACCGTCGAAGCGACTGATGATCTTTTGTTTGCCCTGGTTGGCATCAAGGATTACGGTGAGCAGGATAATGCAGACCTGGGGAAACGTTTCAACATCCCGAAGGAGTATCCGGTGATAAAGTTGTTTATGGGCGACAATGGGAAACCGATCGATTTCCCACCAGACGAGGAAGTGACTAGTGAAAATTTGCGCAAATTTCTAAAGCGCAACACTGACCTTTACATCGGATTGCCGGGATGTGTGCAGTTGCTGGATGAGCTGGCGCAAAAATTCATGGCTACTGACGATGCAACAGAACGACAAGCAATAATGGCGGAAGTAGAACGTGCAGAGCAAGGAACGGAAGCGCTAGATCCAACGAAAAAGTCATTCCCGATGTATCTTTCCCTGATGAGGAAGGTTGTAAAGTCGAACCAGCCGCCGGTGGATGTTTTAAGTGAGGAGATGAAACGGGTGGAAAAGTTATTGACAGAAAAGCTTAGCGATGCAAAGAAGGCTGAACTAAAGCTGCGCATCAACATTATGCTTTCGTTCAGCATGCTAAACAGGGCGCTAAAATATGAACGAACGGAACTGTAGAACGAATAAATGTTCTGTAATATGCAATAGCCCTTTGGACGGTATTGTGATAGTAATGGATGGAACTTTGTAGTTCAGATGTTCCGAAACGAATGAAATTATTGTTGGCAGCATTAAGAGGTGAGTTGATGAAAAACCGCATCAAAACCAGAAGGTCTAGACGGATTGTAACCATCCAAGTATACAAACATACAATAATGGTAAGTGATTATTTTGTAACTATAAAAATTCGATATAAAATTCTTTTAAGGGTGGCTCTAGCCATACTAAAGTGTTTTCAGATTTTCTTCCGTATGCTGCAACAAAGCATGTGATCAGAAACATATCACGTTGTTAATGTAAGGCGCAGCATACCTATATCTTCTCAAAACATTCTATATATTTTAAGTTAAAGCGGTATCTAAAATTTAAGATAGGTTAGTGTACACCTGCTACAATCTCAAATTGTACGTTATTGTACTACATTGCTTGCCCTTCATCCCTCTTCCCCAATTCCCTTCCCTATACGTAGCTAGTCACCGTCAACCTCTGCAGGCAAATGTTCCTCGGATGGGTGATTTCTACAGATGATTTCTCCTTTCACAGCCGCCGAACGTGCGACAAATAGAAGAAACAAGCGAGAGAGAGAGAGATACATACACCAATAGTGGCTGGAAGAAAATTCCTTACATGAGAGCGATGAGAATTGCTGGAAGGAAGCCGATAGGAAGATGTGTATGAAAAGAAAGCAAAAATATGTTGTAATGAAGGTTCCGGAGGAAGTTCGGAACGAGCAGAGTAGTTTAGGCAGAGAGAGAGAGCGAGTGAGAGAAAAACACATCAACTCACGATCGAGGTGCTGATCTGCTGTTCAAGCGGTTTCTGTGCGCATCGAAGAAAACAAACCAACAGACGAATGTACTAGCAGCACTATACAGTTGGACCGTAACTGAAGCGGCATGAAGTGTTTCTTAAGCTGCACTATCTTATCTGTGCGCGTGTTGCAAGTGTTGATGTAAAGAGGGTGTGTTTCAGTTTGGACAGACGATACGAAAGCATAAATCATCAGATAGATATCGGTCCGCCAGTCGATATTGATCAGTTATGTGTCCGCATAACCCGGACAATTCATCATATTTTGGAGTGACAACTGAAGAATGTTTTCTGTCAGAAGGTTTCCCAAAGAAACTACTGCTACAGTGTTTCATACAGAGAAAAAAATGAAACAAGCTTCCAAGTTATGCAAACATTTTTAACAAATTGCTTTTAAAAACGCTAGGAATTAAAACGTTATAGGAATTATAATATTGATTTATGCTTCTGATAGTTCTAGATACATATTCCAAACAGTTCTTGAAGGACTGGAAAGATTTTGTTTCGATTTTATAAGTATTGTATGCTAATTATAATTAACACCTCCGTAGGTAACGTTTGTTCCAGTATTTGTTTCTCTCATTTACTCAAGAAAAAGAAAAAAACAAAAGACAGTGGCTTAACCATGATCGTGGGTTAAGCGCCACTGTCTCGCGAGTGACTTGCGCGAAAGGAAAGCAACCTGTCCTGCCCTGCATCCAAAAAGGAATGAGACAACGAACCCTTTCTTTCTACAGAGACCGCATAAGAAAGAAGCACCGAACGAAAAAACAAAGCGAACCGTGTTGCAGACCTGCCCGAAAAGAAACAGTAAAAGTTTGTCGCTATTCGACATGCTTTTGACGGCGGGGGGTTTTTGGGAGGGATGGACGGGTGCAGGGTCGACGGTATATATCATCGGGCCAAACGACAAGACACATGAGGCGAACGCCGTACGCCTTCCCTTTTTAGCATTTCCCACCGTCCCGCACGCACGGGTCCGTTCGTCAAAAGGTGCGGCACAGCAGTAGAATACCGCCTTAAGGGGTTGGTAGACCACCCCATCCCCACCCGGGGCCCGTAAGCGAAACCGAAGCATTCCCAAAAAAAAAAACCCGAGCCCACCGTCGAAGCCACGATCGGCCGGAGCGAGCCCCGGACGCTGTGTGGGCTTTCCGTGCAGGTCTCAGTTACGCACTGGCACTACGACCGAGCGCACTTGCTGCTCCATCCTCGTCGATCTTTCTGCTTACGGGAGCTTTCGGCCTGTGTTGTACTGGAAACGAGCGCGCGGGGAGGGCCGGGGATGGTTTCTTTTGCGGCTTGGCGCACCTGAAACCTGCGTGGCTTAGAGATTTCTTGCGTTGATGGGCGGTTTGTGTATGTGTGTGTGTGTAACCGAACGCACGTAAGGAGTGTTCGTGTTTGTCGTGTTTTGCACCGAGACCCGTTATAGCCCCCGTGTGGTACACACTTGGAAGAATCTTTACATCGCGTCTTCTTCTGCTGGAGCACCGGATCCGTTAGGTTCTCTGGCTAAGTGTCCTCTACGCCATTGGTACGGTGGTGATCATCTTACAGTACAATCTTTAGCACAGTTCAAATGAGACAAGATCGTATGAGAAAGGGAGAAAGATAAAGTGAACGGAACGGAAGAAGTTAAACCGTACCAATAGATGACCATTAAACCCCTTTTTTGTGATGTAAAGTCTTTGCTGTAGAAGAAAATTCCAAACGTCTTGCTGTTGAGTGTTTGTTGTTTTGATTACGTGTGTTTACGTGAAGATTAGTTCGTATGTGCTTCGTTAAGATATTCCGTAAAAGATTGAATTGAAGAAATCGCGCGTAGAGGTTGCTTTTCTTTCGCTTTACGATCGCGCGAAGTAGTGTACCGGGCGTTGTAAACATAATCCGTGCCACCTGCTCGCTGTATGATCTTCTCTGTGCGCGGGATCGAGCTGGTACGAAGAGGGATATAACAAGTGCACCAGTTCAATGCACGTGCAGATCTTTTCGGACAGCTCGTATTATTGTTTTCGTTCGTTCGTGTTGTGTGCTTGACAGTTTCATATCAAGTGGTTCATATTCCACTACAATCAACTACCATCCCATCATCAGCCGCTACCCACATTCAACCGCAGCATTCCAAGACCTGGGGCGAGGGTGAAGAATTCGTCGCAACCTTCACCCGTACATTCTACATGCATTAAAATTTAACAGTTTGCCCGTTACGGATTTCCTGCAATACGGGCAAAGCTCTGGCCACCGTGCATGGAAAAGAACTATAAAAATACGCCGAGAACCGCAGAGAAAAACGCTTCAACAAGTTGGTAAGTTTTCCCTAAAGCTGGCAAGATGGCTTTTTGTTTTCAAATCTTCTTCAATATTCCCTCTATCTATTCTCCACGCTTTATAGCTTCTTTATACACCAAGCCTCACATTCAGAGAAAGAGAGAGAGAGAGGCTTCAAGTCGATGAAATGGATGAAACTTTGGAACAGAGAAATCTCTAAAAAAAAACCCACCCAGTCTTTTTCATCAGCGGTACGATCGGTTTTCATCAGCTGGAGTTTGGAGTGTTGGAGATTTTCCTTTTTTTTCTCTTCTCCCGAACGCTTGCACAGCATCTCGGGTACAAGACACCTTTTGGCTAATGGCCTTTGTTTCTGATTTCGCTTACAAACGCGATTGCAAAACGATTTTCAAACGTTTTTCGTTCTCCCGCGAACTCCGCTGGGTTGGTGGTGTGTTTGTGTCGCACTAACGGAGCAAATTTTCTCTCACGTGGCCATTTTTTTTTAAGTTTTGCACGTCTGCAAGCAGAGGATTAGCTACTTTCTAACCCGGGGGTGAGACGGGGTGAGACATTTTGAATGAAAAGCGGAAAACGGAAAATTAATCTGCTATGATAGAGATATGGTTTCCCAGTTCCTAATACGTTCTTACGTTCTGTTATAAATTAATTGCATTCCATTTCGGTGGGTAAAGGATGCCCATTGGAAAAAAAAGAACGTATTGAAGAAAAACATGCATCATCGTACACATGTTCAAGGGGAAATGTAAAGTAGTGAGCTGTGGATGGCCTGTAGCGTTACGATCACGAGAGCACCGTACTTGGCTAGGTCAAGTACTAAAACCATCTTTATAACTGTTAATAGTCATCAAGAGTGTTGTTCTTTTTTTTCGTTTACACCTTGTGGTACGAAGCTTTACATCTGGGGGGGTTTTGCTCTGTTGTCTTCAAAATCTGTCAGGTTTATAGAAGGAATCCCTAAAAATGATTCGTTTAGTAGCAGAATACTTACTAATATCGTCGTTTATTTTTCTCCCCTTATATTACATTCTTTGCTCCTTAGAATTTGCGTAATACAACATGAACATAAAAAAATAGTAATTTTCAAAAATATTATCAACTCGTATCTTTGACAGTGACGAACAAAATGCTCGTGGAAGGCGATAAGAAGGCAAACACGTACGAATGATCGTGTACATCGCATTTTTTTTTGGTCAGTAAAAGGCGAGAAAGGGCGCCTTTGTGACCGTTTGACAGCACGTGCCGCTAGTGGCTTCACTAACGGTCAGTAACGGACTGTTGTTTACAAAACACCGTCCACTACCTTATCCGAACAAGGGGAAATACGACGACGAACATGATTTTTTTTTAATATGGTGGAACATGTCTTTAATTTTTTTTTTAGTACAATCTTATCGATCTTTAGTGTAACAAAATAGTTGGGGATTTTTTTTCTACTAAGAAGTGAAAAAAATTGAGCTGCGTGCCTGAAACAGATCTCGTCTCTATCAATGCTGTCTGCTACGTGAAGTAGAAGGTTTTTTTACAAGCTAAATCATCTTTCAATGTCATTTCATTGACTACTGCACAACAGTTCTAGCGAGTCGAATGCGTAATCGACACAGAAAACCCGTCTTTAACCCTGATGTGCACCCTGATGCCGAAAGATTTTTTTTCTTCAAATCGATTGGAACGTTTTGTGTACTAAAACACACGTATTTAGTTATTTAGTACAAACTGAATCTTAATTTATTGAAATAATTCGAAAGGATAGATACGACGCTGTCGAATGTTTGCCAATGTTTGATCGTTTCGTTCGTTCGTTTTTTTTGGGGTATTGTTAAGTAACAAGTTCTCGCAATAAGTGTTCTAGTTTGTGAGTTTTTTTATTGAGCTAACCATTGATGCGTAGAAAGTACAAATAGAACCGCGGCATCGTCGTAGTGTACGGATGGTTAGGTTTTGGGACCCTTAGCTCACCTGTCCACAAGCACCCGGGGTCTGGCAGAATATACCAACTACCAGCCGACAGACATTGCATATTGCTTAACATTCTTACAACACCCGAAACCTAACGTGCGAGAAGGCACTGCTCGGATTCAGCTATCAATCGACCGTGTGGCCACTGCCCGTATTGAAGTGGCGCTGGTCCACTAGCAGGGCATGCAACGCAGACACCCGACCGTATGCGCACCACTGACCGGGGGTGTTGGTGTTGGTGGTGATGGTTGAAGGTGGTTTTGCTGGCGTCGGCCAAGCAACAATAACAACATCGCACTTTGTGTGTGTTGTGCTCGAAAACTGGGGCTCGCTTGTTGCCGTCTCGGCCTGGTAAACTTTTGCTGACGCTGGGGCTGGGAAAAATGCACCCGCTGCCGATGATGAAATGTGTCCGTCCTAGTCCGAGCCCGCGCACTGATTCTTCGCATACGGCCCGGATTGCATTCCAGCAGGGTCCACCACCCATTCACCGTGTGGTGGTCTGCAACGCAAGGAAAAGGCGAATGCAAAACAAAACAACATTGCAATGATGCATCGCAAGAGTACATATTACATATGTGTGCATATATTTGCTATCATCGCTGTGTGACGGGATATACGGCAGAATGTTGTTCACCAATAATTGATGTGATTTAAATCTCGCTTTTTAACCAGCTTGGTGAAGATACAAAAAATTGCATTCCAAGCGGATATTTTCACTCTTCAACGCCTACTGAAGGGTTTAATACACACGCAAGGATGCTTTCTAATCAGTGCCAGATTAAGCTTAGTTTAAGCCCCTAATGTAAATATATAGAGAAAAACATAGAAGGAAGAAAATGGCCAAAACCAGTTCAACTGCAATGTTTTTTTCCTCCCAAATAACTAGATGGTCAAATCCTTGGTGATTCCACTCTATCACAAGGTCGTTCTAGATACAAATATGATATGATGATATCTTTAATTATTTAGCTTGTTTGAAAGGAGTCCCTAATATCATGGTCTAAGATATAAGAAGTCTCTTAATACAATTCTTGAATATCTTCTTGGAGTTCACTTTCAACCTCATATAGATTCAAATTCCTAATATCATGGTCTAAGACATTAGAAGTTTCTTAATTCAATTCTTGAATATCTTCTTAAAGTTCACTTTGAGGCTCATAAAGCTTCAGATTCCTAATATCATGGTTCAAGATACAAGAAGTCTCTTAATTCAATTCTTCAATATCCTCTTGGAGTTCACTTTCAACCTCATAAAGATCCAGATTCCGGCAATTTCCATAGTTTGATGAATTTCTCCTGTTTTCTCCTGTAAAGTTGCTAACCGGAGTACCTCGAGAAATGGTTGAATTCTTCACAAAACGTATTTTTTTTTTATTTCTGAACTCCCGTTTTCTTCTCATTATATCTAAAGAGAACTCAACAATCCAATCATCGTAATGGTTTGGAAAGTGTGACGCCATTTTATGCAAATTAATAGCAAAAAAACAAAATCTCCCCCTTTTCTCCGATTAAGAAGATACGAAAAAAGCAAAGAACCTTATTGCAACTCGTTTGATTGCACCCGGGAGGATTAATCGTCCACCGGCATTAGATGCGTTCGCTTCGGTTATAGGCACACTCTTTTTTTTTCGTTGCTCTATCCGAGCCGGTGTGCAAACAACTAGGATGTAACGATTTTAATGCACAGGTTCGCAAGGTTTTGCTTTTGCCTATCCGGTCTCCGGGTTTCTACAACATTTATTTTCTCAACGCTGACCATCAATGTCGATCATATTCCGCAAGCAGTGCGGAACCGAGTCCGGAATCGTTGCCATCGCGTCGTCGAAGCTTATAAAGCCGGAGCCTCATCATGTTCGTCATGTTGGTCGGAGTAATATGCCGCTAGGAACAGGCCCCATCTTAAGACACTGGTGCGGTGCGTCGAGCATGGTTGCGTTTACCGACGACTAAAGCGCGAAACGAAATTGTTTGCACCACATTTTCCGGCCCATTTGTCATTGGCATTGAGGAGTGGTATGAACGAAAAAACAACGAAACAAAAAAAGAGCCTAAAGAAACAAAAGATGGCGCCTCAGGTGGATACGTTTTGGGATCTCGCATGAACCAACAACAAAAATCGCAACTCCGGTGTTTTTTTGCAATGGAAAATCACTTTCAAACACTAGTTTCCTTTGCAAAAGCTACCACCGAGGGAGTGTGCGAAACAATAAACGGTAGGTGAAGATCATCACGCACCAATGTTGGGTGTGATGGATCATACATATTCTCATCCTGCATCCAGCAGGGAAAGGCCATCAGCACGGGTAGAAAAGGTATCGCGACCAGTTTCATCTTCAATTCCCTACCGAAACAAGTTTCGGAGACAGTTTCGGAGTTATATAAAATGGCTGGAAGCGACGCGATTGCGTGTGGGGTCGCTGACCACCGTGCACCACGCTGATGGTGCACCAAACCATAATCCGGGAGCGCGTGACACCATCTTAACAATTGCAAGGGGTAGAAAGATGAGGTGTTCCGGGCGGGCGGGCGGCGGGGAGAATAACAGGCAACCTCATAAATATTCAGCGGACTTGCCTAGCGGTACCAAGCGGGCCGTTGTGCCATTCCCAGTGTGCTTTCCTTCGCCTTCGGGCGGGATGTTACGATTCGATCGTAAATAAAATGGTGAACCCCACGAACAAACGGGCGGCCGTAGTGAGTGGGTAATGTTCCGGATTGGCCTGGGGGCCAAGATACATTCGGTTTGGTTTGGTGAATGCTGGAAAGTGAAACCGAATTCTGACCCTTTTACCGAAACTTCAAACAACATTCCGCTCGTTAGGATGGATGCTGGTAGGATAACGCAGTTTCGAATCCCTGCAACAGCCATCGGACAGGAAATACTTTCTACGTCTCCGGAATTAAAATGAGTAGACGAAATTATACGTCTTATCGAATTCCCAAGAGAGTTACAGAGAACGTGCGCCAAAGGCTTTAGATTAACACAATCTTTTACTTAGGATTCCCAATTCCCAAAGTCGGAGTCATCTTTGGATACCGTTCTAGCTCAACTAGAATGTGAGAAAGTAGATCTGGAATTCTTAGCACTTTCTGGATGTGTTTTTACGTAAAATATGAGATCTTGATGCATTCAGAGTGTTAGACTAGAAACCTTTGCACGAGTTTTCGTCTCGCTTGCAAAAGTTCCAGAAATTCCAGAAATCCCACTCATTCTAGTTTAACTTCAGAACAGAATCCAGAATTGAACTCCAATAGCCTGTAATTAATCTCCAACTAAAAGCAAAAAAAGATCTCCAACTCCTATACATGAAGACATCCATGTCCAAAATGCACAAAGGCAGTAAACTCGAAAAAAAGAGTTTATGTAACAAAAACCCACAACAGAGAAATGTTGCACCGAAAATTTAAATAGGAAGAATAATCAAAAGTCTAGTTATGCTACTGAGTTTATTTGTTCAACGAAAAATATTGTCATCATTCAAGCACAGTTTACATTTTTTTCTTTTTTTTTGCAAACATTTCTCCCATTGTCCTTGAGATCTTATCTACCATTCCTTTAACTGAACGTGTGCATTTCTGTACGACATTCCTGCACGTAGACAAGGTGCAATTTCGCCCTTTCACACTCATGATTAATCTTCATTGTTTGAACTCAGTTTTGTTGGAAAAAGTAAAAGTGCTTCCGCTTCTCTTTTTTTTGTCTGTTGTCTGTTTGTTTTGTGCGCAAACACATTCGATTGGTTAGATGATGTTAGATGGATAAGTGTGTCCCTAACGCACGCTTCTATTACCGCCGGCACGCGAGCAATGTTTTGATGGGATTTCGGTGTGCTTTCGCCGTCCCCCCTCATATGCTTGAGGTGCTTGATTGATGTGCGAGTGTCCCATGTACGATCAAGTAAAATCTCGCGTCTCGCTGCTCGCTGTACGAGATGAAGGACGGAGATGCTTGTATAACCTGCGCAGCTTCGGAACACGTTGTCGGACGTACCGGTGAAATGGTAAAAAAATATATTACCCGCCGAAGATGATAAAGTTTCGCATAATCCTTTTGAACCTGGAAGAATCGGTCGGTTGGTATGGAGGAAGGGGTGGGGGGAATGTTGTAGAAAGTAAAATTTCTGCACCAACCTCGACGACAACCGGTCATCGTCACGGTGTTGCGATAGAAAGCACCGGCAGGAAACCGGTTCCCTACACCGGGTGACAACTTGTTGGTAGTAAACAGAGAAAAAAGCATTGAGAGTAAGAGATATAGGAGGACTCGACGTAGGATTGGTCATGATTCCTTTCGCTGAGATCTCAAACACACACACACCTGCCGTTTTTATCTTCCCGCACAACATCAACCATATCTCGCAGTTCATTATGAAATGCCATTCTCTTAGCCGGGGACTCCGTAATTCCTTTTATGTTTCATCGGAAAGATTTGCTTGAAAGGAAAAGTTCCGCTACGATATCGATACGACAACCGGGCAAAGAGGTTACACACCTCGGTTGTGCCGTTAAAAGTGGGATAGATAGGGTGAGACAAAACCCGATAGACTGTCAGAAATTGGGAACTGCAGTTTTTGTTTAGTAACCACTATATAACAAACGACCGTATCGATGCCCAGGTATCCGAGCGTATCAATAAATCATCATGATCTCCGATGTCGGCTGATATCCGATTTTGTTGGGGTTGGGAGCTTTTTACTTCATTTCGTTCGGAATTCGGACTCGGCAATGGATGGAGACACAGGTATGGTCACCGAAAGTGACAGGGTTATGTAAAACTTTCACAATCGGAAGAAAGTCACATCGGGCCCCGGCTCTCTGCCTGTTCCGATGTTCGAATTCGCGCATTCGAAAACCAATCAGTATCCCCAGTACGTTTTGGAAATCTGTGTGTATGTGTGTATCATTTTGTTGTTATGTTGTTTTTGGGGTGGACCTACACCGAAGGAGTGAAAGTTTTTTCCAAGCATTACAGCATCTCCATCCCAGACGTCGCTGAATTGTTTTGGGGATGCAATGATAAGTGGAAAGTAAATGTTCCCCTCGTTAATGTGCTAATGTTTGGCTAGCCGATTGTTGGACGCTTGTTCCTTTACCGCTCACAAAACGCTCGAGGCTCTCGCTGCCTGGACGAGCTACCAACTACCTGCAGACGTGCAGCGGGGAAAAGAGTGGATGGGGAGGGGGGGGGGACAGAAAAAGGAATGGCTAATGTGTGACAGACATTAAAATGCGCCACACCCGGAAGGGAAATAGGTGCGAGAGTAATTAAAATTCTCTGAAGAGACAATCACGGACATCGAACGGTGGAATCTGGTGATGGTAATCTTAGCGGCTTTTTTTTTATTTCATTCGGGAACTTATTTTGGACTGTTTGTTTTTCAGACGAAAAGCTAACTCTGGTCTATTAATCAATTCTTCAAGTTTTTTGGCGTGGGTATCTGTATCTGAGGAGTTGAGGTCTCTAGTGGGGTGGACGCTTGTTTGGATCTATTGTAAACTAATAAGACTGAGATCAAATGCAAACTGTGTATTGCAAGACCAACAAATCTTCAACATCATCAATCTCCAACAAAACTTTTAGTTTTAGAGTTAGGCTTTAACGTGAGATAAACACATTTGGAGTAATTTCATAACTTCATAGCTCTGGTTGCGAATTTCCAATAGATCTTCAAGTCTCGTCTAAACACTCCAAAACAATAGACGTGGATGTACCTACATCAAGCATAGTATATTCTACCGCTTGGTATCATACACCTGATGTAAAGAAATTAGATCCGCTACTATTTCAGCCGGAATCCACTTTCTAAGGAAAAGGAACTGCCTGCACATACAAATCACGTCTTACGATTTGTGAGATCACTGCAACTTGGTGATTCGTGATGGAGTTCACAGGCTTGCAGCTAACTCTCGAGAAGAGGATTTATAAAGAAGATTTAATTTGAGATGGTATCACGAAAAGGGGAGTGATTAATCTCACTTTCGCAGCCCCAAATGTCGCCCTTGGGGAGAGGGGTGAAACGCAAACGCACAGAGACGCCCGGGTGTGTGTTGCGGTGTCTGTAATCGTGTAGCGCAAATGGAAATGAACAAAGCGAACGACCGAGAAGAAATCATACCACATACCGAACGGGTAGGTTAAGAAAATTTTGCTCCCCAAAAAGTCGTCCAAAAACGACACCCGAGATGCGGTGTACACCATTTTGGGCCGATGTCCGCTCGCATCTCGGTAAGTGCGTGCGTGTATGCACCGTTGTGCGTAAGAGTGAAAGTACAATTGGAGCGAAATTTCTCTATTCACAACCATTCTTCAATCGGCGGACGTATATACCGTACGTCACGATCACTACGATCCATCTCGATCAGTTGCAGCAGTTCTGTCATCGCTCAACTTCTGCAACGGCACACCCCGCTCGGATTCAGTTTAGTATTCCAGCCCAACTATGCAAGATTTTGCCACTCTCTTCCCTGTGATGCAAGTGGAATGCAAATGCTGTTTCCACTCATCCGTGCGCTTAATCTCAAAGATCCCAAAAGCAGACGGCAAATGGTTGGAAGAAATGACGGCCATTCAAAACATGTGCGACGGAACACAAACGATGGTTGAAAGGTTGAATAAGGCGACACCCGCACCTTTTTGTAGCTTAATTCCGCCGCAATTGAATTAAGCTTCAATTGTTCCGTTTTACGCGCATCTCCCTCACAAAATCTCGTGCGTTCCAAGTCGCAGGGAAGTTGTCACCTCGAAAATGGACCCCGGTCGGATATTCGCGCGCGCGCGCGGGGTTTTTGGAGGACAAGAAGTCGAATAGAAGCTCAATTAGTGTTGGGCATTAACTCCGGCAGCAAATGTTGCTCGCTTTTGGATTTCATTTTCTCACAACCCATCACGAAACCGCACATTTTTCACGCTATATCGGCTCCGATTATCTCGGCACAGCACGTCACCTAGCTTAACGTTTCCCCCCCCCCCCCCTCCTCCTCAACCGGGGATCACACCCAGACGGAACAATGGTGTGTGGATGTTGTGAGGAGGTAGTAGGCAGGGTGTTGTGTGACCTGAAGGAACGGAGACCTGGCCGCGAGGGATGGTAATTGTGTTCACCTTTTATTTTACTTCTTCTTCAAGGTATATCTCGCTCATCAAGATAACCCTGCGGGGGGGGGAGTACCATCGTT
The DNA here is from genome assembly GCF_943734845.2 of Anopheles funestus. Taxonomy (NCBI): domain Eukaryota; kingdom Metazoa; phylum Arthropoda; class Insecta; order Diptera; family Culicidae; genus Anopheles; species Anopheles funestus. The sequence goes on along the minus strand of NC_064597.1, from coordinate 7,584,688 downwards.
GCACTACGGTAGCCATTGCTAATGAGACGAAGAGAAATTGGAGCAAACTTCGCCGTTAGAGACAGAGCAGGTCCTCCCGAAAAATGATAATCGCACCGGATGTTGTAGAGAATGACAGTTGTGTGCCGGGGTTTTTTTGTTTTAATGTCCATGCGTATTACGCCGACGATCGGTAAAGGTGGTTAAGGTGCTCTCTTCAGCGGTAAATCTACCACCGGTAGCGAACTCTGCACGCCGCGCCACTATGTCTGCGAAATCGAACATACTCTGCAAAACAGGCAGCTCAAGAAAGCAAAGCAGAAGCAGAAAACAACACAATGGTACCGATTTTCGTACAGCCCCCCCCCGTTAGCTCTGAGACGATAAGGTTCGGAACGTCGTACTTACATCTGCATATGCATGAGTCCAAAACAAACGGAAAGCGTCAGTACGTCGACCCAATTCGCATCACTTACTTTGCAAACCGTAAGCCGAAAAATATAATACTATTTTTCCCCAAAATCGGTTGCAAATGGTGCGAAAACAAAAACACATTGCTCCAGCCAACCGGGAACTCCCAGAAAACGGTGCTGATTGGAAGAAGAATCTCGTTACTGGTTTCTTTTTCTTTTAACCTTTTTTATTGGAAACGAAGTTCCATTTCCCCAGTTCTCACAGAAGTTCTGGAACAATTCTGAGCTGGTCCTAACGGCATGAAGATCTGTAAAAAAATGGAAATCACCCACGGAGTGCAGTTATCTCTGTAAAATGGGAAGATGCTGCAACTGTAGCTAGCCAATTACTTTCTCTCTCTCTCTATATATCTTTACTTCAACGGTTTATCAAATTATTCCTTCTTGCCGTGTGTGTTACGTGGATCTGTGTTTCCCTGACTTCAGTTAGCGAATCCACCTGTTCGATATCTGCAAGATGAATTACCATAAGCTCATTTCTCCCTTCGTTTCCATTGGCTTTCACTTTCAGCGTCAGCGATGACATATGTGCATCGTGCTTCACAGTGGCAGACGTTCATCCATACCTCGTACAGGCTGAGTAACACCAAGCAACGGCAGAGGAGTCGTATAGTTGCAGGTTAGGCCGCAACTGGTAATGCGGTACTACAGCGTACGTTCCGGATCATCTAACCCAGCATCAATCACTGAAATAAAGCCAAACGAAAGTGTACAAGCAATAGTAAAAAGATGGGCAACTCAGGCAGTATGAGCGGGTTGTCCGGATATGAGGAGGGTTACCATCATCACCCGGGTTATCATCACCATCATCAGCGTTATCACGATGCGATGCGCGGTGAGGCAGGTAGTGGTATGTCCTCCTCGTGGATGGATTCGTACCAGCGGGATCATCACCGGCGTGGTGGACCACGTGACCATGAGCAGCAGCAGCAGATCAAGGTGCTGCCGGATATACCGGGCAAGGTGGCGAAGCTTCGGTCCACCAACAATGGTAGCATACTGCATGCGGGAGGCACCATCAGCAAGAACAACCAGGCACTGCAACGCTCGAAAAGCATCTCGTCGCCAACGTACCAACAGCACCAGCAACAGCAACAACCGGCTAGCTTTAGCGAGTGCGACGAAGATCTGGAGCTAAGCTCACTCCAACCACCTCGTATGTTGATGCAGCGTTCGCGCACACAGCTAAATCTAATGCCGCCAGGACTCTCGTCCGGTGGTGGCAATCGCACTCGTAATGGGTACGCGTACAACCACGAAGATGAGACAAGCAGAGGTGGTCCGCCCGGTAGAGGAGACAGACAGGCAACACGGTACGGTGAAGCGAACGGCAATACGGCCGAATCGCTCAACTACCGGAAACGGTTCGGTTCCGAGCCAGATTTACGTTTGTCACTAGTACCACGCAATGGACAGCCATCGGAACAAGTGAGCGGCGGCGGTTCACGTAATCCCAAAATGGCACAGTCGAAAATCATGAAAGGCAAGAACAAAAAGAAGGCGCCGGTACCACCTGTAATGGAAAAGGTTAGTAAACTACTGATTGATAATATTCCGAATTCGGATAAAATGTACAATTTCCTTTTGCATTCTATGTACAAGCGAGATATGCATAGCTTTCCTCTTTTGAACCTTCACTGCTCGTGTCCATAAAAGAAAGTTTACGTTTAGCTCGAGGCAAAACAAATTAATCTCATTTGGTGCTGCGTTTTGCATACATTCAGGCGTTTTTGGTAATTTGTTGTTTATCTCTTTCCTTTTCTTTTTGCGTCTTTTAGCGGGACTCCAACAAGGATGTAGAACGTCAACGCATCATCGCCTACTCGCCCATGCGCAAACCGGGCTCGGACGCAAACACCTCCACCTTGCCATCGTCCAGTGACGGTAGCTTTAACGTAGCTGCTACGCGCAAACTGCGCCTGTTCAAAACACGCGCCGAAACGAAGAAAACGCCTACGATAGCGAAGCTGCCGGAAGCATCCGATGCCAAATTTCCCGGCAAGCATGGTCCATCGAACGGGCCCGGTAGCGGGTTCATGCGGTCGGCTGTTCCGCTACAACCGAACGGCTCTGCTCCGCACATGGTTGCCCACCGCAACGATAGTGGATCACCGGATGACGAGAAGCTCAAGACGGTGCTCGATCACATTTCACCCCGCCCGAATCCGGTATCATTCTTTCGGCGCGAGAAAACCTTCGACGCCGGTCTGCTCGGGTTGGAACGGCAGCGTGAAAATGAACCACGACCAGCAGCAAAGCCAACCATGTCGCCACCACTTTCCCGTCGCAAATCGATCGTAAAGAGCTATCTCGAGCAGGAGACACCGATCAAACCAGCGGGTGCTACGAATCGAACCGATGCGAAGACACGCCAGCAGGTCGGTACACCGGCGGAAAGCTACCAGCGTAAGCAGGCCCTTGCCGAGGCGCAGCGCAAACAGTCGTCCGCAGCGACGGCCGCCATTACCGACTTCCAGAAAGAGTTGCAGCTGGCAACGAGACGAAAAACGGGCAACACGGACAATAGCAATGGAACGTCACCGGTTACCGGACAGACGAAGCTGCAGCGAGCTGCTGGTGGTGGTGGTGCTGGTGGTGCGGGAAACGAACAGACAAGTTCTCGCTTCTCGCTGCTACCTGCTGTCGGTGGTGGTAAAACCAAACCAACGTCTAACGCGTTGGTAATTAATGTAGAACCACCGAAAGAATTGGAACAGAGTGGAACCGGCACCAAGACGGATGGAAAGCTGGATGCACGCGATTCACCACCACCACCAACACCTCCACCGCCTCCGCCACCACCGAAAACAAGCTTCTACTTCGGTATGCGGGACGATCGTCATCCAACGGATACGCCGCGAAGATTTTCCGGTACGAAACGTGCCGAGCCGGCATTTATGTCCGAGTCACGGGTCGATGACAGTGAGGAGAGTGATCGGGAGGGTGAGACACGTCGGGAGGCACGCCCCCAGCAAGACATTGACGGGCAATCGGTGGAGGAGATTGGACACACACAGATGGAACTGATCGATCAGTTTGCTGCCAGTCTGCTGAACAGCAGTCGGTTTCGTTCATCCGATTCGGTCGCATCATCCGAGGCAGATGTGCGAACCGGTCCTGTAAGCACGTGGGATGAGACGGACGGTCCCGGACAGCAGGAGATCGCACTGAAGCTGCGGCCAACGCTGCCCCGTAAGCAATTCGATATACCACGGTTTAGTCCGGCCGCTGCCTGGCGTCTGCTAACGACGGAGGATGAGTTTTGCCGCGATGCACCAACCGACGGGCTGGGTAGTACCGGCGTTGGTGAAAAGAAATCCTTCCTGCGTGGTCTCGACCAGGAGCTGGACGTGCCGGAGGATCGCATACAGCGTGTCTACCGCGAACCGGTACCAGGGCTGCAAGACAACAAGAGCGGCGACAGTGGAATATCGGGCGATGCCGGCATACTGGCGGACATTGGGCAGGAAGCGCTGCCCGTTGCATCCGGCAAGGAGGAGCGGGCGGGTGATACGAGCCCGGAAAGTGGGACACAGCTGCACAAGGGTGGTGGTGCCGGTGCTGGCACGGTGATGCACGGTGGCTGGTCATCCAGTGCGCTGCTGCTGATGCCCTGGACACCACAGCAAGATCTTGACGATGATGAGGACGAGGATGAGGACGAGGAGGACGAACAGGAGGAGGAGGACGAGTTAACGATGGGCAGTGCAGGTGAATCAAGGCGGCATCTGATCGAGGACGGTGTCGCATGGGTAAATGGTGATGCGCGACCAGACTTTTCCAGCAAAGGCCATCTGTTTAGCCTATCCTTACCACGGGAAAATCATTTATCCATCTACAACGTCGAGTCGGCAGATGAAAAGGTAGACAGAAAAAGACTATAAAAACCACAAAAACCTTCATGTTTTAACACTTTTTACTCTTTGCTTTTGCAGGTGGAGAAACACGTGTTTAATAGTTTGCAAAAGTTTCGCAAATCAGTATCGGGTGCGTTCAAACACGACGACACCAGTAGCGGACAGATGGACACCAACGATAGCAATTGGTTCCTCGGTCGGTTAGATACGAAGCTGACCGGTGGGACAGGCCCGGTAGGAAGTGGACCAGAGAAACGTTCCAAGCTTCTACTACCCGATGGGCGTGAGCGTGAAAGTGCAGACACCGCTACCGGTGCACCGGTGTCGATTGGGACACTGGGCCAGCATAAGCACAGCTCCATCGGATATCTTGTCAGCGGGAAGCATATGATGTATCTGCCGAAAGAACCCACAAAACTGCACGTTCACACGGGTGACAAAAGCAGTAAGCAGGATGAGAACAATAATCGAAAAAGCTATCACAACCAGAACGGGCCGGAGAGGCATGAGAAACCGCTAGCTTCGTCCGGTGTGTCTGTACCGGCGCAAAGGGTTGCGAACGATAAGGAAAATCTGCAAGATCCGGTACCGGTTGCGGCGGCCACCAGTGCCCAAACGCCGAATGGCGAATTTGAAAGCTTCCCGGTAAAGCTTACCAACCGGCGGAACCATCGGTTCACGTTCCAGAGCACGATACGGCAGATCGAGAAGCGCCGGGTGGCGGAAAAGTTGTCCCGGGAGGCAGAGATTAAGGAGGCGATGCGGTTAAGCGAGCTGGAAGCGATGCGGCGCGTCGAGGAAGAGTTTCAGAAGAAGCGGGCACGCGAGAAGGCTTCCATACGGCATCAGTTGCGTCTGTTCTCGATGGAGAACCATCCGGATCAGCATCATCCAGCGAACGATGGTGATGGCGAGCAGGACTCGACGGTATGTTAAGTAGTTCTAGATTTTTTTTTCAATTGCGGCTAGTCGAAGCGAAAAAGAGAAAGATTTTTCGAAATTGAAGATCGTTAATTTGGATAACTATCCAAGAAATATTTTCATTTAATTGATTGCTTTTAATTTCTTGCACAGGGTGAAACAAAACGATCGGATCCGGACGGGGACAGTCTGCCACATCAGAGCGCCATCGGCCGTAGTGGTCTTTATCGGAAGAAGGAATTCACCGCTAGAGGTAGCATGGAGCGGCAATATAAACGGCCCAGCGTTATTGCCACTGCTGTCCCGGGCAGCACCAATCCACATGCAGGTGGCGATGATATGGAGTTGGAGAATGAGATGGATATGGTGGAGAAGGTGACGACGGGTGGACGGCGCCGTTACGCGGACGATGATGATGAGGATGACGATGGTGAGAGCAGCAGTCTCGGTTACGTGGACACCCGTACACCCTACATATCGCGCATCATACAGGCGAAGAGTAGTAAATCGTACGCCATGAAGAAGTAGGGTCGTCGAAGCTGACTAGACCAAGTCCACCAACAACCAACCAAGTCCACGATTGCCATCTAGTCAAACAGGTACGAATTAGAACCGTACGGTTCGTTCAGTTCATTGCAAAGAACGAACGACCGACGTTCATTTGATCAAGGTACAACAGTTCTTCGGTTCACATGAGCGACCTACTCGTCGAATTAAAGAACGTTCTGTTCTACTAGGTCGTTCTTTTCGCCAGTTCTTCAGTTAAACAGTTCAAAGTAGGTCGTTCAATCAATGAGCGAGCTACCTGTCGAATTTAAGAACGTCATGGATGACTAGGTCGTGAATGAACCGCGATTCGCGTTCAGTTCATCTAATTGAAAGAACTGGTTCGCTCACTTCCAAGAACCGAATTGCCTTAGCGAGCGCTCAAAGAATTCAAGTAATGATGTTCTTTCTCTCTCTCTCTCTCTCTCTCTCTCTCTCTCTCTCTCTCTCTCTTTCTCTCTACCTCTAGTCACTGATTCGCTAGTGATCCGCTAGCCTTACCTCATAGTCCAACCGGCCACCGCCAGGAAAATTGCTCCACTTGATATAGTTTCCGATAGTGTCTACGTATCCCGTGGCCAGTATACAATGCTTCGTAGCCGATTATGCTTGTCCCTAGATGCAGCCTTGCCATCCGCGTTACGGTGAGAACACGCATGAAGCCGTACACCACACAAGGAACATAACATTCACACGTTACATCCCTACATTTCGATTCGTTTCTTTAACAACAACAAAAAAGCCATTTAACTTTGGTTCTGTTTACACCGGAAAAAGCTTTCCCCCCTTTTTAGCCTTAAAGCGACTTCTTTTTTTCCATACGGTTAAAATGTAATTGTGACGAGATTGTTTAGAAAATCAGTTTAGACTATCTTTTAGAAACGTTTTTTTTTGTAACGGTACGCCCCACTAAACGTACCGATTTGCTGGATCACTTGGTTACGTTATTTAGTTTCTAGGATCGGGGACGATCACTAATTAATCAATATTTCGTTCGTCAAATAAAATATGCTCCAATTTTCGTTATATAGAACCACATTGTGCCGGGTTGTGTTTGTTTTTTGTTTTGTTTTTGGAGAATAATTGTTGGCAAATTTTATTTACCATTTCGTATAATTTCAATTCGGTTTTGTACTTCCCTTTTGATGTGTGGGGCAGTAGATCAAGCGAGGAAGTTAACAAAAGGAACGAATGAGTGAGCGAAAAAGGAAAAAAAACCGTGAGAAACAAACAAATCAACGTGTATAGTAACGAATTTACAAATTTAATAATTAAGAAACAACCGATCGCCTTCGCTCTATCCTAACTATTTGCCGAAACCTTGCATTATTGGGCAAATATATCCAGTCACCTTTCCGTACCGGTTTGTGGATTTGTAATTGATTGCTCTGTGCAGGTGCAGCATCAAACCCTCCTTCAATTATCCAATACCAAAAGAAAGATGATTTAAAGGGGGTAAATGAACCGTGGTGTGCTCTACTACTCGGTAATCCGTTCCGTTGTCTATTTTTTCAAAAATTTCAATATTTTCGCTTCCCGCTCGCTCGTCGTTTGCGTGGTCGAGGGAGATGAGGATTGTCTGAAGTTACGGTGCGGTATGCGGTTGGATGGACCGGCCACCATCGGTTCCTGTGTGGTGCTGACAGCTGACTCTGCGTTACTGGCAGCCGTGGTTTCCTGCTCGTTGCTACTTCCTGTGCCCGTCGTTGTGTTCCGTTTCGCACGCATTGCAACCACGGCAGCACCGGTTGCGTTCGAGAGTCGACCGAGCAGTTCCGGCTGTAGACAAAACCCGGCCGGAACTATCGTATTGTCACTGGGCGCAGGGTTGTAGCTGAAGTGTAGCAATACCTGCGGAAAACAGCCGGCATCGAGCAACGAAACCGTGGGTTGCAAAACCACCTTCGGCGGTGTAGTATCTGAAACCGAACAAAACAGCTGTCAGCTTGGGCGGAGGTGCCAAAAAAATAAATAATAATACTTCTTCTTCTTCTTCTTCTTGGCTTAACGACCTTACAGGTCACGCCGGCCATTTCTGGCTTACTAGACTTATTTTACCACGTAGCCGAATAGTCAGTCCTTGCTACGGGGGAACGGTCCGGATGGGATTTGAACCCGGTCCGGCCGTGTGGACTGGCGCCCTTTATCACATGCACCACCGGACCGCCCTAATAATACTTACACAGATAAAACGATTGATTCGTATCGGCAAGGTAACCACGTACGAACTCCACCACATGTCCGACCGTTTCGTACACCTGAAACACTCCCTGCAGGATGTGACGGTCGGGAAATTGTACCCTAATTACCGCTTGCCGGTACCGGTTCATGTTACTCAACAGCTGTTGGTTGCGCTCCAGCTCCCTGAGCTCGCCCGTCAAAAGCGGTGCATCTTCAAACGATTTTACGCGATCCTGCAATTGCTTGTACAGTTGCATCATTTCCGGCACGGTTAGATCGAAGAATGAGTCTGCCACATCCGCCTGTTCGCGTTCCGCGGTCGATGCATGATAAAGCACTGCATCCCGTCCACCCAGTATCGTAATTTGCGCTTCCGGCCGAGGTGTATCGGTTTCTTGCTGTTCGCCCATTGTATCATCCGTAGGTACATTCATCTTTTCCGGTTGTTCCTCTTCCGCAACCGCTTTCGTTGCTTCGATCCGCTCTGGAGGACACTCCGCTTTTGGTTCAGGCACCACAGCTTCTACCAAGCTCGGCGTATCTGGTTCAGGATTCACTGCTTCGGGTGGACTCGCGGCATCCGAAGTAGCGGCTTCGCTCAAAGGCACAGTCGTGACTGGTTTGGCAGGTTCTTCCCGGCGTACCGGTTGTGGTAATGGTGCCGAAACGTTGGCCTGCATTTTTGGTTCTTCCGCACGGCGCTGCAACAATCGAAGTGCCGCTCGTCCACGTGTCAGTCCGAGACTTTTTAGTGTGGTTTTTCCAAGCTGCTCCCAGTATACCTCCCGTCGCATATACACCAGTACCGGGTGCGCTTCGGCCGTCGCTTTCGCTGGGCAAAGCTCCAGCAACACATCCAGCAGCGTTTGCGACGGTTTGTACGTTCCATTGTTGCTGCGCGTACCATCCTCCAGCTGCAGCTGCACAATCACCTCGTCCTCGGTACGTATTTGCTTTGCCTTTGCCATTTCTAGCAGGGCATTGTTCGGAATGCCAGCAAAGCGGAACATGATCGTTAAGTCAAGCACCTTGTTGTGATGCAGCAGATCGTACTCATCGTGTGGGAAGTTGTACTTACGGCAGACAGTCTCCAGTATCTATAATGTACAAAAAAAAGGAAGAGTTTATCATGCATTCCAACCGGTGCTCACCCAACACTGGGCTCACCTCCAGAATTGTCATGTCCGGTTCCACCTTCACTGTCTGGCGGCGGCCGTGCACAGTCAGCACGGTTACGGAACGGGTGGCCATCGTATGCTGGCAAAATTTTCACGGCACGTTCACGAAAACAACACGCACGTACACTGTTTCATAGGTTCGTTCGGCTAAATTTTGCGAACAAGTTGAAATAAATCCATACACCGGCACCTTCGAGAAGAAGCTGGGAATGACTTGCTTGGTTGGCCGTCGCGCAAATGTTCGTTCGCCGATGTAAACAATTTAATTTGACAGTTGGGACGATATTTTTGGTATGTCTACACGTCGCCATATCGAAGGCTGTGTTTACTGAATCTTTTGAAAAGAATCATTCATATGAATCTTCAATAAAGAGTCATTCACACTATGAGCTCCTAACTCCCAAAATAATTTCAAATGAATCCTGAAAGATTCATGAATCCTTAATAAAATGAAAAGGGTTGACCGGAAGGCGGGTGGTCTTATTCCAAAAGGGCGGAATCACAATTCAATGAGGATTCATGAATCTTCAGAATACAGGTTCAGAGTTATTCATTCAGTTCAAAGATTCGTCCAGATTCATGAATCTGAATCAGATTCACCCAACACTAATTCTTCAGTAAAGAGTCATTCAAACCATGAGCCAACTCCTATAATATTTATCAATTTTCATAATTTCAACTGAATCCTGAAAGATTCATGAATCCTTAATGATTCGCTGGCTACACACTGAAATAAAAAGGGTTGACCGGAAGGCGGGTAGGAGGGTGGTCTTATTCCAAAAGGGCGGAATCACAATTCAATAAGGATTCATGAATCTTCAGAATACAGATTCAGAGTTATTCATTCAGTTCAAAGATTCGTCCAGATTCATGAATCTGAATCTGATTCGCCCAACACTAGCCACTACATCATGTCTTCATCTATTGTCATGTCATGTCTAGAAGCATGTCTTCATATCGAACAATCATCACCGATCCTATCTGCTTCCGGGTGATAACTTCCGGAGCAAATTCCTTAATAATTGAAGTCGAAATACTTAGTAATGTTTTTATGTAATTGCGACTAATTTGTTGGATTATACTAAAATAATCTATTTTGACTCTCAAAGATAGACCACAACATTCCCAACAAACTAACACGACACCTTGTTTAGCGTGAAATGGGATGTGTGATCTATTTTTACTCATTATTAAAAAAACAACTCACTCATCACACCGTTGAAGACGAGCGCGTTGCATTTGTTTTTGGCGTAAGAGTTCCTGAGGTCAGTTTTTCGCATGCACAGGGACACGTAATAAACCGCAAGATTTTGTTTTTTTTTGTTGCCTGGAATCACAGCGTGTTTCTTTATTGCTTTTCATGTCTGTTTCGATTTTTTGTTGCATATCCTACCGATAGCGCAAGCAAACGCTATTATAAACTCCTTCCAATACGTGTACAAGTTTCGTTTTCGTTACGGATTCATCCTACCCAGGCCACGCGTTAGCTGGTAAAAGGGTATTATTTTGTAGCAAGAGTTTTTTTTTGTTTTTTTTTGTGGAGCGTTTTCGTACATTTCCATCTTTTAACAGAAACAAACAATCCACCAAAAAAAAAAAACCTCCTTGCGTCCATGTCTAGTAAAAGTTAAGTTAAGTCTTTTCAAGTTCGGGCGTGTGTCTGTGTGTATCTCTGCTGTCGATGGTAAACTTCGTTCAGTTATTGGGTTTTATGCACTTATGGACCAACATAAAAAAAGGACTCCCCACATACCACCCACTGTTATGTAGGGGTGCTTTTTTTTGCTTCCTTGCATGCATGTTTGTTCGCTTGCTCGATTGTTACGTACCGTCCGGGTTCGTTTAAAAAAAAATCACAAATAAACATAATTTGACTAGCTCTACTGCAAAATAAGCATAATGCCGCCGCCTGCCTACGCTCTACGTATCTACGACGGACTAGGAAACGCAAAAAACGGACTAATTGAATCGTTAAATAATATTAATAAACTTAAGCCAGCCCTAAACACTAAAAACACGTGTTTCACCTTTGGTTTTTGTTGATTTTTGGCGATAAACATGCAAACCGGTTCGCCGGTTTACTTTATGGCAAGCATTGAAAAGTATGCATCAAACAAAACTGCTGCGAACCTTACCCTAGACCGAACCGTACATTTTCCTCAACGCTTAAATTAGAATGTTAGCTGCTAGGCGCGTACAAACGCATGTGTCAGCGGCGTTTGCGTGATCGTTTGCATGCGTGTATTACCCCCTACTCGCGTGTGAGTGTGAATCTGATCTGGCCGGTAATATTCAAACAATCGCTCTCACACGCTCTTATTTTCTCTCGCTTTCCCTCTTTTATAAATAAAAGATAGGCAAGCAATTAAACATAAGCAAATACCACGTTTTTCGTAAATCAACAGAACATTGGAAAAGAAAAGTTAAAACCGTAAAAACAGAAAAAAAACTAATTTCAAAAACTCAAAAACGCCTACAACACAATACATATACGCACGCGCACACACACACACACACAATTAGTAAGGGAGAGAGCAGTGAAAATGCTCTACGCCACTGTTTGCGGTGCGTTTAGTTGGATTTTTTCGCATCCTTCGGTTCCTCCTTGGCCTGGCCACGGCCCAGTATCTTGGCCAAGCTGTCCCAGATACCGCCGAACAGTAGGGCGCAGCTCAAATTCTCGAACGGCACGAACGGGTCGTGAATGCCGAGCAGAATGGAGGACAGCTTGAAGTACACCAGGAAGATGACGATGCCGAAATAGACCAGTGCGTGCGGTGCCGAGATCAGGTCCGTTTTCTTATCCAGCACGAAGATGATCGAGGCGATCAGGGATGCCTTAGTGTAGCTGTTTTTTTTGTTTAACAAGAGACACGAGATAGAATTAATTTCGGCGATCAGATAAAATTTTCTGCTAGGCATTTGTGGCCGCCTGCCGGTTACTTACAAGCTTGGCTGCAGGAACTCCATTGCCGTTGGCGTCCATACACCACGGATGAGGCGCTCGATCAGCTTGGTGAAGCCGGCACCGTTGCCCTTCAGCGTACCGATAATGATCATGATGATGAACGCATTCGGATAGAGTTTAGCCGCGTGTGTCACACCGTCGTGAATCTACGGAGAGATTATAAGTTTGCAACAACAACAAAAAACACAGTAAGAAAGAAGAATTCCCGCTATTAGTAACGTTAAGCACGGATTTAAAAACATTTGGTTGATAGTGTCGAGCCGTTTTCTGTCTCCCCTTTGATCGCTGTGGCACGCTTGATAGTGGCTGGGTGCCTGTTTTTGATTGCGATTTTCACCCGGAACCGTTTCGCTCACCTTCTTCGCACGGTAGATCTCCTTCATCGCGCTTGCCACCAGCTTGATGGGCAAGAACTTCGCAACCTTATATCCGATGTCGAACGGTGTGTAAAATACAATATACCAGCAGGCGGTGGCAACCAGCAGCTGCGGTGTGTTCTTCAGCGGTGCCAAAATAGGCTCGCCCAGCAGCCCGTTCGCGACCATACCGCCGGCAAAGACGACCAGCATCGTCGACAGCCAGCAGGCGAGCGGATGCTTCCGTGAGAAGGTGTGTGCACCGGCACCGAGATCTTCCTTGACCGAAAGCGCACACAGCAGACTGTGCGCGATGTCAAAGTACGGGAACATCTTCAGCTTGATCACCTGGTTGGCGATATCAAGGAACGCCTCCGGATCCATGGTGGTGGTGGTGGGTTTGCTTTACTATTCGCGATACGAACGAACGGAAAACGATTCCTGGAAATTGGAAAAAAGGGACACGAGCGTTAAAGATCACGTTTATTTGAAAAAAAAGGAAAACACTGTGTGACAAAACACCATTTTGCACAATCATAGCAATGAAATAAACGCACCACTAAAGGACGGTCTGGCTAATGTGTGCACACGGACCGGAACGACCACGACACGACTGTACGACTCGAGCTTAGCAACACGAAAAAGGCCCGGGCATACCAGGGTCTCGCTCAACCAGCTTAGGCCGGCTAGAGCCGAAGGGCTTGCGCACAGCGGTTCATGCGGTCACGCAAAATGCACAGGTGAGAAAAGAGAGTTTCATTCGCTTTCTTTGCTTGCGAGCGAGAAAAGGGTCACATGTGTATGATCTGCAGCATCTAAATGTGGGTACAGTCCAGCCCATAACGCTCCATATACATAATCGGGTGGAGAAACTAAAGCTTATGGCAAATCTTAGCGTCGGCATGCTGCTTTGATTTCCGGGAACTATTTCCGTGGCTCTCGCGCGCTCTATCGAGCTCCCCGGGGGCTCTTTAGCCGCCGTTTGCTCGTTCATAATGCTCAGCACAACACGCACGGCGGTTGCCTGGCAATGAAGCCGGTATAGTTGCGGCACAACCACCGCATCTGGTATACTGGTATACTTAGAGTGGAGAAAAAAGTTAAAATTAGAACCAAACGATCCTCTCTTCTGTCGGTTTCTTCAATCAAGATCGGTTAAAATACGCTTTATAAGCGATCCGTTGCGTTCGTCTGTACCCGTGATCCGTGTGAGATACGGAAAGATCTTTATAAACGACGAGCTTGCGCACTTGGTGCGATTTTAGTAGCAGACTAAACCTGACTCTCGGGTGCGTTCGTTTTATTTTTTTTACGTTGTGCAGTTGTACATGGTTTCTTTTTTTTTGTTGTACGATGCGATATTAGGCGCTTCCCTGTTGCTCGCACGCTGACGCTTTCACTCGGCGGAGGTATGTTTATTTATAAATGTGACCTCGGCAGAGGATGAAGATTATGTCTCTTTAGCGTCAGTATTACAGCCCGATACGTAAAAGTGTGGTGGAAAAAGAAATAAAAACCCTTTTTCTGAGATAATATCTTCTGCGTGCCTTTTTTAAACACTCTTTCATTACACTGAAGCAACATCAAAGAACGCTAAACTGGAACACAATACTTACCCGTCGGAATTGGTTTTCTATCACGGTGCGTTTTCGGTGTTACAATGCTTTTGTTTGCACCTTTGTGTTTTGCTGTGGAAAACGAACAGCAATTTCCTCTATTTTCGTGTTTAATTTACGTTTTTCGTTTCGTTTCGTATACCCGCTATTGGCATAACATAAACAGGACGGCTTTGATTTATTTACGTAGAAACGACCACAATTATTGAAATGTCACAATAATCAGCTGTCAAAGTGTAGACGTGCACGCTAAAGCAGCGATTACACGCATGATTTTCATTTGTTGGAAAATTTTCCTTCGGTTGAAAAGAATAGCTGTTCACTTCCGGTATTATGGTCCTTCCGGTAGTTTTCATGGTTGGCAAATAATTGCATTATTATTTAGAAAATATTGCAAATTTAAAAAAGAAAGGTTCATACATATGATCCTCCCATATGCAGGAGAGTAAATTTTATTCACGCTTTTACATCATGTTTCGCCAATATTGAATATTAATATTTATAGTTTTTAATATGTTATAGGTATAATAACAGTTCTACACCTTACCAACATTGATTATTAACGTAGTCGAGGAATTTCGCATTTGATCATTTTTAAAAACAGCCTGCATCAACGTCCCAGCATTCTTTAGTTCAATCAACAGCCAAGCAATACCAAAAAACTCTACCAAATTATAGCCATTGTTCACGCTAAAAATGTTTCTGCATGAGACGGACGAAAAAAAAAACGTTCTTTAAAAAAAAAGCGATCAGATGCAAAGCTTTCATTGCAACACATCGATGTTGAGCTTTAATGGATTACGATTTGGTTTATAGTGAAGCAAATTTAATACAGTACTAAATAATAAGATTAAGGGACACCCGTTTTCGCCACACTCTTCCTTTTGTTTCCACTGCAACAAAACCCCATTGTTTCTTTGCATTCTTATTGACTGCTTGTTGTACCAAAATTCCTTTCTTGTTCATTGGAGCAAATTCAATTTGATTCAACAAGAGCATCGTCAAAGTCGTCTAGGTAAACGAATGTCTCGATCGAAATCGGAAAGTGTCGTAAAGTGGATAAACATAAACATTTAAAACTAGCAGAAGAACTAGCTTTATAAAAAACCATCATGCATTCACCCCTGGCATCTACAGCTGTTTCGTGCCCTCTGACACAGACACACGCACGCACACACTTAGGTGGGTTTCATCACAAAAGGCTCTAAGGCCGCGGATGCATATGAGGCTGCAATCGGGAAAGGGTTGTAGATGCCTAGGCAAAGTTGCAGCACGAATTAGTTTTCTTCGCTGTCTTGTAAAATGCTTTGCTCTGTATCGACAGGGACTCGGATTTGTAAACCAGATCATCTAACTTCTCTCCCCGGTCGAGAACCGCATCAATCGTGTTACGCAGAATAATCTTCGTTTCGTCCAGATCCTCCTGCATGCGCGTAAGTGCATCTGCTTCCCGCGGGTCTTGATACTTGTTCAGCGTTGCCGGAAGCGTCCCGAACTGTATTGCTGCCTCGTTTGTCGTCACAGGCCACAGTTCCGAGCCTACCTTGGCAGTGAAATCATCTAAAACCTTCGTTAGCAGCGTATGTCCAACCCGCTGCGGGTATTCGTGATCCGCTATCAAAACGGCGGCCAAATTGTCGGCCCGAACATATACGTGGCACATGTACACATCTTGCTTCACGGATTGCCGGGTTGCGGCCTGTGTTCTTTCGACAAGGGTTTTGCTGGCAAAGCTGGAAGAAAGATTCGAGTTATTGATACGTAAACAGTCTTCACTCGTTTCCGATAAATCCATGAGATTACTCATGACGGTAACCTTCACCTGATGAACTCCTGAACAGATCCACGCTGAAAGAAGGAAAAGCTTTGCAGATCGTAGGCTGATTTCAGCAGCCGTGCCTCGGTTGGGGCTTTGTAAAAGACACTCAGGGCGTATAATTTCACCATTTTGTATACTTGTTAGGCTGGTAACGAATTTCTTTGACGTAGATTACTTCGTCTTACACCCGTCGTATGCTGCTGAGAGACGAAACAATCGGTTTAATTGATGTCACAGGGCTACGGATGTTCACTTACAAGAGTAGAATCAAGGGTTTGTTTGTTTGTTGGATGGATTTCTTCTGCCTTTCGTACTGATGGAATGATAGGGAACAAAACTTCGCCTGCACAGTGTTACGCTAAATCACGTTCCGATGGCGATGTATCTGGAAATGTTTTCCGTTGCGAAAACTCTTTTCTATACACTTATGGAAACAAAATGTGTAGCTCGGAGGCTACTAGATGGAAAATCGAACTTTCAATCTGTTATGATCGTTTCCTTCTTGCTCAATGTAAAGCGTACAAAGCCAACACAAACACACACATTTGGACATATTTAGCCAATCGTCATTAGGTAGCATTTGACAGATGGAAGGGGAAGTGAAAATTTGACAATTGATAATGCTACATTTTTCACATTTATCGGATCTGCTTTGTGACCGTAAATATAATTACAATTGATTTAAGATTATTATTTTAATTCAGAAATATGTTTGAAGACGATGAGGAAGTGATAGCCATGAATTTGGGCATTTTTCAATATAAAAACAAACACAAAACTTGTTACGACTATGCCCATCAGATGTAATGAATTTCAGGGAATAATCTGCTTTGGAAAAGGTCTATCTCCTGCTACATTAATCTTTATTTAAGCTATTTCAACTCGATTTTTACAATTTATTTGAAAAATTATTATCTTTTCCTAGTTCACGAGCGTTTGAAAATACAAAAAGTTCCGCTTAAAAACAGATTTTGTGAATATTTCATTTTGTTTCTTGGGAACATCGTGTTGTCATAGATCTCAACGGATTTGAAGTTTTCTTTTTTTTCTAATGCTTTCAAAGCTCGTTCCGGTACGCCGATATTGTGGTGTTGTCGAAATCAACTAAATTTTGTAGCTAATTTTGTGTGTTTCGTTGTTGTTCGTTGTTTCATGGAAGTGTTCTCGTGTATGTTTCGCTCTGATCATTTAATAGCTTACGATTTATTATTGGTAACAATACTTGGTGCTTGAAATTGGATGTCAACAGTCTGTAATGAAAGTGCAAGCATTACCAGCAATCGACGCTTAGCGCCATTTTATCCGTAATACGATATTACGATTGTTTCGTTTGTTTAAAGAAAACATTCGTAACGTAGTAAACTGTTTCGATATCTAATTCGCTCTGTTGGTATTTGAATATTTTCCAGAAATTGTACGGAATTCAAGCCGTCTAACATTTCATATTGTTTGAACTCGCGCACACACATTGACACACCTGTGCAATGAAGGAAGAACGGGACGGGAAAGAAAATTTTGGTTTCAAACCTTCACAAAATAATACACCAGGAATGAAGCAAGAATTCGAAGATGATGCGTGGAACAACCCGGCACGGAACAATGTGGCCAAAGAGGAGGTATGTTAAAAGCGTCCTAACAAAAGAATAAAACGTTCATTTATACCATATTGATATTTTAGGGGGAAAGCCACGAAGAACCATCGGAAAACCCAAAAGCAGTATTAAATGATTGTCTGCAGCGGTTCGCGAGTGTGGATTATATTATGGAGCCGGGAATTTTTGGCCAGCTGAAGCGCTACTTTCAGGCTGGAGGAACGCCGGAACATGTAATCGATCAGCTGTCTTCGAACTATGCGGCGGTAGCACAAATGGCGAACCTTCTTGCCGAGTGGCTTATCATGGCCGGTGTGCGCGTAACAGACGTACAGGCTATGGTCGAGAACCATCTGAAGGACATGATATTGAAAACGTTTGATCCTAAGAAGGCGGATAAAATCTTCACCGAGGAGGGTGAAACACCCGGTTGGTTGACGGAGATGATTGAGCATCATACTTGGCGCTCGTTGATTTACCGTCTGGCAGAAGAATATCCCGAGTGTTTGATGTTGAACTTTACCATAAAGCTAATTTCGGACGCCGGATTCCAGAGTGAGATAACCTCCATCTCAACGGCCGCTCAGCAGATAGAAGTATTTTCACGTGTTCTAAAGACAGCCATCGCCAAATTTCTGAGCCATCCAGAGGACTGGCAGAGCGCGATCGACGAGGTGGCAAAGATGGTATGCCACGGACAACATACGTATTTATACAGTCAGGTGCTGATACAGGTTTTGTCGCAGGAACCAAAGGGTGGATTCATCATGAAACGACTTTCACAAGAAATTACCAAATATGCACTGAAAAAGTAGGTGATCTGTGATAGCTCTAGTAACGGCTTAGTCTTTTAATTGTTTTTTTTTGTATTCTTCAGCAATCACAACGTAACGCCTATTACGATGGCTTTAAATGGTTCCTCACGGCATCCTCAAGCATGTGAGGCGCTTACATCAATGTTGTCACGCAACACCCTCAACCCGGCTGATATAACCGTGCTGTACCGCAACTACACCTCTCCCGAGCCGCCTCCTATCGATTTGATCCGCAATCCACAGTTTCTTGACCTGCTCGTCGATTCGTTGTTCAAGGTGGGCATGAAGATTAATCAGGAGCACAAATCGAAGTACATCTATCTGCTCGGATACGCCGCAAGTGTGTGCGAAATTCCAACGAAGAAAGGCCAACCGAAGGGACATCGGGTTTTGAACAAGGACGAACTGAAAGCAACGATTATTGCAATCGAGAAAGTGCACGCCATATGCAACGTGAGTCGTGGCTCGAGCGAGCTAATTCCGGACATCTCCACTCTGTACAGCTGCATCCGGTTCCCGGTGGTGGGGGTGGGAGTGATCCGTTGGGTGGAAAACACCGTTACCGAACCGTCCTACTTTAAACTGTGCACCGAAAGCTGTCCGCTTCATCTCGCTTTGTTGGACGAAGTGGCCTGCGTACATTCCTCGCTGCACGACCAAATTCTGCGTCTGTTGGTGCGCTTGTTTGAGTCGAAGCAGGACGAACTGGAGATTTTGGTGCAGCTGGAGCTGAAAAAGATGTTGCTTGATCGGATGGTGAACCTGTTGGCGCGTGGATGTGTCGTACCGGTGGTGAAGTACATCAGCCAATGTTGCATGAAGGGTGATACGGATATTTCGTTGATTCGGTACTTTGTAACGGAGGTCCTCGAAACCGTAACGCACCCGTACTCGAGTGAGTTCGTTCAGCTGTTCCTTCCGATGGTGGAAAACGAGGAAATTACAGGATCGATGCGCGGCGAAGGTGATAACGATCCAGTTTCGGAGTTTATAGTACACTGTAAGGCCCACTACACGACACTGTAGGAAGAGGAAACCAATGGTTACAACGTATGGTGTAAGTATTGTGTTACAATATCATTTCACAACATTTATCACACTTGCTATGTACTCGTTTTCCTACAGCAAGGTTACGAAACGAATTAAATTCGTATCTCGAAGTGTCGCTGTATTTTCATAATTCACGTGATTGAAATGAACGAGGTAAAATATTAGCAAATTTTTGTCTCCCACGCGCATCTTCTCTTCTCATTTGGATTTAAGATAATTTATGCTATGTAGTATGAGAAATAGTTATATAAAATTTTGCTACAGAATGTCTCGGTAATTGTTCTGTATGAGTAACTTCTTGCAAAGCTAGGATCGGTAGTCTAATTAATGGTACAGCTAAGCACTTAGCTTAGTACACTATAATAAGATGTCTTGTATTCTAGCAATTCCACGAATTAGTTAAGTTACTGTAAATTATAGTTACAAAATTCCAATCCAAACGACATAAAACTTGCAACAACAAAAAAACGACCGAAAATGTTACATGAACTAAAACTACGAAAAGAGGCACAATTTGGTATGATTTAAAATATCATAAACCGGGGATATGTTGGGATTAAACCATTGTACGGCAGTTGCGGGATGGCTTTTACAGATCTTAAGTACAATATGAACTAAAAAAAATAATTAAAACATAATACAAACGTAGCCAAAAATAAGAAAACAAATAAAGCACTTAGCAGTGCTAGTGTGTGTGTTGCCTTGATTAAGAGAAACGGAATGAGAGAAGACTACACTTAATGCATTACGCTATTAACAAGTTCAACCATATGTTAGTGGTGTGAACTATAACAATGCAAAAAGCCTGAACTAAATATCTAACGTATAACATCATGTAAATAAACCTAACACTTGAGACAAAGCAGCGATTGTGAGGTGGTTGAAGAATCGATTGTTTTGTATCAATGCACAGAGGTCAATTATTAAGATTAGATTTTTTTAAATAGCAAATCGGTACAAAAATGTAAAGCACCAAAATATAATCGGTTACTTAGTATGTAAAAACTGAAAACAATGAAATAAAATCAATCAGTCAGTTGAGCACTTTTAGTCCTTTTTGTGTGATTAATGGGTGAGGTTGTAGATTGAATCTCATCTGAACAATCGTCAGTGGTAACGACTGGAAGTCTGAACAAATCGAAAAACTAGCTCTAGCAAAGATATAGAAGATTCAGTGACAAGTTTTACAGCGATGTTAGACTACACCAACTTGCACTTAACCGTAACTTTACTATATCAGGTCAAAATGCACTTTAGCAGAATAGTTAATTGTTTCACATTGATATATTTGCATTTAACAGCGTGTGCCATCTGAAAACAACGGTTGGAAATAAAGACTAATTTATAATAATATTATTTTCAATTTTAGCTACTTTTTGTGGATAATATCCGAAAATATCGTCCGAGTTGGAGATGAAAATCAAAGGCAAAATATGAAGTGTGTATCATCCTTATGGAACAGAGATTGGCAAAGTACCTCCCATCTTCCAAAATCCCTTCATCAACCTATCGTAGCAGCAGCTGGAAATGGAATTCGTTTACGAATCAAATGTTTCAGAGAAAGCATTCAAGATTAGCTTAGAGGAAAGCGATTACCACACATTCTAAACTACGAGTAGTAAAAATATTTTTTAAAAAATCAAGAGTAACGCTTACAGCGTTACATCTACTTTCCAATTACCGTAAAATTGGAATATTCAAAGATTATTGCGTAATTTCCCAGCGGTCAAATTCTTCGTTAAGCGGGCTTCAGACGGGCTTCACGACGTCAATCTGAAGCCCGGGTGAAGCCCGTCTGAAGCCCGTTTGAAGCCCGCTTAACGAAGAGCTTTTTTGCGCATGTGTGAGTGTGTAGCGCGGTAGCCGCATAGGTATTGGTGCATTATTGGCTATGCATAGTGGAAAGTTGTCATCAATTAAAAAGGACAAAACATGAAATGTTTTTTTGTTTAATTATTCTATTTTTTGTTCACAAATTTCTCGCTTACACTTCACTTGCTGGAAAATGTGGGCAAATGTGTTGGTCTGTAAACAGTAAATAGTTGAAATTAACAATCATTTCAATAAGTTTTCTGTAATATTTCGAAGTACGTACTTGTGTGGTGTAAAATTGTGTCCTCTCTGCATGGTACTTTGTACACTGTGTTTGCTGTTTGGTTTCCTGCGGTCCGTGCCTATATATTGTTTCGGATGTACCTGAAATTGTAAAAGCGTAATGTAAATTGCATGTAATTGATATAATTCGTTACATTAAACGCCTTACCAGACTCTCAGCAGCCATGAACCAGTTTCAGCACCACTTTGTTCCGGAGGCACGCTGGTCAAGCATCCTCCCTATTTCCATGTGTTTTTTCACTCCATATCCCTAACTAAACTATCCTTGACACTTGAAAAACGCGTGCTCTTTGGACTCGAACCCATTTATACCCTTTTATAGGCATTTTATGTCCCTGTTCTATGCAATAAACTAACCAAACCTTGCACTTCGAAAGCAAAACAAAATTTGATGGCCGAAGAATCACGGTGCTGTCAAAATGATTTTCTACACACACAAAGATATTCCATGAGCTCGGTGTGTAAATACACAACGCGGAGCACGTCGAACTTCGGCAAAGTGTGAAAAGAGCGAGACAAGAACATGCTTGACGAACGAAAAAACAGAGATAGCTTGTGTTGACACGCAAAAGATAGACCAACGAGGGTTGGAAGGGGATGAAACGAGGTGAAACGCATGAAAGCTTGACCGCTGGGTTGTTTGAAAACAGTACTTTGACATTTCTCGCAAACGATTTGACATTTAATTTTCACGGCAATATTACCGATTTGTTTACCAAACAAGTTTCGTATCGAATGTTGCCTTTTTCACTTTCATAGTTTCCTACATAGTTTTACATTCAATAGCTCTACTTTTTTGGGATAAAAATAATACGTAAACATTAATAGTAAGCGTTTAAATAAGCTGTGTTGAAAGAAGATAACACTATTAAAAGCATCGACGCTGGCAGTCTCGTACATCGTAAGCAACGTGGTAATGCGATTATTTATTTTTACTCATCGACAGGTTGTACGCAACGTAATAGAGAATCTTTTTTCTGGGTAAGGATTCGTAGCAATTGCGGTTATGAAGACTTGATACAGTCCGGACATATTGAGATACAGAACAGGCTGTACAATGGAGGAAGAGTTCGATGATGCGTGGAACAATAATGCAGCCCGGAGCAATGCGTCGGAGGAGGAGGTATGTAAATCAACATTAAAAAGTATACTCTGTTGGATGCGTTTGGTAAATTACGTTGCGTTTATTCTTTCAGGCGGAAATGAATGAAGATCCATCGGAAAATTCCAAAGCAGTATTAAATGATTGTCTGCAGCGGTTCGCGAGTGTGGATTACATCATGGAACCGAGCATCTTTGTCCAGCTGAAGCGTTACTTTCAGGCGGGCGGAACAGCGGAACATGTTATCAATCAGCTGTCTTCGAACTATGCGGCGGTAGCACAAATGGCGAACCTTCTTGCCGAGTGGCTTATCATGGCCGGTGTGCGCGTAACAGACGTACAGGCTATGGTCGAAAACCATCTGAAGGACATGATACTGAAAACGTTTGATCCTAAAAAAGCGGATAAAATCTTCACCGAGGAGGGTGAAACACCCGGTTGGTTGACGGAGATGATTGAGCATCATACTTGGCGCTCGTTGATATACCGTCTGGCAGAAGAATATCCGGAATGTTTGATGTTGAACTTTACCATAAAGCTAATTTCGGACGCCGGATTCCAGAGTGAGATAACTTCCATCTCAACGGCCGCTCAGCAGATAGAAGTATTTTCACGTGTGCTAAAAACAGCCATCGCCAAATTTCTGAGCCACCCAGAGGACTGGCAGAGCGCGATCGACGAGGTGGCAAAGATGGTATGCCACGGACAACATACGTATGTATACAGCCAGGTGTTAATACAGGTGCTGTCACATGAGCCAAAGGGTGGATTCATCATGAAACGACTTTCACAAGAAATTACCAAATATGCACTGAAAAAGTAGGTGATTCGGGATAGCTCTAGTAACGGCTTAGTAGATTTGTCTTTTAATTGTTTTTTTGTTCTATTCTTCAGCAATCACAACGTAACGCCTATTACGATGGCTTTAAATGGTTCCTCACGGCATCCTCAAGCATGTGAGGCGCTTACATCAATGCTGTCACGCAACACCCTCAACCCAGCAGATATAACGGTGCTGTACCGCAACTACACCTCTCCCGAGCCGCCTCCTATCGATTTGATCCGCAATCCACAGTTTCTTGACCTGCTCGTCGATTCGTTGTTCAAGGTGGGCATGAAGATTAACCAGGAGCACAAATCGAAGTACATCTATCTGCTCGGATACGCTGCAAGTGTGTGCGAAATACCAACGAAGAAAGGCCAACCGAAAGGACATCGGGTTTTGAACAAGGACGAACTGAAAGCAACGATTATTGCGATCGAGAAAGTGCACGCCATATGCAACGTGAGTCGTGGCTCGAGCGAGCTAATTCCAGACATCTCTACCCTGTACAGCTGCATCCGGTTTCCGGTGGTGGGGGTGGGAGTGATCCGTTGGGTGGAGAACACCGTTACCGAACCGTCCTACTTTAAACTGTGCACCGAAAGCTGTCCGCTTCATCTCGCTTTGTTGGACGAAGTGGCCTGCGTACATTCCTCGCTGCACGACCAAATTCTGCGTCTGTTGGTGCGCTTGTTTGAGTCGAAACAGGACGAACTGGAGATTTTGGTGCAGCTGGAGCTGAAAAAGATGCTACTTGATCGGATGGTGAATCTGTTGGCGCGTGGATGCGTCGTACCGGTGGTGAAGTACATCAGCCAATGTTGCATGAAGGGTGATACGGATATTTCGTTGATTCGGTACTTTGTAACGGAGGTCCTCGAAACCGTAACGCACCCGTACTCGAGTGAGTTCGTTCAACTGTTCCTTCCGATGGTGGAAAACGAGGAAATTACAGGATCGATGCGCGGCGAAGGTGATAACGATCCAGTTTCGGAGTTTATAGTACACTGTAAGGCCCACTACACGACACTGTAGGAAGAGGAAACGAATAGTTGCTGCAGAGGTAAGATTATTATTGATTATTTTAAAAAAGATTTCATTATGTTTAAATTTTGCCAAATCATCTTCTATCATAATCATCATCCTTTTCCTTAGCACCATGCCTTGAACGTCCTACGAACGTAAAAGAAAATAATTCTTAATATTTTATATTATCAATATTTTATTGAATATGCCATATATTTGCTTTACCGAGTGACTTTACATATTGCACAGATATTATCCAAATATTACTGTCATACAGTAAAATCGTCCAAAGCGTTGCAGAATTAATTGCCAATCAATTAAGTACAAAAGATTACATCATCAATTGCTTGTCAGTCAAATTATTAGATCAATTTTATTACACTATAATTATTTTTTATTTATTTTGATTTCAATTTTAATAGCTTCTTTCATTATATTTTAGTTATTGTTTCATTACAACATATTCTGTTGTTTGAAAAAATAAAATCATTGAAAGTTATATTCTCCTGCTAATCGTCCCTTCCCATTCACATGATAGTCGATCTGCTTTGGCATTTTAGTATTTTATATCTTTTCTTGTTAGAAAAAAAAACAAACAAACAATTTAATAAAAAAAAACAATTGTATAAAAAGTTAATGATTGTTCTGTATGTGCTAAACGCGTTAGTAACAAAGGAAAGCTCGAAGCAATTTTATCGTAATTTTTTATTAAAAATTTGTATCTTAAGCCTGCAAAGAGCGTCTATAATAGGAACCACAGTAATTATCTGATTGAATAGCTTAACGAACGACAAAAAAATATGGAAAACTGTTACTTATCAAACAATGCAATTTGTGAACCTGCAAGGGTGCACTTTACAACGTCATTATTAACACCGAAGTAATTCAATCAAGGCAGTGGAGTGCTGATATCTTACCTGATACAAGTCAAGTAAACATCAGACTATAAACAGATCCGAAATCGTACGAATTTTATCGTTACAAGTGTGTGGGTAAAAAAACAAGTTAAAAGAGTAAGAGATAGTGGATAATGTTTGCAGGGAATTCTATTTGATTTCATTCTCTCCTGATATTGGTTACTTCGATGTATTGACGTGTGGGGTCCAGTTATCACACACACACACATGAAAATGAGGAAGCCTCCGATAATGGCACCTCTCCCCAGAGACGCTCTTATCAATCGTGATCCGATTGATACCGTTTTGCACATTTACATGTGTGGTAGAGTGTACTAACTATTTCTTTTGTGATTTGAACACCTCTTGTTACACACACACACCCACACTGCGCACCGTACTTCGCGCCTAACAAATATTAAGGTATCGATGCGCGTTTGTTAGATGACCTTACCAAAGCTGGGAGCGTCAATTAGCTCGTGTCATACATCGCCATTTTTTTTTTGCTTTAGCGTCCAGTTCAATATCTAGAAGCCGGCCTGAGCTGGCCGATATTGTCGAAAAGCGGCAAACCGTGTGTGCAAACGCTTCTTCTCTATACCTTTTACGAAATTAAAGAATTTCCAAACATTCCTTTCCTCTTCTGTCCCTTTTCCTCATTTTATCACACACATGCACAGCTTTGGGGGTTGGGTTGGGGACAGCTTTCCCCCCAATATTCCTGAAGCACATGGAACGGGCAGCACACTGATACAGGACGATTGGTTCCGGCGCTGTACGAAGATATCAAGCCCCGGCGTTCATCTGCGTTGGTTCGGGTAGCTTTGCGCAAGGCAGTGCCGCAACACTTTGCGAGTGATCCGGTGCCGGAACGGTTGTAGTGTGTGAGAACTTGCGCGGGCTACGAGCGTCATGGCGTGAAAAGCAGGAAGTTGCGAAAGGTTTTTATGTTTCTGGTTGTCCCTCGTAGCATTCCAACTGGCGGGTTTTTTTTGCCACAAACCCGATATCAGATGGTTCAGTCGAAACGTTTCTACTGTGGGCTGTATAACATTTGAGTGATAGTTAACAAACTTAAAAAAAGACGTACAATCGATCAGTGTTGTGTGGCATCGATTGTCCCCGACAAGCACAATCAATGACGTGCAGCGACACACCGACGGAAGTTACCAAACAATCAAACATTAGCAGTAAAAGTGTAACGTACATCTACAACGGATTGCCGCCCGCACGGTAATCTCCTCCGGCCAGGAGAAGCAACGGAGAAAATCCTTTAAAGATCATGGTAAGTTTCACGCTATATTTCCACAGTAGAATTCATCAACCGGGTAAGTATTATTAAGACAAAGCTAAAAAAGATATGTCTAATGGCTCTTTTCCACCCCGAGAATGTACGGATTGTGCAAAAATTTCAGATTAAACGCGTTTACACGCACCGTAAAGACCGTGATAATGAAGATGACCATATCTGTCCGGAGTGGTTGATTTGCGCAAGGGAAACCGATTTGGGAGCATTGGGAGAAATACAAATCGCTCATCGATCATTGAGGGTGCAGTGTGGTGATTCACTGGATCACCATTCTGGCCATTGCAACATGGATCTGTTTGCACGAGGTACGCAGGTATTTACCGCGACTGGTTGACGGGTTTTTCGCCAATTCACCGAGAGGGGTCGCCATGAGTTATCTAATCTCAACCCGTACCCGTTACCGGGGCCACGTTACGACCGTGATAAGGTTTATAATCGTGCATTTCGGTTTCGATATCCGCCGTAAGCGGGCCATTGTTGTTACACGGTGCGCCGGAGGTGGCGGTAATGTTTTTGGGTAGGAAGGACGATAAAGGTAAACCGATTGATTTTCATTGCCAGAATGGAATGATTATGTTGCAGGGAAATTCGTACTTGAATGTTTCTCTTACTCCTCTATCTGCTGTGAAAAATACTCGTTCTAGATTTGGAATAACGTCTTTGGAAAAAGCAGCTGCAGTAAAAACCAGCTACATTCTCATTGGAACTACCTCTGTACCAAATGTTAGTCAACTATCTTCTATCATCAGAGGAGTCACTTTAGTCACTAAACTGAGGCTGAGTTCTCGAAGACATTAACACCAATGTACTGTATATGGTGTCGCATTTGTTGAAAGATTTATGGATACAAAACAAATTACAAACAGTTACTGAGGTTCACAGACACAAGTGCTACAAACGGTCATATTCCCGGTAGTGTTGTCGTTTATGCTTTTCTGGTTGATAATAGATATATTCTACCTCGAATCATTAAACACCTTAACAAACATTCAAGTCATGATTTTCAATTTCGATTACTTAGTGCCCGTACCGGTCACTTTTACGGGACGCGTCACATTGCCATCGTTTAACCTTGCGCCCGAAACGAAATTAGGAATAGCTTTCTAGCGCTCCACGTTCGGTGCCGGTAGTGTAAATACGCCGCGGAGCGTAGTTACACGATCAGCGGATCTAACACCAGTACGATGGACGCGTACCAGACGCGGGTACGAGATGGTGAAGGGAGCAAAAAAAAAAAGCGATAAAACACAGATTCGTTGTCATCGTTTGTATCAATCGATTATTTCGGCGCGTGCGAGGATCGAATCTTGGACGAATCTAACAAACTTCCCAATGCGGGGCTACATACGCATAAATGAGATGCATGCTGGAGCGATGCAATCACTTCCAAGTGTCACGATAACCAAGCCAACTAGTGGAGAAATCGAGATGATCGAGAGTCAGCTCTTATCGATACTCTCTCTGTGTGCGTAACTACCGTGTAGCGAACGGTACACAATTTCGGTATGCATTCGGTTGACTGATGATATCGTTGAACATTTATGAAACGATTTGCCTTGCAATGAGTTATTCTTTTTTGTTTATATTTGTCACTCTCACGATTAATTTCCACATCTAGTAAGGTGTTGAAGTTAATAAAAAGGAAACATTTGAAACACACGTTTTGAAAATGCATTTTAAAAAAGTTTTTAGCAAAATGGCCGTGTGCAACGCGTGATTCGTCACACCTCTGCGTCGATGGTAAGACCAACGCCTCTATGCAAACCACCGTTTGCCGCCTCCACGGGAACACGTGTGGAAGTGTCTTTTGTTCGTCGCCTGGATGGATATCTCTTAACGCATTACGTCAGGAGGATCACATTCACAATGAAGAAAGCCCTTGCCACCGAGCATATATATTGCGATTTTAAACGCCTTGAGCCATAAAACTGCATAGCCGTGTGGGTAAGAGTTGAACTTGTGAAGGGATCATCTGCATCTGGTATGTGGTTCGAGTCCCACTGAAGAAAGATCGGTTGTGTGCGATCAATTTGTCATGTTTTTTTTATTGATATTGGCTTTTTTCACTACAAGATTAACCAACTTCTAGATTAACATCTGAGGGCAAGGCCGTCCAAGAAGGAAATGTAGCCATTGGTGCCATCTATCGACCACAGGTTAAAGATTGGCGATCCGTTGGATACCGACCGAGCTATAGGCAAAAGTTGGTGCAAAAAGGAGCCTTATGAAATCTTCAAATTTTTATAATTTTTTGATTTTTTTATTATTTTTCACTCTTTTTTTTATTTGAAACATTACTTGAGTGAAAAGAAACTCATTGCAACCCACTGGCATTAAAATAAAACAATTTAATTTTTTTTGCAAAATTTCCCAAAAATATCGTAAGGGGTAAGCCTTATGAAATTTTCGAGTGGAAAATTTTTTTGAAATTTTTTTCTGATTTTTTATTCTTTTTTTAATTTAAAGCACTATTTAGGTGAAAAGAAACTTATTGCAACAAATTCGCATCAAAATATATCACATTTAAAATTTTTGCTACATTGCTCAAAAATGAGGAAAATTTTACATTTTCTCAAACAGGGTAAGGAACTTGGTTCCTCGAATAACTTCTGGCACAGACATCTAAGGGCATGGCTGTCCAAGAAGAAAATGTAGCCATTGGTGCCATCTATCGACCACAGGTTAAAGTTTGGCGATCCGGTGGATACCGACCGAGTTATAGGCAAAATTTGGAGCAAAAATGAGGCAAATTTTCATATTT
Source organism: Anopheles funestus (assembly GCF_943734845.2). Taxonomy (NCBI): domain Eukaryota; kingdom Metazoa; phylum Arthropoda; class Insecta; order Diptera; family Culicidae; genus Anopheles; species Anopheles funestus. The sequence goes on along the minus strand of NC_064597.1, from coordinate 7,555,305 downwards.
TTTTTGAATTTTTTGATTTTTTATTATTTTTCACTCTTTTTTTTATTTCAAGCATTATTAGAGTGAAAAGAAACTCATTGCAACCCATTGGCATTAAAATAAAACAATTTATTTTTTTTTGCAAAATTTCCCAAAAAAATCGTAAGGGGTAAGCCTTATGAAATTTTCGAGTGGAAAATTTTTTAGAATTTTTTTTCTGATTTTTTATTCTTTTTTTAATTTAAAGCACTATTTAGGTGAAAAGAAACTTATTGCAACAAATTCCCATCAAAATATATCACATTTCAAATTTTTGCTACATTGCTCAAAAATGAGGAAAATTTTACATTTTCTCAAACAGGGTATGGAACTTGATTCCGCGAATAACTTCTGGCACAGACATCTGCGGGCATGGCCGTCCAAGAAGAAAATGTAGCCATTGGTGCCATCTATCGACCACAGGTTAAAGATTGGCGATCCGTTAGATATAGATCAAGTTATAGGCAAAAGTTGGTGCAAAAATGAGAAAATTTTACATTTTCTCAAACAGGGTAAGGAACTTGGTTCCTCGAATAACTTCTGGCACAGACATCTGAGGGCATGGCCGTCCAAGAAGAAAATGTAGCCATTGGTGCCATCTATCGACCACAGGTTAAATATTGGCGATCCGTTGGATACCGACCGAGTTATAGGCAAAAGTTGGTGCAAAAAGGAGCCTTATGAAATTTTCAAATGTTTATAATTTTTTAAATTTTTTCTAATTTTTTATTATTTTTTTGTTTAAAACATTATTTGAGTGAAAAGAAACTTATTGCAACCAATTGGCATTAAAATAAAACAATTTAAATTTTTTTGGAAAATTTCCCAAAAAAATCGTAAGGGGTAAGCCTTATGAAATTTTCGAGTTGAAAATTTGTTTTAAATTTTTTTCTGAGTTTTTATTCTTTTTTCAATTTAAAGCACTGTTTAAGTGAAAAGAAACTTATTGCAACAAATTCCCATTAAAATATATCACATTTAAAAATTTTGCTACGTTGCTCAAAAATGAGGAAAATTTCACATTTTCTTAAACAGGGTAAGGAACTTGGTTCCGCGAATAACTTCTGGCACAGACATCTGCGGGCATGGCCGTCCAAGAAGAAAATGTAGCCATTGGTACCATCTATCGACCACAGGTTAAAGATTGGCGATCCGTTGGATACCGACCGAGTTTTAGGCAAAAGTTGGTGCAAAAATGAGAAAATTTTACATTTTCTCAAACAGGGTAAGGAACTTGATTCCTCAAATAACTTCTGGCACAGACATCTGAGGGCATGGCCGTCCAAGAAGAAAATGTAGGCATTGATGCCGTCTATCGACCACAGGTTAAAGATTGGCGATTCGTTGGATACCGACCGAGTTATAGGCAAAATTTGGTGCAAAAATGAGGAAATTTTACATTTTCTCAAACAGGGTAAGGAACTTGATTCCTCAAATAACTTCTGGCACAGACATCTGAGGGCATGGCCGTCCAAGAAGAAAATGTAGCCATTGATACCATCTATCGACCACAGGTTAAAGATTGGCGATTCGTTGGATACCGACCGAGTTATAGGCAAAAGTTGGTGCAAAAATGAGGAAAATTTTCATTTTTTTTTAATTTTTTGATTTTTTTATTATTTTTCACTCTTTTTTTATTTCAAGCATTATTCGAGTGAAAAGAAACTCATTGCAACCCATTGGCATTAAAATAAAACAATTTAATTTTTTTTGCAAAATTTCCCAAAAAAATCGTAAGGGGTAAGCCTTATGAAATTTTCGAGTGGAAAATTTTTTTGAAATTTTTTTCTGATTTTTTATTCTTTTTTAATTTATAGCACTATTTAAGTGAAAAGAAACTTATTGCAACAAATTCCCATCAACATATATAACATTTAAAATTTTTGCTACATTGCTCAAAACTGAGGAAAATTTTACATTTTCTCAAACAGGGTAAGGAACTTGGTTCCTCTAATAACTTCTGGCATTGACATCTGAGGGCATGGCCGTCCAAGAAGAAAATGTAGCCGTTGGTGCCGTCTATCGACCACAGGTTAAAGATTGGCGATCCGTTGGATACCGACCGAGTTATAGGCAAAATTTGGTGCAAAAATGAGGAAATTTTACATTTTCTCAAACAGGGTAAGGAACTTGATTCCTCAAATAACTTCTGGCACAGACATCTGAGGGCATGGCCGTCCAAGAAGAAAATGTAGCCGTTGGTGCCGTCTATCGACCACAGGTTAAAGATTGGCGATCCGTTGGATACTGACCGAGTTATAGGCAAAAGTTGGTGCAAAAATGAGAAAATTTTACATTTTCTCAAGCAGGGTAAGGAACTTGGTTCCTCGAATAACTTCTGGCACAGACATCTGAGGGCATGGCCGTCCAAGAAGAAAATGTAGCCATTGATGCCATCTATCGACCACAGGTTAAAGATCGGCGATCCGTTGGATACCGACCGAGTTATAGGCAAAAGTTGGTGCAAAAATGAGAAAATTTTACATTTTCTCAAGCAGGGTAAGGAACTTGATTCCTCGAATAACTTCTGGCACAGACATCTGACGGCATGGCCGTCCAAGAAGAAAATGTAGCCATTGATGCCATCTATCGACCACAGGTTAAAGATTGGCGATTCGTTGGGTACCGACCGAGTTATAGGCAAAACTTGGTGCAAAAATGAGGAAAATTTTCATTTTTTTTTTAATTTTTTGATTTTTTTTAATCATTTTTCACTCTTTTTTTTATTTCAAGCATTATTAGAGTGAAAAGAAACTCATTGCAACCCATTGGCATTAAAATAAAACAATTTAAATTTTTTTGGAAAATTTCCCAAAAAAATCGTAAGGGGTAAGCCTTATGAAATTTTCGAGTGGAAAATTTTTTTGAATTTTTTTTTCTGATTTTTTATTCTTTTTTTAATTTAAAGCACTATTTAAGTGAAAAGAAACTTATTGCAACAAATTCCCATCAACATATATCACATTTAAAATTTTTGCTACATTGCTCAAAAATGAGGAAAATTTTACATTTTCTCAAACAGGGTAAGGAACTTGGTTCCTCTAATAACTTCTGGCATTGACATCTGAGGGCATGGCCGTCCAAGAAGAAAATGTAGCCATTGGTGCCGTCTATCGACCACAGGTTAAAGATTGGCGATTCGTTGGATACCGACCGAGTTATAGGCAAAAGTTGGTGCAAAAATGAGAAAATTTTACATTTTCTCAAACAGGGTAAGGAACTTGGTTCCTCGAATAACTTCTGGCACAGACATCTGAGGGCATGGCCGTCCAAGAAGAAAATGTAGCCATTGATGCCATCTATCGACCACAGGTTAAAGATTGGCGATCCGTTGGATACCGACCGAGTTATAGGCAAAAGTTGGTGCAAAAATGAGGAAACTTTACACTTTCTTAAACAGGGTAAGGAACTTGATTCCTCTAATAACTTCTGGCACTGACATCTGAGGGCATGGCCGTCCAAGAAGAAAATGTAGCCATTGATACCATCTATCGACCACAGGTTATAGATTGGCGATCCGTTGGATACCGACCGAGTTATAGGCAAAAGTTGGTGCAAAAATGAGAAAATTTTACATTTTCTCAAGCAGGGTAAGGAACTTGGTTCCTCGAATAACTTCTGGCACAGACATCTGAGGGCATGGCCGTCCAAGAAGAAAATGTAGCCATTGATGCCATCTATCGACCACAGGTTAAAGATTGGCGATCCGTTGGATACCGACCGAGTTATAGGCAAAAGTTGGTGCAAAAATGAGGAAAATTTTCATTTTTTTTTAATTTTTTGATTTTTTTAAATCATTTTTCACTCTTTTTTTTTTATTTCAAGCATTATTAGAGTGAAAAGAAACTCATTGCAACCCATTGGCATTAAAATAAAACAATTTAAATTTTTTTGGAAAATTTCCCAAAAAAATCGTAAGGGGTAAGCCTTATGAAATTTTCGAGTGGAAAATTTTTTTGAAATATTTTTCTGATTTTTTATTCTTTTTTTAATTTAAAGCACTATTTAAGTGAAAAGAAACTTATTGCAACAAATTCCCATCAACATATATCACATTTAAAATTTTTGCTACATTGCTCAAAAATGAGGAAAATTTTACATTTTCTCAAACAGGGTAAGGAACTTGGTTCCTCTAATAACTTCTGGCATTGACATCTGAGGGCATGGCCGTCCAAGAAGAAAATGTAGCCATTGGTGCCGTCTATCGACCACAGGTTAAATATTGGCGATCCGTTGGATACCGACCGAGTTATAGGCAAAAGTTGGTGCAAAAAGGAGCCTTATGAAATCTTCAAATTTTTATATTTTTTTAAATTTTTTTCAGATTTTTTATTATTTTTCAAATTTAAAACATTGTTTGTGTGAAAAGAAACTTATTGCAACCAATTGGCATTAAAATAAATCAATTTATAAAATTTTGTAAAATTACTCAAAAAAAAGGGAAGGCCTTAAGAGCAGTGGCGGATCAAGCTTCTCGGAGGCCCTACGCGGAATGGTAATTGGGGCCCCAAAATAAAGTCGCGCTGTCGATAAACTTGAATCAATGAGGTTTATTTTGCATTGATCCACTATGACCGATCGGAGGAAGTTAAATTATGAAACTCGTTCAATACAACGCGTCAACTCACTATCTCACTCTTGCTCACTTTGCACATCTCTAATTGAAACACACGTTTTGAAAATGCATTTTAAAAAAGTTTTTAGCAAAATGGGAGGCCGTGCAACGCGTGATTCGTCACACCTCTGCGTCGATGCTAAGACCAACGCCTCTACGCAAACCACCGTTTGCCGCCTTCACGGGAACACGTGTGGAAGTGTCTTTTGTTCGTCGCCTGGATGGATATCTTAACGCATTAACGCATTACGTCAGGAGGATCACATTCACAATGAAGAAAGCCCTTGCCACCGAGCATATATATTGCGATTTTAAACGCCTTGCGCCATAAAACTGCATAGCCCTGTGGGTAAGAGTGGAACTTGTGAAGGGATCATCTGCATCTGGTATGTGGTTCGAATCCCACTGAAGAGAAAGATCGGTTGTGTGCGATCAATTTGTCATGTTTTTTTGGGCGTTGTCCACTAGGCTAGTTTTGACAGATATACGGAGATCGTAACGCAAAGAAGAAGAATATAGATTAATATTCTCTCTCCCGCGAGTACTCATTCGTCTCTTTGTTATCAAGTCTCCGAAATTGGGGATGTCGTTACACCTTTGTATATGAAGCCGTTTGATATAGGTATCAGGTAACATTCACCCACCCTATCGTACCGGGCATATGCATCCGCACTGGGAAACCATCAATACTAACTCACGTAGTTATTAATTTTATAGTACAATTGCTTAGGGTGGAGTGTGTTTTGCAAGTACGCGCGATAAGCACGCGTGACGAGAAAAAAAAAGCGAAGCGGGAGTAGATGATATCATACAGGTTCTGCTTATCTTATCTTGCACCAAGTCGTAAGTTTCGGCAGCTTAGAGGCATTCAAACGCACCTAAGAAGTCTGGGTGTGTATTATAATTGCGGAAATATGATTTAATAACACTTGCGCGCGTCTTCGGAGAACAAAAACAAGAAAACCCCCCAACAGCTTATGAATGACGGTTGCATCGGGGAAAAAGGAAGCGCAAGAGGCAAAAGAAGCTGGGAAAAGAGCTGCAATCGAGCTTGGATTCTGCCCAACCAGTGACCAGTTGTGTAAGCGTTTCTTCGCGCACATTTACGCTTAGTCATAACGGGGGTCTGGTGCGCGAAAAACGCTTCTGCGCCCACACACTACGATGGTGGCGACGCCTTCGGCGCAACGCCGGCGCCTATTCCGCTTCGTAAGGATAGTTCGTTCTACCCGGTTGTGCGCGACATCGTGTGTGCGTACCACTGATGGGCGCTCGCGCGCGTATGTGTGCGTGGTACGTGAAACGGGCCCGCGAGAAGGAAGCAGGCTAGTATTCTCGTATGTAACAGCGGCTTGTTGTGTGTGCAACCATTCGCAGTTGGCACACGGTTTAAGCTGGATGCGCAACGTTACGTACTGAGGAGGTTAATTATTGCAACGAGGCGGCGCGCGCGTGTGCCTCGCTGTTTAGGTGGTTTGTGTCCGGAAAATGTTTGACAGCTTCCGCACAAAATACAAAGTCCGTCGGTTTAGTGGGTGCGCCTATAATCTTAAGGGTGAAAGTTCCGTAGCATCCTTGGGATTGATTTTACCTTCCCGCGGAGTGCCGTGCCGAGAAGTTGTGTTGTGTTGTGGTCGACGCATTTGAAAGAAGAGAGAAAAAAAAACCGAAAACCGAAGGAAAACATTCGCGCGCAAGTGTTAACACCGATCGGTCACAACAGATTGGCCATTGTGCCGTGGTGTAGTTGCTAATTGTCTATCCAGCGTTCATGTACGGTGTGTGTTCGTAGTCACCAACAATCAACAATCAGGTGTCACCTATACCCGGGACTCTACTGCGTGCCCCAGCTCTGATTGCAGTTGCGTTTCACCGTCCGGAAGTTGTGTCTGGGGGTGTTACCGAGGGTTGTAACGCACGGATTAGTGGATCGCGCTTTGAGCGTTACCCCGCGTTACCGCCGACAGTGATCTCTCCTCGTTCCAATAAAAACCTTCCCCGGGAATGTGACTTAACCTCAAAAAAACAAAAAAAAACGGAACCAGTAGAAATCAATCAACGAAACACAAATATCAATCCAACATTCATAATACATAGTAACGCTTATCTATCGAGAGACCACCCCGATCAAAAACCTTCAATTCGCAACTGTCCTGCTGTCGGGGTGTGGCCACGTGTTGTGTTTATTGCCGTAGATAGTCGGTCCATCATCATCATCATCATCATCGACGGGCTGTGTCCAGGCAGGGAGAGAGAAAAACCCCCAAAAAAGCATTATGTTGCCAGAAATTGAAACACTTGCCGACTCGGTAGAGGACGAACAGGAACCCATTGCCAAGCGTTCCTACCGTTGGACCGGCTGGTATGCGTCGTTTTGCCGATGCAAGGTAAGATGCAGTTTACACCACCCAAGGAAGTCGCTTAAAAGCCATCCGGATCATGTGATTTAAGTTTCATATCGTTCGCAATAATATTGTTTTGTTCGTATTCACTCACGAAAAGGATTCAAGAAATTGGATGAGTAGCTTGCTCAAGATGAAGCGCACGGCAGATGTTTACGATCGCCGGTACCCCGAAGCCATTCAGAACACTTTCGTTAGTTCCGGTGCCGGAGAGCATACAGACACGCCGTTTTTATTACGTCGTTTTTCCGATTACTTCTCTCAACCGTTTGCGGTGCAAGCGGATTCGGTTCCGTTGCATCGTACTGATGTTGCGGGTCTATAGGCGTGCGTCATCCAGCAGCGGACGATACATCTGAGACGCTTTATGGTCTCATTCGGCTTGGCTGCGTTCCGGCGGTCCGGCCTTTGGTGCATAAATGAATGTTTTTTATTTTCTATTTTTTGTTTCGGTTTTACCTCAAGATAAGCGTTGCTTACTAATTCTACCATTCACAAAACACGGTCTGCCACATAATCAATGGTGAAATCGAAGAAAAAAAAATAATAAAACAGTAGAAGAGAACGTTATAGCTTTATGTTTCGAATGTATAACGGAAAGCATTAAAGGAGAAACGAACAAGCGAGAAATGAAAACGCGAAATGGGTTGGTTATGCTTTCCATTTATGTGACGCTATTAGAAGCACATTGGCTGGTAAAAAGTTCAGCTGACCCCATTATAAACAGCCACCACCTCGTGTGTGTGTGTGTGTGTGTTTTTTTTTGCACCGTTTGAGAAGTTTCATTGCATTTTGTTTTGTTGTGTTCTTTGTACATCATGTTTTTGCTTCTACGGGAAGTGTACTGCAAGACACAACCGTACAAGCATTTGAAAAGTTAGCACCCAAGAAATTGTGTTTTTTTTTATGAAAGAAAACATAAAAACGAAACAATACAACAACGAGCGGCAAAATTACTACTTCAACCGCCCGGTACGTCAGGACCAATAAACGGCCGGGAGCGCTGTGTGTGTGTACATATGTATGCGTGCACCGTGGGCTAACGCTTGGATGCTGCACGCGACGTATTCCCTCGTCGCCTGTAACCGGTTACCCCTTAGCGGGATGAAACCGTTGGTGTATAACGTTAGGGATTTTACTTCGTGGGGGGGACGGGGGGTACTTTGGGGGTTTTGGAATATGATTGGCACTGTGTCCCTGAGAGCTTTGGAGAAGATGAAATTTAAACACGGCTACCACTAACGTTTTATATCGTTTAATATCACCTTTGGTTGATTTTTACGGCATGTGGCTGTGTATGCGATACGGGATACGGGTGGGATATATTTTTTTAATAGATGTAATAAAAAAAAACTTGACAATAATAATGTCAAAACAGTTAAAGAAACAACTCTTACTGATTAAATGGAAATCGTTCGACGACACGTATCTCTATCGTTGCCGCTAAACACCCAGTTAATAGCACCCATAATTATTCATGCTAATTAGATGCAAACAATCAGTAGCACTTCATAAATCAAATAATAAGATGAATGCATTTCGGTGTGATACACCGCTGAACCTTAAATATCGTACGGCAAAGCATCGGTACGCTTAACGCGATAAAAAATTTTTTACGACCTTAGCAACGCTTAAAGCGACGACGACACGACGTCTGTTCAAAAAAGGGCTAAACGAAAGAAAAAAAAAGCTCATTCCAATAATGATGAATCACAAGTGTTGAAAACCCTAGCTGAAATATTGCTATCTGTGTGCTTTGGAGTTTTGTAGCACCCTTATTTGACTCGGAATTTTAATAGTATGCGATTGCTTTGCGAATATGAAGTATCTTTATCTGTAGGAGAAGTGCATACCGTGATAGAGGTGTTGAGCCTATCACATCCGAGAAGTGGTGTCTTTTGAGAAAGCCCTATCTGTGGTCGCGCGTTTATGGCCATGGAAACTATAGATGAGAATACAGACTCTTTTCAATAGAGTTGAAACAGAGTGAAAGAGTGGTTATATGGATTTGAAACTTTTACTCACTCTTTTGAGAGTCATAAAAATGTAACTCAAAACTAATCTAGTGTTGGGTGAATCTTTGTTGTGAATATTCATGAATTCAAATTGAATTATGAATACTAAGAGTTTCGAGATTTATGGTGGCCTCTGAACTCCCCGGTCAGTACTTTTTAAATAAGTTCTTCCCCACGCCCCCCGCTCAGCACTTTTAATTTAATTTAGTTGGAAGCGAATAATAAAAGATTCATGAATCTTTCAGGATTCATTTCAATTTATGGCAATTTATAAACATTTTGGGAGCCGGTTCATGATTTGAATGACTCTTCACTGAAGGTTCATATGAATGACTCTTTTCAAAAGATTCAATAAGCACAACACTAAACTAATCCTTTAATTAGTCTCCTTGGAGTTTTTACTCAGTCACTCTCTCTGAGCCGACTAATGACTCACTCTTTTGTGTTTCAACTCACGTAATAAGAGTGAGTAAGTGTTTCGTTACTCTTTTTGGCACAGAGAGAGAGAGAGAGAGAGAGAGAGAGAGAGAGAGAGAGAGAGAGAGAGAGAGAGAGAGAGTAAAAATGTAAAGCAGTAAGTAAAAGAGTCATAAAAACTCCTTATACTGAGTTGAAACCATAAACTCCTTTGCATGATTTAACTCACTCACTCTTACTCAGTGTTCACATCTCTAATGGAAATCCTAGTAGCAGTTGAATAAAATGAATAGAAAGTCACAGGCATGCAGAAATGTAGCTGCGATGATAGTAAAGCTTTCCAATGAAAGGGTTTTTGAAGTCTGTTGCATCGATCGGGTGTGATTTAATAAGGTCGTGGCCGCCGTTCACCAGCGGACAACACTTTAATACTTACTATTAATACTAATTTGTTAAAACTGTTTGTACCGTAGGGTAACCGGGTGTCGCAAGAGTCGGAATCGCTGAGCGTGAAGGTGGGTTGCGATGTACAGGAGGAGAAACAGTCGGGCGAAACGAATCGTATCAAGTCCACGAAATATACGCTGCTTACCTTTCTGCCGCTTAATCTGTTCGAGCAGTTTCGGCGCATCGCTAATCTGTACTTCCTGTTCATGACCGTCATATCGATAGTGATAGGTAAGTTGATAACCGCGTGCAGGGGACCGTTTTTGTTGATTTAACTTAACACCGTGTCCCTCACTTTACAGATAGTCCGGTATCGCCGATGACGTCGCTAGTGCCGCTAGTGTTCGTAATAGCGGTGACAGCCGCAAAGCAAGGGTACGAAAGTTTTCTGCGCTATCGGGCAGATAATATGGTAAACTTCTCACCGGTGACGGTGATACGGGCCGGTGAGATGGTGGACATCCGGTGTCAGGATATACGGCGCGGTGACATCGTGCTGATGTCGCGCGATTGTGATATACCGTGCGATGTGGTGCTGCTGCAGAGTTCCGACGAGCATGCGCGGTGTTACGTGACTACGGCCAACCTGGATGGGGAGACGAACCTGAAGACGATGGCCGCACCGAAGGGTGTACCGGGTGTGCCACCGGAACGGCTGCACACGATCGGACGGATCGAGTATGAGCGACCCCATACCGATCTGTACAGCTTCAATGGACGGATCGAGCTGGCGGACACATATGTGACCGGTGGGGAGCACAGTGTACTACCGCTAGCAGCCGAAAATCTACTACTGCGTGGCAGTCGCATACGCAACACCGAGTGGGCAATCGGTTGTGCCGTGTACACCGGACAACAGACGAAGCTGGCACTGAACAGCCGCATGACCACGAGCAAGATGAGCTCCAGTGAGCGGTACGTCAACAAGTATCTGGTATTCTTTCTGGTGCTGCTGGTCGTGATCGTCACCGTGAGCTACTTTCTCAAGCGTTACAACGATGAGTATCGGACGGAGCACAACATCTACCTCGGGGAGATACTGTCCAACTATCGCGTGTCACAGTTTCTGCAGGATTACTTCTCGTTTCTCATACTGTTCAACTACCTGATACCGATCTCGCTGTACGTAACGATCGAGATGGCAAAGTTTCTCGGCGGGTTCTATCTCGAGTGGGATCCGGACCTGTACGATGAGGAAACGGACCAACCGTGCATAGTGAACACGTCGGACATTAACGAGGAGCTTGGCCAGGTGTCGTTGCTGTTCTCGGACAAAACTGGCACGCTTACGAAGAACATCATGATATTTCAGCAGTGCTCTATCAATGGGCGCAAGTACGAACAGAAAGGTCGTCGCCTGCAAGAAGCCGGCCGTCGGAATGCACTCAAAATCAACGAGCTGCCGGTAGGTTGTTAGGCTAATGGTGAGGTTTGTTTGATTTTTGTATTAACTTAAAGCTCTTTTTCTTCTGTTGCTTTAGAGTCCGGTGTATGATTTCTTTCAAGCGCTAGCCGTGTGTCACACGGTACAGGTAGCCGGTGACTACACAAAAGAATCGGAAGAAGAACGAACAAATGAACCAATCAAGGAGGAAGGAAATGATGTGCTGCTGGAGGAATCGTTTGTCTCCGGTGACAGTACCGGTATGGCAGTAGCGTCGGAATCAAGCCCTAAAGCATCACCGGTGCACAATGGTCAACGGATCACGAGCACGTTGTTGGATGAGGGTGGTACCCGTGTCGAAGTAACGCCAAATCCATCCCGTCCCCAGAGCATGTACGAGACGCAGGAAACGAGCTTCATCGTACAGCAGAACCATTTCGGTAGCAATGGCAATCTCCAACTGCCGGATATGCTGCCCGAGTTGAAGCGTACGATATCGGCGTACGAGGAAAAACCGGCCGCGTTGCCGTTCGGCGATACGAAGCAGCTCGGCCATCGGCGCACACAGTCCCACGTACCGCCCGGTGTGAATCGGCCAAAGAGTTACCAGATAGCGGTTACCGGTGCGGGGATACCACCCCGCCCGGTGGTGACATTGCGCCGTAACCGTGGTTCCTATCTGTCCCGTTCGAACAGAGAATCGTACGCAGCACCGGCGTACAACGAATCTGCTCTCATACAGCGACAGGAATCGCATCTGCGGCAGCGCGAGGTCGACTCATTCATTCGGTAAGCTAAAAGCACCAGGCGTCTCCATTGGTGCGCGCGTTAAGCTTGTGTGCAGTTGTAACCGGTTTTTTTTAAATTTTGCAGCAAAATGGACTATCAAGCATCGAGCCCGGACGAGAAAGCACTGGTGGAGGCGTGCGCACGTATGGGGCTGGTGTACATTGGTGACGATGGTGACCAGATGCAAATCCGGCTGCGCCGGTCGTGTGTGCGCGCTAATGTACGGTCACGGCTCGGCGAGATACCGGACGAGGAGGTGGTACAGTACGAGCGGTTGGCGGTGCTAGAATTTACCTCCGATCGGAAACGGATGAGCATCATCGTCCGTGACACGTACGGTCAGATCTGGCTGTATACCAAGGGTGCCGAAAGTCACGTTCTACCGCTGTGTGCCTACTCGCCGCTGATCGAAACGACCCAGGAACACATTGATGAGTTTGCGAAGCTGGGCTTGCGTACGCTTGCGGTTGCCCGGCGCCGACTGTCGGAACAGGAGTACCGCACGTTCAGTGACGAGTTAATAGAGGCCGGCAGCTCACTGGTTGATCGGGCGGAACTTGTAGATGCATGTCAGAGCCGGATCGAGAAGAATTTGGAACTGCTCGGTGCAACCGCGGTAGAGGATGCGCTGCAGGACGACATTCAGAGTACGCTGCAGGCACTCGGGCAGGCCGGCATCCGGGTGTGGGTACTGACCGGTGATAAGGTCGAGACAGCACTAAACATTGCCCTCAGCTGTGGTCACATACCGGACGGTTCGGCACGCTACTTCATCACCGACTGCCGGGCGCCGGAAAATTTGCAGCAGCATTTGGACACGCTTGCGCTGGAAATGTTCCGCCAGCGTGACGTACCCTTTTCGCTGCTGATCGACGGTGCCAGTCTGAAGATCGCACTCGAGCACCATCGGGAGCAGTTCCGGGATGTGAGTGAACGGTGCCGTGCGGTACTGTGCTGCCGTTTAAGCCCGCTGCAGAAAAGTGAGGTTGTGCAGCTGATGAAAACGGCCGAAAGTGCACCGGTGACGGCTGCAATCGGTGACGGTGCGAATGATGTTTCGATGATCCAGGAGGCACACGTCGGTCTCGGCATCGTTGGTCGCGAAGGGCGACAGGCAGCACGGTGTGCGGATTACGCGTTTGCCAAGTTTTGCATGCTGAAGAAGCTGTTGCTCGTGCACGGTCATTACTTTAGTACGCGTCTCGCGGTGCTGGTGCTGTACTTCTTCTACAAAAACCTCGTGTTTATGGGCATACAGCTGTACTTCCAGATACACAGCCTCTTCTCCAACCAGTCGGTGTACGATTCGGTGTTTCTCACACTGTACAATGTTGTGTACACCGCCATCCCGGTGCTGGTGCTAGCGCTTACCGAAAAACCGTACCAAGAGCAGACGCTACTTAAGTAAGAACAATTACGCTGATTACACATTTCCCTACTGTTTGTAGCGCGAAGTTTAACGTTATCTCGCTTTTGTCTCGCCCCCAATAGAATACCTTCGCTTTATCAGAAGGTAGCCGGAAACAAGCAATATGCTTGGAAGTACTTTATCGGCTGGATGGTGCTCGGTATCTATCACTTTTCGATCATCTACTTCTTCACGTACGCCGAATTTATCGGAAATCCGGCCGTATACTCGTACTGGCCCGCTACGGTTAGCTTTCCCTGCTTCGGTACCATACTCATACACAACGTGGTTGTGCTCGTCAATCTGAAGCTGTTGATTGAATCGATCTACAAATCATACATATTTATTGCCACCGTCCTGCTGTCGATCTTTGCCTTTATGGGGTCTACCTTCGTGTACAACCTGCTGGACATGTAAGCTTTTATATAGAACACAATTCTGTACATTTAGTTGTTTCAAGTTCAAATGATAAAGATGGAACCAGTTCTGAGTTGTTTTCATTTTCAAGTGGTATATGTAGAGAGATACCGGGGCGGCCCGGTGGTGCATGTGATAAACGGCGCCGGTCCACACGGCAGGACCGGGTTCAAATCCCATCCGGCTACGCCGTAAAAATAAGTCTAGTAAGCCAGAAATGGCCGACGTGACCTATTGTAAGATCGTTAAAAAGCCAAGAAGAAGAAGAAGAAGATGTAGAAAGATAATGTAATGTAAGCTTTTGATAGCACAAAAAGCTTCATACGGAAAAAAAGTTTTCAATAATATTCTGAAATGTTGGGAGGAGTTATACAGCTGTCTCAAAAAGAAATTCTACTTCAATTTTTAAATGATTCCACAGATCGCTCCAACTTTACCACTTGAACTTGAAACGTCTTTAAACCATGTAGAGCTAAAAAGAGATCCCTGTATACTGAATAATGCATCTAATTTATTCAATTAAAAAAAACACACACACTTTATTTCAGCAACTACGACCAATCCATGCTGCACGTCTACAACAACTTGCTATCGTCGTTAACGTTCTGGGCACTCAGCTTTGTGATACTGATAGCGGCCTTTCTGCCGGACATGACGATGCTAGCGATACGGGCGATGGAAATCAAGCTCGGGCACATCTTCCCGGGCGGTGCCAAATACCGTCGTGTGCTGTTCCAGCGGCGAAGCGATCAGCTACAATCCACCGATCTTTAAAACTGGGTGCCTTTCTATAAAGAAACGAAAACAAAAACAAAAAAACGATTCGTAACGTAATGACTGCTTTACCTTTTTTCATGACCGTTCCGCTAAGGAGACGTATCCTGTGCGGGACTTGCGGACTCGATGCCATAGATATCCTCTTCGTAGCAGTGGAAAGGCCAAATTTTGCCTTTTTTTTTTTGGTTAGCACCAATGTATTACTGCTTCTGTTCAGTTCGGTCGTAAGCTTGTTTAGTGTTTTAAATTATTTTACCAAAACTTCAGAAACCCTATTTATTGTATAAGTATATTTGTGCAACTAGGACGTTAGTATATCGTTAAGCATGTTGACGATTTTGGTCAAAGCAGCAAAGCAGAAAAAGAAAGACAATATTTTATTGTACAGATTGTTTTCAGATGTGATGGTTAATTATTACTACAGTAGCAGTATGTTGAAGAAGTTGCCACAAGCACCATACCTGGTCGCATTTTAGGATAGTTCCTTGGAAAGAGCAGAAGCGGAGAAATTATGCGCTTTATAACATACTTGCGTACCAGCATCGACCAAAACAGTAACGATAAAACGCAGCAATGGCCTGTGTACCTAGGTATTACGAATCGCATCTCCGACGGCAAACGGAGAGCTTGCTCGAGTGTTTTTTGGGTAGAGGAAATTTTATAGCACAGAAGTGAACAGAGGAGAAAAGACGAGCTTAATGGAAGTAAAGTAGCGAACTAAGAAGGGCCCTAATAACGGGTAGAGTTAAGTTATGCACTAAAAGAGCTAGAATGTGCGCTTCCCGGGCCCTCCAATATGCCTCGCAGCTCCCCGTACCCGAAAATGTGTTCGGTGGGTTGTTTTCTTACACTTCAGATCTCTTTTGCGTTCCGCTTTTAGTTTTTTTTTTGCTTTCTTTTGTTTTTTTAATATTCGTTGCAGCTAAATGTGCCATTTTTTAAAACCACTGGCCAAAGTACAAAAACAAAAACCCACCCCCCAGGAAAACCATTTGAATATGGGTGAACCACCGGTTGAGCTTTTATTCACTTTCTTCCACCATCATCTGGTTCATCTCTCCGCAGTCAAGCAGTCGGTTTTCGCCACTGCCGTTCGGGGTATTGCTGCAGACTGCTGCTCTCGGGGGGAAAAAAAAGTTTTTGTATTCCCTTTTTTAGAGGCCCATAAAATATGTACATTAAGAGGATTTTTATAAGAATATACAAGTGAGTGATTTACGAGCGTGGATTACTCTTGTACCTTCAGCTGCCTGTTGATCAAGAGACCATAAAGTTAACACACACAGACACACAAACCCCCCAAAAAAGTAAGAAAAACAAAAAAAAAAGAAAATAAACATTTTGCCAATATGAGAAGGAAAATGTTTGTTTGCCGCATAGAATGAAGGACGAATATTTGAAAGAAATTTTCGTTTTGGTTTTGTTTATTTACAAAACTAAACGAGTTGAGGCATGAACCAGCGTGTACCGTTGTGGGGATACGCGTTGTTTTGCAGGGTCAATGATGATAAAGTTTTAAATCCCGCAACCCGGTGTCGGGCGGGCGTACAGGTTCTGCCTGCGCCTAGCAACCTAACCTTGAGCGCAGACTGCCGACGTCAGCGCGTGCGGAGGAAAATTACTTGTGAATGGCATCTCAAGCGTAACCTGACAGAAACCATTGCGCGCGGATGATAGTCCCCCATTGCCGGAGCAAATTTGTCGCGACGCGAAAGATAACGCCACTGCCACTGGAAGATATGCAAATTTTGTGCCATTTTTCCAACTTTCTAACGTTTTTTGCACCACACCAAACCCTAACCGCCCCCGTCTGCTCGGGTCGTTTTGCACGGTCGTTTGTCGTTGCGACAAAGATTGATTTCGTTGCTCTCTGGGTGTTTGGGGGGGGGGAGGGGGGGAGGGGGGGGGGGTGGAAACCTTCATTATCGGTACCGTTTGGCGATCAGGACCAGTCGAGCCTGACACCTAGCAGTGACACCGTAGCGAGTTGGGAATGGGCGATGTTCACGTGGTGCGTCCACCGGAAGCAGGAAACTGTTTCACGGTCCGAACCGGGCGATTGCTAAATAAATCAGCTTATTACTCATCCAAGATACACCGCCGCACCGGTGCTGTGGCAAAGGACTGTGAAGGTGTTTTTTGATTTATTCCCATTTCAAATGCTTGCCGACGCGGGTTTCCTTTAAGCCTAACACGTGTAACGCTTACAATCTTCTGTTGTGTATGTGGGTGTGTATGTGTTTATTCGTTTGCTCTTCCTTTGTTGTACGCTTGTAACGAATTTTCACGAACATCTTAATTTCTTTTACATCCTTCGGTGAACAAAAAACCCGCGATATATGCGTGCTGTCCGATTGTTTTCCACACTGGGGCGTGAGGGAGTTACTTTTCACGCACGCCACGCTTCCCGTGTCCGCGGCAAATTGCGTGTATTCAATTTTCCCGCGCCCTTGTGTTTTTTTTTTGTTTTATTCATTTATTCTTTCTCTTTGTACTTATATTTTTTTCTTTTTTCTTTTTTTTTTCTTCTCCTCACCAGCGTTGGAGCATTTATTTTTATTGAGAACTGTCACGCACGTGCTTGCTCATTTGCATCTCCATTCTCCATCGTTTCCAGGAGCGCAGGAACAGCGTGCGAACAAGACGTGACGCGCAAAGGCGTCCCCCACCCACAAAGCTCTCCACGGAGTTCCCGCTTTGCCGTATCGAATCCGTATCAGCATCGGAAACCGGATGATAAGGACATGCCGGAGCATGGCTCTTGCTCTTTTGGCTCGGACGAAGCAGAACGCTCTCTCTCGGCTCTCGGCAAAAATGGACGCACGCACCGCGCGCGGCAGCTGACGCGTTTATGTCTGCCAACAGAGCTCGGTTTCGCAGTCGTGAGTGAATCGTTGAAGGAAGCGGTCATAAAACACGAACGGTACTCGCTTCCCAGTGCAGGTTGTTTTGGGGGGTTGGTTTTTTGGTTGCGTTGTTGTTGGGGTTGAAGGTTCGGTTAATGTAACACCGTTTACTTGCTGTAGCCGTGATTGTTTCGGCAGGTGAGTGACAGAGGTCCCCCCACGGGACGTGACACTGAACGGGGTAAGGCTGTGGACGCTACCATAACCAAGCCAAAACACATGCACCCACACATCATCGCGTACAAGCGCAGGTGACGCGCACCAGGTGTTGAACACGGCATCAATCAAAGTGGTGGCACTTTCCGTTTTTTTTTTTGGTGGGCACCGTGTGGTGACACGTGCATCGGCACATCATCCTCTGCCTAGTATCGAGAATTAGTCGAACGAAGCAAGTAGAAGCAAAAACCAACCAACAACAAGCGAAACTAGCGTGACACGGGTTAACGTTAAGTGTGCGTGTGAAGAAATAAGTAAATGAAGCAACAAAGCAGTACCGTTAGTAAGGGTTATCAAAGGAGGACACCACGCATATAACCCGCAACAGTAACGCAGCAGTGTGTGAATAAGCCAAAAAGGAGCAACAAAACAACAACAGCCAAACCACCGAAACCAGGATCGTTAAACATACCGCGACCGCGACAAACAGGTAAGCGTAACGAAATTCCATCTTTCCATGTGGTTTTGTGTAATTTTAGATACCGTCGTCACCTGCACCGCCAACATATCCTTTGAAAAACGCGTTCTGTACGTAAGGATTATTTTATTTCACTTGCGGGAGCAAAAAAAGGAAATCAAGCGTATCTGGAAAAAAGGTGTAACAACGCTTGTTGCTGCAGACCAGCCATCGAAAGAAAATCTAATAACTCACCAATCAATTACAAAGGATTCCGGTTCAAAACTTCCATAAAGAAAACACAGTGGTACGGTAAAAAAAAATGGAGGTCCTGCTGGTGTTGCATGCCCTCCTGTTTTGGCTGTCACACACACACATTAGTGCCCAATAATAGCCAAGAGTGGAGCAACAGTAGCAAAACCGTAAAGCAAATGACCATTCAACCCGTGCTTTCCACTAATCGATCCCTTAGTGTACTATAGTGTACTGTTGCGTTACATCGCATCGGTGTGTGTGTTTAGTGCTTTTGGCCCCTAAATGTGGTCGCTAATACAATGCAAATGTACAGGGTTTTGAGGTGAGTTAATCTGATTGTGAATTTATTTTTGCAACCGTCCTTGTAGATGGGAAGGGGGAGGGGGGTGGCGGGGGGGGGGGAGGTGAATTTTAATGTAGCAAAAAAAAATGAAACAATCGAAACAAATGTAGGCAACCCCGCACAACCTTTAAAAAGCTTAGTCGCGTGGTGGACTTTTTTTTTTGTTCGACTTTTTATGCTGTGTGTGTGTGTGTTACTGAAGGTTATAATTAGCACTTCAAGCACCTATATAATTCAATACAGTCTGTCCTGTGCTTTAATGCCCTTTTTCCCCCTCCCTAAGTATGTGTGTGTTTGTGTGTTTGTGTGTGTATTTTCTTCTTCTTCTTGTTTTGCTCTCCATTTGACAGCTTCCAATAATGAAGAACATAAATACTGTCCAGAATGCGCGCGGTTTCCATTCGTTTATGTTTAATTTGATCCTTAATGCAAGGATAATGGTGAAATGGTTTTTGTCTCGCTCTCGCTTGAAACACCGTGTTGGTTGGGAGCGTTTTTTGGGGCAGAGCAACAACTTATTTTTTTTGTTTTTTTGTGGGGAGTTGGGGGGATTTTATTTTCTTTTATTTGCCATCCGGTCGGACACCACCGTTACCGTGCTGACCCTTGACCGTATTATTTACAAGCTTTCCTTCGTATCGAATTATCCAGATCCTTGCGTTTTGGTGCGTTCTTGGAAAATGTGAACTTTTTCCACACTTTTCTCCACTTAATTTCTTCGTGGGGAGGGGATGGGGGAGATAAAAATTTGAGCAAGAAAAGAAGAAGAAGAAAAAATTAAAACAGCAAACCACTGCCCTCTAGGCATTGAAACGATTTCCTCAATTAACTTGAGAAGTAGGGATAATAAAGGTACTGTCTTAAGAGGATGGGTAAGAAACAACAACAAAAAATCAAAGCAAAGAAAAAAAACACACCTCCCCAACGGACATTTGATCGGATGTTATGGGGAGGGAGGAAGGGAGGAGGAGAAAGGGGAGGGAGGAAATGGAGGCGCAGCTTAACGTTATGAGAAGGCGCCCCCGACCAACAAGTGATTAATCAGTGCAATTTTCTTCTGGCTTTTTTCCCGCTGCTGCTGGGATTCGGATTTGGATTTCTTTTAAGGGTTCTTTAAACCGGAAGTAATTGCCGTACCTGTCTCCCGTTTGCTTTCATTTGCAGCGAATGAAATTTCCTGCTTATTTGTGTGGCTGTGTGTGTGTGTGTGCGACATTTTTTTTTTTGCTCTCATTATAGCAATTGATTTTATGAAAATCTTGAAAATCTAACCGCAGGATGTTGCGGGCAAAGGGGGGTAACCTTATCCTGTTGCGTCATGTTGTGAAGTTGCAAAAAAACGGAAAACATCTTTAATTTTTCTTCACTCAAAAACAAAAAAACCAAACAATCGAGGTTTTTTTGAAAAGAAAGTTAAAGAAGAAGGGGAAAGTTTTCTCGAACCGAAGTTAGCAAATCACAAATGTCCCGGATGCATATCCGTGGATTGGTACGGGTGTGAAACTTTTGCCCCAAAGTGTGGCTGCCCTTTTTGAACTGAGCAGCAAAAGGTTTGTGGAGAGGAGGGGGGGGGGGGGAAGGGGGGAGTGATCAAAAAAGGGGGCAAAAGTTAGCAAAATTGCACCACTGACTTTACATTTGTCATCAACTTTTTTCCCTTCAACACACACACACAGACACACCGGGCTCCACACAAGAGAACAGGATGTGAACAAAGCGATATAGAACGTGTTGTGTAAGAAAAGGGTCTCTAACGCCTATCTGGGTACATCTTGTAGCATCTTCTCCAACAGCAAAAAAAAAGGAAAAAACGCCCTTATATATACGTGCATTAGCGGAAGCAGTAGCAATTGTAAGCAGCAATTGGTAGGCACGTTCAGCATGTACCCACGGACAAACAAGTGCCCCCAAAACAACCACCTCTCCGAAGTCGTCCTGGTTCGTGGCAAAGTGTGCTTTAGATGCTGTATGCAAAAAAGGAATGCCAGCAGAGGATGTATATCGAAGGAAGGAAAGCAACAGCAAAAGAGCGATAGAGAGAGATCGTACTCAGCAGGTAACAATGGGCGCAATAGTAGCGCAAGATACAATTCAGCAAAACGGAGCAATAAAAAAAAATCCTGGAGCGTCACGTCGTTGCTTTTCCCCGCCGACAATCAACAAATTCGCACAGCATTCAACTGGTTCCATCACACCAGGTGTGGGGAGGAGGAGGAGAGTTTGTGGGGCATCGATCCACCTCCCCTCCTCCTTCCCCTCCTCCCAAAACGGAACTGTTGTCCCACTTTGGCAGATACAGGTGCAGGTGGCGTGTGCAACATGTAGCTTGTCCGTTTTGTACACCGAATGACGGAAAAAGGTGAATAAATAAGCGCACGGCACGGTGCCGCGCTAAGGGCAATATAGGGGTACATTCAGTTATTATTGATTGCGGAAAGATTCGGCGTGTGGCTTATTAAAAACCGACCTGCGAGAAGGTCGATGGGAAGGAAGGCAGGAGGAGGGGGAGGGAAAAAAACAGGAAGCGCAGAAAGGCTTCGTTATCTTTGCTTGTTGGGTAGTAGTGTACATTGGGTGCTGCTGCTACTGCTGCTAGTTCCTAGCAATTATCATCCCAATCGTAACCGGTGAAACACACACGCGCACTCGAGCTACAGTTTACTGCGGTAAAACGACGACGACGACGGCCCGATGACGGACCGAAGTACATCCGTTTTGCGTTGTGCGCGAGCGAGAAAGAGAGAGAGAGTGAGAGCGCAAAGGATCCGAACTCGTACCTGTAGCGCGCGTGCCACCCGAGAGGACTGTCAGCGCGTGTATTATAGATGCGTGTCACAATGACGGAACGGGCCTTTGTGTACAACTCTCGCAGCGCGTAACCCCATATGCTCTGGCGTGATATGCCGCGCACATGCCATTTCTTGTCAAGTTGGGGGGCTGCCCCATTCGGGTCCCCTTTTGCTTTTTGTCCGCGCTGTTTGCCTGGTTCTGGTTGTTTTCTTTGCAATTGCCACTGACTAACTCACACACACACTACATCTAAGTTGCAGCCGACGCTTCTGTCCATCCTGTTGCGATTAGTGATGGGAACTTCGGGGTGGATTCATGAATCCATTCCGACTTTGACGTATAAAAACTGGAGTATACTCCGAAGAAATTATTGTGGATTTAACTCAGGAGTAAGTCCGGAGTAATTACTCCGGTTTTATCCGGAGTAGGTCCGGAGTTGACTTCGAATTACTCCGGAGTTGATTCCGAATTACTCGGGGGTTGACTCTGAATTACTCCAGAGTTGATTCCGAATTACTCCGGAATTCCCTCCGAATTACTCCGGAATTGACTCCGAATTACTCCGGAGTTGACTCCGAATTACTCCGGAATTGATTCCGAATTACTCCGCAATTCACTCCGAATTACTCCGGAATTGACTCCGAATTACTCCGGAGTTGACTCCGAATTACTCCGGAATTGACTCCGAATTACCCCGGAGTTGACTCCGAATTACTCTGGAGTTGACTCCGAATTACTCCAGAGTTGACTCCGAATTACTCCAGAGTTGACTCCAAATTACTCCAGAGTTGATTCCGAATTACTCCAGAGTTGACTCCGAATTACTCCGGAGTTGATACCAGAAAACCCGGTTTTAAGTTCGTATAGTGACGCAGTTAGTTGAATTGATTTCCCCCTCCTTCTCCTCCTCCTGCTCTTCCTCCTTCTGCTCTTCCTCCTCCTCTTCCTCCTCCTCCTGCTTCTCCTCGTCCTTCTCCTCTTCCTCCTAGTCCTCCTCCTCCTCCTCCTCCGGTCGTCAATAACTCCAGAGTTACTCCGTAGTGTACTCCGGAATTTCTCGTAGTCAGATTATTCCCATCACTAGTTGCGATACGCGTGGAAGGATGCGCATCCTTTCCCCCCCTCCACCCTTCTTTCTTTTAGTAGAATTTTTAGAACAAACAAACAGGGGTGTTTTTTTGTTGTTGCAAAAACAACTGCTTACACCTACACATTTCTTTACCCGTTGTAACGTTTCGTCCGCTTGTGCCATAAGGATGCGCTGGTGCGCTCTCAAAGATTAGTCTCCATAAAGTGATATGAGATTGCCTGCTGCGGGAAGCCAAAGGTCGCCAGGTCGCCATTACGGGATGATAAGAAGATGGGAAAGAAGCAGAAGGCAAAAAAGGCAAGTTGCAGTTTTATTTGCCATCCATCGTCTGTTGGTGTCTTTTCTTCCCCCCTATTCCATAGCTGTTGTGGCACTTTATGGTGCCGACAGTGCGCCTCCATTCCCGGATGCCAAACAATCGGACGTTTGATTGTCTGGAAAACGTTGGAGCAAAAAAAAAACAAAATGAAAATGAAAAAAACAAACCATTCCTACAGCTGCCATCTTCCATTACGTATCTTCTTGCTGTAATCCTTTCTCTTTTTTGTTGCCCTTTGCTCAATTGTACTCATCTGTGTAAATAAAATGAATCCCATTAGTGAGGAAACTGCAAGAAATAGGTGAAGATGGACACAGGGGGTTTTTCAAACGAAAACACTCACACCCTTCCAAATGGTGCTGCACTAGGAGCTCATTGATGTGTGTTTTTTTTTATTTTATTGAGGAACCGGATTAGACATACTTTTTTTGTAGGTTAGGTTGAGTCAGCTTGAGGTTTGCCAAAGGAGCTTTCGTGTGTTTTTTTTCTCTTTTCGTTGCCCTGCTATTCCTTATCGTCTCTTCCAATAGGCCCAAAAACGGTCCTAGGTTAGCGATCCAATTTCACCACAGGATTAGTTTTGGGCGCTGTTGCTGAGATATAACGCAAAAACCCCCCATTTGGAAATGGAAAGCGCAAAAGGCAAAATTTGATCAAGTACTACTTGCGGCCCCCGCTTTAATGACACACCATTTCGTTGCGAAGGGTCATCACTGGTTTTTGTATCTCGACCTTAGGCTTTGTGACCTTTTTTTTCTTTTTTTTTTTCTCGCAACGTAACCACGTTACGTCCGACGTAGTGACATGTCACGTTTTACCCATACGCGTTACAGTAGCTGTGTGTATGTATGTGTGCGTGTTCAGGATGTCACGTAAAGTGTCCTTAGGGGTCAGAGAGACAGAGTGAAAGGCAAAAGGGCAATGAGGGTGGCGGGAGGGAGGGAGGGGGGATGAAGGGGGGGGGGGATTACTTTTCTGTATATTTTACAGCCGAAATGAAGTTCGTTGAAAACTCAATTACCCGTACAGCAACGCTTTCGCTTTGTGGATGTACACGGAATGGACGGACCATGCAATACCCGTGCATACTAACTTCAGTTGTTTCGAGTTACCCATTCGCTGTCGCTGTGTAAGTGTTTGTATATACTAAGCACGATTTAATCACGTTCGTATACCCGTGTACCGGGCTGTGTTGGAGGATTTATGAGATATGAAAGGTGATATGAGCAAGGGTTCACACGTGTGTAGAATTTTTCCACCATTTATCTGGGCAAACTTTGTGCTGCTGCTCGTGGAATTATTGGATTCTACAAATAGAATACTGTGTGAATGTGAATGCATTAAATTGATTACCGTGTGGGTACACGTGCGGCGGGTGTATTCAGATGGTTCCCCAAATTTATGAACTCCGCTAAGCGTAACGTTGGAATTGTTTTGCAAAAGTTCGCTTTACATTAATTATCATTCCATTTCAGAACAGACAACTTTGATAGGGACACACATAAAAACACGGTGTTGGGTTGTAACGTTTTCCCTGGAAAAAAAACACAAATACTCACCAAAGTTCTATTTCACTTTCATTACAGTTGTTGAAAAGTTTCGTACCAATCCGCACCGGTATTGAAGTCAGCTGGAGCAAAGCTTTAGTGCCGCCGTAAGGTCATCCGGGTTGTAACACGGCAAACTACTTCGGAAACTTCCACTTCAAAACCCCCAGCAAAAGGAACAAATTTACAACTGGCGTTACAGGAACAGGTCGGCTGTAAACGTGCTGTAAACTAAGCTTTAACCACACACCAACGCAACATATCAACGACCCGGCAGGTGCCCAACCCCAACAAAAAAAAAACGACGACGACCGTATCAACTTTCGGCTGGTACAGCTCGAAACAGACCACCTGCCCGCACCAAAAACCTTTAGCATGGACAATTAGTAATCAGTAGCGGTAGTAGCCCAATTTTCCCGCTCCCCCGCCACCCCCTGTTGTAAGCTTTACCTTTAGGGCAAGGCGTCGAGATTAGCGTGTAGGAAGGAAAGGAACGTAAACGCAAACAGCAACCTTTCG
This sequence comes from Anopheles funestus, assembly GCF_943734845.2. Classification (NCBI taxonomy): domain Eukaryota; kingdom Metazoa; phylum Arthropoda; class Insecta; order Diptera; family Culicidae; genus Anopheles; species Anopheles funestus. The sequence goes on along the minus strand of NC_064597.1, from coordinate 7,530,234 downwards.
CCAAGATGTCGCTGACGGTGCGAATTAACAAGTTTCAGCTGCCAAAGCCGAAAGCAAATCTGCTCGGGCGGGTTGAATTTCGTGGTAAGTTTACAACGGGTTCTACATCAAAAACCGCTATTACACATTCACTTACATCAGTTACCTAAATATTGTGTTTTGTGCGATAGAAAAAGAGAGAGAGAGAGAAGGAAAGAGAGAGTGAGAGAGAAAGGGAGAAAGAAAAAGATTCCTTGAACGGAAAAGAAAATTGTTTTTCTTCTCTCTCTCTCTCTCTCTCTCTCTCTCTCTCCCCCTCCCTCTCTCTCACTCTCTGTACCTTCTGAAACTTTCAATGCGAAATTCGTTTTGCTTTTTTAAAATGACATTTTGCTAAACTTTTCTCCTGGGTTCTCAGAAAGTTGGCGCGGAAAATTCAACAGAAGGCTCGCCCCGGAGGGGGCCGGGAAATGAAACTGATTGCGAACACAACGCCTTTCGGGCATTAAATGATCGATTATTACAAACCAACCATACTAACGTTTTTTTTCCCGCTTGTTTTTCTTTTCCTCCTCCCCCCCCCCCTCCCCACCCCACCCTACCCAGGTGTTGCTCATACGACCACCGAGCTTAACTGTGGCGCTGAGCTCGTCGAAGTCAATCAGGCAAGTACATTTGATACCGTTTCGGTACCTTCTATATCATCTCGTTTTGCTAGCTGCACACGGTTTGAAATTCTCGCGGGAAATTGCTCCACACGGGGAAAAAAACGGGCGCGTTGACATCAACTAATGATGTTGAATCGATTAACGATGAAAATGCTGACATATTGCGGGGGGCTCCAACTCCGCTCCGATAAAAGGGAGCAATATGTGAGGAATTGCTTCAGCCACCAAAGAGACGAAATACGATAACACAATTTATCGCTCAATCGTTTATGCACTTAACCTTTTGTGGAGTTTTCGATCCCGATTCCCGGGGTATAGCAAAACTTTTGCTGTATTATTAATTAGGAAAACTTTTGTGTACACTTCAAGGAATCGTGGAAGTTGGACATCCAGCTTAATGGAGATAATTTATATTTGTCTTCATCGTAACCTAACCTAAGAAATGGGTCTCCTTCATTTGCATTTCTGGAGCTTCATACAGCGATAAACGTAACGCCGGAAGTAAAAGAAAAAAAAAAGGACATCGTCTTCTTGTTGGAACCCGGGGGAGAAACACTGACAATTTGCCAGTGTTTTCTGGTCTCCTCTACATACTTACAATCATCACAATTAGTGCTCTAGCTTTCATCAGACTTTTATTACAGCTGTATATGGGGAATTGGGGATGAAAGTTATGTGTTTTCTTTTCTTTTTATGCTCTATGTAAATGCCCATCCCCAACAAATAAAAAAACCCCCTGAATAGGAAACACCAAAGGCGATAAAATATGTCTTCATCAGTTCAGGGCGGAAAATGTATATTAAGCATTCAGTACACCTCCCCCCACACACCGAAAAATCGGATTCTGTCTTACATTTGATTTCTTGTTTCCTTCCTTCCCTCCATTTTTTTTCTTGAAGAGCTTCATTTGGCCGCTCGCACGGGCTGCGGACGAGACGGAAACGATAACGGTCGAGCTGCGGCAGCAGACAACGAAGATACTGCTCAAAACGGCTATCGGCGGTGGGTCCGGTGGCACATCCGGTTCCGCATCCAGCCGTGGCAGCATCACCAGCAGCACCAAAATTATCGGCCGATTCGTGATGCTGGCGCAAGGTAAATTAAATTTACCCAAGAGAGTCACCGCGTGTCCTCGGGATGACCGGTGACCGGATGTGTGTATGTGTGTGTGTGTGTGTTTGGTTGGAAGTATAGAAGGCGCATCCTGTCCCCGTTCCCGACCCGGCCGGGTAGTAATGGGTGTTGAAATATAATTTAATACTAATTACGGGCTTTTGCCGTGACACGGGACTCAATTTTTTCTCTCCCTTTTCTTCTTGTTCTTCGGTAGCGCTCATCCACGAGGGTCGTCTGAGGATAGAGGACCGGCTGGTGGACCTGTCGAACAAGCCAATCGATGTAAGCGATGCTTCCCTCTACTGATAGCACTTTAATAGCACCACTTACGACTGTCAACACTTCGCACACCGTAAAGCTTATTTCTTGCCCCCTTTTTGGGTGATGGGGTGAAAGTAAATTATTTCGAACGTAAGATAAACTATCCTGCAAAAGGTCACACTCGTACCTTGGAGGGTGGTTTTTGGTGTACGTGAGATATTATTGTTTTCCTGCATTTGAGACACTCGTACAAAGGACATTTCATTTAATTGTCTCTTTATTTATTTTATTTTATTTGTGGGGTTTTCTTCAAACACAATTAAAGTATTGATATTTGACTTTTCCTCCATTTTTGTTGGGGGATTACATCGCATTCGTAATAGCCCGTATCAGACAATTAATATTTGTTTCACATTTTCTTGTTTCTTACACAAACAGGCATTCGTCAGTTTTGACGTGTACTACCAAAGCCCGGAAGATGAGTCGGGTAACTTCTACTCGCCGCGTGTCGTACACTCCCTTCATCAGCAATCGAGCATCGACGACGACCAGCAGATGTTGCTAAACATCGAACAGAACATAGCCAATCTCGAGAAGAGTATATCGCAGGGCAAAGCGTCCGAACCGGGTGCGTCGTCCAGCTCGGCCACATCACGCCGTACGGGACGCACCGGTACAAATGGTGGCGAACGGAAGCCCAACATTATCAAACGCGTCATGTCTTCCGGTTCGGCTGGGCTTAGCGAACGGGCCGCACCATCGAAATCGTCCGATCATGCGTCGTCGGATAATGAGGCATCGACCCGACCGACCCGTTCGCTGGCGGACAAAAAGGTAACGCTACGCACCGTCCGTAACTTTATGCGACTCGGTCGTTCCCGGCAATCGTCACGGGAAAGTACGGCCAGCAGTACTGAGGATGAGGGTAAATCGCTTATCGGCGATTCGGACTATACGCGCGTACAGCCAGAAATGGTGGACGGTGGTGGTGGTGGTGGTGAGTTGGCGGGACGATCCATCGGTACGAGTGACGCTGAACAGGGTGTACCGTCGGATAGCCCAACGCACGGTACGGGCAAGATGGGTGAAACCGTATCGCAAACATGTAGCACACACTCGAATGCGTCCAGCGATGGCGAAGATGTAACCGCTAATGAGAAGCTCAAGAAGTAAGTGGCTGTTGAAAGTTTTGTGCCGAAGATGTTTGCCCACTGAAGCACCCAATTAATCCATTACGAAGAGAAAGCAAATGTGTGTGTGTGTGTGTGTTGCTGGTGGCCACAAGGACTAACAAACTACCATCTAGTGTCTTTGGTTAGACGTTAGCCGGGAATCTCTTCTTTAATCCAGCTGCACCAGTAATGGTCCTATTCAATTAGTTGTGCCGCGCTCCAAGTGAGCAGATAATATCATTGCCCCATCGCACACAGACGAGTGGCGCTCGCTCAAAAAGGACATTTGGTTTTGTTTCGCCATGCTACAAGTGTGCTGTTGGTACGGATTCGCTCGCTACATTGCGAGTGTCTCGCGCAGACATGATGAGTTCGTAGTTCGGGATGGTTTTTTTTGTGTGTTTCTTCTCTGGTGAACGATATGAAGGAATGTGCTTTCACCGCTAGACCACGCTCTGTGCGAAGAAGCGCACAGTGTAATCCCAATGCAAAACGGTTCCGGACACAAGCTTGCTGAAGTACATTTTTATCCCGTTGCGGATTATGGCTGTGGATGACAACTTTGTTTCGTTTTTTTCTTCTCTACTTCGTCTTTTTCCTTTACACACACACACACACACCCGTACGGACATTTGATGGATTAATTGGATTGTGCTTAAGTATCGCAACACTGTTAGTAAGCTGACAATACGTCCATTGCTTTGCGTTTCCCTTAGAATCAAGAGCCTGGCAAAAGGAAATGACCACCTCAAGTCGCAAGACTTTCAGGTTTGCGTTACGATTATTGAGGCGCGCCAGCTGCCGGGACTGAACATGGATCCGGTGGTATGCATTCAGGTTGGTGACCAGAAGAAGTATACCAGCGTAAAGGAGAGCACCAACTGTCCGTACTACAACGAGGTACAGTAGCCTACATTACGTCTTGATGATTTCTGATACAGGGCTCTCCAAACTACACCCTCCCGAGAGATCACGAGATTGGGACTAAGTTGTGGCTATTTCACTCAAAGCGGCGTGTCATCTAAAAAGTTTGGAGGACTCTGTTCTAATACATTAGAATTCGAATAATCTTAAACTTCTTTCATTGCTTTCCTTTGTTGGCTGATGGTGATCAACGGGATTGCAGTACTTCGTTTTCGACTTTCACATGCCACCGGTGATGCTGTTCGACAAGATCATAACGCTCTCAGTAAGTAGTAACGGGCATCGTGTAGGGTAGCTTGATATGAACATCGTTGTAGATAGCCGACTTTCGTGCGAAGGGATGTGAAACATAGTCGAAAGGAGCCGTACCAAATATGTCTGGCTAATGAAGAAGGTCGTCCGGACGACTTCACTTCACTGGACGGCATTGCGTAGAATTTCTTGGTTGTGCGTAGAACCAAAAGAAAAGGAAGTTTGGAAAACTCCTTAACAAACTCCGTTTGACATCTCTTCCTGGTAGGATATTTCTTGGTAGGCTTGTTTTGTTTGTGCAAAAGCATTTAGGACGATATGTTTGATTGCTCGAATCCGGCATACGGAACAGGGAAGGCAGCCCGTTTCGCAACCGAATTCGCGCTAATCTGGCTTACTGGTGCTGATGGGATCGCTAGCAAAAGAACAAAAAAAAAAAACGAGGCAACCTATCAACTCATTCGCTTGCCTGTTTAACAGGTCATCCATTCTCGCAAGTTCATGCGCTCCGGAACGGTGGTGGGCTCGTTCAAAATCGATCTTAAAACAGTCTACGATGCGCCCGGTAGCTACCTTTTAATTCATATCTGTAACATAAGAAAGCAAAAAAAAAACATTTAAAAAAAAATAACCCCCCCGGTTCCCCCCTATAACCTTGCATTTTGCATTCTGTTGTCTATTCCTTGTGTGCTTACATGTACCGCCATCTGTCATTTCACCATAACCTCAAAACTGTGCTTTGTTTTATCGCTGCTTAGCATTGTCCCTATCACTTGTTTTCCCCTTTTTGCTTGCACACGCTCGCTTTCGGCACCTTTTAATTCCTTCTTTTCATGTTGTACCTTTTCCTTCTTCAAACAAACAAACAAAAAAACCAAAAACAAAAACTTTACAAAACTTTCTTGATGTCGTGACTATTGGAAAAACACCGTTCACTCGTAGTAGATCCCATTCTAATGCGATTCTTGCATGTTCTACGTCGATCGCGGTACCCGGCCGGCAGATCATCAATTCTACCATAAGTGGGCACTACTCTCCGATCCGGAGGACTTTGCCGCCGGACCGAAAGGTTATCTCAAATGTGATGTCGGTATCATCGGCAAGGGAGACACGGTAAAGGTACCACCGAAGTCGGAAAAGGATCCAGATGATATAGAAGCGTAAGTGGGGCGGGGGTAACGCTGACGTTGGCAATAGCAGGGAAGGTTTTGCATTAATCACGCTGTTGTACCACTTTTCCAGGAATCTGCTGTTGCCGGACGGTGTGCCGATCGAGCGGCAGCGTGCGAAGTTCATAGTGAAGGTGTACCGTGCGGATGGATTACCACGCATGAACTCATCCATCATGGCGAACGTGAAGCGTGCCTTCACCGGCGAGACAAAAGATCTAGTTAACCCATACGTGCAGGTGTCATTCGCGGGACTCACGGTAAGTGGAATGGCACGTCAGCAAACTTCGTCACTAAAAAGTGTAAACTTTTGTCTACAGGGCAAAACGAATGTGAAAAAAGCATCGTACAATCCGGTGTGGAATGAGCAGCTCGTCTTTACGGAGATGTTTCCACCGCTGTGCCAGCGCATCAAGATACAGCTGCGCGATGCCGATCCAATGAAACCGTCTATCATCGGTACGCACTATATCGATCTGAAACAGATATCGAACGATGGTGAGAAGGGCTTCCTGCCAACGTACGGACCATCGTTTGTCCATCTGTACGGTTCGACGCGTGACTACAACTTACTCGATCAGCACTCTAACCTCAACACTGGACTCGGGGAGGGTGTTAGCTATCGGGCCCGTTTGCTCATTGCAATCCGCACAGAAATTACCGACAATGTGGAGCTGTTCGCCGACAAGAACGGTAATTGTATGCAGCATTGAGGTTACCTTCTTGAAACCATTACATCTATCGTTTTCGATTTTTAGTGGAAGTTGAACCAACGCTACCGATATGTGAGTCATCCTACTGCAAAACGGACGGTTTCTTCCTGTACGCCACTGTGCTGGAGGCGTCAATGTTAGACAAGAAAGTATGCGACCGTTCGGTGTACTTCGAGCTGAGCATGGGTAATGCGGGGAACTCGCTTGATGGACACAATGAAAGTGCCACTACCAACATGGACGATGATGATGATCCGGGTAAGTTGTGTCTTTGCATCATGTCTGTATTATAACATTTTAAGGTATATGTTCCTCTTCCAAATCACTGTACAGTGTCGATCGATACGACCGCATACAACAGTACGACAAGCGCCTGTAAACCTATCTCACATGACAAGAACCACTACTACCTACCGTACTGGGATTACAAACCATGCATGGATGTGCGGGCCTGGTTTCCGGATCTGAGGCGTCGCATGTACAACAGCAACATGATAGCGAAGATTAGTGAACGGTTGGAGGTCGGTCTTGCCGAAACGAACCTACTGCTTGAGGATGAAGATCCGACGGCGGAGGTGAAACTACGCGGCGTACTGGAGGAGGTGGCATCGAGCTGCAACAAGTACGTCACGATTACGAAGGGTGCCCTCGTGGGTCCCGGTACCGGCAAGACGAAGCTGGACAAGGAACGGTTAAAGCTCTGCCAGCGTGAGCTAGAATCGATTGGCAATATGGCACGCAATCTGCGTGCACTTGTTACGAAAAGCTCCATGCGCGAGCGGTACCGGACGGCTCAAAGTTATTTGGCACGGCTACGCTTCCTGGTGGAGGACCCGCAGCATGCGCTGCCCGATGTGTTTGTGTGGATGATTGCAAACGGTAAGCGTGTCGCTTACCACCGTTTGGATGCGCGTGATCTGCTATACTCCACCATTGAGGAAGAGACCGGCATACACTGTGGGAAGGTGCAGACGGTGTTCCTGAAGCTACCGGGTCGGCAGGCGGAAGGACCGGCCGGTTGGCATGTGAGGGCGAAACTATCCATATACCTGTGGCTTGGTACACTGAAGCACAAACGCTTCTTTTACACCGGTTTACCGAAGGGGTACGAACTGCTGCACGAGCTGAAGCACGCTGAGAAGGTGAATGTGCCGGCACCGACAACGGTGCACTACGTCGAGCGGCACGTATTTCAGCTGCGGGCACACATCTACCAGGCACGGTCACTTATCGGTTCCGATGCGTCCGGTTTGAGCGATCCGTACGCGACGGTTTACGTTACCGAGCACGCGAAAACAACGCAGGTGATCGAGGAAACGTTAAGCCCAACGTGGGACGAGCTGCTCGTGTTTGACGAGGTCACCGTGTATGGTTCGAAGGATGAAATTAGGCGCGATCCGCCAACGATCGTGATCGACGTGTACGATCAGGATAAGGTGGGCAAGTCGGACTTTATCGGGCGGGCCATCGCTCGGCCACGGGTGAAGCTACGCGAAAACCACTACAGTACGCCCGTGCTCGAGTGGTTCGAAATAACGCGTGGTTTAGATGGGGCCGGTGAACTGTTGGCTGCGTTCGAAATGCTCGAACACGGTTCGGAGGATGTACCGAGGCTGTCCGACCCGAAGTATGTGGCGTGCAGTAGCGGTAGCGATCATACACCGCAGCCGACGCTTGCCATCCTACCGGTACCGCAGGAGGTTCGACCTAATTTGGCCCGTTTCCGGATTGAGGTGTTGTTTTGGGGTTTGCGCGATCTAAAGCGGGTACACTTCATGACGGTGGACAAGCCGCGCATCGATATTGAATGTTCCGGGCGCATACTTAACTCGAGCATCGTGCAAAACGCAAAAAAGAATCCAAACTTTGCCAACATGTTGAAGTTTTTCGATCTGGATTTGCCGATTGAGGAGCGGTACGCACCGCCGATTACGATCCGGGCCGTTGATTGCCGTTCGTTCGGGCGGTACACGCTGGTCGGGACGCATCAGATTACGTCGATCCATCGCTATATGCACAGACCGCCACCGAAGGAAGATCCCAAGCGGTACAATCAGGACGGACAGCTGGTGCTGGCGAGAAGGCGTACCGATGCCGTTGGCAATGTCATCCCCGATACGGGCATGCCCGGTGAATCGTGGTCCGGTGACAATCTGACACTGTACGGTGCGGCGTGCGTGGCAAAGGCGGGCGGTCCTGGGCGTGGCAAGCGAGCGAAACGGAAGCCCCTGGAAGCGCAGGGTACGTTCGACGGGCAGGACGGTGCTGGTGGCGATGGTGATGACGACGACGATGGTTCCAGCAAGGACTGGTGGACGAAGTACTTCCTCTCGTACGAGCGGCTAATCGAATCGGCCAAAAGTGCTGGCACGGGTGGAGTTGGCGCCGGTGCCTGCGGTGGTATGGGCGCGATCGGGATCGGTCCCGGCGATGGGGCCGGTGGATCGGCCGACGGTGGCAAAAAGCTAGGCGTCAAAACATCGCGACTAGTGTCCAAGCTGAGCCCGAAAGCGGCACCGAAAAAACCGTCCAATCCGCGCGTCGCCACCTGCCAGATATATCCGAGCGAGCTGGAATCGGTGTACGAGTACGGACAGTTTAAGGAGTGGCTACACTCGTTCCCACTGTACCGGGGCAAGAAAACCGGCGACAGCACCGAGGATGAAACGCGCATCGTCGGTTTCTTCAAGGGTGCGATCAAGGTGTACCGGTTGCCGATCGAGAAGGGGATGGAACCGGCCTTCGCACCGACACTGCCGCTGAACGATCCGATCCATGTGCTGGTGCGCGTGTACGTCGTAAAGGCAACCGATCTGCATCCGATGGATCTGAACGGTAAGGCGGATCCGTACGTAGTGCTGCAGCTCGGCAGTAAGCGTGTCTCCGACAAGGACAACTACGTCAGCAAGCAGCTGAACCCGGTGTTTGGCAAATGTTTCGAGATCGAAGCGACCTTCCCGCAGGACTCGATGCTGACGGTGCAAATCTTCGACTGGGATTTGGTCGGTTCGGACGATCTGATCGGTGAGACGAAGATCGATCTGGAGAATCGCTTCTACAGCCGCCATCGGGCGATGTGCGGTATCTCCGCACGCTACGAAGAGTAAGGATGTGTGCCGACACCATGGCGGTGCTCTGATTGATGCTGATCACAGCTTTTTATTTGCAGCTCCGGCTATAATATATGGCGCGATCCGATGAAACCGACGCAAATACTTTCCAAGCTGTGCAAGGACAACAAGCTGGAATCGCCACAGTATCTGCAGGATCGTGTTACGATCGGACGCTGTTGCTTTCTGTTTACCAGTGAGGAGATACAAACCTGGTCCAGTCCTACCTCGATCAAGTACCGGGACGAACATCTCGCGCTAGCAGTACTGCACCGCTGGGAAGAGATGCCACGGGTTGGTTGCAAGGTAAGGGTGTCGGTGTGGGGATTTTCTTCTTGCTCTTCTTCTTCTTGGCGTAACGACCTCTGAGGTTATGCCGGCCATTTCTAGTCAAGGATAGTCAGTCCTTGCTACAGGAGGACGGTCCGGATGGGATTTGATCCCCAGTCTTGCGGCGTCGACCTCCGCCGTTTATCACATACACCACTGAGGCCGCCTCCGTCTTCTTGCTCTACTTCATGGTTTCATGTCGTCTTCTTCCACAACAGATCGTACCAGAGCACATCGAGTCGCGGTCGCTGTACAACAGCGACAAACCAGGCATCGAGCAGGGCAAGCTTGAGATGTGGGTCGATATGTTCCCAATGGATATGCCACTGCCCGGTCCACCGGTCGATATTTCACCGCGCAAGCCCAAATCGTACGAGCTGCGCGTTGTTATCTGGAACACCGATGACGTCGTGCTGGAAGATGATGCATTCTTCACCGGTGAAAAAATGTCCGACATCTACGTGAAAGGGTATGTGGGGCAGTAAACAGTGGTTTATAATTTAATATTGGTAGCAAATATTTAGCAAATCGCGATGTGATGCCTTGTTTTTATAGCAAATGTTTTATGTTTGATAACATTTTTATGTCAAAAGTTTGCAGCTCTAGTTTCGAACATTCTCAAAGTACCAGGCGCCTCCATGGGCAGATATTATTTTTTTAGCTTCTTGTTTTAAACCGTCATCCTGCATAAAATAGCATCGTGAAACATCGTGAAAAATCTATTTTTCCTTTTGCAAACTGGCAGCTGGCTAAAAGGACCCCAGGACATGCAGGCGACGGATATACATTATCGCTCACTGACGGGTGAAGGTAACTTTAACTGGCGCTTCATCTACCCGTTCGAGTATCTTGCCGCGGAGGAACGGATCGTACTATCGCGCAAGGAGTCACTGTTCAGCTGGGACGAGACGGAGGTAAAGATACCGGCACGGCTCGAGCTGCAGGTGTGGGATGCGGATCACTTTTCGGCGGACGATTTTCTCGGCGCCATCTCGCTGAACTTGAACCGGTTTCCGCGCGGTGCCAAATCGTCCAAGCTCTGCACGCTGGACATGCTGCGCACCGATAACGTGCCGACGGTAAACATCTTCAAGCAGAAGCGCGTCCGCGGCTGGTGGCCGTTCTTCATCAAGAAGGAAAACGACGAGATGGAGCTGACCGGTAAGGTGGAGGCGGAGATCCATCTGCTAACGAAGGAGGAGGCGGAGAAGAACCCGGCCGGGTTTGGACGGAACGAGCCGGATCCGCTCGAGAAACCGAAGTAAGCACGCGCGCGAGGCGAAATTAAAACAAAGAATTAATTTTGTTTTCTGTATAATCAACATTTCAGTCGTCCGGATGCCTCGTTTATGTGGTTTCTTAACCCGCTCAAATCGGTACGGTACATTGTGTGGCACAACTACAAGTGGAAGATCATCAAGGGGCTGATCATCATCGGGATCGCCATCTTGCTTCTCTTGTTCTTCTATGCCGTACCTGGGTACACGGTGAAAAAGATGCTCGGCGCGTAAGCACAGCCAGCAGAGGATACGAACAAACGCACACATAGTAGTGAAAAAACAACCTTAAATTCAACTAACCGAAACCACCACTTAACGTCTAAGAAACAAAAAGGAAAAAACAACAAAACAATCACTCAATCTCAATCTACCAAACAATTTCTATTTCATACGAATTCTTACCACACAAAAGCGCAAACAAACTTTAAAAGCACAAAACAAACCCCCAACAAAACGGTGGCCCCCCAGCGGGTATCTTGCTTTGCGATCAATGCGACGTTACAAAGGCGCACTGTATTTAGGTCCCCCCCCCCCCCGGGGGGTTCCAAATATCGTCCACGCGACACCAAACCACAAACGTAGCGTACTAGATAAAGAAACGAAGCGGGGTCGTGACGAAGGATGGAGGATAGCCCGCGGAAGCACATACATATTTACAGATATTTATACATATTCGTATATACACTTCATTTATTCACATTGAGATGTTTTATGCAACGAATGACCGAATCATCCGGAAACCATCCAAGATATGAGGGATAAAGAGGGGGAGCAAAAGAAAAAGGCACGTTAGAAAAATTAAACAGCAACAAGAAAAAAACGCAACGCTGATAGGGATGCAATTGTCATGAAAAAAAAAACAAACAAAAAAAAAAGGGCACAAAACGGATATGTTTTAGGAGTATCAAAACCGTGTACATACACTCCCGTAACGATAAGGGAAGCGAGTCGTCTACTCCTGTTGGGTGCATTTGTAAGGCATCATCCTGAAACCAAACCCCAAAAACAAAAAAGAAAGCCCGTTAAATACCCTGTTTTTATCCGACATCGCGTTGTTCGTTTCTAAGGACCAAAGAGTGTTTAAGTTTTGGGGTGTGTGTGTGTTTTTTTTGTTGGTTTGTTTTATACAAACATATTTACATATTTAATTCCTGTTGCTGGTTATAACAAAACAAGAAAGTAATTAGAGCTTAATCAAGGAACGGAATGCAACGGAACAGCACATTCGTACTTAAAGTCAACACAACTAATCAAACGTTATCAGAGCTCTATCGAACAATTCATATACAAAGCTATTAATGGGGTGGGGGGTGGGAGGATGGTGGTACACCATGACTGCTCTCAACCCTTTAACTTACCACTTACACATACAAACACACATCAAACTTATGGTAGCGTAGCGCATCTATTTGCGAATTCTTCAATTCTTACGAAAGAGATATATATATATAGAGTGAATGAAAAAAAAAGAGTACACATACACTGTAAAGTAGATAGTGCAACCAAAAAAAAAAACAAAACAAACTAGAAATCCACTTTATTCAATTCAAATCTTAATCAAACAGCAAAAGTATCCCTTATTTTTAATTGGGGATTACCTAGGATTTACAGTTTGCTGGTTTTAAACCGGCCCGTTTTTGCATAAAAGCCCCCACCATTCCCTTGATAATGTTGGTACCATGCAATCTTACCTTTATATGGTGTATTTGCGTTCCACTTGCCTCCGTATATCAAGCGCAGAGCTGATGCACTAGACACTAGTGATGGGTAAGGAGGAGTGACTCCATACATTTTGGAAGCGGCTCCGGAAGGTAGGTGCAATACGCCGAATTCGGAACCGTCCGGAGCCGCCCGGAACCGTCGGAGCCGTCTGGAGCCGCTAGTCGGCAGTCGGAGACGGCCGGAGCTGTCCGGAGTCGTCGGAGTCGTTCGGAGCCGTCGGAGCCGCCGGAGCCGTCCGGAGCTGTACGCAGCCGTCCAGAGCCGCTAGTCGGCAGTCGGAGCCGGCCGGAATCGTCGGAGCCGGCCGGAATCGTCGGAGCCGGCCGGAATCGTCGGAGCCGTCTGGAGCCGCTAGTCGGTAGTCGGAGCCGTGGGGAGCCGTCGGAGCCGCTCGAAGCCGTCCGGAGCCGTCGGAGTCGTCGGAGAAGCTGGAGCCGACCGGAGTCATCCGGAGCCGCTAGTTGACAATGATATAACCTAGATTATTGCATTATCAGGAAATTTTATATAATCTGGTATAAATAACGAGTTGAAATGAAACATTTGCTCAACTAGCGGCTCCGACAACTTCGACGGATCCGGACGACTCCGACTGCCGACTAGCGGCTCCGGACGGCTTCGGACGGCTCCGACGGCTGCGGACGGCTCCGGACGGCTCCAACGGCTGCGGACGGCTCCGACGACTCCGATGGCTCCAAACGGCTCCGGACGGCTCCGACGGCTGCGGACGGCTCCGACGGCTGCGGACGGCTCCGACGGCTCCGACGACTCCGATGGCTCTAAAAGGCTCCGGCGGCTCCGACGACTCCGATGGCTCCAAACGGCTCCAAACGGCTCCGGACGGCTCCGGGCGGCTCCAGGCGGAATCGTGGTTTTAACCTAGCCGGAATCGGAGCCGGAGTTGCTATACTCGGAAGCGGTTCGGAGCCGTGGGTGCGATTCCGAGAACCCATCACTACTAGACACCTTAAATCATTACAACAGTACTGGGGTGAGGGGTTCTCTCTTCGTAACATCTCTGTTACATTCTCCTTATCGTGCCCGCGTGTGTACGGCGACCGAGATTCGCGTTTCAACCCTTGGATGCATTCAGCATTACGTCGAACGAACAGGTTGCGCTACTGGAACGTACAGGTGGCATGAGTGCAACAGGTGGTGAATAGACCTATAACTAGTAAATATCCAAGTGTTGAGTGGTGTTGACTTCACCTACCTACATTTATCAAAAAAAACACACAAATAAAAGCTTTAAAATAAACGAACACAATCATTACGCATGACGTATTGGTTTTTATTTTTCCTCGTTTTGATTAAATTCATGTAATACGACAATGGGTACGTGCATGTACGCTGTCTAGTAATAACAAGGGTAGCCTGAATAGTATTTCCGATGCCTTCTATATGGGCTTTTACTACGCGAGTGTCATTTTGACATTCTCTATATTACTCACTGGTAGAGTGTGTATGTGTTTGTACGTTGAAGATATGTTTGTAATCTTCGTAGGCTAAACCCTATACTGATAAGATAACAACACAACGGCTGCGTTGCGTTACGTGTGAAACAAAAAAATCAAAAACTGAATGTATAATAGTAACATCACACACAGAAGGGGTTTTGGTCAGGTATTTCGTGAGAGCATTTTTGAGGACGCAGAAGTTAGCTAATGTAGGATAGTAATTTTGTGCGCCCAGTAGTGTTGAGATGTAATACCCACACCATCACGCCTTCTGATTGTGGATGGTTTGTTATATAAAATACTAAAAACAGATACGCGTCCTAGCCACGATTAGTCTCGTCCGTAGCCTTAACCTCCACAAAGATGGTGTCGTTCTGGAGATGGGTGGGGGAGAGGACCACCTTATGCGGGATCGCCACGAATCGCTCGGCTTTGTTCGAGTGTTGCGATTTCGTCAACTCAACTTCACGGGTGCGTGATGGGCCGCACTGACCGATCAACGTTACTTTGGCATTTATACGACATGGCCACTTTAGCAGATTGTCATACGGTCCCGAATAGACCACCAAGTGAATCGTGATGCTATTCCCACGAAAGTATCCATGCCCGTTCAGGTTGGCTGTCAGCTAAAAATTTTGTAAATCATGTTTAAAGTTAACGAAACAAAGAACAGTGACGGGGCGGGGGGGCAAACACTCACCTGCAGCTTATACCCGTACGGTGCGTTGGTGAATACCGGTCCCTTCAGGATGACGTTCGACTCCTTCGAATCGGCGAACGCCTTGGCGAAGTTAAAAATGCGCCAGATTGTGTGCCCATTGGATGGCATAGGGTGGCGAACATTTAGCTCCACAATTTGGTTCTGCAGCGAACTGAACCGTTGTGCGCAACAATCCAGCTGACGACGATACGTATCGTTCTGGTCTTCCAGATATTGAATCCGGGTTTTTAGCTCAGATATCTCCAATGTTGCATTATTGGCCGATTCGTTTGCCTTCTTGGCCTCGCCGTCGCTAAAGCGCTTCTGTAAAATCTGCATGGTTTTATATTGAAACGAAACAAAGACGCACAGTTAGCCAATAATTCGAAGTATCTTTACATCAACCAACTCAAAAAAAAAATACGATAGTAACGTACCTGGATCTGATCCTGCATTGCAGCCACCTCATCCTTGAGTTGTTTTTTTTCTATCAACTGGCGTGTTTGGCTGGTAAGAATCATGTCATATATTTTCGACCCCATTTGGTTTGTGGAGTTGCAGCACCGTATCAGCTCGTCCTGCTGTTCGAATAGCCGGTAGAACTTGAGGTTTGCATCCGCTATGGCCATCCGCAAACTTCGGATATTGTTCTCAACGTAGGCGATGATGTCCATGGGTCCGAGCGGACCGTCATTCTCTTCCGGTACGGCAAAGAATCCCTTGTTATCGTCCATTTTGTCCGTTCCACCGTAACTCGCGCGACAGGTATTCAGATGTAGGTGCAAATATTTCCGTGCCACTAACACACCGCAACGGTTCGGACAAACGATTGTTTGCTGACTGCAGCTGAGTAGATGTTCCTGTGGTAAAAGGGTTTTGAGCAAATTTGTTTTTTACAATTAACCGTAAGTATTTTTTTTTCTTTTTTTCATATACTATCATTATAAAACACTACTAATTTTTGTTTTGTTTTATTTATTAGAACGGTCGTATGACTACGCACTGCTAAATTCATTGGAAATCAATCCGAGGAAGAGGTAAATAAACATCTCGAGACGCAAAAAAAAGGCATAATCTAAACAAACACAACCTGAAACAGGAAGTTGCTCTGCTATCTGAGGTATCTTATGACACCTTATTCGTACGACACTCGGGACGTTGTTGTGAGATTTCACTTACCTCGACAACACTATCATCCAACCATTCGCTGCAAAGATAGCAGGAAGTTTGTGAGTATTTCACCAGCCCTTCCAACGTTTCACGCTCCATAACGAATGACTACACCGGGCGGAATTACAACAGAAAAAAAAAATCTTCTCTTGCCTAACAGCCGCGCGCGCAGATATTTTGCTACCATCAGCGTATAAAATGTCGCGAGACGGTTCGGAAAGGCGCAAACCCGTGCTGTCGCGCCCGAAGAATGGCACCGAAATGAACAAAACAGGACCGCGCGCGGTACACACGCTGCATGTATGTGCGCCCCGGTACCGGTGACGATAAAATACTAACATCAACATTCCAATCTGCGATACGCGATAAGCGAATGACTAACCCTTCCATGACCCTGTCTAGTCTCAATCAGAACAGCATCAACATTCTTTTGCTAATATAAACATATAAACAGCTCAAAATCTAACAATTTCAGCAAAAAAAAATCAAAATTAGATTTGGTTTTGGGGGACAATTTGTTTACTTTTGCTCATAACCTTAAATTTGTTTCAAGTGCTTCAGTCATGATAGTTCTAATATGGGGATAAAAGTATTATTGCCAAACTAAAAAAAAACAAAAAATCTAAGTCAAAGTACCATGTTAGCATAATCATCTGTGTTGATCACACACAAAGCAAAACGCTCTAAAAAAAATTTCTTCTACATCTATGCCTACTTTTCGCAATGATGCTCGAGAATCGTTCTCAAGATTCGTGCTTGAAAATAGAGAACTAACGCGCGTTTTCACCACCGGATGTGTTCCGTCTCCTATAGAATTACGATGTCCGATGTTTCACAATACAACACGTTTGATAATTGCAAAATGAAAACTAAAGAACAAATCTCTACCCGAATCTGCACAGATTTCTCTCCAAATCTATTCGACGCCGAAAGCCGGCTCCTATGCCTACTTTTCATAATGGCGCTCGAGCGCAGATTTCTCTCCAAATCTATGCGACGCCGAAAGCCGGCTCCTATGCCTACTTTTCATAATGGCGCTCGAGTGCAGATTTCTCTCCCAATGTAGGCCGGCTCCTATGCCTACATTTCATAATGGCGGTCGAAAATCGTTCTTGAAAATCGAGAACCAACGTGTGTTCTCTCCACCGGATGTGTTCCGTCTCCTACAGAATTACGATGTCCGACCACCAAATCACTAGCATCCATGCGTATTTTTCACAATGCAACACGTTTGATCATGTTTCCAGGAAGATAATTGCAAAACGAAATCTAAAGAACAAATCTCTACCCGAATGTCCACCGATTTCTCTCCAAATCTATTCGACGCCGAAAGCCGGCTCCTATGCCTACTTTTCATAATGGCGCTCGAGCGCAGATTTCTCTCCAAATCTATGCGACGCCGAAAGCCGGCTCCTATGCCTACTTTTCATAATGGCGCTCGAACCATCGAACTAAAAAATCAATCTCTACCTAAATCTCCACAGATTTCTCTCCAAATCTATTTGGCGCCAAAAGCTGGCTTCTATGCCTCCTTTTCACAATGGCGCTCGAAAATCGTTCTTGAAAATCGAGAACCAACGTGTGTTCTCTCCACCGGATGTGTTCCGTCTCCTACAGAATTACGATTCTGACCACCAAATCACTGGCTTACATGCGTACTTTTCACAATGCAAACATGTTTGAACATGTTTCCAGGAAGCTGTGTGCAAAACAAAAGCTAGAGAGCCAATCTTAGCTTGCATCTGCAAAAATTTCTCTCCGAATCTATTCGACGCCGAAAGCCGGCTCCTAAGCCTACTTTTCACAATGGCGCTCCACGCGTGTAGATTCAACTCGTACAGAAGTGCGATGTTTGATCCCCTACCAAACCATTAGCGCATGGAAGCTAAGTAAAATGCGTTGATTATCGATTTTCGAGAACGATTCGTACTTTTCACAATGCACACACATTTCGAAAATTGTTCTCGTGAATAGACGCATGTTTTCACCACCGGCAAAATGTGTGCCGTCTCGTACAGAATTACGGTGTCTGATCACCTACCAAATCACGAGCTTCCATGCGTACTTTTCACAATGCAACACGTTTGATCATGTTTCCAGGAAGCTGGGTGCAAAATTACAACTAGTGAATTTCGGCCCCAATCTTCAAATATGTCCCCACAGTTCTATTCGGCGCACTTTTATCTGTAGCAATAGTTATTCACGATTTCCAGTTCAAATTGAGAGCTAAACTAACCAAGCCGGCACGATTACATTTGAAAAACACCAATTCTGCTTATATTTCTTACGGAACAAAATCACTCACCCAAAAATCTAGCTCCGATTCGTTTCGCGACTCGTAACCAACTGAAGTACTTTTCGCCGGATATAGGCGAAAACACCCGGAAGCGTTCAACTTCGAATCGCGTCCTCTCAGGCGTTGGTGTCACTGACAACTGCGGAACAAACCAAAGAAAATATCTTTTCATTTATTTACTCGATAAACAGCAACAGTTGTTGCGGACAGTACTGTTGCTAGTAAAATGTACGGATTTGGCCTGTTTCGCCATCATGTATATTATGCAAATTCAGATAAGTTTGCTTTTGCTAGCAATTTTATTCTACTTTCTATACGGCAAGGTGTATGACATTTGATGGTTTATGAGCAGTGCCTGTATTAACCTTGGTTTTTTTCCTCTGGTGAAATGTAATGAGTTTCACAAAAAACGAAAGATACGGAACGTAGGAAATAACGATAAAAATGATAAACAATCGTATTATCAATAACAAACTCAAATATTCAATTAATGTTTGCTGAATAAGTTGTTATTATACAACGTCGCACCAGCACCGAACGTCATCAACGAAGTTTGCACCCAACTGTCAAATTTGACTTCTTTTCGTACCGTCAAATTAAACGTCAACCAGCGTTTCAGTTGTTTTGATGTGTAATTTGTAGAAAAGGGGAAAACTGGGAAAACACACATTTCGAGTGGTGTTGGTATTTGTTGGCAAAACAAATATCGGGGTGGTGGTATGTAGGAAGCGCCTAATAAAACAATACAACGTACACAGCTGCGGGTTTTGTGTCAACGTAATCAAATTTTTTTTTGACAATTCCTCGCCGCTATTTCGGGTACAGCAAAGCCTATATTTGAATGTGTCCACGTCCGTACCCGTGTATCGATTTGCTTTCTGTGTTACTGTCCGTTCGATAGCCGTGTGCTCAAGATGAAGGTGACCGCTGGTAAGTGAAGAAGGATGTGCCAACGTCTGCATTTATCGTTTCTAATATGTGCTACACAATTTTTTTGCCAGCTCACAGCAACAACCTGAAGTACCTCAGCCTCGTCACACTCACGCTGCAAAATGCAATCCTTGGGCTCAGTATGCGGTATGGCCGGACGCGACCGGGTGACCTGTTTCTCAGCTCTACCGCGGTTGTGATGGCGGAGGTGGTCAAGCTAATCACCAGCCTGGTCCTCGTGTATCTCGAGGAGGGAAAGCATCTGGGCCGGCTACAGGCCGCACTGCATCAAACGATCATACGGCAACCGGTCGATACGCTCAAGATCTGCGTACCGTCAATGTTGTACATTATACAGAACAACCTGCTGTACGTGTCGGCATCGCATCTGGATGCGGCCACATATCAAGTCACCTATCAACTGAAGATACTGACCACGGCGGTGTTTGCGGTGCTCATTCTACGACGTCGCCTCTTGCCCACCCAATGGGCCGCCCTCGTCTTCCTGGTGGTCGGTGTCGCCAGTGTACAGCTGGCACAGACCGGCGAAGACGGTGGTACTGCTGCGACACGTCAACAATCAATGCCACCAGGCGATGGACCGGCGCAAAACCGGCTGCTCGGGTTCAGTGCGGCGCTCGGTGCCTGCTTCCTGTCCGGGTTGGCCGGCATCTACTTCGAGAAGATGCTGAAAGGTGCGGACATCTCCATCTGGATGCGAAACATACAGCTGAGTCTACTCTCGCTACCGTTCGGATTGCTAACGTGTGCGGTAAACGATGGTGCACAGCTTGCTGCCCATGGGTTCTTCTACGGTTATGATGGGTTTGTCATCTATCTGGTCGTCCTGCAAGCGGTCGGTGGTTTGATTGTGGCCGTCGTCGTCAAATATGCGGATAACATACTGAAGGGTTTTGCCACCTCGCTCGCCATCATCATCTCGTGCGTTGCCTCGATCTATCTTTTCGATTTCAGCCTTTCGTTACAGTTTTCCGTCGGTGCAGCGCTAGTAATTGGTTCGATTTTCCTGTACGGTTACGATCCAGCAAGCAAGGGTACAAAGTCGGTGCTGAGTGTCGCACGGACTACACCCAAAAGCCTAGCCGAGGCGGAAGAGCGACTGCTTGCGGAAAAGGTTTAGAGCGGTGTCTCGCAAACAGTTCCGGTAAGAAGGCGCAAGACTCGAATCTGGAAAATGTTGATTGAACTTTTTCCATAATTATATTTACACTGGAGAACGCCTGAACCGACGGTGTTCGAAAATCTTTATGTGTGTCGGTTTACGCAAGTACGGATCATCGTTTGTTTTTGTTTCTTTTTAGTGATTCAAAAACTCTCTTGATTTCTCAAAAACTCTTTTCTTGGTTCAGAATGAATGAAGTGGCAGTTCTGGCAATATTTTGATACAAAACATTATAGGAAGTAACTTCAAAATACAAAGGGCAGCCTGGTGGTGTATGTGATAAAAGACGCCGGTTCTACACGACAGGACCGGGTATCAAATCCCATTCCGGACTACGTGGTAAAAATAAGTCTTGATACCATGATTTCTGACCATCATCGTGATGATGATACCATGATTTCTGACCATCACGAAGAAAATGAACAAAAAAACGAAGACTTTCCTGCGTAAATGTTTCACCGGAAGTTAATTTTCAAACGTCCAAGCATAAGACGTTCGCCGGCTGTAGCTTCTTTTGTGGTTCGTACACAGGTGAACCACACATCACTGTTAGTCATAGGCAAAAACGTTAGCAAATAAGCAATACTATCAAATGAGCGTCTCTAGCGGGCAATAGTGTGTGGGTAAAATCACGAGGGCCGGGGGGGTGTACTATGAAACTTCAATTTGTTACTTAGCAGAATCGGAAGCTGTATTGTTAGGGCTGTAAGAACGATGCACACGTTAGCAATTAGTATCGAAAGTGATGAGCTGCCTTGTACGATACCGTAGTGCGGTACGGTTTTAATCCTTCAGTTTTAAGTCGATTAGTAAAACGAAAAGGTTTTGCGATACAAACCTTGGTTAACGCCTCGAACGAATGTACTGGAAATTATATGTTTGTGCTTGTCATAATACTATTTCTACGTTTATCCCATTCCACTCTCTTGTCTTGGACGTGGGTGTAAAATCATTACAGAAGGACAGAAAGAGCTAGAGTTAAAGTACACAAAATGGAAGGGAAAACAGTGATTAAATCATATGAAAGCAAACGAAGCAAAAACTTTTAAAAACTATATAGAAAACCTAAACACAACAAACAATTTGTTTGGAAATGACTTTTTCAAAATACCTTAGAATTATGTTTTACTGCTCGTACGCATATACTTTATAATAAACAAAAGGAAAAAAAAACAGTAGATTAAACTCATTTAACTACCTTAGATGCGGTTTTAACGTGTTGAGAATGATTAATGATTGATTGTTGGCTTTTGTCGAAAATAATACCGGCTGTAACTGGACTCTAAGGCTTGTGTATGTCAGCATCATACACCTGAGACAGTAAAAAGGAGTATAGCTGGGGTGTAAGTTCGTTTCAGCACAGTTTAAAAGCGAAATTTGAGCTGAAACCCCCATCTCACGTAGACGCATTATATGATGTCACTAAGCTCACCAATTTCCTTTTCTTTTCAGGTTGATATAGCTCACGGCTAACCTTCCTAGTGGCAAGAATCGTTCCTTTTTGTTTCATTTACGCAATTCTCTTTTAAAATAAATATTTATTAATAAAAATATTTAGTTACTAGGGCTTTTTTATTTTTTTCTAATTAATACATTCGATCTCTGAGCAAGTTTTGTCTTTTTAAAAAAAACATTCAACGGAAAAAATATATTTTTTCAAATTTTTGTTTCTATTTTAATTCACTAGCTTAGTGTTAGTTTTTATTTTACCATTTATCTTGTTAATTTTATGTTTTCTTGAAGAAAATAATTCTTTACTTTTTCTTTAATTTTTTTTTGTAAATAAACAATATTCAAATTAAAACACTTTTGATCCAAATATCATTTTACACATGTTATATATGGTTCGATAATTATTTTTTTTTGCTCAAATAAAGTATAGTTTGTTCCAGTAACAGAAGTAGTGGCATTCTTGTTAACTCACTATTCCGCTGTAGCTTATGTTTTACTTTTATAACTGATTTATTATAGTAATAAAACACCTGCTTGCACATCGTAAAACAATTCGATCGCATGAACAGCTCGCGAGCTATTCATGCATTCATCGTGTATACGTATGTACGCACAGAAAACACACACACACATCCAAACACGATATCGAATATAATTCAATATGGTGCCGAGTGGGTCCATAATGAAGGGCAAATAATGTAGAGCATTGAGCATGTAGCGCGGCGTTTGGATATGTGTTGAGGCCGCATACGCGCGGTGTTCATTTGCGGGGTGAAAAAAAGACTTGAGCGTATTCATTTCCCGCTGATCTCTCGGTGCGTACGGACGTGCGTCTGTCCGTGCCTTGTGCGCTTAGTTGTTTTGTTTTATAAAAAAAAACAGTCTGACACCAAACATAAGATAATTGCAAGCAAACAAAAAAAACACGGTGACACTAATGAACACACGGGATTTTGGTTTCGGCAAGCGGGTTGTTTAGTGTCAAGCAAACGTTTAACAGTGCTGTGGTTTTGAAGTTTTGAAGCAATGGGTGACAGCAGGCAGACACCATAGCCGGCAAAATTTCCTCCGGAACCGTGTTTATACGTGTAAGTGTATGTGTGTGTGTATGTGTTTGTTCATCGGGATTTGAAAGCCCGTTTTCCGCATCATCATCATACCATCATACTGCTCCGTGCGTGTAAATCGTGAATCACTGAAATCCGGGCTGCATGTATAGGTGTGTGTGTGTTCGTGTGTTTGTGTGTATATATATATATGTATTTTTACTTGTGCAACCACCGGTTCGATTTCCACGTGCGGATGTGCGGAAATAGAATTGTGTGGGGATGTAGGAGAGAAAATCAAAAGAAAAATTAAATTTCATTCACCTGAGTGAGTGAACACACAGATTGGCAAACGTAAAGTTGAATCATCGAACATGAGGTTTTTTTGTGCGTGCGGGTTCATCGGAAGGAATAAATTGCATGCACCGTCCGAATGTTGCCCCACAAAATGCTTGTTGCTGCAAAACGGTTGTGCAACAAAGGAAGGAACAAAATCGATCGATCTTCATGCCTGCAATTGGTGGTGTCTTCCTTATTGGTTGTGTATTATACATGTGGCCGCGTGCATGTGTGTATGAGTGTGTTACTAAAATTTTTGTTCAACATCAGCAGGATGGTTCAGAAACACCACACACTCTACCAACTTTCTGTCAAACCCTTTCCCCCACTTCATCGCTTTCGTGTCTTTTCCATCGTCCATTTTGTTGTTGTTGTGTTGTGGCAGTGAAGAATTTTTTTTTGCCGTGTAATTTTGCTGGAGGTCATGCACGACCCACACGCGGTGTGTGTTCATTCTCGCAGGCTTACGGCCCACGTTCATTGGAAGCGCACCACCACTACCATCACAGCGTGTACCAAGGAATGCCGTCAAATAGCTGCTTCCTACGTTCTACCAGAAATTTGCTCGTTTCGAGAAAAAAATGACATTTCCCTACGTTTTTCCCATCCGTATAATGTGGGGGGGTCGTTCCCCTTTTAACTCATGTTAGGGAAAATTCATTTCCATCGACAAATGAGCACTTGTTGGGTGGGTGTGCGTGAGGAAGCAGGTCTGAAACCAGGTGGCCCCGTTTGCACGTATGCGTACGCTGTGTACGTAAGCATCTTCGCAAGCTTATCGTATAGTGTACATGTGTGTGTGCGTGTGTTTGGATACGTGTTTGCATAGTGTTATGGTCATATATTGGGAAATGTTCGAATAATTATACATCCATAAATCGCGAACAAAAAAATACGAACATTATTCTGTTTTTTTTTATTTTGTTGTGTATTGTTTTACAAATATTTTTTTTTGTTTTTCGGTATTGTTCAAACGAGTTGAGTAACCTCTCAACTGCGTGTGTGTGGTTGAAAAAAACGTTCTTGCATTACAGTCTGTTCTGTCTGTGCAACACACAAAATGAACGATTGGTTTGGGTTTTTTGTTTGTTTGTTATGTTCGTTATGTTTGCTTCAAACATGCAAAGCTGCAGGATATTCCATCCCGGGTGCTTCTTCTGACGTTAGCATGTATGTAAAGATTTTCCGGATGTGTTTTTCGGTGTGCTCCCATAAATGGTAGCGCACTAACACCAATCCAGACACACACACACACACTAAAACTACGCACCAACACATATGTAACAGTCTCGCAGCATCAGACCTGCGCGTTCAATCACGGTTTCTCCTGCGAGAAATGTTCATTTCATTATCAAGGGTGTCGTCTAATATTACACACGATCAAGTAATTTCATTTCACAAAAGGTATTTATTTTTTATACCAAAAAAAAAGTTTTGCAAAGTATTTAAAAAAAAACAAAATGTCAAAAAAAAATGCTTCCATCCTTTTTTATTTTCCTCAACTTGACGATATTGTCAAAACCTGTGTGTTGACTGGGAATTATGTGTTCAGGCGAGCACATGTGTCTTGTTCGAGGGACCTCACAGTAGAGCGCCTTCTCCGCGTGGTGGCCACGCGAGATGATGCCGTCGCGGCTCTCGTGCGAACTCGTCATGGCCGTTGAACCAACGTTGCTTAAAGATGGTCTGTGCGCACGGGGCCAACTCAAATCCAAAACGTACGAGTGCACGCACGTAAATATATATATGGTGGAAGGCGTATTAGAGCCTCGCAGGCGCAACACACCTGAATGGAGAGAGGACCCCGCAGGGGGGGGGCGGTAATGGCAGTGACCGCAGCGTCATCACACACCGTTCAATACGCAGGCGGGTCGCCGCGCATACACGAACACACGCGCACACCAAGAACACGCCCGAGAACCTGCGAGCCACCTTCATCAGCTGCTGTTACAGGGGGTTTTCTTTTTTTTTGGGCTTTTTTGCAGGCTTTTTAGGGCCTTATTGCTGGTTTTTATTCATTTCCTTGGGGTTTTTTTTTCTTCTGTCTTCCTTAGTTGTGTGATACCCATGTGCGCCTGTAAAGCGGACAGTGGAGTTCCGATCGAATACTCACACTAGTGTCGCCATTCCTTCATTCCTATATGCAGGTGTGCTAAGGTGTGCTCTACCCCACCGGTAGAAAACCCTTATAGCTTTATGGTCTCGTTCCAAAAAGGCTACTTGTTGGTGACAAGCTTACGTTGCAGGTTCGGGGTGGAAGTCACTGGATCAAGCTTCATACAATTTGCCAAGACTCTGCCGCTTATAACTGCCCAGAAACTGCCTGTTACAGTACGATGATATATCGCGATAAACACAAAACATCCATCAATGATTGGAAAGGAATTCGCAAATTTTTGTAGCACAAAAAGGTAGCACACCAGGTAGCGAAACAAGGGAAAGGAGTTATTTCCAATGTTTGCCGACGTTTTTAATGCTCAGGTAGATTTAACCTGCTGGTTTTATACCGCAGATTCAAGGATTCACCAGTTTCTGATGTTTCCTTTTTGGTAGGTACCTTCGTCTAATGGAGTTTATGGTCTGGGGATGGATGGTGGATTTCACACGACTCGAATTTCACCAAAAACAACCAAAAGCAACAGCAATGGAAGAATTGGTCCTTGCGAGGCGTTTCATCCTCCTGTAGCTGTGTGGGATACCTTTTTTTTGAAGTTTTTAATCATTCTCCTGTTTATATCTACCTGTGGTTTCTAAACTATTTCTACAACACACAAACAAAGCGCTGAGGAATACAGAACAAATATTGCAAAAAAAACCTCAAAAGTCCTAACACTATGTTCAAGAATCGAGAGAATGGTTTGTCTACCGAGGCGGTGTCTACAGTTGTACAATTTCGACTTTCGAGAAATTCTGACGAAGTCCTTCCAGAGGAACTTCGCTTATGATGTTGGTAACGTCTTACGTCTAAGGTAACGTCTGATCTTCGGCAACTTTTGCTGCATCTAACACAACTAAGGCGGTGGTGTATGTGGTAAACGGCGTCAGATTCACACGAGAGGACCAGAGATCAAATCCCATCCGGACCGTGTTCCTCCTCAGGAAGTCCTGACGTGATAAATGTCAAGTAAGCCTGAAATTACCGGTGTGACGTGACCTTAGAGATCTCAAATCCAAGAAGGAATACAGCTAAGAAACTGTCCGTATTTTGCCCTGTTTATATCCATCTGGATTATTCATTTTGTACAAGAAGTTTTGGAAATTTCTAGTGGCGTCAGTATGTCTAACTGAATGGAGAACATTTTCCAAGTCACATTGTAACAGTACCAGGGTTTCAAATTGGACCCTGGTCTTCGTTTAAAGTTGTGCCGTTTTTTTTGGACAGTGCCAGAATTGACACAAACAAAATCATAATTGAATATGGGAGCTTTCGAATTCCGCGGTTTTTTTTTTTACCTTCCGCCATCGATTTTTGCTGAACATTTTTTTGCTGGGTTGTATAAAATTGACAGCTCACGTTACTGTTACCGTACTGGACATGTATCTAGCAGCATTGTGATGTTCTTTTCCGCGATCCTCGGTACCCCCTCCCGTCTCTCCCAAGCGGGCCAGTTGCATTTTGCCAGTTGCAACGTGTTTGCTGGGGCATTCTTGACCGGTAACTACGCATACATATCTGTGCACGTAAGCATTGTAAACCGGACACTTCCCCAACTCTGCCGAAACGACCCCTGGCGTATCGTGCGGCGATCTCTTTCACACGCTCGTTGCGTTGGTGTGCTTCCCTCTCGCTTTGCCACACGCCGAGAAGATCTGGTTCCGAGCGTGTTCTGCGTGTTGCGTGCGGTTACTTGGGCTAGCGACCGGCGTGTCCGCAAACACCGATGAAGATGATCCCAAAACTGACCGCAGCACATTTCGCACAGTGCAACCACCTCCGGGGGGGAGGCGCGCTCGCGCTAACAACCAAACTGATCCGATTCCGATCCGGACCGATTGCGTTTCTCTATCCAGACCCAGGGTCCCCCCCCCACCCCCGGGTCTCGTTCCCACTGTCTTTTCTAGCCAAAGCCAAACGTTCACCGGTGTTCGGTTCGCCAACCTCGATCGCCCAACCGAACAGAAAACGTCTCGCTATGCGTGTTTGTGTTTGTGTGCGTCTAAGCCCATACACATTTCTTCTCAAGGGGGGGGATTTCGGCATGCCAACACACCCGGCGCACACCCGGCATTATCGAGGGCGGCTTCAACCCAAACACCTTTCGGTATGACACGCAACGAAACAAAAAAGAAAAGAAAAGAAAAAAAAACTGCATTACAAGTGTGTAGGTAATTGTGCGTCGCAACTGTGTGTATATTGCGTGTGCGAGCTTAGGTTAAAAATATATATATAATCTGATCAGCCTACTTTACGAGACGTTCGGTTCAGAGAGACGGAGATCGACACCTTCGTCCCATTATTTGATACAAAGCGTACCCTACCCCTCTACTTGATCTTTATACGATAAAACTCAATTGACAGTTTCGTGCTTGTGTCATCTGCTATCTTTCTTCTTTTTCTTTATAGCACTACATCTCGGCGGTACACTATCTCATACACAAGATAATGTTGGAGATAAGTTCCAGATTGTAACAAAAAAAAACAAATCCTTGCAAGTGTAGAGTCGCCTTGTTAGTATTGATGCTATCGCAGTATTGTTAGTACGTTGCGAATCACCTGTAGGTTAGGAATCCGATATCGATTGTGAAATTCTTTTGCACAGTGGTGTAAAGATCACTTAACGTTTTTATCTTCCGTTTACTAGTAGGATGTAAAATATGTGGTATAAACATTATACGAAAAAAGATGACGTATGACAGCGTTTGTCTTTGCGATATAAACGTCAGTAATAGTCAGGTTGTGGTTGTGTGGGTTCGTTCGGTTCGATAAGCTGTGTTTCATATCTCGAAACGTTTTCATTGTATAGCCAAGAGAAGAGCGCTTAACCAACACTTGAAGGATTAGGTGCATTATGTTCTAATTGCTTCACAAGGCAAACGTATCGTTGCGTACGCTTAATTGTCACTGATCGAGTCAACACACATACACACAAGAACGGTGTAAAACCCGTTATTATTGATAATGGCTTTCGATTTGACGTTTAGAATTAAGTACCAAAAAAACAATCAATTTTGACATTTGTAATTTACGGCTGTCAGATTTGTAGTGTCACAAGGTTTTGCTTCATTAGTCACCTTAGCTATAAAAAGTAAAACTACTGCATTTCTAGTTAGAGTTGTGCGTAGTTAATCATTTTTGCAGCGCATTCTCAACATTGGTAGAGGTGTCATCGAGAAACTAATTTCAGTTTAATTGGTTGTTTCAGTCGGTTTTTGATTGACTTGCTGGCTGAATATAATTGAGTGGAAAATTTTCATACCTTTTTTTCTCTACACAGTGTGTGATGTAAGGCGGGCATGTGGAAGCGGATTAAAAATATGAAATTGAAACTTTTCTACCGATTCCGCAACGCAACAGCTGCTTATTCTATTCTAACCTGTTTCTCACTTTTCCGACTAGCTCTTGACCAGGTTCCCGGTTGTGCTTAGGTAGTTGCAAGCGAGGGAATTAATTAAAAAGTTTTCCTGGACAAAATTCTACCATTGGAGCAAAAAGGTAAAATATTTAGTCTCCAACGTTAAAGGCTTTTTTTTTTGCAGTTTGTTTGCCTTTCGGGGTGGGATGCTGACAGTATGCTCAGTAGTTTTCTTTACTTCTGTACTGCAAACCATGGTTCATATCGTTTGTATCGTGTTTTTTTCTCAACTGCTGCTATTTATGCTGCTTGTGTCGTTAGTTTTGCATTTCCCATTCGGTACATTTGCTCATTAGAGGAAACTTATCGCTGACAGATGTAGAAAACGCAGATAACGATCTGCCTACCTGGAAGCGGTTTATCTGTATTTTCCAGTGTGAGGAGTGTTGAAGGTGGTGAAAAGTTTCTTTTTTTTCAACTCTCCTAGAGATTGAAAATGGATTCTGTTTTTTTTCCTCGATTGCGTTGGAAATTTTGCTTCCAATTAGCAAAGTTACTGAGCGGGAAAAATAGATCTATACGAATCGAATATCCGAGAATCGTAGCTAGTGCAGTGACATGATTAGACTAGTTAAGTTTCCACCATTTTGCAATGTGTGAAGTAGAAAATTCAGTTAAAAGCCATAGCTGGTACAGTAGGTGTTGCTAGAAAAGTGGATATTTCTATCCACATTCCTGTATGCCTTTGCTAGGCTTTTGTTTCGTTTCGGAAGAAATGGAGTCCAGCATCCAATAACGTGAGATGTGGTCCATCTCACCCAGCATCCACGTCTTTGCTTCGCATTAATCAATTAAAAAAGTAGACCCAGCTGGTGGACACTCAGCTGTGCAGAGGCTTACGGGCATGTCAATGTCCATTAGATGGATTTATTTGATGTGCTGCTGAAAAAAAAAACAGGTGAATAATTGCATTTACCTCTGGCGATGGTTTCGATTGTGATTGATTCTGAGAGCTTTACCATTTCCGGAACAAAAAATTGAGAGCAACAGCGCACCCACTCGCGCCTCGAGCTGGCGACGTCAAAATGCATTACGCTTTGTTACAGTATTTGCATCCTTGCCAGGGTCACCTGGAAATGTTGCAGTTGCTCAAAACAAGACAAAAAAACACACACACAAACAATGATCTCAAAGCAATCCAATCAATTTATTCTGCGTGCATAGCAACAAGTGGATTCTCTGCCTGTTCTGCCTGTTTTTTTCCCCCCAGGGAAACCTACTCCTAGATTAGATGCTATTTTCCCATTTTACGGGTGCCATGGTATAATGGTTGTCGGATGGAATGTTTTTCGAGTGGTGTGCAGTATTTATTGAAATCTTCGTCGAACCGTCCAGGAAGCTGTGCAAACAATTGGGACGAGATATACAAGAAGTGAAACGAGCCCACAAACAATACAGATTGCTACTGCTGAGATATGGGAATCGAAGAATGAACCGATGAAGATGTTTTGATCAATTCTCGATAATAAAAATGCACGCTATTAGGGAACTAGTTCGAGTGTGCAGTCCTTCGTTAGCAATCAGCGTCGAATATGTTGACAATAAATCATTCTTGCGTGTACTAAACGTATTTTTCAAATAATAAACATATTTACCCACAGCCATTCAGGAAGAATTTTGAATAACAAATAAAATATAAATCCAAATTATTGTTAGATATTGTTGACTGTTTAAAACTAAATAATTCTACAACCCTGCAGCACCGAGACATCTGTATAATGTAATAATATATTTTTCTTTCATTTCTCTTTCATTTTAGTAATGCACTAAATCGCCTACCGTTTATGACACTGTATGAGACTCACGAAAAGGAGAACAGAAATAAGACGCTTCCGGCCCGAGGGCAGTAAAGATTAAAAAGTGCAGTGCTGATCGGTTTAAGTTCTACTTGACGTGTTGCCCTGGAATCCTGGAGCGGCATAGAAAAATAGCTCCCGGTAGCCTTGTTTTATTACGCATCTTCACCGGATGATGATGGTTGCCTCGATACTCGTGCGGGTGATGTGTTAGATGAGCTTGCGCAAGCGCGAACCGTGTGGGTGTACAGGGGAATTGGGGGAATAAAAAAAGGAAGTCGTAGTGCGGATGTGCGTCCATTGTTGGCCCGATGCTATAAAACGGGTAAGCGACCAGCGATATTGCGTCCAGTGAAAGTCGAGCCACCGGATGGGAGAGTCAATTGTACCTGAATGTGCTGCTCCCAGTAAATGATCCTAGTAACCCTGCACTACCGAGCCATTTTGTTTTGTGCGAGTCGGTGTGCAAATGAAGCCACCTGGTGTGTGTCCTACGTGTGTTAAGTATTTGTAATAAGTGAAGGTGTTCAAATCGTTACGAATGGAAATAGTTTGGTGTGCCTGTAGGCAGTGAATTGAAATTGTACATAAAACTAATCGGCGCGTAAAGGAGTAGCAAACTACAATCAAACAAATCGTGTCGTACGACACTCCGATCCGACATCCTTCCAATCAACCACAACGAACGAAAGAAAATAGTAAGAAACATCAAGTTGTGAGCGCGTGTGCATCTGTCCAATATTGTTGACACAATCAACCTGCTCCGTAGTGTCCGCCACCTGCAGTGCATTGGGGAGGGGAAAACGCCGGAACGATGGTTGCCGGCCACTGCAGTGTGTTTGGTGGTATGGGAGAAAAATGAACGCCACTGGTTGTGTAAAGCGTCGTGCTCCTGCTAGTGGTTCCGAGAGACAAATGTCTGCTAGTGGACGCGGCGATACTTACAGCGATCAGCACGATCAACCGAAACGCAGGCAGTGCCCCTGGAGAACCGGCAACGTTCCCGTGCTGCTAGATCGTGGCCGAGCGAATGACTGGATGAGGTTATAACTTGCAGTCTGTTGTAAAAGTAGAAGAGGGAAAAGAAAGCTCAACAAGCAACGAAGAAACGAAACGCAGAACAGAAAAACAGCAACATTGATATCAACACGCATGATAGCGTCCGTAAACGATGGCGGACGGAAGTAAAAATAGTACCGAAGATGGTACCGGAAGCGGTATTGCCGGTACGGAACGGGCATCACCACCGGCACGCCGACCATTATCGGTGGCCCGGCTAAAGGAGAAGGGCAAGAAGCTTGCCTCGGCCCACATACACCGGGAGCTGGCCGTGAATGGCACATCGGACAGCTTGAACCGGCTGCTAGATGATTTGCTGTCGCCGGAAAGTACGATATCCAACAGTGACAACATCGAATGGTGCCGCTGGCTTGTTGCTGGTGGCCGAACACCGTCCGAGTTCGCTTCGATTGGTAAGTATTAAGAGCGTGCTTGTGACCATTACGTTTATAGGTACGAATCGAAAGATAGCATGCTTTGGGGTAACGAAAAAAAAGGACTTTATTAATCTATCAGACATCATAAGTACAGTGGAGCGATTATTCGGGCATGGTGGCCGGATAATCGAACAACACGGATAAAAGGTTCACAAGATATTTAGTTGACAGATTTGCGTTTATGTAATATAGTTTGATATTTTCTACGATTTTTTCTACGTTTAAGTAGCTGTCCTTGCTATCCATGAATTCTAACTTCTCATCAACATACGATTTTGCAGAGTTGAAATCTAAAGGGTTTTTCAGTCACTCATCTTCTGATTCTGAATTAGATTCATCGTCCGTATTGCATCTTGTTTCTATAATAATACCTGAGTCGCTTTTGAATTCGTATCCAGGATAATTTGAATCTATTAGTATCCACTTCTCTGCGCTTTTCTCGCCCACATGGTCCAAACATGATAGTTTTTGAAGATCCTTCCGATCCTTAGTTTATACAATACTTCAATTTCCAAAGTTTCAAGACCGAAGTAAAGTTACATCAGGAACCTTCTCGCAAGTCTGAGCCTATGAAAATCCGCCTCTGCTTAGGAAATTTTAAATTTTTTATAATTCTTTAATTTTTTTTAAATGTTTTATTCTGTTTTTCATTTAAAGCATTATTTGAGTGAAAAGAACCTTTTCTCAACCAATTGGCATTAAAATAAATCAATTTAATTTTTTTTGCAAAATTTCCCAAAAAAATCGTAAGGGGTAAGCCTTATGAAATTTTCGAGTTGAAAATTTTTTTGAAATTTTTTTCTGATTTTTTATTCTTTTTTTAATTTAAAGCACTATTTAAGTGAAAAGAAATTTATTGCAACAAATTCCCATCAAAATATATCACATTTAAAATTTTTGCTACATTGCTCAAAAATGAGGAAAATTTTACATTTTCTCAAACAGAGTAAGGAACTTGGTTCCTCGAATAACTTCTGGCACAGACATCTGAGGGCATGGCTGTCCAAGAAGAAAATGTAGCCATTGGTGCCATCTATCGACCACAGGTTGAAAATTGGCGATCCGTTGGATACCGACCGAGTTATAGGCAAAAGTTGGTGCATAAATGAGCCTTAGTAAATTTTCACTTTTTTGAATTTCTTGATTTTTTTATTATTTTTCACTCTTTTTTTTAATTTAAAGCATTACTTGAGTGAAAAGAAACTCATTGCAACCAATTGGCATTAAAATAAATCAATTTCATTTTTTTTTGCAAAATTTCTCAAAAAAATCGTAAGGGGTAAGCCTTATGAAATTTTCGAGTTGAAATTTTTTTTTTTCTGATTTTTTATTCTTTTTTAATTTAAAGCACTATTTGAGTGAAAAGAAACTTATTGCAACAAATTCCCATTAAAATATATCACAATTAAAAATTTTGCTACATTGCTCAAAAATGAGGAAAATTTTACATTTTCTCAAACAGGGTAAGGAACTTGGTTCCTCGAATAACTTCTGGCACAGACATCTGAGGGCATGGCCGTCCAAGAAGAAAATGTAGCCATTGGTGCCATCTATCGACCACAGGTCAAAGATTGGCGATCCGTTGGATACCGACCGAGTTATAGGCAAAAGTTGGTGCAAAAATGAGGAAATTTTAGATTTTCTCAAACAGGGTAAGGAACTTGGTTCCTCGAATAACTTCTGGCACAGACATCTGACGGCATGGCCGTCCAAGAAGAAAATGTAGCCATTGGTGCCATCTATCGACCACAGGTTAAAGATTGGCGATCCGTTGGATGCCGACCGAGTTATAGGCAAAATTTTGTGAAAAAATGAGCCTGAGGAGATTGCAAATTTATAGATTTCATTTAATTTTTATATTATTTTTTATTCTGAAATGGGTCATTAAACGAGGTGACTCCTAATAACGACTTATTCACTCTGAGTTGATTCACTAAAAAGCCGAATAATCGGCGCTCCGCTGTACTTGGACACTGGGAAAGTGTCAGCAATAATAGATGATTAATTTACAAAGATATCGTTTAGTTTATATTTTTATATTTTATAGTTTTTTTTTAAGTTTTATATTTTTAGCAAAACATTACAGTGTTTGCTTAATCCTGACAGAAGGTGTCAGGAAGAATTTTATAAGATCATCAGACCGATCCGCTTTCTTCAAAATCCTCATTGGGAGACTAACAACGATCCGACCGAATTGATGTGTCTCTTTGCACCGAGATGGTTCGCTTTTGCTTTGGATTTTGCGTTTACGATTTCAATATTCAAATTTGCATTCATGTGAAGTCGACCGTAGACGACAATCGGTGATCTTTCCTAGGTCCGTGTGTCCATCACACCTTTCTGCGTATGTATTCCATCACCAATCCCGATGATGGTCTCCGGGGGAAAAAATTTGCAAGTTAATATCACCGATGAAAGGGTTGTTGCAATGCATTATTGCTGTGCATAGTGGTGAGGGTATTGCTTTTAAGCCTGTCGTCACCTTACCTTTATCGCTTTGCTGTTTTGCTGTCCTTGAAAAGATGTTCTATGGGAAAGATGTGGAGATTTCGGAATTGAAATGAGAGATATAAAACATCGATTACATTTATTGCTCGGTAGCAAAGACAATGCACAGATGAAATCATCAGTAAAAAGAATTACTGTAGATACCTTGACAGATTGTACTGTCTTCTACGGGGTATAGCAACAATTCCTGATAGGCAATAATAAAAACTTTAAATGCAAAAGCCTTTTTCATGATAGTTTAACTGCGTCCGGAGATCATAAAACGCGTTTATTAATTTTACCGGTATGTTCAAGCGACAAACAGAATTTATCGCTGACTAGAAATATGCCTTTTAACCACTCAGTTTTCTTCCTTCAGGATCTTTTGCCGCGAGAGAAGAATTAGCGTCGGCAGTGGAAAAAATGGCGCGAAACGAAATCCTCACGTGCACGGGACGCATCCGCTGTATCTGGTTGATCAGGATCTGGTATTTTGAGCAAATCTAAAAGCACGCCGAACGAAAGGCGCGAAGAAAGTGAGAACGAGCAGGACGAGAAGGAATACTGCGAGAAAACGAGAAGCACGTGTAAAAGAGAGCTATATGATTTTTTTTTAATTTTAAATTGCATCACACGGCTGAATGTGATGCTGCTGTAGGAAGGCTTTTTCAAGGGTCTGATCGCCCCTGATAGCGTTTACCATCCACAGCACAGATCAAGTTGCTCACCACGAATGCGAATGGAAAGACACACGCCGGGATGAAAAGGATGAAAAGGGGCAGAAAGCGAGAACCCAACAAATGAGAAACTTCTTCTTTCACCTCATCATGTCACACCGCCAACCCGAAGATGGCTAATACCATGGTGTGTAAGGGTTTATCTACCGTGTTCCCTCTGTATGCTCATCGCCAAAATATGTGTTGTACGTTTTTTCAAGGCCATCGGTATGATACGGTGTGGCGGAAAGGTGCAACGGAGTTGTTCACCTTAACAACCCCAACACTCTTACAACGTGTTTTTTTTGTGCTTTCCTTTCCAGTCTCTCCCTTTTCTGCTTCTGTGTCTCTCGCAGCATCCGTTTCGAACTCTCGTACTCGATTTAGCATTTAGTGGCTGTCAAATTTACGGTTCGCTGTTTCCATAATCAATTCGTTTTGCGTATTTAAAAGTTCTTACCATATTTTCAATACGCGCTTGAACTGTATTTGCAAAACAAATGAAAATGTTGTGTGCACCTTTTGAAGCTGGAATTTGTTTTTTTTTCGCATGACTTCAACGGGCAGCATCACTTATGGTGGAGAAAGGAATGGTTTGTTTTCATTTCACGGGGGGTTTTTTTAAGTCAACACATTTTGTCTCTATGTGTAATCAATTGTTTAGACTTAATTGCACTGCACAAAAACGGGTTCAATGTACGCGAGAAATTGGCGAGAGAAAAAAAAACAACCAAGAAAAGAATGATGAAGTTTTGAAATTTGCTGTATAAACAGAAGATATGTGTCAAGTTGTGGTATATTAATACTAAAAAATCTGAGCAGTTTCTGTGCAATATTCGAGGTACAGTGGAGCGCCGATTATCCGGGTACCTTTTATCCGGCTGTTCCATTATCCGTGCAGCTCAGAAATGACACTTACAAAGGTGAATTGACATATTTACCACAAAAACCGGTGAAGGCAAGAACTAAAAGACTTAAAAACGGGAAAGATACAATTTGTTAGACAACAAAGAATTCAACCCATTACACACTAAACACTAATATTTATAAATAAAAAGAGTTGTGCCTATTATCCGTGATATTCGCTTATCCGGGAAGGAGGGAGTCCCTATGAGCACGGATAACCGACGTTCCACTGTAGTTTGTTTAAAGGCACCGTTCCCATACCCTAAGACTAGTTATTTAGGAATGGATAATTCAAGACAAAAAAAGAAAA
Organism: Anopheles funestus; assembly: GCF_943734845.2. Taxonomy (NCBI): domain Eukaryota; kingdom Metazoa; phylum Arthropoda; class Insecta; order Diptera; family Culicidae; genus Anopheles; species Anopheles funestus. The sequence goes on along the minus strand of NC_064597.1, from coordinate 7,493,681 downwards.
CTATAAAATAGCAAAATATTAGAGCCGATAAAGGCTCTAGTACGCAATTACTAGTAGAAACTTATTTGGGATTTGGGTGGAATTTATTCTCCGACATTAACGCAGAAACTGTGGGAAGTTGCCATGGTAATGTAGGTCATGCAAGTTTTTTGTACATTGGACTTCAGAGTTCCATTCAGAGTTGTTCAGAAGTATGGGATTATAGTAAGAATGTGATAACCATTCCAATATTAATGCTTAATTTCTTTTTTAGCTAAAACTATTTACCCACTGACTTGATGGTGATGTCCTTGAAGATGTATTAAGCAAAAACCTGGAATACACTGAGTTAACCTACAAATAGTATGATACTTACGCTCTGTTTACAATAATCTCCAGTCTCCAGATGCTAACCTTATGTTTAAGATTAAAAAAAAACCTTATTCATAAGCTTTCTCCTTTCATGGTCTTTATTTCCCAACAATTTGGAACAATTTGGAGCTGAAACTCCTCTTTTTTGTGTTCATGTAGACGAAACTACTGATTGTGCCTAGTCGCGGTACTTCGGTTAGCGATAGTCGCAGTGGTCGAGATGAGCAACTCGTGAGTTGTAACCCGCTCAGTGAGAAGAGTTCGTCGCCTTCCAGAGTTCGTTCACTGTCATTGTCAAGGTCGTCGATCGGATGAAAGTGACGTCGTCAGCAACTTCTTTCGTCATCACTGGAGCTCACCACGTTTTAACCGTTTCCCTCTCATCCCACCCCCCATTCTCCACCCTTTCGCCGCGTTTTCCAACTCTTCTCCCCATTTTCTTTACATTCAAACCGTGCATCAGCACTTCCACGTTTCGGTGGACTGTGAAGCCACACGAGGCGTATGTTGCGTTCTCTCCCCTTTTAAGACTTCTTTGGAGATCATTGAACTTTCGCGTGGCGGTTTTGATGGGAAAACCTGGACCAACAGAGGCGAGACGATAATACTGCAAGAAATCTTATTACCTTCTTACCCCCCCCCCCCCCCCCCCCCCCCCCCAACGAATGTGTGCGAGTAAGACATATCGTGCTGTCTCTTTTTGTTTTCTTTTCGGTTTCTATGCCGGGCGCAGAATTGTCATTCAGCATCCTACTGTAAGGGGTAGGTCTCATCGGGGTCTCAACTTTGTAATACATTTCTGAAATATTTTAAAATTACGCATCGAGACAGAACCTCTTTACCAGATCTTCAAAACTTCTTCATGGTTTCAAGCGATTTTTTATTTATGAGAAACCAAAATAGGAACAAAAATATATTTATATACTGGATCGGAATACAAATCAATCGAAAACGGCAAAAGAATTGAACTAGATGGGATAAGACAACAAAAAAAAACACGGAATGAATGAGGCGTCAATGAACCCTGAAAATAAGACCCACACACACGCACATCGTGTGTATGTGTGTATTTCTTCTCGCATTTAGGTGTGTGCGTGTGTATGTATTGGGGTTTGAAGAAAGAGATGTAAAGAAGGGAATGGAGAGAAACGTCGCGGAACCTGTGCGCGCTTCGTTGAGTGCACACGGGCCTGAAGATGCAGGATGCAGGGTGTAAAGGAAAAGCGATCGTTGAGGGCAGCGAGTGAACGAAACACGGTGTGGGCTTTACACAGACGGCTTACCCACCCGTCCATGTCAATGAACCACCATGGGAGTGTGGCTCTCCCATACCCGCAAACGTGTGCACACGGGAGAGCAACATGCGCGCGATCATGTGGTTCACGTGGAAAAAGCGAGCTGTACACGAAAACCACAGTGGGGACGATATGTGTGTACGATCTTGCCAACTTTGATCAACTGCACATATGGGTCCGGCGTGGTGCTGTTTTTGTGGAAGGGAAGGGAGCTGAAAGAGGGCATGAAGTGTTTGTTTCGAACTTGACTTAAAGGAACGCAGGCCACTAACGTGGAGGCGAAGCGGAATGTTGGAAGTATCCGCTGACTTTACATGATACCATGGCGGTACACAACACACCAGTAGCTCCATAGATCGGCAATACACATGATCGCGTGTGCGATGGTGTGTGAATTGGCGCATGGAAGACCATGAACGATCGAGAATGATCATGCATTCCTTCGGCAAGTCAAATCTCAAGGGAGTTGTTCTAGTGGAATATCTTATTTCTTTCCATTAAGTGAAGTCTAGTTGCATCGTGCATCCAGTGCATAGCTACTAACTTCAAACGCACAAGAGAATGAGACGAAATTGATCCGAGAGGGTTGAGAAGAAGAAAATAAAACATCAAACAAATCTGTTTCTGCAGTCACATGTGATCATTATTTATTGATGAATCTCACGTCAAAATAGACGTGACCAATAGTACTGACGCGTGTCAACGAGTTTGACCGCATAGTTTGTGCACATTTGTTTTCCGGAATGTTACCCCCACCCGCCCCCTAATTTGGTGGATTAGATCATTCGTCATAACAAGAGAATGAGATCATTTACGACCATCTGGACAGCATGTGGAAGTAAATGTTTCTGGACAATTTGACGTCCATTTTCTAACCTGTCACGTTTTCGCAGATAGATCTTTATGGTGCTTTTTAAATGACAGCTATTTTTTATTTGACAGCAACTGTCAAACAGCAATACGGCCAGGCCGATTCTTACGAATAAAAAAAATCAACTGTCAAACGCATACGTCAGTTGTGTGCAACTGATCTTCAGCAGGTCTAAATACGATGTAAACAATACGCATTTCTTGAACTAAAATTTCCCTTCTTCTTCTTCTATTTTCTGAAGCAGGAGTGTATCCTTCTACGATGGGAGAACCCTAGATTTTCCCTTCATATTCAAAGGCATACCGCTTCTTGTTTTTGGCTTACGACTGGGGTCTTCTGACGTTTCAAATGTCATCTGCCTGAACTAAAACTTCACTTAGCCAAGCCCCCAAGTTAATTGTTGTTCCCAAGTGCAACTGTTTTGACAGCTCATAAAGCTTATCGATCTTGGAAAGTTGTTGCGATTTAAAAGGGTTTAAAGACATTTTTATCGAGCACAACACCTTGTGAATGGAATTGCCCTTTCAGCAACATAGTTTTGTGGAGCAAAGCAATATAAAGCGATATATTTATTGACGATACTAAAAAGAAAGTACAGTACGAAAATTACTATATGGCAATATGAAACCAATTAAAATACTTTTTTTCATGTCCCACAAATTATGTCCATCCAATGACCCATAGTGTTTTACATTGGTAGTTGTGTGCGACCTCGTTACGCGTTGTTTTTTTTCATTCTCACTTTTGAATGAATGAAAAGGATGAATTACGTTACCAGCGGAATGAATCAGTGGCGCCAATACCTACACAACAGTTGCCATGGTGAACGTTATGTTTGACAGGTATTGAACATCATGAATTATTTTCTAGCTTATTTGTGGCTTTCGTGGCAAATTTCGAAAAACAAAAATGCTCATCTCCCACAGATTGGGGAAAATTAAATTGAAAACAAAAGTTGCAAATTGCTCTTCTTGTACCTCAGCTGTAAAAAAATAAAAGTTTCCAAATATCGATCCTATTATTTTAAATTGGAAAAATACAACAAGAAAAAAAAACTATCTAAATTTGGATGCATGACGATAACGGGTGTAACGCTGATTGCACGAGAACGGCGCACACAATCAACTTTGATCATTTGCCTTTTTCGACTTCATCGCGATTCAACTTCGTTTCGATTTTGTCACGCGTTTTCGGATGTGGGATGTGTGTTCTTGCTTGGTAACATAGAAAATTTCTATATTTAGCAGAGAGAGAGAGCAAGCGCGACATCATCATGATCTTGGATTCTTTCATTTAAACATCCCGGTTAGCAAAAAAAACAGCAATTATCGTCGTTTCCGTTCGTGTTTTGTTGGAATAGTTTATGACCACGGTGATGACCTAATGGAAGTGAAAGCACATGCTTTGTCGTTGCGGAAACCATTAGCTAAAGACGAATTTTTAATGTTGCCTTTGGAGTTGATGCTGAGATGAGTTTCAGGATACAGGTTCAATTATTATTTGAGACAAATGTATTCGCTTTGCTCCGTTAAATAACCTCGATAACCTCTTCTGGACCATGATCAGATTAACAGCAGTAATTATAGCATGTATTTGTTTTTATTTTCTCTCTAATCTGTGCTAAAAATTTTGAGCGATAAGATGAGCCGGGTTCAATTTAAATAGTGACCTTCAAGAAGTGAAAAAAAGGAATAAAAACAAAACTGACGTTAGTAGGCATCGTAAGCGTTACTAAGCGTTACTAATTAAATTATACCATCTCTCGTTACAGTTCGCGCTTATGACAACCATGCGAAATGCGGTCTGGTGTGGATACCGCATGTGGTCGCGTATCGATGTCGGACGTGCGGCATCTCGCCGTGCATGTCGATCTGTCGCGATTGCTTCAAGCGTGGCAACCACCGGAACCATGACTTCAATATGTTTCTATCGCAGGCCGGCGGTGCCTGCGACTGTGGCGATACGTCCGTGATGAAGGCGGAAGGGTTCTGTAGCGATCATGGGTTGAATAACTGCCAGAACAAGGCACCAGTGCCGGACGATCTGATGCTGGTGGCGGAAGCGATGATGCCCCGGTTGATCCTTCGGATGTTGCTACACTTCCGGGAGTACAGTGGTACGAATCTTGATTCGGCTGACTGTCGGCGGACGGCGGAATATTGTAACGATTACTGCGCCATGCTGATGGAGTTTAACAACATGGGTGAGCTGATGCGGCGCGTCATGACCCGCACACTGATCGATCGGGGCGTTTACCGCCGGCTGCAGGAACCGCCGTATCCGTCCACCTGTTACAGTATGTACCTGCGGGACGGTTGGCTGCAGTACGAGGAAGCGCTGCGCCAATTTCCCTCGCCGGAACCACCACCAGATTATGCGCATCTCGCCGCACTGGGACGTACGATCGTGCACGAGACGCTGCTGGAGGAGTTTATCTTTTGGACGTTTAAGTACGAATTTCAGCAGCAGATCGTATGCTTCCTGCTCAACATGCTGCCGGATCAGGACTACAAGGAGCACCTAACGCGCACGTTCGTGATGCATTACTGTCGCATACCGAGCGTGCTGGAGCTTTCAAGCGATCCGGACACACTCAGCAACCGGGTGGTACACATGAGCGTCCAGCTGTTCTCGAACGAAAGTCTCGCGCTGAAGATGGTGGAAGAACTCTCGCTGCTGCACGTTATGATCATCAGCCTGCGGCAGATGATGTCGAAAATACTGACGCCCCACACGCTCCACACGCCGGAACACAACTTCCATTACGTGGTCGACTGTGCCGAGCGCGTTATGAAGGAGCATTGCTACTGGCCGCTCGTTTCCGACTTTAATAACGTGCTGTCGCATGAATCGGTTGCGCTCGTCTTCCTGAAGGATGACGATCTTATCGACATGTGGTTCCAGTTCCTATCGATGCTGCAAGGTAAGCACAACAAGCGGGATTTACTATCCATTTCTGGTTATTTATATTAATATTAATTATTAATTATTAATAATTATTATATAAATTATTATATAATTATTAATAATAATTATAAAATTAATAATTATTATTATTAATTATTTATATTAATGTTTTTTCCCCCTCTCGCCAACAGGAATGAATGTCAACATTCGCGAAATCATCAGCCATGTAGAGTACGAGTCCAGTTCCTACTATGCCGCGTTCAGCTGCGAGCTGGAGGCGAGTGCCTACCCGATGTGGTCCATCATTTCACACCTGCAAGATCCGTCCCATGCACCGCTAGCGAAAAAGATTATGATGTACTGCGTGAACTATCTGCAGGACTGGCTCGATGCAATTAACTTTTATCAGCAGCCTAGATTTGAAAAGGTCCGTTTTTTATTTTTATTTTTTTTTTGCTCCATCCGACGAGTTTGTGTGTTTAATCTTGTTCTCGTTTTCCCCCCCCAAAAACAGGGTGAAATGTTCCGAGCGTCATTTCACTTTCCACTGCATCGCTATCTAGCTGCATTTATCTGTCAGGGTGTGAAAACGATGGGGATGTCATTAAACGATATTTTACCGTCGGCAGACCTGTTACCGAAGTTAATGATGCATCCACTGCGTGTACAGGTAAGTGGAAAATAATTATTTTAATACCTAACAACCGCCACAACAATGAGAAATGTGGTGTAAAAGTTTCGAATATTAGAGAAAATATTTTTGGTTTTAAGACGGTTTCGTTAGTGTTTGACTTTATTGGTTGACGTATTAATCAATTCCACAGTTAGCAGCGTACAAGCGTGTAGTTCGCCTTTTTATTCGTTACATGGTTACATACAATTTAATAATGATACGCTCCAACAGAAATTGGAGAACAGCATGTTTGGTTCTCTATAAGTATCCAATCGATATGCGCGTTCGATAGTAATTTTTTACACCCGATACCGATCCAAGCAGTACGTCCGACACTGAAGCTGAAGATATTGGTGTGAGTGGTATTCGACATTGATCTTCTTCTTCCTTTTTTGGGAGGCAGTTCCGCACACTACTAGCCTTGGTTGACGTTGCGTGCTTCCTCTTCCGCGGCAAGCCAATCATCGGTCGGCACCTGAATGTGTGGTCCAAAGTCGTAGGTAAACACCCTCGGTGCGATGAAGCCACCGTACTTGGGGATGCTTTTGTGCATCAGTCCTGCACCGGCTAATGGTATCGGTAGCAGTGGGGAGACTGGTTGCGCATCCAGGAACGGGATGGTAGTTTGTGCCGCATCCACTCGCCCACCGGACGGTCCGAGACGCAGGTATTGACCGCTGGTTGAAGTTGGTGTCGATTTCGATGGCGCTAGCGTTGGCACGTCCATGTAACGTAAGGGAATTTCCGTTCTGTGGGGAAGATATTAACGCGTACAGTAGCTGATGTTTGGAAATATTCCGTCAAATTACTTACCGGACTGTTTCATCGTTCCCGATCCAGATGCTTTGGTTTGGATCGACCAATGTGCCGGATGTGAAGTTCATCTCGGTCATGCGAATTTCTAGGTTCAGATGTGCACCGAGCGTACGGAAGCGTACGCCAGTCAACACATACCCGGGATGCACATGTACATCATCCAGATCGACTGCACGTCGATCGTACGACAGCGTGTGATAGTCTCGTCCATCGCGCACACCTTTGTCCGTGTGGCTGAAAGGGTTGGGCGCTACCCACTCGAGCGTACTATTGTCGATATCACCTCCCGGCAGCAGCAAACCCTGCTGCACGATCAAATGCATCATCTGTCTACGCTTGACAAAGCGTAATCCTGTCACAACGCTACAAGAATAGAAGAAGAAAGCAAGAATTAAGCAACGGAGCATTGTCGATACAAAAACGTTTTGGCAAAATATTTACCGATTTTGAGTAATGTCCGAGACGGATTCCCGCAGACTGACGTACCGGTCGGAATGACGACCTGCGTCATCGCACAGACAGAAGCAGTAGCTACAGTGCCAGAAAAGCCAACGCCACCAGGAGTCGACTTTGCTCGTGCCACGTGGACAGTGCTGCTTACGGCCGCGTATCTCACCATTTTCGTACTCGATGTACTCGTAGCGCCGTTGGCTTCCCGGTGCCGCCGGACAGATCCACATGTCCGAATCGATGTACTCGCAGTCGTAGATGCGACCGGCACATTTCGTCTGCTTCGAACAATACAGCTCCTTATAGCAGTGGTGCTGCTCGTGACCGTACTGATAGTGATCGCACGTTTCCCGACACGTCTCGTCTGTGTTCATGTCAACTTCGTTCTCAATGTAGCCTTGCAGCAGCCGGGTGAACTGGACGTAGGTTGTGTTCTCCCGGTGGGAGCCTCGATCTGGGTCGCAACGCCAGTACTCGCCGCTCGTCTGTCGCATAACGCTCTGTAGCAGCTGTTGTGTACGGGCGAGTCGTGCGCGCACCTCATTACGACGATCCTTGGACTCCGTGGTAAAGTTACCTGCCGGGTGAAGAAAGATCAAGCGTGAGAGTGTTGTCTGGTTGGTGTTAATCCATTAGAAAGTAAACCATACCTTTGCCCTGCGTCTTCAGCAGCATATAGGAGAACTGCATCATGATGTAACCCTTCAGTTCGGTCATTGCGATCGATTTGTACAGCAGGTAGATCATCTGTTGGGGTGACAATCCATAACTACAGATGACACTGTTCGCCATCTAGATAGGGAGGAGGAGAAGGAAGAAAAAGAACAAAAGCGAGTGAGAAAGAGAACGTATAGTTTGACTTAGGTAGTCGTCTAGCCGGTTCATCTCCAATTCTCAACTGTCTAAAGGTAAAAATCGGAACTCTTATGTACCAGACTGGCGCGATAGTAAAGTGCCTGCCGCACCATAATGTTGTAAATCTCCTCCAACTGATGCGGGATCGGTTGATGTTTGTCGAAGAGTATTGTTTCCGCCAGATCGATGGTGAGAAGCCGCAGATCATCTCCAGCACTGTTTGCCGACCGGTCACCATCGTCCAGGTGCGCCTGCTCAGCGAAACGGGGCGCTTTGTCGCGCAGAAATGAATACACCACCGCGAACAGTTTGTTCACGGTCATTAGATTCTGTTCGAGCAGGTGCCATTCGGCCAGACGCTCCAGTAGCCGGTAGTCGCCTAGATCTTCCTCATCGAGTTCGGTTTCGACAAAGCGCAGATAGATGTTGACCAGCTCACGCATAACCGTCGCACGCTGATGGGAGGCGTCCTGTTCCAGCTGGTTGTCGACTGCATCGATGTGGTTAACGATTGTCCACGCCTGTCGTTCATGTTGGAGGTAACGCTCGCGTAACGCATCCATACCACTAGCGCCGTGCAGCTTTTTGGCATCGGCACGCGATGCTAGTGACGCTACCATGCACGCATACAGCAGTACAACGAGCGCCACCGAGAGGGATAAACCTCTCGCCATTACTGTGTTTGTGTGCCACACCTCAAGAATGTTCGGCAGATCTGACAGCTGTCACGCTAACACTGCACTACTAAGGACACACTTCGAGTAACAAAACGTAACGCTCACGTTGCACACAAACTGTTGAATGTGGGTAGAGTTAAGGTTACGAGATATATAGAGCTAGATATTGCAACAAACAAAGCCTGGACACACGTTTCCAGCATTCCATTAGCTGTCGAACGATCGTTTTGCTTTGTGCGATATTTTCCTGTTTTGCCATATCATCAGTAAATCGCGCATGTCATCCATACATGCCACCGGTGCTTTGTCAAGGTAATGCTCTTATATGCGATCTGCGCAATGTGAAGGGTAAATCGACACGAGTGCACGATCAAACTGATTGTTATTTACCATCAGCTGAGTGGAAAAAAGAGAGAGAGAGAGGCAGATACACAGATGTAACGGTGGGGTGTGTGACCTTGGACGCGACGATGTCCATAAAAACGCGGGGCTGCTCCGAACTCCGAACTTCCGGAAATATTCTCCAACCATAAATGCATTCCGTCCCAGACAACGTTGATGGGGACTATGCCGTTACGGGTGGAATGAAGTTACCACACACCAAACCCGTGATCGTTAAGGTCGTTAAACGTAGCTTACTGTAACGTAACGCCCTACGTCTATGGAGATGTCTCATCGCAAGGGCGACGACGGGTTGTTGACATTTAACCGTGAGAGGAACTTCAACGATGCGATAAGGAAGGATAGCTAGCGGGATATTTTCACCTTTCCCCCAGCTCCTAAGAAACAAAGTGTGATCGACCGATCAATTGCGACCATTACGGGGATAAAGAGGCAACGACAGCATAAGTACATCCTCCTCCGCCCCAAAAACGTTGTTGTGTGACTCATGCCACTCTTCTCATTTGTATCCATTCGCGTCACTAAATGGAGAAAACAAACAAAACAAAGGGAAACAACACCACTTATTCAATTCAACCCGAGACACCCGTGGCTTCCATCGTTTCCATTTCCAACAAGAACAACCATTCTCGGACAATGGAAGGCATGTAGTGATTTTTGTAACCAATTTGTATAATTCCATCGTTTGACGTGTGACGTACCTGACGTTGGAATTTGCGTTGTTTTGCACACAGTTTCGTTTGCTTTTAGTTTTGAAGCTTGTTTTTTTGAAACCTTTTGCTAAAAGTAACCGGCATCTAACATTAGCGAGACAAGCAGATAGCTAAGTATGGGTGAATAAAATAATCATTAGCCAACCACAATAGTTCAAGGCAAGAGTCACTACTACCGGTAACGTTTGTATAGAGGGTTGGAAAAACAAAATGAAGAAGTTAGTATAACTTTGATCGATTTTTTGGAGGTGGTTAGAACTACGTAGCAATTGTTTTTTCTTTTTTTTTGGTTGTGGTTTTTGGTTTTGATTGCTGGATGTATATTATTACCGGAGAAACTATGTGAACGTGTTGTAACGAAAATAGGGATCATTAGCATTAATTCCACCAAGCGTTTAGTGAGCTTGTGTTGGTTATCGGCGTACACGCAAACATCCATAACAAACAATCTGCCGTTTTCTGTCATTCTGTGTGAATGTAGAACGTGTGTTTCTACTTTCTAGCGTAGTGCTAAAAAGACAAACTCAAGCAGTGCGATACTGAATAAACGTCAACCAGTTCAAAATGGACGCAGTCGCAAATCGATATTTGAACGAAAATCGTGATTTGTGAATAAATAATTTTGTGCACATTAGGATCTCCGTTTCCATTTGGAAAGTTATTGCGAACTTTGCAGACCCCGTGAGTGTGTTACGGTTTTTTTTTTCGTTTTTGCTGACGAATGTTGAAACCGAACGACAATATGATGAAGAATCACATGGACAGGGCGAGAACGAATGTGTACCCCCCGTTGTCTCGTTTTTGGAACCGACTTTCTGTTTCATGCCGTGACGGGTAAGCAAATGCCGAGAGCAGCTGGTTGCTACGAAACAACGCCAACAATAATAACAACACAAACCGTTCTTTGTGTGTGCGGTTTCCCATTTGTGTTTAGCTTTTTTTGCGAACAAAAATTTTAGCAACGTTATAGCATGTGTGTTACGGTTGTCGAAAAGAAGCACCACAAAGCGATTAAGAACGCGTACGAAACACTTGGAAAACACACCGACCTCCACCGTACTTAATAAGGGTTTTGACGTGACGAAATACGACGCGCGTACGCACTCGCGCACTGTCACTCACTGAATAATGGCGGCGTACTGAAGCCATGTCCGGATGGAACAACACAGCCGTCTCCGGCTGATGCGTGTATGCGATAATGAACGTTTGCCCTGTCCTTTTCCATTCTCTCTGTCTCTCTCTTTCCGATGCGTTCCAGTGGCGCCTCGGAGATCGAGCGCGGAGACCCGCCGGCAATGCGGGATCGATCAGGGTAAATGTGTGTGCGTGCATTTGTAAACGACACCGTCGCACACTGGTCTTGTGTTTGGTTCTATGGAGGCCATTGCTGCAACAAACGTCTCTAGAAGCTGTATTGGGAGGAGGGGTTGTAATCTAACAGCTGCTGCAGTAACACGTAGAGAGAAAGGTTTTCATTTTATAGCAAAATGGCGCTACTACATATATCAGTAACTTGCTAGTACACTCTCCACGCCATTGCAGGTAACGCTGTCTACGTCAAAGTCAGCAAATAACAAAAGCAAAATTGCTCATTACGGTCCATATTTCTCACCACTCTAATTGTGTTAACTTTTTCCATCTGTTTTCCATCTTATGTATTGTGCATCTACTTGTTTGAAGTTGCTACTCGGCAGGCCTAGATTTAATAGCTCTGTTGTGCGCGTGTGAATCCTCCCAGCCTTTTAGCCTGGGTTGCATTCCATAGCGCACAGATCGATAAGACATGTTATAGTCTATGCGTAAGAGAAAGATAGCTAGTAAGACGAGTGCAACAAAGTGCGTTTGTTTACAAGACTGAGATCAGTTTCTCTCTCCCAGGGCCGGGCACTATCTGTGCATTTGCAATGATAGCATTTCCGGTAGTATGACGATTAGTGTGGAAAGAAAAATGTTAAGAATTGGAAACATAATGGATGTGAAAAAATGGCTGGAGACGAGAAATTGGAATCAGGAAGTAAGTGGAACCAAGTTTCCTTGATGTTGTGGTATAATCTTCAATAGAACCAAGAAATCCACCGGATGATATGCTCTTGTTGGGTGAATTAAAACTAATCATTTTGTGCCATCTTACCATGTTGAGTTGTGTGAAGATGTCCTGTCCTTCGGCCATAACCAAACCAAAGCTACTACCGGTGACTTCCGTTTCGAGCTTGTGTAGCTGCTCTATCACGCTGCTCGGATTGCTGAGATCGATCGTGGCCTGAGCAAACTGGGTAAGTGTTAGCTGCTCGACCGGTGAGTCTTCCTGAAGAACTTTATTCATCCTCAATTCCAGCCGATCAATTCGACTCATTATCCTGGAAATACTGTTCAGTCTGTCGGCGAACCGGTTGCGATAACTGAAGTTCTCCACCACATCGCACATACGGTGGCCTAAGATTTCTGTCATCTGGAAATGTGAGAGATGAAGACCTGGGAGCTATTACATCCGTACATCCGGAAGTGACGATTGCTGGAGATGTCTCTTAAAAGCGAGGAGCACACTTACGCTAGCTTGGCTTTCTCGCAGCTCGTTCGATAGTGTGCTAATTTGGTGCATAATCTGCAGACTCCGGTCGAGATTCAGCGGGTTTGATTGATTAATGCCGGATTCTAGCAAGCCCACATCCAGCACTATACGCCAGAGCACCTTAGACGCGATGGAGGACGCGATCATAGCCGGGCTGAATAATTCTCCCTGCGCTTTGCCCCATGTCGACATCAGGCCCGCCGGCAGGACCACTAGAATCGTCAGTGCTCTCACTAACGATCGCATGTTGATGGTTGCAGCAAGATCCTTTGTCACCCGGCACGATGGCGTACTGTTGATTGTATACAGCAGCTGTCTCTTGGTTGTTGTATGGGCGATTTCTAACAGTCAATTACCGGGCTGGCACCCACAAATTGGAACAAATTGGTTGATCGTAGACGGAGTATGCTTTCACAGACTGTATTATGCGGGCAGTGCTAATGATGGCACGGGAACACTCTTACTCTTACATTATTTCAACAATGTTTTTTTTGTTTGCTTAACCACACGCGCGCCAACAGTACTAACACTAGCTTAGGCTAACACTTTTTTCTGGTTTGTAACGAACTAGCAATACCAGATCACGGTTTAAGACCTCCCTGGCAATCGAACGGAGGAAAGTCCGATCCCGTCCGCACAACGAGTTCGCTATCCGGTTCCGTCCGTTCCGTTCGCAGGTTTGTGAGAGAATGCAGCACTGTGCGTGCGTTGGCCAATATAGGGCGCAGTTCGTTTACACCGCGCGTTTGCGAATGTGTGCGTGACGGAGTTCTTTTTGTTTGCTCGTCCGTAGCATAAACCGTTCACTCGCCGATCGCTACGACGATTCATCTGCATGAATGAATCGTCTGCAAAACCCTCCGCCTGCAAAATGGTGTTTGTGGCAGCGATACCTCCATGCTAAAGGCTATTTGGAATGGCTAATGCTATAATTATATCACAGAAGACGACGCGATCTCTTTGCTATGAGTCATTTAGGGTTTGAAAATTAAAAATGAAATGCAAATTGTTCACACTAGTTCTCCAAACATTGGAATTATGGTAGCAAACCAGAACCCTTAACATGAAGACATTCATTAGAAATAGCAGAATAAACAATAAAAAACTGAAAAAGGGTTGTGTCTACATTACAACGTCTTCACCTTCAATAAGAAGCATACTTTTCTACTCATGTTACTGTGATAATGGATACAAAATAAAACAAAATAAATATAGTCACCATGAAATCACCAACAAGAACTCCAGAAAAACAATCAAAGAAAGACCAAGAAACCAAGCGAACAAAATGGCAACATTACTAATCGCCCATTTATGCGCTGCAAAAAGATGAGTCAACGAATCAACGGGTTTGTTACGCCTTTACGGCGTTGTGTTTGCCATTGGAAAACGGGAACCAGTCCGAACCGATGAGTCGTCTATGGTTGCGTTCTTGCCGCTGAGGCGTACCGTTTCTTGTCACGAGCCAGTTTGGAATTTCAAGTTACAGCCACCACATTTTCGTTCCCGTTTTTTCTTAGTTGCTTCCATTGCTTGAATGGCTTATCGTAACGGAACAGTAAACGCGCAAATCGGTTTTAAAATGTATCACCGAGCGTGAAAGTGAAGGATGTTTATGTTTACGTATTTAGTTATTAAATTACGTACATGTTTATGTTAGCTCGAACTGTTGGGGTTTGCATAAAACTTATCTCAAATTGAAATCTTAAAATGAAACACTTTGTAAAGCAAATTTTGTGTGCCTAAATATGCTCAATTCACTGTTAGTTACTTCTGCCAATTTGTAAACAGTTTATCAGAGTTAGAGAAATTGTATTAACTAATAGCCTAATAAATATTCAAGTATTTTTATGAAACTAACTAAATGGTTTGAATGCTTCTTTTGCAGAGTCTGTTCTACGAGATCCTGTCGGGCGTATGGGTACGGAATGGGCTGCAGATCAAGGGTCAGGCGATGACCTACATACAGGCCAACTTCTGCAACTCGATGGTGGACATGGATCTGTTCTTTCTGCAGATTTGTGCCACCCAGCTACCACCGAACCTGTTCGTGAGCGAGTGCATCATGATGTTTGGCGTCGAGGACTGGCTGGGCATGAGCGTCCTAAGCACACCGCCCGAGATGGAGCAGGACTCGATGCTGGAGGGTTTGCTAACGTTCCTAGCGACGCTGATAACGTCGCGCATCAACCTCGGCAACGACGAGACGACGCAGTGCGTGATCGAGATCAGTGCGCTGCTCGCGACCGGTGACAAAACGCACAGCCAGCTGCTGGAGCTGATGCCGGAACGGAGCGGCAATGCGCACACGCGCAACTTCGAGCGCTACCTGAAGGAGCTCTCGATCTACCGGTCGCCGCCGGTTGGGTCGGAAAATCTCGAGCAGGGTTTGTTTATGCCGGTGCCGGCAGTGTGGGAGCGCCATTACGATCCGCTGCACGTGCTGCTGCGTGCGGTGCACCGGCGCGACTTCCAGAACTCGCTCGACCGGTTCGGTGCGTACGTGAAGCAGGTCGGCAAGATGCCACGGAGCGGCAACCTGTGGCCACCGTTCCGGTTGCCGAGCTCGTGCGGTCCGGCGTACAGCGATCCCGGTGCGATACTCGGTTCGCGCATCCTGCACGCAACCATCCTTGCCATCTTTTACCGTGCGGTGCACAAGCACAACGTGTCCGAGCATATGCTGGCGCTGGCCGTGTTTCTGCTGGAGATGGCGGTATGCAATGCGGGTGCGGTCGGTGGTGAAGCAGCGACCAGCCGTTCGACGGTGGGCGATAGTGCGGCGGCAAGCAAAAGCATCGAGGAGCAGTCCGGTACGGTCGGTGCGGCCAGTGAGACGGTGCCAGATCTGCTGAACTGCTATCCGAGCAACTGTTTGAGCGATAATCTTAAGATGACGGTCAAGCGTATCTCACTGCTGCCGGCAATGCGTCGTTCGCCGGTTTCGTACCGTCCGCTGGACGGTGGTTCACCGCCCTTCGACAGTGACGTCGAGTGGGATCTGTCCGAGGATGAAACGCTTATGATGATCGGCAGCAATGCGGAGGGTGAATCAGCATCCGGCACGATGGCAACAGGAACTACCACCGCCGGGAGTAGTGCAGAGCGTGCAGTTGTTGGTGTACCGGGCAGCGGCGGCTCGGATCAACAGCTCGTGCCGGCGCGTGGCATCGGTAGCGGTGTCGAGGTAGTACCCATAACGCAGGATCTTTCGCAGATGGGTAACAGCCTAATGTTTCCAGCACGTCGTCCCGCTATACACGCACCACCAGCCGCATCCAGTGGCGTTAGTAGTAGTGGTGGTGGTGCTATCAGCACAGCAACTTCCACTACCCAGATGGTGGTGGAAGAGGAAGAGGACGATGTGGACGATGAGGAGCTAGACGATAGCAATCAGCGTCGGACGCGTGAGACAACGAGCACGGCCACGGTAACGGCGGGTGCGAGTGTTGGCAGTACGGGGCAACCGATAACGATGGAGATGGCTTTAAGACGGCGACGTTGGCATTTGCTGCAGCGATTGCTTGGCCGGCAGGCGGGAAGTGCATCGGAACCGCAGGACGAAGACATGCCCGCGTATCACGTGATGGATGCGGATGGGGATGTGGTGGTGGAGGAGGAAGAGCAGCAGCCGAGCGAGTTGCTGGCAATGCGTGCCCGCTACCTGATGCTGGAACGGCGACGTAGCAGCGCCGGTAATGCGAACGTCGTACAGCCGGCCGACGTTGACGACTACATCGATGACGAGGAGGACGAAGACGACGATGATGAGGAAGAGGACGAGGTGGAGCAGGGTGAGCAGCCGGTAAGCGGCGACGGTGGTGTAACTGGAGGTGTAGCGAACGGTGCAAACGATGGACAGCCGAGGCGAAGGGTTGATGCGGATGACGAGTCGGCAGACATTGCCGATATACAGTCGATTGTGCCACGAACATTGCTGGTCGGTGGTCGGACCCGTGCCCTGCAACAGCTGGGCCGCCGGCGACAAGATGGTGGTGGTTCACTGCATCATCACCATCACCACCATCATCATCATCACCATCATCCGTCCGGTGGTGGTGGTGTCGGTCCGGGTACGCTCATACGCACGAACGGTCCAGCGCGAGCGACCGAGTTCATCGTAGAGGAAGCGGCTGATGAGGTCCCGGGCACCGGTATGTCTGGCAATGTTACGACCGGTGTTGAGCTGATGATTCGGCATGAGTTTGTACCCGTGCCGGGCACCGGTGTGGACGGTGGTGGTGGACAGGAGATAGCGATCCCACAACAGCAACAACGTGCCCTAACGCCACCCGTGTTCGGTACAACGGCTGGGGGTGGTGGTGTTGCTACTGGGGCAAGCGAAACACCGAGCAGCGGTGGTATGTTGCTACCGTTCAACAGAGTAACACCCGCAACCGCGACCGCAGCAACGACCGCCGGTGCAAGCATGAGTGTCGTACCGCAGCAACCGAATCAACTGCAAAGCTACTACCATGCGAATCACCACCATCACCATCATCATCACCATCGGCACCATCATCATCATCACCATCACAATCATCTTGCCGGGTCGGGCACGGTAGGAGCGGGCGGTAGTGTGACAGGTGCTGGTGGGCAACAGCAAAGCCCACAGTCATTACAGCAGCAAACACCACGGCACTACCATCATCGCAGTTTACAGCCGGCCGGTACTGCAGGAGCGAGTGGAGCAAGTGGGGCCGGTGGTGCGGGAGGCCCCGGTACCGGTGGGCCCGGTTCGGGAGGTGGACAACCGAACTGGACGCGCTTCAAGCGGCGTAACCTGATGGGAAACCATCGGCATGCGGGCGGTGGCAACTCCGGCACTACCACTGGCTGTGAAATGACACCGCGCGAGGGTGGTGGGATCGGCGGTGGAGGGCGGGGCGATGGGTCGAATGAAAACGATACGATCGTGCTGGAAGAGTCGATCATTTCGCTGCTGTTGAAGTTACACTCACAGCTAAGCGGTGCCCTGGACAGCTTCTCGCTGGACGACGAAACCGAGGATGAGCTGGCGGCCGGAAGCAGCAGTAGTAGTGGTGTCGAAGGATCGGTAACCAATCCACCATCGGCATCATCCTCCTCGGCGTCCACCGCTCACAGCCAGCAGCGTCAGGATGATGATGAACACGCCAAAATGGAGTTAGACGAGGACGAGGGTACACCGTCGGCCGGTGGTAGAAGTAATGAAGCTAGTCAACATAAGGAATCTGCTGCATCGCATGGACAGCAGCAGCAGCAGAAGAAGCAACAGCACCACCACCACCACCACCATCGCCGTGGTCGTATCTCAGATTCGCGCATCGGCGACGGTCCGTTCTTTATAGGGAATCTGCTGCACAAGATCGCGGCACTGGACGAAACGTGTGCGGTGCGTATCGAACAGATCCGATCGGAGCTGTGGCCGAACCAAAGAGAGCGCCAGGCGGAGCAGAAGGCACGCGAGGCACGGGAAAAGGAGGAACGTACCAAGCGTGCCAAGGAGCGGCAGAAGAAGATGATGGAGGAGTTCGCCAACCGGCAGAAGCGCTTCATGCTGCTTGCGATGGCATCGATGGGTGGCGATGCAACCGGGATGGACTTTGGTTACGGTGAGGAAGAGCCGGAAAGCGATACGGGCAGCGGTGATACGGCTGCGGCACGGGTCGCTGCCGAACGGCGGGCAGCCGAGGAGCAGCAGGCGGAAGCGTTACGCGAGAAGGAGTACGACTGCATCATCTGCAACACGTCCGGTCCGAGCACGGAAACGAACCCGATCGGGTTGGTCGTGCTGGTAGAGTCGAGCAGTGTGGTCGGCCACCGTCGGACACGGTCCGAGCGGCTTGCACTGCCACTGAGCAGGGAAGATTTGGCACGGCTAACGGAAAGTGTAACGCTAGCGAGTGAGTTTAACAAACGCATCGAGCTGCTGCAGTGGAAGTTCGGCCAAACGTCCTGGTTTCTGTCGCACAACATCGGCTGGGAGGGTGGCGTACACATACAATCCTGCGGCCATCATGTGCATCTGTCCTGTCAGGACGCCTACCTAAAGTCACTCCATACGCCCCGCAGCCCGAACAATCTGAACGTCGAGCTGGGTGAGTTCTTCTGTCCGGTCTGTCGGCAGCTGGCAAACTCGGTGCTGCCCCTTAGTCCGGCACTCGATCGGCCGGCACCGCTAATCCGCACACCAACACCACCGCACCGTGCACTCGTGCTGGAGCTGATACAGCTATTTCAGGAAAGCAAACGGGCACCGATGGCAAGCAAGTTCTGTGAAGCGATGGGCCGTGCGATGGGCAACATAACCGCCTGCACACAGCGCAACATCAAGCGTTACCCGGTAACGCTCCAGAGCTTGTTCTCGTTCGTACTGTCGATTGCGCGCACCAACCTCGAGGCGGAAGTGATACAGCGTGGCGGTTCACTGTGCAGCACGGAAGACATCCGGTACAAGCCGAAGCGTGACTGTATAGTGCCACTGCTGCACGTACTATCGCTGCACGTCCGGCTGATGATTAACGACGATTGGCCGATCCGGTTTAAGGTCGGTGACGATTGGCCGTGGCACTCCTGGTCGCGGCTTGCCGGCATCCAGCTCGCGTACGGTAGCGACGATGTGGAGGTCGGTGTGGAAGCGAGCGAAGAATCGGTCGAGCGGTTGGCGATGGTACCGGCACGGCACGACGATCACGATGAGGATGATGCCGATGAGCTGCAGAAGGATGTTAAGCATCGGGCCCGGTTACCGGCAAGCATACGCGGCATGCTATTACCACCACCGGCGGCGGACACTAGCGAGGATGATACGGCACGCAGCACCGATTCAGCGTCATCCGGTACGGCATCGACAGCAATGGACGGTACAGTGCCATCCGCCACCACAACGCCAACGACGACACCAACGATGACAGCAACGGCGACGACGACGACGACGACTGCTGCCACCAGCACTATCGTCGACACGGAAACCATTCCCGATCTGATTAGCGATCCGACCGCACTCATGCTAAAGTTCATCCTGCTTGCACCACTCCATCTCGACCAAGGTACGTTGTGTACGTCCTTAGACAACATTTTCCTAATTGTCTCTCTTTCTCTCTCTTTTTTTTAGCGTATTTTACATGCATCGTGAAGGTGATGTACAACCTGCTGTACTATCAGATAGTGCTGCAACTTTGCACCCACCTGACGGATGAAGAGTGTGATGAAATTCTCGCTCGGTATGGGCCAACGGCACAACCACCACCAGTGCTGGTGCGAGAGCGTGGCGTCCCTCACATCGGTGTAGCGATGGCGTTCGTGTTAAGTCAGCTCGATCGCTGCCGTCACATCCGCAGCGACAGCATACTGATGGGCGATGCCGGTGGAACCGGTGACGGTATGGAGTCGAGTTCGGGCGATACATTAACGATGGACACAAGGGTGGCGGGTGCTAGCGGTACCGCCACCAAGCGCCTTAATCTCGACGTATTTGAGAAGCGTTTGCAGCGGCTGTGTTTACCGTTTCTGCGTGTCGCTGCACTGCTCCGTCACCATATCTATCGTGCGGAGATACCGGAAATAGCCGGTCCGCAGCTAGAGTTTGCACGGCTCGTTTATTTTCTCGAGCTGGTAACGGTGTCGATGGACTGGGACAAGTTCAACGCGAGCAAGGCGCTGTGTTTTCTCGCCGGTACGGAACTATCGCTGCCGAAGAATTGGTGCGATCAGCTGCGCAACCTGCGCCCGACGTACGAATCGACACGCTCGCTCATTGTGCAGCAGCATATCGAGTGGCGTCAACCGAAGCTGCTCGGTTTACCGCGCGAATACGAACGGCTCTTTACGGTAAGCTGCGCGATAAGTTTGCTATTTCGTCAAAACACACATAAAATAATTTGTTTTTCTATTGTTTCACCAGTATTACCACGAGCAACCGTGCCAGAAGTGTCAGAACGTACCGAAGGAAAGCTCCATTTGTCTTCTGTGTGGCACCATCGTGTGTATCAAACAAACGTGCTGTAAGGAAATGGATTGCTGCGAAGCAGTAAGGGTAAGTACAGCCGTACAGCACCCGTTTGGACTTTAACATGATTATCACGCACTTACTTCTTCCTCAGCATTCGATCAGCTGCGGTGGAGGGACGGGCATTTTCCTCGTAATAACTTCGACGTACATCATCATCATTCGGGGACATCGGGCGTGTCTGTGGGGCTCGCTCTACCTGGACGATTACGACGAGGAAGATAGGGATTTGAAGTAAGTGCTGAAAGCTGTCTAGAACTCGTTGTGAATACTATTGTGAAATTCTCTTATTCTTTTTTGTAGACGCGGTAAACCACTATACCTTAGCGAAGATCGGTTCAATCTGCTCGAATCACAGTGGCTTTCGCATCGGTTTGCCCACACCAAGCACAACTGGGTTTGGCATCGTGATTCGCTGTAAAACAACAATGTTGTTCTCCCTTACCAGGCTTCATTTGTACATGGGAATACTTGATCCGAAAACTGAGAAGAAATTAAATGGTGATCGTGAATAAGAAAAAAACCCGTGACAAATGGAGCAAAAAAAAAAAAATCGGTGAAAATGATAGCCGACATTTATTATATTGAATATGCGATCGTGTTGTGTGTGGACGTACCGTTTTGTGATATTTTTCTACAACCTCACCAAGGATCGAATTTGGCTAGCAAACTGTAAGAGGGATACCAGAACGAGATAGGGAGAGAGAGAGAGAGAGACAGACAGGGAGAGAGTAAGAGAGCAAGCTGTAGGAAGCATTATTTTTCGTTTTTTTTGTTAGCATTACAATCTAATGACGGAAGTTTATGATGACGAACCTGTTCCCCGATGATAGTCGGACGTACCGGACGTGTCGTTCATTTGAATTTCTCTACCTACCCGACTACAGCGCGTGTAAACAGAAGCGTAAGCATCAGAGCGAGAAAAAGAATGAGAGAATGAAGATTAAGCGGAAGAAAATGGCGGAACGTCAAAATGGTGGTATTTTGTGACAAAATTGTGATATATATACTCTATTTTTACCATTGCCTCTCCCGGGGGGAAAAAAAGCGGGCGACGGGTTCTCCATCACCGTGCGTCCCTTTACACTTCAATTTCCTTCCTCTCACCTGCCTGCTCCACACCACACAGCACACACCTGTCTACCCGAGCTGCCCATTCATCCTTTCCCTTTTTCCAACCGTTCCTTAAGGCGATGCTTGGTTGCAACGCCAGCGCTTGCGCATGCTCCTACTCCAAGAGCGGTGCACTGGTTGGTTATCAGTTTCTTTATCATATTTGTTATTCATTTGTTTTCTAGAGGATGTGAACGTTTACTAAACGTTTGAACGATTGTATATGCGCGCCGTCGAGGCAAAACCTTAGCTACATACACACATTCGTATTTATGTAGGCATATACAGACATATATTAAAGGATTATATATGTTAGATAGTTAGCTATAATTAGGAACAGATAATGAACGATTTGTGAAATAAGCATTGCGTAACGAGCTGGACACACACAGGAAACAAAATGAAGGGTGAAAAAAACGTTAAGAAGAGAAAAAAACTGGAACCAAGATTTATGCATACCTACTTACCAGATACCGTAAATCGTGTAAATGGTATTTGATATAAAGGATGATATTAACCCTTGTTCCTGGTGTACTAGAAATCGATACTTATATTACATATATTAATCTCTGCTCTCATCGACCCTCATAGCGCTAGGTATATTATTCAATTGAACTTTTCGTATACAATTTCGAGCATTCGCATGTTACAAGACAAGTAACAGGCATGATAGTGATTAATGCTCTTACATCCATTTTCCAGTCTCCTGTCAGCTAACACCATTTGCGTAAATCTCACACCGTGTGCTTCAATACCATACATGTAATGTTTTGGATGTTTGGCTGTTTGAATGGTATGTGTGTGTGTGTCAGGTTGAGAATTCATGTAAAGCGCAGCTCTTAACTAAACGGTGCCCTGCATTTTTCGAAAAAAATGGGTCAAAGCATAAGCCAAACGCACATCGCACTTCGTAAGCATTAATTTGTTTGCGAAATTTTGCCCGTCAGGGTTGCAGTTACTGTTGCACTGAATGGCAAATGGTTCACAACTGCAAAGAAAAATAAGATACACGCAAAAGGAGAGGGAAAATGGCGTGCATGTCCAACAACTGAACGCGAATTAATAATTGTGAGGTGCGCAAAATTTTCACATTTGTCAGTAGCGATGCGATAAATATGTTCAGCTGAGTACGTTCAACATATGATGATTGTAAAATGTATTAGAATATCAAATTAACGGCGTTAAAGAAAAAAACACAAGAATTGGCACGGTTAACTGTTAATGTTAGATAGTTGGAAAAGGGGTTTCCTTCTTCTGTGCTTTATCTGCGTGTTTAAACCTTCTTTTTTCGTCCCTTCTTCCCTCTTTTTCACATCCCCTTCTACGTCACAAGCAGCTTACTGTTTGCAGCTAGCTGAATGTGACCACAAGTCCCATTTTTAGTTTGTGGAGACGTGTGGGTTTTGATGTTGCAGGTGCATTTTCATGCAGATGCACACTACAACTTACTGCCTCCTTAACCGAATACTACAATTACACTTAAATTCTTCTAATGTTATGATTGCGTACGGTTATTATTACGATTATTACGTTTACTCTCTACCCCGCTAATATGTATTACCTCTATGAATTGTGTATATTGAAGTGTAGTGTTAATATAGTAGATAAATGTATCATCGTATGCATCGTAAAACATGAACGCTCCTTACGTGCGTAGTTTCTTTTACCGTTTGTATAGCATCCGAAGTTAAATAAACTATTGTGTGGTAAGCTTCTACATAGTTAAATGCCAATTCTTCTGTAAGATATGAATTGCTTTATATGGTAACGAAAATTGAGAACTATGACGAGAAACTATGACATTTGACGAGAGAGGTTTAGCGACTATTAGTGAGATTTAGCGACTATTAGTGAAATTTAGCGATTATTAGTGAGATTTAACGACTATTAGTGAGATTTAGCGACCTATCCGGACCGAACTCCCGTACGACAGGACAGGACAGAACTGATAAATTCAAGTAATGGCAGATGTAGAACCTCTTGAGGTTGTAGTGTCACAAACGAAGCCGAAAAAATGTCATAGAATCATGTATTAAATATCTGCATCTGTGATACACCGTGCGTCTCCATGGATGGAACTTTGCTTTTGATGCTGTTTTCCCTTAAAACAGTATATTCCAGCATGGAGAAAATCATATCACAGCTAGTTTCATTATAGTTTGCTTGTTTGTTTTTTTCTGTCGAGCATAACGTCGCAATATTTGAGCGCGCGAATTTTCTTTTGCTTTTATTGATAACGTTGAAAGCTTTTCCCGCTCTTGCAACACCAGCCGAATGCTACTGCTCGTGAAAACAGTCGCTGATTGAACCATGTGTCCTCGTGCGGTAAAGCACTATGGGTAGAATGTTTTTATTTGTAATGCTGTTCATAACAGAATATATTTTTAATAATAAAATCTAAACATGAATTTGACAGTTGAGGCAATTTTAATAATAAATAATTAAGTGCTCACAGAAATGTAATTTTATATAAGTAACTGAAGTTTAGTAAGTGCTATTAAACTAACGTTGAAAAAAATTCGAACTACTACAACTTTTAGGACATATTTAACAATAAATAAATAACAATAAAACCACTGCAAAACACATCTACAACCGAGTATGCCCGGTATAAGGCACAGCACAAGGAGGAAATGCCTTGTGAAAGTTGTGTGAATGCTCCCATAGTGAAGGCCGAGCATTCATCTGGCACGAACAGTTCCACTCGTCCAGGCGCCCGAAGGATGCACGAATCGGTCCTTAGTTGCCGGCCCGAAGCAGCGGCCCCGAGTGATAGCACGATTAGATAAAAAGCACACTAACAGCTGCACTCGAAGCTCAGTTGTTGCCGAACAGCTGTCGAGTGCGCGTGTGAACAAAAGTGTTTCGTTTGTGTTCTCTCACCAGAGTTCTCTGTGTTTGTTACGGCGCATTTTCAATACGATCGAACCATTGATCTAATGATCATAATTATTGAACTGCGTTCGGTTTAGTAATTCGATCTCTTAGTGGGTGCGCGCGCGTATGTGTTAGTGCAGGATGAAGTGGATGATGTGCCATAGAGAAATGTGTGTATTATATACGCCGGTTCTAAAATAGTGTTCGCTAATTAGTGGTATTAAGGATTGGGAGAGTGAACCCCAAAGTGGATATTAATTAATTTGCGAAAGGAAAGTTTCCGAGTGATGGACATTTGGGTGGAAAAGGTTGAAAAGAGAGAGAGAGAAAAAAACAGCAACAAAAACAACGTGTCAAAGTGATCAAAAACGATAAAAGTGATATAAAATCAACTTTTTAATAGGTAGGTATTTTGGTAAATTTATTTACATTAATAATCACACCACACGAATTGTAAATATTATTTTGACAAAGCGCTAGTAGTAACTAATTTAGGAGAAATCAAAACGAAACAGATAGCAAAAGTGATATTACGTATAACAAACTAATCATCTTCACTTGCTGGTCGAACCGATTTTATCTTCTCGTGAAGTACCGAACTGTCCCACAACTATCGATTTCAGCAACATTAGCGATAAAAGCATTTTGTTTGTTCATTGCCTTCCAACATTTCACCGCCAACATGACACATGGGGGAGGAGAGGAGGTGGGTACGTTTACGGTGAGAAGAACCAAAAACAATAAAAAAAATCTAGCTTCAATCTACCAAAATGCGGGCAACATTCGACAAACTTTCAACTTTGAATATTATTTTCGATCACTTCCGACTCCGGTATGGAGTTTAGATCGGCAAGAGCGGTTGAAAGTTTATCTTTCACTTGCTGATCTCCTAAACGTGTACGTACGATGCACCGGTACTCGATTTTGGCTGCCTATGCTGCCGACGGAGTGTTAACGCCGTGTTTTGGGAGGGACGAAATTTTGTTTTGTTGCAAACCAACTCCAAAGTATGAGGCAGCAAATATAAATAAACAAATTTCCAGCCGAATAGATGATTCTTCATTTTGATTTCGTTAGTCGAAATTGTAAATTAACGTAAATTACCAAAAAAAAGCTTCCAAATAGCCAAAATCGTAACACATTTAGAACAGCTTGATTTCGCCTTTATCTCTTAAAGTTCAAGGTCAAGATACAGTGATCAGAATAAAAATAAAAAATTACACTTTAAATACCTATTGCAAAAAAAATTAAAATAAAATATTTTTTGCTCTCTTCCTTCCAATAAAGCCACGCTTAAAAAATGATAACAAATCAGCATGATATGTTTATAGTGATAAAAAAAAAGAATTATCTCCTTAAAAACAAAATCATTACAACGATACGAGAGGAATGCGATTGGTTTGATGAAATTGTTTCTCTCGTTCACACGACGTTTCGGAAATCACGCTGAATGTGATGATTTTATGCTTCTTTTAGCGTTTTAGGAGTTTTTCCTCCCCCTCACCCCCAAAGGAATGTGTATGTGTGTGTGTGTTCGGACGGTATCGTTTCGTTTGATGTTGAACTGTTTCGGGGTGGTTCTTAGCAAAACAAGCAATCTTATTATATTAAGGCTAGCCGGTCTTATTGGATGGCTGTTTTTTTCGTTTGGCTTACAAAACGATTCTTCTTAGAATTTTATATATATTTTTTTTTCTTCTTCTTTCGCTCGCGTTTTTTTTAGAAGCAAAAGCACGAGAAGGGAGGAAAAATTAAAAGCACGTTTTTTGCTGTTTGGAACGATCAATTTACCATTTATATGATTTCGTTTTTGCAAAAAAAGGGGGAACACCTTAATCTATCCTTTAAAATACCTTAAAATGCAATTTTTACATTACTGCAGCGCTGTTTATTAATTTGATGCTTTTTTTTTTTGAAGCTCTAAATGGAAAAACAACCAACACTGGACTGGCAAAAAAAAAACACATTTGTCAGCAAATATTGCCAGAAGGTGCAAAAGAAAGGACAATCCGATATTATCCTGCAGCAGTTGTCGAACAAAATCCAAATCAAAATCAAACACACCGAAGAAACGTGATCGGGCTTTGCAAACTGTATTTCTGTTTTCCTTTCATATCTGCCTTAACACCGACGAGAAGGTGCCTTGATAGACCCTTCATAGGTGCAGGATTTTCCGACTGAAAGGTTAGATTGGCAGCAGCATTTGCTGCTGTTCGTTTTAAGTTTTCCGATAAAACAAAATTCCAGCATAGTTTTACTACTGCTCCAAGCTTACGGTTAGCACACTAATTTGGCATTACGTTGGACGACCCTCGGGAGAAACTGAAAGACGGGAGTGCCGGCTTAAGATGAATCGGAATCGGATCATGCTGCTGCAACGTTGTTAGCAATAAATAGCTAAATTGCAACAAACAAAAAAACTCCCCTCAACAACTAACAAAGACCGGTTGGGTGACAGAACAGAAATCTAACCGATTCTGACTGTCCACCAGTCCAGTGTTGCGGTAGCAAAGCAGGTTGAACCAAAGCAATAGAAAGGATTTATTTTTATGTGTTTGTTTGCTCGCAATCTTGTTGATTAGCAGCAGCAGCAGCAGCTGTACCGGTGTACGGCCAAGACGCCCATTCCTTCAAAACATCCAGAAGGGACAATCGATCGAGCACGGAATGGGGAATGCTTTTGAGTGAGCGTGTGTGTGTGAGAGAAAGAGGGAAAATAGAGACTGATAGAGTGAGCAAAATAAGGGGGAAAATTCATATTTTCCCGAACGTATAATATGGTTGTGTGTGCTTATCCTTCTGTTTCATTTGTTTTTTGCCCCACGGTTCGTTTACTGCGATAATCGAGAAATGATTGCATTGTGTTGTCATTTCACTCTCCGAGCCCTGATTATTACTCAATTGCTTATTATAGTTGTTTCAACAACAAAAAAAAACCTCCATTTTAAAGATCTAGTTAATCCGATCAACAGTCCACCGTATATTGGCTGTTTAGATTTTTCGTATGCGAGTATTTTAAAAGTTTGCGCCTAAATGTATGCAATCCGCATAACATTAGTACGCTGTTTGCATATTTGTCGATAGAGATGTGTGGGATATGTTACCATGGTTGTGTTGGTTATTTCTTTTGAGCTTTTTTTTTATTTTGTCCATTTTTATTTTATTTTTTTTAAATTTTTTTATTTTTATGTCAGACATACTGACGTTGTGCGACGCGAAATTAAGCGAAAGCAAAACATTGTGTTTGAATTTCAAAAATATGAATTTTTCTATCTGACATCGCAGATATAACAAAATGAAGAAAAAAAGGGGTTACAGATTAAATTAATTCTGCGGTGGTTATTGAAATGCTAAGTTCGTACCATCGAGCACCAAACAAAATGCCCTGAGTCTATATAGACGACCCACTAACAGAAGGTAACAACAGCTAAAATGGAAGAAAATACTCTCTTCCGGTAAGAATGTCAACACAAGGAAGCAACGGCCAACGTTCTGCGTTTGCCTGCGTTCGCCTGCAAGCTCTGGGTGGCTTTTCGTTGGTAGAGTTGAAACTAATCAAAGCAGCCTGTCAAAAGCAGCCTCCGATTGGTAACGGTGCCTCTGGGGGCCACCGTCAAAACGTTACTGGCGACTAAATGGGGAATTGTGCCGAACATAAAATTATGGCGAAACATTTCTTTGCACCACATTTACCGCATAACGTAAAGCAGGGGTTTTAAAGAGGAGAGGGGGTTAGTAGGGGAGAAGAGGGGGAGGGGGATGTAAAATCAGGATAAGCAAATCATACAAAATTTAAATTGTACTAACCTGGCCGTCATTGTCATTTACTGCCCATTTCCATCCCCCCTCTTCAGCCCCACCCTTCGCCATATTTTTCAACAATATAAGTTGGTTTGGTTGTGATATCTTGTGCTAGTCTTCTTTTCGAAAAAAAAATTTCCTCTTTAGAAAAAAAAAATTTCCCCTTTAGGACTATCATGCTCCTTGACAGGAGCGAACAGTAACGAACAATCATGTAACATGTTTGGAGGCATTGTTGTGCTTTTTTCATATATTTTCCTACAGATAAACACACACATACACACACAATAAAACACACATATATATCACCCTTTTACTCTGTGTATTTTATACTCACTACTGCAGCAAATAATGGTGTGTCATTCTTGACCTTTTTTTTTTTTGCAGGCCCAACCTCCACCCAGTTTTCGTTCGGTCGTGGTGGTCACCTATCAACCTATTTCCTTCCGAAAACACATTCGGCACCCCCGGAACGTCCGCTTTGCTGTGTTAGTGTGTGTGTGTTTGTTAGTGTGCGCGCTTATGAGTGTTTAATCGGTACCCCGATCACATAATACTGTACGTTACTGTACGTTACACCGTTACTGTACTAGCCAGGGGGAAGGGGGGAAAGATTGTTATTTTTTTGTAACGCTTGTCCTTTTCCTCGTTTGTTGTTTTATTTTGGAAAATTAACCGCAAAATACACAGGATACAAAAGATTTATTTTAAAATCTCAACTCAACTCTTAAATCCGTTGATATATACACAACGATCAGTAGCGTTTGAATGTTTTGACAGCCACTAAGCTGTGCACGCAAATCAATATTTACCGCTGTATCGTCGATGGTTCGTTTTTCAGTATCAATTGGCGTACGATTCAGTATAGTGTATTCTATCCAATTTGAAACTCTGCAAATTTGACCAATTTGCCATTCGTAGTGTAATCTGTTGAATGCGTTATAGTTTGTTAATGTGTTTTGTGGCTCAGTTTTGTTGTTGCTGAATGATTTTCATTTATGTTTCCCTTCTCGAAAGGCTCATTAGTTCGGGTCAAAACAGTTCCGTTGCGACAAAATCGTACCGTCTCACGGATAAATAAATTTCACGTTCAAATTACTTACGTTTCCGGTCGGGCCGGTTTTTTCAACCCCGCTCGCCTTCCACCTGCACGGCATAGTGCGCCGTCGATGGTTACATGCCGTGCGTGCGGCAAAGCACAATGATCGACCCGGTACGGTTCACGTTTCGGTGACTTTCATCAATCAATCTTACCGCAGCCAATACCGTGCACATATTCAACGGCCCCTACCCATCACCACGGTGGGAAGATCGTGAAGCTTCAATCAAATCTAATCCGCCTGCTTCCGGTAGGATTTTCCGGTACACCCGTTTTGCAAGAACGGGGCAAAAATCCGAGGCAAAAAAAAAAAAATTACGCCCCTCCGGGAAAAGCTTGGTTTTATGTGAAACGGGAACACATCCCACCCGAGTGTGCGCTTGGTTATGGTTTCCTGCCAGTATTCGGTGCCGTGCTGAGAGAACAAAAAAAAGCACACACAAAAACAACCAGCGTACGTGCGGTTCCGGTGCGAATCAGTAAGAATTTTTGTTTTTCCTATTTTACTTTTCTCGTATTTTTTCATTTTTTTGTTTCGTTTGTTGCATATGATTGTGTATTATTTCTTGCCGACGACAGGATAACGGATTAGCTTTGTGATAAGCGTAGTTAAAGTTGGCGGGGAGTAAATTGGTGTGACCTTTAAATTTTAAAAATACATTTTTAAAGCAATTTTTTGCAATTAAAAAAAAGAAACAGATGCTTTAAAAACCAAAAAAAATAATTAGAGTGATTTAACTGTACTACTGATTCTGTAGCTACTGTAAATTGAAATCCGGAATGGAAGGCACTCTGTTCTGGTGATTAATTTGATAATTTTATTACGGCTGGCAATTTTAATGTAATTTAACTGTGACGTACAATATTGCAATCTATGGAAAAAAATTGGATGCAAAATGGCGTCAAGTTTCCCCAGTTGTTTCACATTTTTTTTGGTTGTTTTTGGAAATATTCTCATGTTTCCTACCAAAACCCGCGTGTTCTAGCTGGTCTAGCTGTCCAGCGCTAGTGGGATGTAATAATAAACTCAGAATGCAGTACGATATGTGAATATTGTGGTTTTGTGGTATTTTCAATTTTTTTCCACACGTCCATATGAACAACTGGGCGTCTCCATGGAAAAATTGTATGTTAAAGTAAAAGCAAACCAAAAAAAAATCGGAAGAGTAGATTTTTTCCGTTGTAGCATTGAATTTCAATAGTTACAAATATATCCTTTCACAAAGTGATTTTTTTTTATAAAACAATATACCTCGTACTTCCAATGAGTCCATGGAGACGCCTGGTGGTTCAGGAAGAAAAGCATAAATGGAAAGAAATAAACTTTTCTATATGGTCAAACCGCACACCGAGTAAAGTGGCTGTTGTGGTTTACCATATCTTTGTGTTTTTTTGTTTTGTTTTCTGTTTTTTTGTTGTTTTGTTTTCCTCCAGTACGTGTACGTGCGAAATAAAAAAGCGACATCACACCTACCTCATTTGATGATACACTTTATTGAAAAGTTTCGAACCGTGAACGTCGACGGGACTCTTGCATACTTGGATGAAAATAGTGTGGCGGTTGCACAAAAAAAAGGTTTTGTTTTTTTGTTGTGTGTCTAACGCTCTACCTTTACCATCGCCACAGGGATTGGGAATTGATCTAGTAATAATATTTGATACTTTATACACCGTCTGCTTTGTGGTAACACGGCAATGCGTGTGTCCGAGCGTTGAGGAAAAGCGAATAATAATAAGGAGAAAGAGAGAGAGAGAGAGAGAAGCAACAACTGTCATCCTTTTGCCACCATCACCGTTCACCGAAAGTGATCAAATAACATCAAATAAAGTGTGGATGAGTGTGAGAGTGTGCCAAAGCGACAGCACTGTTACCGGCAGGCACATCCCTTTATCCCTTTTTATCAGGTGGTTTATGGCAGAGTGCCCTGCCGGGCACTGTCGTAGTTCGTTACGGTAATTGCTTTCATGTCGGGCACCTCACACAAAAGGATAAGAAGCTATCCGCTAAGAAAAGGGGGAATTTGCGGTAACTAGGATATGGTGCATTATAAAATGGTTGTTTTGATCATATCTGGTTTTAATATACACACACATTGGTATGAGCCGGGACATCGAATCCCAAACCCGAAGACGTCGTGATTAGTTTAGAAAGGATCGTAAATAAGCGCAAGCAAGTGAAGCTTTGTAGGTGGTGCTAAAAAACATTCGCGAAGCCAGCATTGATAATCGGGGAAAGCAAGGTTTCCCCCGAAGCCATATCATTCGCAAAAGCTAATATTAATTAAAATCTCGCGGGCAAAAAGTTTTTTGTTTGTAGCGCTTCCCCTTGGGTGGCACGAATCTCAGCACGGAAGTTGTTTCCATTTTTTAATCAATCAATCAATGCACATGCAGCGGTACAGATTTGCTGTATTCGTCTAAAGTTTCCACTAATTAACTTCCGCATGTAGCTCAGTGTGCCCCCCACATGCATGGGTTGGTGTTTGTGTGACACGCCACCGGACAGTGGGGCTAACGAGCCCCGAACCGGCAGTTGAATTGAAAGTTAGCTCGTTAAAAATTGTTTTGCCATCGATTGGAAGGTAAACACACAATCAAAGCTATCCGGTGAAAAGTTGCATCTCCGCTGATCCGCTGGGTTATTTTTTTTAGAAAAATGTTTTAGAGAGAAAAAAAAATTCTCCATTTTGTTTTTATTCCAGCTGGAACTAAGATGCGCTTATTATTAGTTTGATATAATCAACAGGGTAAAGGCGTGTTTTCTTTGTCGTGTTTATTCGCTTAGAAACACGACTTTCGCATTAATATGCTCTTATGTTTTACACATTGCATACCTTTAGGCGCTTTGAGGAATAAATAATTTTAATTAAATTATTTAGGGGCGGCTCGGTGGTGCATGTGATAAACGGCGCCAGTCCACACGGCCGGACCAGGTTCAAATCCCATCCGGACCGTCCCCCCGTAGCAAGGACTGACTATCTGGCTACGTGGTAAAATAAGTCTAGTAAGCCAGAAAAATGGCCGGCGTGACCTGTAAGGTCGTTAAGCCAAGAAGAAGAAGAAGAAGAATTAAATTATTTATTTTATTATTTTTTAAATGCTTTAAGAATGTCTTTTAGTCGCATTAAAATCAAAAAGTAACATTATTTGCTATTTCCTTACCAAGCTACCAAGATATAAGCGTACAAGATTGCCTGTGAATAGTATGACAGTTACACGTTTTACAACCCCCCCTGCCCGACTGCCTGACAAGCACAAGCTGCAGCCATAAAAGGAAAACACACGTACCTGTTCAAATGCAAACATGATTCAATCCGGGCAGTCGATAAATGTTGTCGATAAAAAGCGTCGAACCGGTTTTGTGAAGCAATCAATGAAGATCGACTGGCACACCTGAAGCTACTTAAGGGCGGGAGGGGCGTCCATTCTGGCAGCTACTGACAGCAATTTACCAACAAAAAGGTTTCCCTCGATGCATTCCGGTGCTTGGAAAATTTAAACAAACAAGCTTTTTAAAAAAAAAAAAGAAAATAAAAGTAAAGCGTAATGGAGTAAAATGTAACTCAGCAAAGAAACTACTCGATAGCAGTATTTTCCACCAAAAAAGCTGTATACAGGGTTTGTTTCATCTGTTTCTGGTGCATATGCTTCACCTTTCCCATAATCTACACTGATTCGTACTTTTACTTTTGTTTTGTTTTTTTGTTTTACCCTACCAAGAAACGCTCTGCCCTTAAGTAAGGAGCGAAATGAAAATGAGCGGTTTTTGTAATGGTTTTCGTTTTAACCATCCCTCGGTGCATTGCTGCTGCCACGGGGTGTGGTTTTAATCCCATCAAACGAACTATCTTCGTAACCGGTACACGAGAGTGAAATAATTGAAAACGCCCTAGAGAATCAATAATGAAGTCTCTCACCTGCGTGGTTGCGAAGTATCTTTAAGTACGGAGTTTTGTTTTGCTCCTCCGTGGTGGTTGCTGTTTCGCTCATATTATTGCCCCACCGGGGGGGGGGGGGGGCGTTGTGGGCGTTATGCACGGGGAGGAGTAAAGAATGAGTAAAAATGAGTAAAGAATAATAATAAAACAAAAGTAAGCAGAAGGAAAAAAACCCGATCGCTTTTGGAAACAAAACTCCTTTTCGAAAGTATTTCCCTTTTATTGCCGGTGGATCCGCTTAGTGCTTTCATAGCGTTACACCAATGCTGAAGTATGTGCTTTTGTGCCGCGTGAATCGATCGCATGAAGTGACTTGGTGTGTGCAAGTTTTGCTGGGCTATAAAGCAGCTAAAGCAAACCTACCTTAACGCGGTTATAAAGCGTTTTGCGTAACGCTAGCGCGCGCCGTGAATCCTTGTTTTGGGTGAGATTTTCATATTTATGCCTTGTTCTGCCCTTAATCTCGGTGAATCGATTTGAACGTGAAGATTTTCACGTAAAGACATAAATGAAGAGAAAAAACAACGAAAAAAAAAGAAAAGAAAAATTAGCTCCACAGTGCAAAAAGTTCACGGCTAGGTTCAATACACTGAAACTTCGCTCAATTAAGAGTGTTTTCTATTTTTTGTTTTTGTTTTGGTGTGTGTTCCTTTTGTACTTCCGTTTACCGGCTACACATAGGTCGTAGTAATGGGGGGAAAAAACTGTTGCCTGAAATTGCACGAAAGTATTGGAAACGTGGTGCCGAACGTGTAATCAATTTTGGCGGGTTTTTTGTCTGCCCAAAAAAAACCTTTTACCGTTGGTCACATTGAGAAAGCTAAAGACTTGGTGAACAATATGGCTGGATTAAAGAGAGATGGAGTATCGCATGTGTATCGAACTTACCGTTACTAAACGGGAGTTACTCTTGCTTGAGGATGACATCGTCAATATCTTCACGACTGTATGTCGATGTTTGGAGTTTTATCCATTATATTGGTATTATACAAAAGCTTAAACAACTTTTTCGAATTAGACGACTATCTTCAGATTTCACCAATTTGAAAGTTCTTCTTGAATATCTCAACTAAAGAATCTGTCATGAAGGTACTAAGATATTCATTTATAGTAAGATCTTCATCTAGACCAGGGGTCTCCATTTTTTTTAGATCTCGGATCGCTTTGAGTGGAATAGCCACAGCTGAGGGCCATTCTCAGGATCTCTCTGGAGGGTCGTAGTTTGGAGATCCCTGATCTAGATGATTACTGTTTCCGAATATTTTACGATAAATTTGGGTAGTTTTTGTACCTTAAATTTTTCTGGTGGTGACTACTCAAAGTAGAGAGTCGTTAAAGTCCAACGTTATCACACTTTTGTGTCTTGACATTAGTTTCCGCGTAATTATTGAAGCGTTGCGGACAGCTAACAGATGATTTAGAACTTGAAACGTATAGTCGGAAGATGTCGAATACTAAGATTCCTTGAACTTTGGTTTATTCTTAGGAGTTGACTACTATTTGGTTTAGGAAGATATTGCTTTTTAGTTAGTTTTTCTTCTCCTGTACGTTTCTTGTAGTGTTGATATCTAATTGAAGTATGTCTTTTCTTCTGCCGGTACCCACAGCAATTAAAATTACGTCAACATCGCTAGGATGAGATCTCCTTCCCTTGGCGATGGGAAAGGCATCCCGGAGGAGTTGGTGTCCGCGGTTATGCAGGTGTTGCTCGGTGAGAAGAACTACAGTGTGAATGGTGATTACAGTGCACCGTACCTAAAGCCGGTCGTCGCACGCATCTATCCGTTGTTTATCCTGCTGTACGCGATACCAACCGCCCTTGGGCTGACGCTTAACGTGATGATCATCGTCTACATAAGCAAGTACAAGCTGTACCGGGATGTGACGCATGCGTTCCTCGTCAATCTGGCCGTTTGTCACTGTGTGCAGTGTGCGTTCGTACTGCCGATCACGCTGATGGTCATGATCATCCAGAACTGGGTGTTTGGGCAGTTTCTGTGCTTCTTTCTACCATTGCTACAGGTAAGTTTATACTTTTTAATACACATTTGCCTTTTTGCTATTAGAGTGCGAAGACTGGGAATGGGAAGTGGAGGACGAAGACGAAGGATATAGAAAGGGATATAAAACATACAAGGAAGAGGAGACCGGGTGAGTCAATCTCACCAAGTAGAAGACTAGACATAAAACAGGTTTGAGACCTGGCTCGGTGTCAAACCAAAGAGTCCAAACTTGTCGGAGTTCCTAAGTAGAATGATACTTGGGGCCCAGGAGTCATATCTGGAGGCCCTAACTGCAACTTCTCGGGGCCCTTAAAACTACGCTGACGATGACGGAATGTCGGGCATAAGAGGATGTGATTAATGTCATGAAATTCGTTGTTACAACTATAAACCTTGAAGTTGGACATGCTCATAATGATTAGACATAAGTCTACGCTCTGCCGAGAGTCTATGAAACAAGGGACGTAACTTGTGGTGAGATAGAATATAGGAACCTCTCGATGCGTAGTCGTTGAGGGGTACGAAAAAAATCATCCCTCGGTGGCATTTCCGGGAGTACCTCGGAGACATTTCTGGGAGTACCTCGGAGGCACTTCCGGGAGTACCTCGGAGTCCGGGAATACAGCAATGAGCAGACAGCTATATAAGTTATATTCTGAATCTTGAAGTCTTGTTGAACATAGCGCTCAGGGTATCCAAGATCTTACGCATGAGGTAATCGGAGCGTCTTTATAACCTCAAAAGATTTCAGTACTTCAACAGCATTTATGTTGTCTCTAGACATAAAAACTGGAGGACTAGCACTTATTAAGAAAAGATCGTAAAAGATAGCTCAGCTTAGCTACAAAAATTGAGGATGGTTGTCTAAGCTGATGGAAAGCTCCGAAGACGATCAGTCTGTGTAGAACTTTTTGTTATTGTGATGGCCATACTTATCCACAAAAAAACCTAGCAATTATCTTCCAGCAAAAAATCATTTTTGTGGGATAATGAAGAATAATATTACGAGGTTTTAAGATCTTACTACAAACTACAAGTATTTTGATTAATACAAAAAAAATCCACAATAAGGAAAAAAATCTTTTGTCCTGCGTTGCTTCCACTGTGCACAGTGGAATGCACGAAAACTCTTTAAAGAGAATGTACCATTGTGTTGCGAAGCGGTTAAAGTAAGCCACCGGAAAGTAGCTTCCATTAACTTTAATCCTTTTTTCAGTGCGCTTTTTTAAAGCTTAAAGTCTCAATCATCTACACTGTGCAGTAATCCCTCTTAACTCATCGGATCTATTTTCTTCTAAAAACAAAACTAAAGTTCTCCCCAGTCTCAAGCGGGGTAGTAATCGTTTATGAATACATCCACTTAGCTTGAGCTTTAACGTTAAACCGCGCGATAAAGTGCCCAAAAAATGCACATGCACATGTGTGAAATTGATTCCACCTCTCAATGGTTTGTTTCGCTTTTCGACTTCCCGTTGAGATGAAGGGTTCTCATGAATGTGTACATTTTTGTTTCGGAGGCACCATTAATCATTGAATGTTTTTTTTGTCGGTTACGCGTACCGCCCGTACGTTGAAATGTGAACAAATGTGGCATATCCTTTCACATGGTGAAAAATTCATGAAAGGAAAACCGTCAATTTTGAGGGTTATGTGAGTCGATAAATTTGCACGGCGAACGGCGAACCACAATGCACCACAATTCAGTGTTTCAGGTAGTAAAGGATACGGCGAAATGAAGCTGATCCCCCGTTCAACGTCATTATAATTCATTAAATACCATAATCCACCATTCATTTACACCATGGTACCTTAATTGTTCGCCCGTGCCCGACGCACGGATTCGGTGATCCATCATTAATTTTTTACTTGAGTGTAACCGGGTGGAACATCTTCCTGGAAGAAAACAAGGCGAAAAGCCCCCAAAAAACCATTGGCAACGAACAAGTCGAGCGATCAGCAGAAATTTTACTTTCGTGGCAATATTCTCGTCGCGTGAACATCCTCAAACCGAACCCGCCACTAATACACATTACACGCGAGACGTTATCGGGCAGATGTGTGGCATGGTTGATTAAAAGTGTTCCATCAAGACAGCGACCACACTAAGCCAAAAAAGAGGTGGGAGAATGTCTATTCACATTATACATACCGCACTAAGCGCTCATCCAAACTAAAAAAGGAAAGCTAATCAAATGAATCTGTTTTTTCTCCCCCTCCCCCCTCCCCTTCCCTTCCCTTCACCCTTCACCTTCGCTTTTCTCTTCTTGCGTTCGCCCACCTCCCTCCGGTGAGCGCACGTTCGCACCGCCATTTTATCGTATGGTGTAGCCCTTCTCCCCCCTCTCCCCCCAAGCCGCAAAAATCCAATTCGGATTTATTCGTGTGGAAAAAGTTAAAATCATTAAATTGTTCGCTTCCAACACCGCAAATAGTGAAAGAAAAGGGTTTTTTTGTTAATAAGGCATAATAGTGTGTTCCTGTCAGAGAGAGAGAGAGAGAGAGAGAGAGAGAGGAGAGAGAGATGAATAGAGATGAAGATGATAGGTGATTCGTACCAGAGTGGTGTTGTCGATATGATTGTTTGCAAATTATAATTTATCGACTAAAAATAGAATGTGCTTTTTCGATATTTTTCACATTTTTCAGCTGTTACAGGGTTTCTCGTTTAAATACGTTTAATTTTTTTTTTGCATTCTTTTGTTTGAGTTCACTAATTAATATAGTTCATTCTGGTTAACCGTTGGTAGTTCATTAACACTAGAAGTGTACCAAGCGTTTTAAGCGTTTTAAGCGTTCTTTCGTTTGTGGCTAAGATTAGATTGACTGTATCAGTTATTTTGACTGTAACGCTTCATTTTCGTCAATATAAAGGACGTATATTCCAACTCTTCGAAATTTGTTAAATTTTTTTTTTTTTTTTATTCATAAAGAACGGCCTGGCCGTATTGCTATTTGTTAAAAATTAACACTAGAACTACCAAGCGTTTTAAGCGTTTTTCATTCTTGGTTAATTTTTAAACAATTTCGAAGAGTTGAAGTATATTTTATTGTTTATTGAAGATCGTACTATAGAATACTTATGTAAAATTCAAGTTTTAACTACCTTGTGATTGTTTAACCTCAAAAAATAATATGACGAAAATGAAGCGTTTCTGTCAAAATGACTAATACGGTAAATCTAGTGTTAACTGCTCTAGATCATTCGATCAAGTAACTGATCTAGAGCAGTTTAGTTCTTAATATTTCTAGTGAAATAATCCATTTAAAGAATTCCTTTTCAATTCTTCTTTCATCCAAGTTTTCTTTATCTTTTTTATTTAAGTTTTTTTTTCACTTTTTAAATTTAGAAGTGTCATTTATATTAAACAAAGAGCGATATATAAATCAATACACAAACACCCGACCAGATGACACAATTAAGTGAGTGCTTGCTTTAAAACGGACCGGAATCAACTTAATTAAGAATGCTAATTTGATTGAAGAAAAAAAAAACGCCGTTTTTTTTCTTCACACACCGGACGTCCGTTAATAAACGAAAGACACTGTAGTACTCTGGGGCAGAACTTTCACATTGACAACTTTCCGTAATGTTTTCGATCTTTGTGGACAACTCATCGTTGGGAAAGGAAAAAAAAAACACACACACACCCCAAAAACCCTCAACCTTTTTGACGCCATTACACTCACCTCACGTGTGTTTGTGTGTGTGTGTGTGTGTGTGTGTTGGTGTGACGAAAAAGTGCTGTTTCTAAACATCGATAAAATAACGCCACCGAAATCTGGTACAAACTCCACGAGGAAAAATAAGGGCCAAAAACTTGCCAAAAAGCACACCGGCAGCAAAACGAGCAACAAGAAGAAAAAAAACCAAAATTGGACATCCGAAATTAAATTATTTGCGCGCAGCAACGATCAAAAGGTTCCGCAGAAAAGTTAACCGGACCTATCTCCGGGGCCTATCTCGAGCACGAAAAGCAAAAAATGGAAAAAAGTAAGGTAGAGTTGGAAGTTTGGCACAAGTTTACGCAACCAGCGGAATGCTTCCCGTCTAATCGGTGAAAAGATCCGTATTTACGGTGTGAGCGTTAATGTTTTTTTTGGGGGTATTCTTTTTTTTATTGAAATATTAAAATATTTATACGGCAATCATTCATTCATACAATTATTACTACTAATCGCTTTAAATGAATTATTTTTTAAAATGACGTATTTAATTTAAATGCCGTGTGCTTGAAACGGGAAATGTTTATTGATTTTTGCTTTTAAACCCGAAAGCGATCAATATTTCAAAACTGTCAAAATACTCAAATAATTTACTACGTCACAAAATGAAGCAAAACAACAAAAAAAGAAGAAAGACAAACACAAGCAATTGTGTTGTGTGCGCCATCGTTGCGAAGAAGCTTTGAATGGTAACAAAAGCTTCGAACAGAAATCCATCAAACGAAGACAACGCAAAGGGTCGTAGTAGAGCGTCCTTACGGCCTTAGTGCGTCTTGGACTGGGTCTAACACAGTAATTAGTCGCGGCGTCGACCGAAGCTAATCGGCTGATAAATGAAAGTTTTATGCAAATACAAATTAATTTCCCGACACAAAACACAACACCATGGGTGGGGGTTGGGGGTGGGGGTGGTGGGAAGAAGGGGAGGATTGGTTTTACACAGGGTGGTGAGGCTGGCGAGTGGCAGATTTCAACATACCTTCGCATAAGTTAGGATCGATCGATGAAGTTTGGTGCTTGATTCACAATTTCGCTATAACTTTTCAACCCATACGAGTGTGTGTATGTGTGGGTGGGTGTATTGTTTCGTATATAATTCGAGCACTGTGTGCTTACAGAGGCGAGACTTGTTAATCTTCTCCAAACGAGCAGTCCTGTCTATTATTACACACCGTAGTGCCTTACTGCAGTCGAAGCAGGGACTTTAGTACCAACAAAATTAGGGAAGCAACAAACTGTACCAAAAACGCTCGTTTCTCTCGGGACCGGCTCGGCTCGAACCGGTGTCAAAAGTGGAAGCTTTGTTACGCCCCTTTTGTGGGCAAAACATTTCCAAACGATTCCCGCAGCGTCCAAAAGTGCATGTGTTTGCAAAAAAAAATATGCCCAGAATGAAATTCACTGTAAAAATGAAATCTCACATCCATCCCTCCCATCGCCCCCACCTAACACCCCGCCCATCCCACAACCACGGTTTTAGTGAAAAGGGGCAGCAAAATTAATGTTTCCCAGCCGCGAACAATGTGGATGAGTTGCAGGGCAAACATGGTTCATCGTTAGTGCTAGTGATGGGTCATACGCGATTCATTTCATGGCAGAAAACGGAAACGACTCCGATCCGTGGGTGCAACGGGTTTGGGCTGACCCGTATATATCGGTAGGTTCAGTACCTCCGACTAGAAGTTTCCAGAAGCTTGATCCGCTACTGCTCCTAAGGCTATAGCCTTAGCTTTTTTTTAGGAAATTTTGCAAAATTTTAAAAATTGATTTATTTTAATGCGAATTTGTTGAAATAGGTTTCTGTTCACTCAAATAATGCTTTAAATTAAAAAAAGAATAAAAAATCAGAAAAAAACTTCAAAAAAAATTTCCACTCGAAAATTTCATAAGGCTTACCCCTTAAGATTTTTTTGGGAAATTTTGCAAAAAAATTTAAATTAATTTATTTTAATGCCAATTGGTTGCAATAAGTTTCTTTACACTCAAATGATGCTTTAAATAAAAAAAAGCATAAAAAATTAAAACAAATTCTATAAATTTGCTAATCTCCTAAGCAGAGGCGGAAGCTGTTTCATGTCCTTGCCGATCAGACTAGCCCGCTAGTTCGCTTACACAGGTTTGATAGTTAGACAGAGTGAGAAGTATATTCATTTAGCCAGTTTATTGTACACATGTATTGCATAATATTAACTTATACCTTTATGCTGGGTTTTTTGACTCCGAAATGAGTCGTTAAACGAGCTGATTCCTTATTACGACTCATTCACTCTGAGTTGACTCACTAACAAGAGTTGACTCGCTCATCTCTAGTTCCGATCCGAATTAGCTGCACCCGCGGATCGGATTCGTTTATGGATGGTTCCGAACGCGGTAGGTTCGGGTCGACCCGTCCATCACTAGTTGCTGCCGGCAGAACATTATGCCGCTCACTCAAAAAACAACAAACCCCAACAAAGCGTTAAGCGATTACTTTCGCAATTACGTGTTTCAGGCTAGTGCGATAACTTAGTTTACATTACGTTTACGTTACCGACACACACACACGTGTATCCTTCTTGGAAAGTAATGGAATAAAATAAAAAATAATCTGTATGAATATATTCTGTTAAAAGTTTTAGGGAGAAATCTTGTTTCGAGTAAAGTTCTTACAAGTTTATGAAATTAAATATTAAACTAATATTTAGTAAGATTATGTATGGAAATAATACGAATACAAACACCCTTTCACCACCAGACATTAGAAAATAAATCGATAAGTATGGCGAAACCGTATGGCGAATTTGCTTTCCGCCAGCAGTATGGCGACCGCAGTCAATGTTCGGGTTTTTCGAAAACCAACCCACACAACCCGGTCCACAATTGCAAACAATGTTCGGGTGTGCGAGTACTTTCGAGTTTTGGA
This sequence comes from Anopheles funestus, assembly GCF_943734845.2. Classification (NCBI taxonomy): domain Eukaryota; kingdom Metazoa; phylum Arthropoda; class Insecta; order Diptera; family Culicidae; genus Anopheles; species Anopheles funestus. Next base: position 7,451,659 of record NC_064597.1, on the reverse strand, counting down.
ATTTTTCGGGGTTGTGGAAAAAGTTTTTGAATTCCACTTTGCACAGTTGCGGCCCCACAGCTGCCGGGATCGAAAATCGATTTTTGTGCCCGCCGATGATGAAATGATGTGTAGCAACTCCCATCCTCCCACCCGGGAGGGGGAAAGGGGTGGAGGATGAAGGTGTGACCGAAAGTGTGGATGAAAGCGATTGCTACAAAGGGAACGTAAAATTAGTTATTAGCTTTTGCTAGAAACGGTGGCTTCATTATAGCGTCTCACGTGAACGTGTCGATTCAGTTTGATCTTGGAGCGAACTTTGATTGGGCAAAGCGGGGGAACTCACAGTGGGGGAAAACCCCGGTTACAAGTGGAGTGGTTTGGTCGTAAAAATCCGCGTTTGCTTATAATTTTGTGGAACGTGTTAGAAAAGGGTCGTGGAGAAAAAAGAAATTGAGGAGATATGCTATGGATAATATTGAGCTTGCATCACAGGTCAGTGTACTAATCGGCAATTAAAACAAATCAATTAAATCGAGTTTTTTTGTTAGGGTTTTATATTGGTTTTGAATCATTTTTATTTTAAACTAATTTAGGGGAAAACATTAATTAATATGGATTTGTTCAACTATGGAAGTTTTCTTTAAGTAATTTCAGCAAATAAAATTGAGCAAAACCCCAGACCAGTTTATACGCCTACATGTATGCAATCAAAATCATAATCGCTTAATAAGCCCCTTTTATTCTTTTACCCTTCCAGAATTAAAGGCTCTTTAGGCCCTTTCAATATTTTTTTTTCACATTAAAGCTATATAGATAGTTAGAAAAGAAAATGAAAGAAAATAATTAAATTCGCAGCACACGCTAGACATAAACCGAAACAAATATGGATGAAACTTGGCTGTGCTTTTTGTGGAGATGGGTGAAAATAAAAACGCCATTCCCCCAAAAATACATTCGTTTCCAAGAACTGTAACAAAATTATTTTATTTGCATAATTTCGATAAACCGTTCCAACTCATCAAGCACCTTTCTCTCTCTCTCTCTCTCTCTCTCTCTCTCTCTCTCTCTCTCTCTCTCTCTCTCTCTCTCTCTCTCTCTCTCTCTCTCTCTCTCTCTTTTGGAATTTTCCTCATTTCTCACAGGACATACCACTGCACGTGGCCATGCTGTCGCATCTACTGATTGCCTGGGACCGTAAGCGTTGGCTCACCGATCCGCTGAAGGTACGGCTGCCGGCGTTCGTCTGTAGCTGTGCTTCGTGGCTGGCCGGTTTGGTTATCGCCCTGCCGTACCCGATCTACACGACGTATCTGGATCTGGAGGTGAGTAGAAATTGAAATCCACAACCGTTCGGATGATAAAAAGAGGAATATTGGCGATCGTACTGCAATGGAGTTGACGATGACAGACCATCGAACGGTGTTGATGTGACTAAAACCTTAACAACCCGCATTCGCTTGTGTATTTACACTTCATGTGTTTTGTGTGTAGTGTAGCATATTTAGCAGTGCAAAGCACAGCCTAGTAAAGCATTTCATCGAACTAAATAACCTTTTTTTGGGGTAAGAATAACAACACAGGTTTTTTTGACCCAAATCTGTGAAAAAACATTCTTTGCGCCTAAAGGTAGGCAATTCGTTGTACATTGGATACCTATAGAATACAAGATTAACATTTCTCGGCAATCTGTAATCGTTGCAAATGGCTGGAAATGTAATGAAGTGCAAGTTAGCTGGAAAACCCTGGCCATCCGCCCGTAAAGTTGAAGCACCTCACCAATTGATTTGCAGCAATTTAAACGCGTCCAATAGTGGCCACCAAACCAAGCCAATTTCGATGAAGTTTCGCAAGAATTTATACTGCTATTCTGTACGCCTGTGAGCCGGTGTGGGCTTTTCAAGCATGCACCATTCAGCTGGTACACACGTTTCTCGCCTTCCACCGTTCGGATTTCGGGTTCGGGTTTCTTGCTAGCGCTCTGTGCTCGACAATGAATTTTTACTCGTCGAGCACATGAATAGCCATCACAAACGACCATTCGCCCGTGAGAAAAGAACGGTGATAATGGTGCTGATGATGGTCCGTTGCCCATTCGCTTTACCAAAAAAAAAAAAAAAAAAAAAAATCATCCCTTCTCCGGTCCGATTTTCCCTCGCTTTTCCGCCAAAAAAACCTCCACCACCATTAGCAATCATTTCCCCAACTCAAGTTTTTTCTCTTTTTGAATCATTGGTACCCTGCGTATATTTCGGTGTCGCTTTTTTTTCTCCCCTATACTGGCTGAACTTTTTTTATATTTTTTTTTTTTGCAACCGGCTTTTCGATTGTCCGTTTGTGGAGGAGATTTTTTTTTCTCGGTTGGTGTTGTTCGTCCTGCTTGAAATAAATTTTTCGTCCAAATTCGCCATTTACGCACACGCTCATATCGCTTTCGGAACGCTGTATTGGTACGTGTTGTTGTATTTTTTGTTGTCTCGTGCATGTTTGCGTCCATGGTACCATAAATCACTTCGATCTTTTTTTTAACTCTCCTCCTATTGTCGTTGTCGGTGAAGGAAGATTAATCCATCTGCTCGCGTTACAACCGAATCTAGCGTCTAAGCCGATGTTCGATTGATCCTTTCGCGACAGGACACCTTTAACCTTGATGCTGCTGCGTCTATTACCTTCTCAACACACTCCGTCTCATAATCGGTCTAGCTCTAGCGATTGAGCGATAGGGCGCGGTGCATGTTTATCTCAAGCTCGCGGCCAATGTGATGTTCATTTTATTATTTTTTTTTATTTTAAGAGAAAGCATAGTTTACTTTAATCCTTTTTTCCTACGAATGTTCAATGATGCGCTGTAGGAATCTGAGTGGTAAAAGTTGTCCCGACTTAAGTAACTAGCACAGCTGCGTTTTCTGTTCAGCGAAATCTTTCATGAAATATTTCTTTAAAAAAATCTCCAAAAAACGATTCTTCGACACCAAGAGAGCATCCACAGAAGAAGGTAACATTCTTTCTCTCCTCTAGCTGCCGTTTTAATCCTTCGTATAGTTGTTCTTTTCCCACATGTTATCATTGCCGATGGTTCAAGATGATCTAGTATTGGTGATCGAATAGTATGAGCTTATGGGATGAAGGGGAAATAACCTTCCTTCTCTTTTGATCCAATTGACCAATGTTAAAGGATCTCAAACTGCTATCAATGATAACATGCGAGAAAGGAACGGCTATATGTTGCACTACGCTGGGGAAATTATAGCTTATGATGCTATAGGATCCTCTTTTATAGGATACGGTCTTATTATTTCATATGTTGCAATAAAAACTTTCGTTAAATATTTAAATGAAATCTTTCATGAATTATTTGAATGAAATTTTCATGAAAGATTTCTTTTAAAAAAATATCCAAAATCGATTCTTCTACACCAAGAGATCTTCCAAGGAAGAAGGAAACATTCTCTTCTCTCTTCTAGCAGCCGTTCTGATACGTCGTATAGTTGTTCTTTTCCCGCATGTTGACCATGGTTCGAGATGATCTTGTATTGGTAATCGATAGATGAGTTGATCGGATGAAGGGGAAATAATCTTCCATCTGTTTCAATCCCATCGGCCAATACTAAAGCATCTCGAATTGCTATCAATGATAACATGCGAGAAAGCGACCCCTATATGTTGCACTAAACTGGGGAAATGACAGTTGAGACTACCTCTTTTATAGGATGCTCTCATGTTTTTTCAAATGTGAAAACTAGTTGTTATCGGCAACCGGAAATCTCAAAAGTTGATTCTTCAACACCAAGAGAGCATTCATGGAAGAAGGTAACATTCTCTTCCACCTTCTAGCCGAGATGATCTAGAGTTGATGATCGGTAGTAAGAGGTTATCGGATGAAGGGGAAACAATCCTTTTTTTTATCCGAAAAATTTCAATTTTCAACTGTGTATTCTGACCACGGAACGGCCATGGTTTCTATATTTTGAAAATGTAGACAAACTTATTATAAATTTTCAAGATGTCACTGTGATTCGATCCTTTAACATAAGGTCAGATTAAAAATATGGAGCAAGTCCATTAGCATGACAAAATCTGTTGAAAGTGTTTTATCTAGAGCAGTTAATGAACTCGTATCATTAGACAAATGAACTAAAATAAACTTAACTTGTCAGAGGAATAAAAGTTTACAATCCGAATGTCGTCTCGATGAAAAAAAAAACTCAAAAAAAATCAGCCAACATATTTTGAGTTGTTCTCACACTAACCTTACTTGTCGTACAGATGCAATGCTTGGACAACTCATCATTACATTTACTGCTGCTGCTGCTGCTATCAATCTTTTTTTTGTCTAGCGCGTGGGCTTTAAATCTTCCATCTGTGAAGGATTGTAGACAAAAAAAAACATCTCACTTTTAACGCACCACCTCGTTTGGTTCGTTTTCTAGGACTTGGATGGAGAGGAATGAAAAAAAAACACATTAAGAAATCCCTTCTTTTCCTCGTGTCGGTGAAATAAAAAAACGCAAAACCCGCGCTCCGTCGTGCAGTTATAATTTTCACTCTTTCACATATTATATCATTCAGCTGGTCACGTCGGGTGGACTGATGGGTGGATCGGCCATCCTTTTTTTTCTTCTCTTCTTTCCCCGGCAACGCAACATCCGGCACGCTTTGTTGCACATATTCGTTGATGTGTGTTGTTGCGGTTCGGTAACTCACTGATATGGCAGTAATTTCGTGAGGATGTGTGCTGCTTGTGATTTGTCACAGAGAATGGAGGGTTTGGGGGGAAGAAGCAGCGAGGGTTTGCTATTAGAAATTGGGTTCTTTCTTCTGCCGGTTCCAATGAGCTGTTGAAAGATTTTTTTTTGGGAAGGATACAAGTGTCGAAAGCGAAAGTTGTCAACATCCCAGTACCCGGTAAGTTGCCGAGTTGTGTGATGGAGCTTTTTGCATTTGGACAGGTTTTTTTACAAAATGGACGATGCTAACCTGCCAACGGCAGCTGTAAGCTATCGATCGATACTACGCCACTAAGCCGGTGAAATCAAACAGCTGACAAATACACGCCTCCGATGTTATGATCGTCAGCCCAAAAACTGTGTCGTTCGTTTTGCCTATTTCAGTTAAAATTAGAATTAAAAGTCGTGCAAAAATAACCCTGCAGCAGAAGCATGCAAATGTTCGCAATGCGCTTTGTAAATACTTTTGGGAAAAAATGTTTGGAAAAGTAAAACGAGAGTACGGTAAGAGCGGCACTAAAAAGCACACCACCCACAGCACGGTACGCTCGGAAATGCAATGTAACATTTTAAGGATGGTAAAATCGAAACATACCATTCCGTTGTACGTATGCATGCGTGACAAATTAATATTGCTTTCTAGGTTTTTTGGGGGGGAATGTTCACGTTTTTTTATTACCATTCTGCATGACCGAGTTGACAATGTTGACTGTTAAATACATACACACCCTTTGGGGAACTGTCGTCTACTGGGGGTACACTAGCGGTTTCTGGGTGTGGCATTCTTGATTTATGTGTGTTTCTATATTTTAAAAATATTTTTTTTTGCTTCACGCTAGCTATCAATGCACAAAGAGAGAACACAGAATTAAAAATAACTGCTCCAAATTTAATGCTTATTGCAATTACCTTTTAACTGTAATATTTTTTAATAATATGTAAATTACTTTCATTTAAACTGACACTTTGTAACTGCTTCTTTATTGCATACATTCGGCGGGAGACAACAAAAAACGCTTCATTTTTATCAAGTACTGGGCGCCTCCATGTACGAATTTTTTATCAACTACTGGGCGCCTCCATTTACTAATTATTTTTATCAACTACTGGGCGCCTCCATTTATGAACTATTTTTAAAAATATTTTATTGTTTTATTAAATTAATCGATAACAAATACAGTAACAATTTTTTGATTATTATACTTGTTAATTTGATTCATTTTGTGCTTATATCGTATGTCCTTATATAGGTATCAAGGATACTTTTTTCCCTTTATTTCGATATACCGCTTTGACACAAGGAAGAATAATTTGACAAATAGTTCATATCTTTAAAGTGTTTCAAGGACATTTTGAGGGACATCATTCAGAGACATTTTTTGAGGAATATCACGTATCTCCTTCAGGCATGAAAGTGAAAAAAAAACGACAAGTTCACTGTTTCATCTAGTTCCAATGTTTGTCCAAATACCTCCATAATACGTACATGCAACAGTTGTTGTATCGATGATGGGGTACGGGAAACATTCCAGGAACTTGCTAGTAAAACCTGTTTGCTGTTCTCTTCGTCGAAGACGATTTGAATTTGAAAATCAATGAGAAAACATCCATCCCAAGACACACATCGCGTCCAGATGTGCACACACACACACACATACGCTGCGGGAGGTAAAAGATGGGTTTTTGGACAAATAAAATGAAAATTTATAACCTCCGTTTTGGCCGGCCGAAAGCACCATACGGCGTTTTGCTCGTTTCTGTTTTGGTTTTTGGTGTGACCCGTCTTTTGCAGTTTTTTTCCCTTTTGTGTTGCTTTTGTTTTCGTTCGTGCGCAGCAAAAATCTTGAACCCCTGCGTTGTTTGTTGATACGGTTTTCGTTCGTGCTTTTCCATCATTCGCCTTTTTGTGACTCGCGGGCATGGGATGTGTTTTGTTTTGTTTTTAAGTTGTTTCTTCTTCTGTCGATACACTCTAAAACGTACCAAGACACACACATCACTCAACTCCATTACGGGACATGGTGGGGGGGGGGGCACATTGTTTCACATTGGAAAATCAGGATTCAGCGTACAAAATCAAAAACAAAAAAGCTTGTGCTCGTGAATGTGTCTTGTGGCTGCTGCTGCTGCTGCATCATCAAACCGATTGGTTTCTGGAAGCGATTTTCCGGCAAAGCAATTTTTGAAACCTTTTTTTTCGCTCGCTTTCTTCGACATTCTAAGATTCGGTATTGTTTCTTCGTACGTTGCGAATACGCTCCCGGGGGTTTAAGGCTAGCGGACATATACCGTTGCCCTTTTGCGTGAACTTAATATATGTATATGTGTTTGTGTGTGGGAAAAATGTCGAAAAACGCAAACCCACCAATGGTAAACAAAACACAGAAGAGCGTGGGCGAAAGGTAAAGGCATAACAAAGTCGCTAAACATATTGGTGACCTTTTAAAGAATGAAAGATGCTGCTCGGTAAACAATTATTGCATTTTAATGCGTTACCGGTGGTTAATCTTTAACACGATCGCTTTGTTGTAGCTTTAATATGCTTAACTTTGAATACTTTAAAAAATATCAAAAAAATAAAATTACTCGCTAATTTGTCTCAATTTGACTAGAGACTTATTATTATTAAAATTTTACTTTTAAATCATGATTAACTGTACTGCTTGATTGTCCTTATGCTCTAGCTCATGTACAGTTTAAAGCGGTGCCCAAGGGCATGTTTAAAGTTTTCCTTTTCTTCCGTTTTAACCAGAATCCAATTTCAATACAATACCCACAGGAGGAGGCTCCACAATGGGGACGTTCTGGGAAATTAAAGGTGGCCATCCTACGCGTGTGTCCTCGACACTGGAAAATGCTCGGAAAATGAAATGTGAGGGCACCGGGCGTTTGAAATATGACCAAGAAAATGAATCTCAGTTCGAGGAAGTCACCGTTTCGGTAGAGAATGCTAACAAAATTAATCTACATGATGGAGTCGAACCCGAGGTGTATAGAAGAAGGGGTCCGGGGTTTGGGTTTTTTTTTGTGGGGGGGGGGGGGGGGGGCATAGGGTCACAGTAGGCAACCAATTCTTATGTTGTGTTTTATTCAAGAGATTATGATCTTAACCTCACTTCGCGCTACATGTTGACCTCTCCGACCGGTGCTGGGCATTCTTTGACCCGTCTCTCTCTCTCTCTCCCTCCCTCTCTTTCCCCCTTTTAACCGACTCCACAGTGATTGAACCACCAGCCCACTTCAGGTGAGCCGACCCGGGGTTCGTTCGGTACGATCGGCTCAAGAGTATTAGCCTTCGCGCTCGTAGAGTGGCGGTCGTTTTTGGGGTTGAGATTTTTTTTTTGCGACATTCAGTCCCCATCTTTAGTTGTGGGATTTTTTTGTGTGGACAGCAGTGGTTAAGCTATTTCACTAGTGGTGGGATCGTTTTTTTCTTTGTCTCTCTCTTTCCACTTCTTATCGCATACGGAACAATGGCCGCTGAACAAAATGATGAAATTTACGAGCTACCGCAACTCACCTGGAATGTGTGTGTGTGCGTGTGTGTGTACCAGGCACCGAGGCTCTGGATGAATTGAATCCTTTTTAGGGGTAGTAGTAAAAAAAACCTCCCGCTCTGTCGGACGGACGCACCGATGATTGTCTCGGCGCTGCTTTACCCCGTCGGAATTTATGGGGCATGTTTAATTTTACGGCGCTCGTTGCTGGGATTCGCCGCCTCACTAAAGGGACGCGGTCGATGGACGTGTCTTGTGCGAAAATTTTTTTCCCTCGCCCCCGCTAGTGTTAAACGATGTGGAGGTTGGGAGCATTTTTTTGTTGCTACTTTTTCTTGATGCTAGACTCGTTAAGGGAGAAAAAGTGATACCGGCAGAGATTGGCGGCCGGAAATCCTGTCAGATGATATATTTTTTTTTGTATATTTTGCACGTGTAGTTATAAGAAAGAAAAAAAAATATAGTTCCAAATCTCTCTATTAATAACGTTTCCATTTCCGTTTTCATTTTTTTTTCTTTCTCTTTCTTCTGCTTCCTCTAAACTCCTAGATATATCTGCCAGGTTTTGCTGGGGTTGGAATTTGTGCGGTCAACCTGGTAGATGACATGCAAGAGTATATGCGCGGTCTGTTCGTGATCATGTAAGTATGCAATAAAGCTTCCTGTCGGTAGTAAACTTTTCGGTTAGGGGGAAGGGAAGGAGTGGAGGGGAAGGTTAAACTTCTAATTTAAAAATTCTAAAGTTATACCCACAAAACCTAATATTTAATATCCTTATCCACCATTTTGAAAAAAAGTTGCCATAATTTTATCTTCATTTTCATCACTTTCACTCAATACCTATTCATCGATATTCATTTTATGAGCAATTTTCTAATGAATTTAGCTTTTTTTAAACACAAAATGAACTCTGACAGCCAGTTTCGATCGTTTGGGGAATATTTCTGACTTACTGGCTTAAGTAAGCAAATACAGTGGAGCTCCGATTATCCGGGTACCTTTTATTCGGCTGTCTAATTGACAGTGCGGCTCGGAAATGACAGTTCCAAAGGCAAATTGACATATGCAATGTCAAAACCGATAATGACAACAAATAAAGGCCTCAATAGGGAATGACGCAATGTGCTCTAGTTCGACCAAATAGATAATATATATAGTAGAAAGTCGATTATCCGGGGTGCCCGGGGAACGGAATGATACCGGTTAATCGATTTTCACGGATATTAGTCCTTTTTTTTATTCATAAAGAACGGCCTGATCTATATTAGTGCCTTAAATATCAAAGACATTTATATATCTAGATAGAGCGTATATAGTGTTTATATACCATACTATGTTAGTCCTTTTGATGCTAAAAATGATTCTGGATCTTCTGGAGCAAGCAAATTATTATCATATAACAATTAAAATTTTGAAAGTAAAATAAAATCATTTCAAATACATCGTTTGGTGACGATTTTAATAATTTTAACCAACCAATGACAGCTGTAGCACAAATGTTCACGACGGTTGAACAGCTGTCAATTTTCGGCGCACGGTTAATCCGCCCCCGGATAATCGACGTAGTACTGTATTTTGGAATGTGCAACTAAAAATATAAATATCTTGCTTTAGAGACAAAAAGAGTCCTAAACACTAATATTTATCAATAAAATGACTTGTGCGTATTATCCGTGCCTATTCGCTTATCCGGCAAAGTGCTAATTCCCGATGACCACGGATAATCCGCGTTCCACTGTAATTATAAGCAAAGCTTAGGCTTAAAGCAAGCCTTTACAATTATAGCGTGATTATGATTTTTTCTCCTTGTCCACACTGTTTTTAAATGCATCCAACCCCTCATGCTGCTGTTACATTATTACACAATCCATTAGTGATCAATTAGCATGAAAAATTAAATTCCCTTACCAACAATCTGGTTCAACATTTGACAAATTATTAGATTACGGTCCTACATCATCCGGTGTCCGCTCATTTACCTTTTCTATGGCATTTATTTTTCTTTTGTTTTTTTCTTCCCCCGGGTTTCGCTAATACGTACAATCATGCTAGTATGAAAAAATGGATTTTTCTTTTTTTTTATGTTGCTCCAGTACGAGTTTATTTACGAGCGAGGGTATTATTTTTCCTGCCACTCGCCCTTGTATTTTGCCGCACGTTGTCTCGCTGTTATCGTGGGGCACAACTCGATTAGATTGATGGATTTCTAATTGAATTGATTGATGAAAATATGAACAAAAATAGTCGATGAGAAAATAAATCCTTTTGCTGCTTTCCACTGTTTGATCCCTTGTACGCTTTAGTCATCGCTACACCATCGATGAAGTGATTCTTTGCCTACCTCTTCATGCCCAAGCCCTGCTTACAGACCATAGATAGAAGGCAACAAAAAAAAAAGATGTCCTTGCACAAGGGATGTAATTTATTTACTTTTTTTTAATGTGTGTGGAAAATAAATAAAGGGTATTATCATATATAAAGTAAACAGTATATTTATATAAAGGGAAAAGTTGGAAGTAGATTGAAGAGGAAAATAGGGACCAGATAGCGAAAGAGCGAAAGAGAGAGAGAGAGAGAAGGAGAGTAAGCGGTGAGTAAAGGAAAAAGTAAGGAATAAAGGGGTTAGTGAAACGTTACAATCAGGTTCCATCCTTTTGCATCCTCTTCCATTTTCCACACTGTCATACTGAAGGATCCATTCACTAAACGTCCGGTTTGTCCTGACGGTTAAGGTGCGATACCGAGGTTGTTATGCTATGTTCCATACCAAAACGGTCCACCTGACTACGAATGGTGTGCACCGTTCTCTCTCTCTTTCTCTCCTACACCTACAGCTTTAACTCCATTTCGTACACCTTCTCTTTCCACGAATTCCCTAGATGTACACTGTCCCTGTCCCTGATGAAATGAGCTAAAATCTACTCAAGGAGGGCCGATAAAATGGCAAACAGAATGCAAACAGCAAACGTTCGAGCTCCGTTATTGTGTTGCTTCCCTCTTTACCTGTACGGAAAACCCTTCCGAGAATAGTTATCGCGTGTGTGTGTTTTTTTTTGTGTGTGTGAAGTAGGTCGGGAAAGTTGATAGGAAACATGATTACGCTGATGATGATGATGATGATGCGCAGTGGGAGGATCACGTACACACATATCAATCATGTGAAAATAGCTCCCGTTGGTATGAGAAAAAAAATTCATACCATATACGTAGTACGGAATGTATCGGTTGCGTGAAGCAAGTTCCCTTTCTTTTTGTTTTTATTTTTTGAAAAATATTTTGTATTCATTGAAGTAATTTTACAAATATTCTTTTTAAAAAATTCCATACACGGTGTTTTTTTAAATATAATAGTAAGATATCATATCGATATCATTGGAAAGTCAGTGTTTCTTAGGTGAATTATTTTTTTATTCGTCTACTTATAGAGTAGTCGAGTTCAATCACTGAAGTACAGTAGAACGTCGATTATCCGGGCTACTCGGGACCGGACTGACGCCGGTTAATCGATTATCGACGGATAATAGTACCTTAAATATCAAGGTGATTTAAATATCTAGATAAAGCGTATATAGTGTCTATAATCCATTTAATGCTAAAAATGCTTCTGGATCAAGCAAATTATTATCAAATTATCAAAAAATTTAGAATGTAAAATAAAATTATTTTAAATACAGCGGAGCGCCGATTATCCGGGTACCTTTTATCCGGCTGTCTCATTATCCGTGCAGGTTCTGAAATGACAGTTTCATATCTAATTCAGCCATGTTTTTTTTAATGCATGAGATATGAGGTGCGTTTATACTCGTTTGTACTTTCCAAGGAACAGGACGTACTCACAGGTGTATACTGTGTATAAGAGTAATAGATTTCTGGAAAAAATGATTATTCTTGATACCATTGTTTCATTGGCTCTGACTTGGGAGAAGGTTCAGGATGTAACTCTACTTCGGTCTTGAAACTCCGGAAATTGAAGGATTGTATAAACTAAGGATCGGAAGGATCTTCAAAAACTACCATGTTTGGAACATGTGGGCGAGGAAAGCGCAGAGAAGTGGATACTAATAGATTCAAATTATTCTGGATACGAATTCAAAAGCGACACAGATATTATTATAGAAAAAAGATGCAATACGGACGTGAATCTAATTCAGAATCAGAAGATGAGTGACTGAAAATCCCTATAAATTTCAAACTCTGCCAAAGCGTATGCTGATGAGTTGTTCGAATTCATGAACAGCAAGGACAGCTACTTAAATGTAGGAAAAATAAAAGAAAATATTAAACTGTATTATATAAACGCATACCTGTCAACCAAATACCTTGTGAACCTTTTATCCGTGTTGTTCGATTATCCGGCCACCATTGAGTCCCAACATGCCCGGATAATCGGCGCTCCACTGTATATCATTTGGTGACGATTTAAATCATTTTAAATAACCTGACATCTGCTGTTTTCTACTGTATTCTAGACATGGGACAAACGATTCTTTTGAAGAATTGAATGCGGTCCAGTTCGATCAGTGTTGTGCACTGAACGCGTGTTGTGAACTGAACAGTTCTTCCGCACGTCGTTAGTGAGGCGGTGTTGATCATTCAGGTTTTTGGCTACACATGTGAAGTAGTAATGGGTAAATCTTCAATTTTCCCGGAGTCCTGAGCAATCCGACTCCGAGACATTTTCGGAGTAATTCCGGAGTAAATTTCGGAGTTACTCCAGAGTAATCCAGAATAATTACTTCCGAGTTACTCCGGAGTTACTACGGAGTTAAATCCGGATTAATCCGGAGTTCCATAGTTAAATCCGGATAAATCCAGAGTAATTACTTCGGAGTATACTCTGGTTTTTATACGTCGAAGTCGGAGTGACTTCAAGAATCCACTCCGGAGTTCCCATCACTAACATGTTAATGTGTTGGTACGTGTATTACTTGGAGTTTCAGTACGAGTAAAGAGCATTCGTATGTGTAGTCGGCAAACTGAGTCATCCTCACATTGAAATGTCGCCGTACGGTTGGAGTGCGGAAGAATCGTCATTCATAATTCTCTTGTGCGGATCTCGTTCACTCAGTCCAAAGATTGGAACGAATCGAACGGTTCTGATTCAATACGCTACTGTATTCATATTTAGAAACTCATCCACATTTTATGGTAATTTAACTGTCAATCTTAGAATCCTATTAAAAGGTGTATATGTAACATTTTACGACGAAGTACACGATAATATTGTTTTGATAATTGTGTCCCATAGTGTGTCCCATAATGTGTCCCATAGTGTGTCCCATAATGTGTGTGTTGTTTGGAAGAAAAAGTAGGGTTAGGGGGGAGAAAAAATGGGAAACGGTACGGAAAACCCCGAACCGAAAGAAGCAACATACGACTGGAACGATAAGAATTCTGTTACGCATAAGCCCCACACTAGGTGTATAGCGGATCAAAGAAGGCAAAGGTCGCTTTCCGTTCTGTGGCGTGGCAACGCCTGCGATAAGCGTTTATAGCCCTTACAGCAAACCAAAAAAAAAAGGCAGATGTAAACCTCACTTTTACCGAACGCAGAAATGATGAAACATCGTCGTTGGGTGTTTTTGTTGGGCGATTTCCTTATCCTTCCACATTTGCCATGTGTGTCGTCAAATCGTTCCAGGTGAGCTATGAATTGCTCAAATTCTTCCCGTGTATTATCCTTTCCTATTTATTTTTGTTTTAAAGGAAAATTGAAAAACAATCACCCACAAAACACTCTCACGTTGCCCACACGTAACATCCCCCCCTTTTATCGGGTGGGATTGTTTCACAAAATTGATTGTTTATTCATGCCATGGACGGATGCCTTCAGGACATGGTTACCATCCGGTGCGGTTTTGTGCGGTTTGAATATCCTTTTCGGACGGTATACGAGTACGCAATGTTTTGTGTCCCCTTTTTTTTCGCCCGGCGACGAGTACCGCTTATCTGCTAGCTAGTACAACTCCCTGGATCTGGGAACGTTTTAGAGTAGAGACCCCCGAAACTCGATGAGTGATGAGATACCCTAAATGGTTTTTGGGAAGATATATACCACACCGATGGTACTGTTTGCTGCCCTGATGAATTAGCTGTCGAAGCTACCCGTGAACCATTGATCACCTGACTTCCAACAGTGGAACCCCGGATCAAAAGACGATTGTTCATTCACCACGAAGTCTCGGTGTTTTTTGGGGGAATATAATAGAGCACAATTGTTGCTGCGGTGTGCAAGAAATAGATCTGAATCATCAGTGAACAAGCAAGCAAAAGGCAACAGAAACAAAACACTAGAAGGAGAAGACCCAAAAATTGTGAAACCAAACTGCGGGGAGAAGTTGGTACGAGCCGGAGCATGGATAAATGTGGAAAATATCATCGACAACCATTACCCGAACGGGTCGGTCTCACTTTCGGTTGTTCGTTTTGCTGCCCACCAGTGTCCTGCCCACCCATCTCCAGCTTCCTCCCTGCCCAAGACACTAACGACATGTTTGCTCATTGTCTACCGCTGCTCGTCAGCCGCCAGCAGCTCGAAACGAACAAAGGAACAATATAATCGACCAGATCCAATATGCTACCGGCCACACCGGTACGGCGGCTCGTTTGACGTGACTACGGGCAGTTTACACCAGCACCGATCACTGATGTCCCATCTTGAACGGGTGTCGATGTGCATCGTGTCTGTTACCGACCATGCCAAAGCGTGGGCATTACCGCTAAGTGTGCCGAAACCCATACCACAAGAGGGTGAAAGAGGACATTTTGCGTTGCTATCCCGAACAAGACACACAGACATACACAGTGTGCATGAAAAATCAATGACCACCGCCTCCAGTCCACACTGTTGGAGTAGTGTGCCGTCCACGTAGGGTAATTGATAAAATATAGATAAATTGCCATTTATTACAATCGACCTCATTAGGCATGGAGCACGTAAGCTAGAGCAGAGTATTGGCAGAGAGGGAGAAAGAGAAAATAAAAACGAGGCATGGTCAGCTAATGATAGCTACGCATAGAGCCTGATACGAGAACATTACGTTAAAACTAAACGACACCCTATTTCGTTGATTATGGTTACTTTAACGTGCTATAAAAACGAAATTATTGTGCTATAATTTGTTGGAGCAAAGCAAAAAACAAACTGAAAATTCTCATCCCAAAATTTTCCCACGATTGTGAAATTGATTTTGTTTTTGTGTGTTTTACTTTGTAGCCGATATGGTCGTCCATTATGGCAAACTCAGTCGAAGTTTAACGTGCTATAAAAACCGATATTTTGCTATAATTTTTTCTAGCAAAGCAAAAAACCAACTGAAAATTCTCATCCCAAAATTTTCCCACGACTGTGAAATTGATTTTGTTGTTGTGTGTTTTACTTTGTAGCTGATATGGTCGTCCATTATGGCAAACTAAGTCGAATCCATCATCGAATGTACTTATCCGTATCCGTTACGGTTTAAACACTAAGTGTCAATTTGTTGTACCGCGTTGCGATCGCCAACCGCACAATGGTTCGTAAAATGGACAGTTAAACTTAATCCGCTTACCATCTTAAGGGTTTACGATGATAAATTATTCATCACTGCAAACCTCGTTCGGGCTGGGTAACGTTTTTTTTTCGTTGATTTTTGCTGTTGTTTCTTTCAAACCCTGTTCCCCGTGTGTACGTGTTGCGTAGTGTTTGCCGGTTTGCCGTGCTAGTACGGTGTGTGCGAGTAATTCGTTAATCTATAACCATCCACCCGGGTATCACCCGGACCCATGTTACCCATGCGGTGTTCAATCGATAAAATCGAACTTTCCCTCACCGACTTTCCACCAGCGTTCGATGCCATTGACCGGACAAATTTCCGTACCGACCGCAAGCATGGAATCGGTGGCTAAGGAATCGGTCCCGTGGGAACCATTGCCATCGGGGATGTGGACGATGGTATGGGTTGGGATGATAAAGGTAGCGATTTTCTTCCAAACCGACGGTGTGTGTGTGATGCATTTGCTCTCTGGGCTGTCGAACCGGATTGAAAGGGGATCATGGCCCAATGGGAACAGTCTTTCATGCGCTAGCCAGACCTTGATACGCCAGAAGAGAGAAAAAAACCTCTCTCCAACGTTTTCGAGCATCGAACAAGCATGTTCTAAACTGGTTGGCAACATTAAAAGTGACCTTCACGGAACCTTTTCCCTGTCTTTCATGATGATGAACTTTGATGATCTGAACCGAGTGGCCGCAGGGTTGAAATATCCGCTGCAAAAATGTACATTACGACTGTTCTCTCTAGCATTTTTTTGACATATTGGAAACTCGTCTCATCTTGATTGCATTGTGAGGGTTATACAGTACATGACACAAATGTACGATCACTAACAGAAAATAGTAAAAAAAATATTGAAGAACTTGTTCACTACTTGAAAATAATACACTTAACTGCTTCTTCTATTCTATAACATTATGTTTTATTAAATAAAAAATAAAAAAAAATTGTTACGGACTGTAGGAGCATAGCTGGAACCAAAACTTTTTTTCCTTAACTGTTCATGCAGTTGTTGGGATATCCTAGTACTTCGGGAGACTCTAGTCGTTAGTCGGCGATTTGGAAAATATACATTCTGGCATTGCGCTCTAGAGGATATATCTATGGTTTTTCTCGTTTACTTCTACCAATACATTTTTAAATACACGTCTAAAAACATTGGAGAAAAAAAGTTCGTTTTGTTGTTAATAAATATCTGCAAATTCCAAACGATTATTTCCTACCAATAAAATTCTTGCTGAGCGTCGGACGTCTCCTAAGTACACTAATGCATTACCACACTACTCTTGATGCCAGTAGTTCAATATGTACCGGTACGAGTGTTGTAGATTATTTTACGAGATCATACTACCGCAGGGTTCTAGTACACCGAAAATCGGTTCCCGGCAAAGTTCATACCGGCAATACCAACCACAGCAAGATCTCAGCCCACCATTACCGGGGGATAGTAAAAGTCCAACCGCACGATGAAGTATGGCAACTGGAGCAGGCAATTTGTATGATTTATTTATCGCCTTCACTCCGTCGGGTTTTAGGCTCCCGGGGTACACAATCGATCCTAGCGTGTCCCATTCCGATTGGGACAAAGCGTGGGGGGAGTGCTGCCCCGAAACAGGGCAGCTGTCATCAAGCATTGACATTGTGCGCTGTTGGAACCACAATCGACCGTTTCCAGCAAATGGGGATGAAAACCTGAAGGAGGAGGAGGCAAAAAAAAGGACGATAAATTGTTTGCAATCCCAGGCACAGCTTTTCAATCCACGGGATACAGGAGGTCGGTCTTGAACATTCCTGCCAAACACGCCAGACACTTGTCGTACGCCGTCACCGGGTGGAAGTTTTATGGCGGTCAGTTAGTCAAGTTCATGAAGCGACGGGTCTCCAATACTAACCAAAATCAGGTACCAATATCAGGATTACATTGCTGAAACGTTGTCCTTTTCCAGCATCGTAGCTCCGTTGGAGGCACAAAAGCAAAAAAAAAACTCCCATCCCTTACCATTCGGGATTCCAAGATTTATGAGTTCCACCCACTAACCGGAGGGTGTTCTCCAGCACTGCAGAAGCGCTGCAGTTTGCTGGATAATTTGGTCCTCATTGAATTGCCCAAGTAACCGCAAAAGGCACAATTCCAGAACCTGCTACTATCGTCGGTATGTTCACCACGGTGCAGTTGAGTTACGCGCTCCAGGAAGACTTGCTTTAATTCTTGGTCGACACGCCCGGTAGATAATTTGAAGTATTTCCTTTTGCCTGGCCAGAATTGTACGTCCAGAGCAGAGGGGGCCTGGCGTTTGTGTCAAGTGCTCGTAAATTCAAACGACCAACGGTAGTGTATTCCGGAATTCTTGAACTAACAACGCTATACCAGACCTCAGATCTGTTCGTGGAATCGTCTACAAAGTTTCAGCCTGCTATATGAAGATGTAAACAAAATCAAACCCAATTTAAGGTGTACATGCAGACGTAAAAGACGTACACGACCTTTCAAGGCATTCGCAGATGAAGACAAACACTTGCGAATAAGTACTTCCACCTCTCCTCCAAAACTGACGCTTCATCCGGCGAGTCACCGGGCGAGTGCAGGCTCTTGGCATTTCCTTCATTTTTTTTTTCGTATCCTTCACCTCAATAAAATGTCACCACAACCGCTTGTCTGCCGTGTCACGGGTGTCTAGCAGTTTCGGATGCAATATGTTCCCGGGGATCTTGGAACCGCTGAAGTACCGCTGTCCCTATTTTACTGGATGGCGTTGTTTGATCCGTCACTGAGCGGGTGTTGATTTTTGCTGTTTATTGTGTGGTTCCCGTGCTGCCTTTGGTTGCTTTGGATTTCCTCTCTACTCGGTATCGCAATGTGGGTTTTCATGATAAACCCACGTGCATCCACCTCGTTAGCTGCACGCGTCCTCGCGTCCTCGCTGTGGAGCTATAGTTCTAAGCTGAAGGCCACAAACTCTCGTGCAACCAGATCGCTTGCAAAAGATCTCCATACATCTGTATATATTCTGCCACCCCCCCCCCCCCCCCGTTGGGGGTTTGTTTGTGCATCGTGTGTTCCCGCACAACGATGGTGACCCACTCCATCCGGGGGGTAGTCTGATGGTGGCGTTGTGGAGAAATGAATAAAAAAAAAAATAATTGAAAGCGAAAGGAAATCTTACCAACGGACCTAGCGCATGTTAGCGAGTGGTTCACACTAATTGAAATGTTGCCCGTTGCTAATTGTTTGCCCAGCGAGTAAAAGCGAGCGACAGTGCTGTGGATAACGGAGTACTTGGGGAGAAGGATACTTTCCTCAAGAAAAGCTCGCCTGTGAAAGGGGAAGAGAAGGCGTCGGGCGGGAGATGGGCAATACCTGCACCTCGGGCTCCCTGCATCAAAGAATCACCAAAAGCACCGAAGTCACGTTGCAAGGCTCCGGATCGGTGTATTGCACCGTGACTGAAGTACAGGCATTGAGTTCTGCTGGTGGAGGAACCAGATTTAATTAGCAACTGTGGAGACATCACCATCGTACCCCTCGGAACACGGGGATCGGGGTTGGCCATTTACTCGACGGGTGCGGTAAATGGTTGTAGCTGGGTAATCTTTTTCTTTGCCCCCGGTTTTGCCCGGTTGCTATGGTGGCGAGTAAACGAAGCACATCTTCACACCGAAGCAAACCAGCAGCTTCAGTCAGCATCAATTATATTACATTTTATCGTTACGCGTTCTCTTTAAATGTTGACAAGGTACACTTGTATCTTGCGGTAGATGCGAGACAGACAGCATTCGGATGCCGTTCCAATAAAACTGGTAAAGAATGCAACCGTAGTTGTGGATGATTTTGTTTTTTTCTTAAGATCTCCCATAGATACATACAAGAAATTGGCAAAAAGTGTTACTGAGATCAATTCGAAGTTGAACTTTTAGTGGAGTCGTTAGCTACAATTTGTTTTCTTGAATTTCCTTGAGAGACTTTACAAGCGAGACTTGGGATATTCAATTGGGGCAATTGGGTATTCAATTGGGAAATGATAAATTGACGAGAATGTCTAGAATTAGTTCCAAAAAAAACTAAAACTCAAGAACTAAGCGCTCTATAAAGGCTCCAGAGATAGTGGCGACTCCTCCATTCTTCTTAATAGAGATGTTCTAATAATTGTACCTAACCATATGTTATCCAACTAACTTATAATATTCTCTCATTCTTTTTGAACGCGGCTCGGTCCGTGATTTCCTACAGGTACTGCGCACCGATGACTCTGCTGGGCTATCTCTACATCCGCACGTCCCGTGAACTTCGTCCCCCGGACGGGCCACTCTCGATAATGATGTTCGAGGCACGGGCCGAAGCACGAAGCCGTCAGATGTAAGTACTGTACCACACATACCTCTTCCCCTACTGGGAATCCTCTTCCTTCATCATTACCATTTTCTCGGTAATGGTTTAATCGGTGTTCGTGGGTGCCCCCAACGTTTGCTCGGGGTTCTGCCAACATTAACCCGTTTGACGTCCACGGTTGGACTTCCGTATCCGGTGTGTGTGTGTGTGTGTGCGTGCAATAATTTATCGATTACTGACGACCACCGTCGTCACTCACCATCTGCTCACCGAACAGTAAGCTCTTCTGCTTCTCCCGTCGTTCTTTCTATCGTTCGGGTTTTGCTAATGAGATGCCTTTGTTGCGAAACGGTCCAGTATCTTGAGGTGGATTGCATGCAACAAACTGGTATAACGAAAACATTCTCACGAATAATCAATCCCCGATTGGTCGTAACTTAATCTGATTGATATCAAGTAACCGCACCGGACCATAAACGCACTTGATGAAAAATAATTGTACGAAAGCGGATCAGAATTTGCATCTTTATTAGCGGTGGATACTAAACACGGATGAATCGAATGTGTGCAGCCATTTCCTAAAGAAATGTCAGTTTGACAGCTGCATATTTTAATGTTTACGTGTATGTCCTGTTAACGGCCACTGGAAGGATCCGAGATCTGATTGATCTCAAGTAACCGCACCGGACCATAAACACACTTGATGAAAAATAATTGTACGAAAGCGGATCAGAATTTGCATCTTTATTAGCGGTGGATACTAAACACGGATGATTCTAATGCGTGCAGCCATTTTCTAAAGAAATGTCAGTTTGACAGCTGCATATTTTAATGTTTACGTTTATGCCCTGTTAACGGCCACTGGAAGGATCCGAGATCTGATTGATATCAAGTAACCACACCGGACCATAAACGCACTTGATGAAAAAAAATTGTACGCAAGCGGATCAGAATTTGCATCTTTATTAGCGGTGGATACTAAACACGGATGAATCGAATGCGTGCAGCCATTTCCTAAAGAAATGTCAGTTTGACAGCTGCATATTTTAATGTTTACGTTTATGCGCTGTTAACGACTACTTTAAGGATCCGTTAACCGTTATTTTCTTTTTTCTTGAGAGCTAAGCTTCAAGTTTGTGCCACCATTTGCTGCACGCGATTTGATCGCTCACGTTCGGCTTGGTGTACCATCTGCTGTTTGCTATTTGGCCGGTTTGGAAATTTTCCATATCTCATATCTGCCTTCCACCATTCCTCTCTGCACCCTCCTCCTCCACTCCTGCTAGCACTTGATAATAGCGGTGCCAAATACATTACCGATAGTGGTTTTATGGTTTCGATTAGATTGGCCTTTACCCTGGGCGTACCAAAAATCGATCCAGCTGACAAAACTTCGCCTCACACCACTCACAACAGCGCGGATAGAACTCCTTCTGGAAAAAAGAGCATCGTCCGTATGCGATGAATGAATACCATCTGGAGCGATCATAGCGTGGCTTTTCACTTCCATCACAGTTATCTTCCACTCTCGTTTATGCCTTTTTCATCATTCGCTCACCAGTTAACCGCCACGTCGCCACCAACGCGAGCGCCAACGATGTGTGTCTACAAATATTTCAATCACATTACACCCCGTCAAGCTACGGCCACGGTAAAACGGTCCAAAAGCCGAACGAAATTGATGGTTGCGCGTATGGTTGGACGAATAAAACATATTCCCAGTTCCGGGCACCGGGACGACAAAAACCCCCGGAATACGGAATCGGATCGGAATGTTGCGCGAGAATCGCCCTTTCTTTCCGCGCTTGGCGTTACATCTAGCATCTAGTATTTGTGCATTAAGTATATTTTTGTTTGACATTTTTTTTACACTCTAGCTCCAACATGCTTCCTTTGTTGTACGAAAATCAACAACAAGAAGAGTAACATAACGATAAATTAGATACGAATGTGAAGCAACTCGGCTGATTGTTTTTATTTTTTACTTTGAAAACAGCAAATACTTTCGTTGGAAGGGGGGGCGTTACTTTACTGCAGCGTTACTTCACTGTGGGCAATGAGCGTTACGGAATGGTTTGTTTGCTTGGGAATTTGGTAACAGCGCGAAAAATGTAGGCAAGCATCCGCACGGCTAATTTGAAGCTTTAGACGAAAAGGAAACGTGTAACTGTCATGCATGCATGTATGTGACATAAACAGAATTAAGCGGAAAGAAAGACCTGTCAAACTTTTTGGGAGAAAATAATTCTTCCCCAAGAAGCATCTTCCCCAACAGCGCGGGCGAACGTTTTACAACAGTTTGGTTTATTTCCATACACTTCTTCGCACACACAAGCTACGAAATCACGAAACCAAAAAACGAGACAGTGACCGATGTAAGCGATAGTTTGCCAAAAGCTTACCCGGGACCATTAGAGGGTCGTTAGGGGAATTATAGTTTTAAGGACACCCTCCGGTTACTCCCTGAGCGCGAAAATTTTGCAAATGAAAGATCGAGCTCGAGCTATTAGTTTACATAGCAGCGTGCGGGTTGCCGAAAACTTTTGATTACTTAGACCACCGTTCCTCGCTGGATAATCGTTGAATGGCTATGCCATGATATTACTTTACAATCCCCACCATCGCTTGCTGCCGCAAACTAAAGCAAACTAAAATAGTGTTGAAGAAGTTTTTTTTTCACAGGATTTGTTTACCATTTTGCTGCTGGTGTCAAAAGATTGACAAAAAGGAAAACAAAAAGAACATTTTTATTATGTAGACTATTAAAATTCATTACCTTGACAAAGATCACCTTCAATGTATAAACCTTATTACTAAACTGTCAAAAATATGTTTAACAAAAAAGCCTTGGAAACAGAATTTTGAATCTGGATCTTGGATTTTAAGTGTCGAACTCTGGACATTCCTGTGCGAACAAGGTTTAGAAATTCTTTGAACAATTTTGGTACATCCTCGCGTACTTAAAGTTGACAATATCCCTAAGTTCTGCACCATTTAGATGCATGTCTAAAGAGGAAGTTGTAGTTTTTGGAGAGTCCTGGACACAATGGAGCTAAATTATGCTTTCAAGTTGGTGCATAGATACTCCTGAAGTGTTTGGGAGTTGAGAGCTAGAAGTTAACGGAGCTATAATCATGAGCTGAGCTAAGCCTGGCAATGCCTGGCGGGTGATGAGAATCTAACACCGACTGTGGGGAATTTGGAAGGTTAGGTCTTTAAAGATTAATCATCTCCAAACTTGTTCCAACTGGCAACGAATGGCAACTTTGATTTTCCTTCGAGTTCTAACAACAAAGGAAACAAAGGAAACAAAGAAGGGACAGGTTGGAGTCTACGTATATAAGGTTCAGGAATGTCTAGAATTCTCAAATTTACTACCTTGGTGAAATGACATCCTCGGACGACTGTCTCAAATGAAGATTTGAACAAAATTACTCCCCAACGCTGATAAAAATTTGACACGCCAATTGTCAACAATGCAGAGTGTGTCTGCTTTTTCTTTTCTTTGAAGAACTCTTTCCAGATTACTAACACACGTTCCGCTACTGGAACGGTTCGTTGCATATGTTCTGGAAGTTTCGCCGTACGTTCGCCGTCAGCACTTCCAGCATCCAGCATTTTCGGGGTCGATATTGTAACGTTTCATCTCGTTTGTGGACAAAAACGGAACTATTCCATCCATTTGCTGACAGTGTGCTTCCAAGTTAATGATGCGCTATTAAAAGTTTTGTGTTGCGTAATTATTTCTGTACCTCGGTTGGGCAAACAGGAGAACACCAATGCATCTGGTTTCTCTGCTATCTTATTCCCCTACCTCCCAAAAAAAAAAATAAAATAAAAAAAAAGAAACATACGACAAGAATATGTTCTCTTTATTGTGTTTCTATTTGCTTACTGTATCTACGGTACGGTTGTGTCCTTGCAGCTGAGCAACCTTCTGGCACCGGATGCCGGATAAACAACGACCCGACCGTTTTCTATACCCGCCGTAAAAATACGAAGCCATAACGACCCGGGGTGGGGGGAGTGCCACATGCGCTCCAGCAGCTTTGTGCGCTGCTTACCAAAATATCCGGCGACCGAACGTTTTTTTTTTTGGGGTAGATACACCTCGAATTCTCGCAGACAATATCTGATGTGTTTTGGTGTGGTTTGTGGTGGGAACGAGCAGCAGCAAAAAAAAACAGAGAAAACAAAGTTAAACCCACTATAACCGTACCTTGGGGAGTTGGTCGTGAATGAAATGAACGAAATTGTGCATCCTCTTGCCTGCCCGACGGGAACTGGTTGGAGTGCAATAAATATGTATACATCCTGTCCGCTCAGATAGCAATCGGTAGCAAGAAAGAAGGAATTCTGAAAATGTTCTGGATTGCACTTGGTGCATTCCAACACTGTATGAACCTTATGCATTACGATGTGTTTCCTGTAAAAATTATTTCACCTTTTGCTCTTGTAAAGCGGTCCATAATAACGATTATTGCGTGTTTGGTAAAAGATTTCTCAACCGGGTGCGCGTTGTGTGTCAAATGCCATGACAGTGAAGTTATCGAAGTTGCCCAACACTCGGTACGGATCCGATAAAATGAGATTGAAGACGAAACCATCTGGTCGGCTGTTGGTAAGGGCAACGGATTTATAGAGCTATCAGCACGATCTGTGCACATAGTGTCTTTTCGGCAAGGCGGCGACTTCCAAAAAGGGCTGCGAGTTAATGTTTAGGGAGTTTGGAACATTTAATACCACCGCTTGCTTTGTCTTTCTTCCTAACCATCAATCAACACACTCTCCAAACCTTGGTGGCAGTGGTTCTGTTTGCTTCGTTGCCGTTAGTATGCGAACGTTCAATAAAAGTGCACTTTTTATTATTCCGCTTCCACGGTTGACATTATCGTTTAATAGCAATCGCCACAGTTCCATTGGTTTGGAGGAATGGTTTGGGGTTTTTTTTTGCCGGTACTATAGCTACCAAAGGTTGATTGAAAACATCCCAAGTAGTTTGAGGAGATGATATAGTTTTTCCAGACTGCTTCGATTCGTGTTCATCGAAGAGTCCGAACTATTGAATCCGCTTCCCTGACGTTAAGTGAGTGTGAATCGTCGTAAAATCACGAGCACAAAATCTCGCACAAACTTTTCCGCACACTATCGGGGGCGCCCATCGCCGATCTTAATTGAGTGCGCCATCTGGCGTTTCGCTGTTGGATCCGGTTGGACTTATGGACAGTGTGGAATTACACATCCGCTTACCCAACCATCGATAAGCCATCTTTGAATATATTCGCTTTCCGCTTCTGCCACTCATTTTATACGGCCAGCAAGCAGCAAAATAGTTTCACGCGTTTTTTTTCTCTGCCACAATTAAAGTTACGATTAAAAGCCACGTTTGGTGGCACGAAATAGCAAGTGCGGGAAGGGGAAAAGTATATGAACCTTGGCAGTTACTATAGCAAGCGTTTGGTAAACGGGCGTAGCATGGTTAATTGCATATGAAACATCAAACCCCGTGGGTGCGCAATATAAAGCTCGAATCGAATGCAACAGGTCACGATAAAATTGTCAGCAGCAGATTCATTTCATAGCTTTTCCTCACGGTGCTACTCGATTTTATGTGCGATTCCTGGTACCAGTGGATGTCATTTAATAGTGGGGTTTTCACCGAAGCACCCTGTACGTTAATGGGAAGCATCGCAAATACGTATTATACATATTAATTGAACCTGAAATGCTGATGTTTGCATCTGAAAGCAGTGAAATGAGAGAATATTACGCATTATAAACAGGCGTGAAAAATTCCACCATAGAATTGGTAGGAACGTGTAACATTGGTGTCATAATAACGTGTAGTTCCTGGAACTTGTAGCATATGAAACTTGCACATTACACATTCACTGTGATTAATGTTGGGTCAAGTAGCTCATTTGTAAGAGCGGAGCGCACCGCACTCGCTCTCTAAAGTGTGCGGTGAGCTGTGCGGGAGCGCGCACAGTAAGATGACCGGAGCGATTGAAATACCTCTTTCGCTCTTGACCCACTATAGGCTTAGAAAATTTTCAAATTTTTTGAATTTTTTTTATTTAGTTTTTGTTTTTACTCTTTTTTTAATTTAAAGCATTATTAGAGTGAAAAGAAACTTATTTCAACCAATTGGCATTAAAATAAAACAATTTAATTTTTTTTTGCAAAATTTCCCAAAAAAATCGTAAGGGGTAAGCCTTATGAAATTTTCGAGTGTAAAATTTTTTTGAAATTTTTTTCTGATTTTTTTAACTTTTTTTAATTTAAAGCATTATTTAAGTGAAAAGAAACTTATTGCAACAAATTCCCATCAAAATATATCACATTTAAAATTTTTGCTACATTGCTCAAAAATGAAGAAAATTTTACATTTTCTCAAACAGGGTATGGAACTTGGTTCCTCGAATAACTTCTGGCACAGACATCTGAGGGCATGGCCGTCCAAGAAGAAAATGTAGCCATTGGTGCCATCTACCGACCACAGGTTAAAAATTGGCGATCCGTTGGATACCGACCGAGTTATAGGCAAAACTTGGTGCAAAAATGAGGAAAATTTTACATTTTCTCAAACAGGGTATGGAACTTGGTTCCTCGAATAACTTCTGGCACAGAAATCTGAGGGCAAGGCCGTCCAAGAAGAAAATGTAGCCGTTGGTGCCATCTATCAACCACAGGTTAAAGTTTAGCGATCCGTTGGATACCGACCGAGTTATAGGCCAAACTTGATGCAAAAATGAGGAAAATTTTCATTTTTTTTTTCATTTTTTGATTTTTTTTATTATTTTTCTCTCTTTTTTTTTAAAGCATTATTAGAGTGAAAAGAAACTCATTGCAACCCATTGGCATTAAAATAAAACAATTTTATTTTTTTTGCAAAATTTCTCAAAAAAATCGTAAGGGGTAAGCCTTATGAAATTTTCGAGTTGAATTTTTTTTTCAGATTTTTTATTCTTTTTTTAATTTAAAGCACTATTTAAGTGAAAAGAAACTAATTGCAACAAATTCCCATTAAAAAAAATCAATTTTTAAAATTTTGCAAAATTCCCCAAAAAAGATAAGGCTTTTTCTTAGGAAATTTTCAAATGGGAGCGCATCGCACAATCGCTCCTGTGTGTAGCGCTCCTTGTGGTGCGAAACTTCGCTTCTGGAAGCGCATCGCACAATCGCTCCTGTGTGTACCGCTCCGTACGGAGCTACCTCTTTTTCCCGTGAGCTGTGCGGGAGCGCGCACAATAAGATGAGGTACCTCTTTCGCTCTTGACCCAACACTAACTGTGATCAAAAAATATTTTTTTATAGCGTAACATTGTAATTAAATGCTATATAAAAAGAAAATTAAATTTTCACCAATCACCAAACGATCTACGCCCACTGTGCGTAGGCAACTGTCAAAATAGCAGTTCGCATCCCAAAAGCGCGTCATGTAAACACACCCTTGCATCTTTCTTTATAAGCACTATTTCGATAGCCTGCTCCAAGCAGCTCAGGAACTTAACCTTGTGGATCTAACTTTTCCCGCTACTACCACGGACGTACGAAAACAAACGTGTGAAATGGTACCAAATTGGATAAAAGTAAATCATCATACGTTCATAACGAGCGAGTTCGTTCGCGGTATAATCCGCATGTAACATACTCAAGACTCCAGACCGGGGGGGGGGGGGGGGGACTGTACAGGACTGTAAATAAATAATCAGACCATCATGATCCACCACCATAAAGTTATCGCCCCTAGCGCGCTAGGGTAAGCTACACCGAGAGAAAAGTTTCCAAAAACCTGACCGCACAAACTGTGTTAGCAAACTGAGGAAGTAATCCCGATGCAGCTGGTGAGACGCTGCTGGTACAAAGTTGGAATTAATATTTGATTACATTAAAATAAATGGTTATTCAAAATAAATCACATTTGCTGTATAGAAGCAAAATTGTGTAAACTTTAGTATTTTTATGAAATTGATGTAGTCTGCTACACTCCAAACTTGTTTCGCTTGAACTACAGAGTCTTGTTACAATCAAGGTTATATTTCTGAAGGACATCTGTCGTCTATATTCCACTCCAGCACAAATATCATCAACGTGGATACATCTGTGCTATACTTTTGAAATCTGACAACGTGCAAAAGGTCACGGACACTTCATCTTGAGTTTTGATGTCCTTTGGACAAAGATATCTTTAAGTTGGGAAATTCTTTCATGGTAGAAAAGCATATAGCTATTCTGAGTATGTCTTATCAACATATTTCTACGCTTTTAATACTTGCTTAGAGTTCTTAGAAATTTTATTCTTGTGTCAGTAATTTGAAGTAAAATGTTAGTTTAATTCTTCAAACTTTCTTTGGAGATAAAATAGACGAAAAAACCTGCATGACTACAGGAGTTTTAGAACAATGGAAGTTTCATGGAAGATGTTCAAGTGCGTTCTCCAAATAATGTTGTTAAAGAAAATCTTTTTTTGAAGTTTATTTTCGTTAAAAATTCCTATTAAAATTTACAATTTCTAAATTGATAATTGGGATTGCGCTTGTGTGTGTTCAGAAATTTATGTCGGCCAGATTGGAGCAACCACATCAAAATTGCAGTAAAAACTAGAATGTCCTGCACAAAAGCAAACGGCGACGGCTGTGTATGAGCGATATCCGGTGCCCATAACTCGGTTGTTTATGGTCGGCCGCTAGGTATTGAAGTATCAAAACGTATTAAACTGCTTACAGGCTTTAAGCAATGGGCAAGCAGCGTGGTTGTGGGGTTGTGCAAAAAAGGGATGGACAGTGTAAGTGTTCGCAAGTGGTCGTAAATAATGATGATACACATATACGTATGACAAAAAAAAACCCCCTCGAACAACTTCAACTCGTGGTAGTCCTTTTTTCGGCTGGATGGAGGATGAAGTTATGCGATGAAAAGAGAGCTCTGGATGGAAAATTGAAGCAAGCGGACGGCCACCGGTAACGGTGACGGCAAACTCAACTGTACTGGTAGGAAATTATCAACGTCCCCAACTACCCCCGGACACACACCACGGGCGCATTCGCACACTAGAGAAGTGCTTGTCACACAAATGATGACAAATGTACATACGAGACACAGAAAATAATGGATGGAACGAAGATTCGATGACATCCTGGGTAGTAGGATGGGCGTGAGTAGGCAGAGGATGTCTTATCTCAGTCGCTTCGTACTCCGTCACCATGCTTCCGGTCGTACCATGGTTGGACGGCAAGACGAAAGCCTTGTACGAGCTCTACCATTAGCTCACGATTAGTGGCAGAAATTGTTTCATGTCCTTTGATTGTACTTCTTCTTCCACCGCGCGTTCCGTAGCTGCACCTAACAATGATAGAAGGCTCTGTCACTTCTTCTCCAGTTTTTTTTCTTGATTCACTTAAAAAATAACACACAATATGAAACCTGTTAAATTGCCGACACTCTGTTCTTGTAGCGCTATTGCTTTTAGCAGTGATTTTCACACTCTCACCTATTCGACTATTTGCAGACGCCTGTCCAATGCTGGCCGTGGTAAAAGTGGCCCTGGAGGATCTGGAGCCGGTGGTCGCGAAGGAACGCCGGAACAGACAGGTGCGGGCGGATCGTCGGCGTCAACAGCCTCGGCGGCAGTGACAGCGTCGGCCAGCCTGGGCGGCAACTCCCGGACATACGATCTGTACGATGCGGAGGCGGACGTCAACCGCGAAAAGCGCACCCAACGTCACCTGGGTGCGATGGCATCGTCCCAGGTACTGTGCGTCTGCCCATTAATGATCCTAAGGTAAGTTGTGTACGATACCGGGAGTGTCTTAACAGCTTTTTTTTTTGCTGCTAATAAGGTAAGGTGACGATAGTGCGCCCAGCAGGACCGACAAAAGTCAAAGACCGGGCAAGTAGTTCGACCAGAACGCTCGGAAAACCGGCGGGCACACGTTTTGCCATTAAGGAGTAGCCCAGCGAGACTGTTGGCATTAATGTTTCGCCTCTTCCAATGTTCCCTGGGTTGATGGACGGCAAACGCATTACCACATGGGCGCTTGGGAAAGGAAGCGCCTGATGACGACCATCTTACCATCGCTCGTGGATGGACGTAGGATGTAAAATATTCATTATGAATCATTCACTGTTCTCCCATCCCAGTAGCTTCGCTAAGAGCCTTCGCCGTGTGCCGTGCCGAAGCTACTATACATTGTGTGCGATGAATGATGGTACGGTGGCGGTCCACCGTGGTGTGTGTCACGCGCAATGGTTTGGCGAACTTTTCCTTCCAGAGTCCGCCAACAAATCGCACACAATTCAATTGTCTTTCTGCGCCGTACGCACTACCGAGAGGAACGTTTTTCGGGCATCTAGAAACGGGTCGTCTTTACTTGGAGTGTCCCAAAACCATCTATCATTGTGTCTTGCTTTCAATTAGGGGATTGTCTAGTTTGTTGCGACTTGCCTACAGTGTGAGTCTGTAACAGAAAAAAAAACCGCAAGCCTACCAACCACCTGGGACGTTTCTCACTGAGTTAAAATTTGGTGAACCTTTTTGCTTGTTGGGCAAACCTGATGGCTGCCATAATTGTTGCCCATTTCTACTGAGCATCTTGAATGTTTAATCGTCATTATATTACACCATTCGTTTACATCTGTAATCCCCTTATTCTTTTGGGGTACTTGCATGCTGCAGCTGGAAACCAGCTGTGTTTGAAACCTTCTTGATCTATAAATCCTTTCCTTTGTTTGTTGATGTAATTTTCAAACATTTGATTCTGCGTAGTACATCGCCCAGTTGGTTGGCGATAATATTCAATTTTTACTTAAGATTATCCATATACTGTGCTTGCAATTTAATCACTCAAGACCAGCATGGTTTTAGATTTGTTTGATACAAAAATTACTAATTCTTGGAAGTAAATTCAAACAAAACATTTGGAAATACAGTGGAGAGCCGATTATCCGGGCATGTTGGGACTCAATGATGGCCGGATAATCGAACAACACGGATAAAAGGTTCACAAGATATTTAGTTGACAGCTTTGCGTTTATATAATACAGTTTAATATTTGCTCTTATTTTTCCTACGTTTAAGTAGCTGTCCTTGCTGTCCATGAATTCTAACAACTCATCAGCATACGATTTTGCAGAGTTTGAAATCTACAGGGATTTTCAGTCAGTCATCTTCTGATTCTGAATTAGATTCATCGTCCGTATTGCATCTTGTTTCTATAATAATACCTGTGTCGCTTTTGAATTCGTATCCAGGATAATAAGAGTCTATTAGTGTCCACCTCTCTGCACTTTTCTCGCCCACATGTTCCAAATATGATAGTTTTTGAAGATCCTTCCGATCCTTAGTTTATACCATCCTTCAATTTCCGGAGTTTCAAGACCGAAGTAGAGTTACATCCGGAACCTTCTTCCGAGTCAGAGCCAATGAAACAATGGTATCAAGAATAATCATTTTTTCCAGAAATCTATTACTTTTATACAGCGTATACACCTGTGAGTACGTCCTGTTCCTTGGAAAGTACAAACGAGTATAAACGCACCTCAGATCTCATGCATTAAAAAAGCATGGCTGGATTCGATATGAAACTGTCATTTACAGAACCTGCACGGATAGTGAGACAACCGGATAAAAGGTACCCGGATAATCGGTGCTCCACTGTAACTCAAAACAACAATTTATCGAAAAAGTTCCTGAGTTTTTTTTTGTTAAGACGAATAACTAAACTCTTCAACCACATAGCGTAAACACAGATTAAACTCGTCGAGCACGTAGTGTATATGCGTTGAAATGTCAACAAAATACAAAGCTGTGTCTACGGGTGATAAGTAAAACCACGTGGTTTTTGTTATTCTTTCTTCACTCGTTATCACTCGTTAAGATTTTTAGTAAAATCCAGAGTTTTATCATAAAATTACTTTTTCCCGCAATTAATATACATATTTGAAAACATTTCTTTAGTTAGCGCGATTGTTTATACACACTCTTCACTCCAGTGTTTGTAAATAATAAGGTGTTAATAGTGATTGTTGTTTTCCGGGTGGAAAATTTGTTTGCTAAACTGTTTTAGACACCACAATAAGCTTAAATGGTAGCTTCTGATTTTAACTGTTGTGCTAAAAACCTTCAGCATGATGTGTTTATAATATCGGTTGGCGTAATTGGTCTAACCACTTAGCGCTTCGCGCTATTCCCACCCACTACGAGTGGATGTATAATTTTAAACATCATATCTGGATGTTGCCGAACGCGAAACTATTCGCGTGCATTAAGGTAAAGTATTCAGGAGTGTTAAATCCAATAATCTCACCCTAGCACTTTCAGAGTTCACCGTAGCCAATATACGTGGGGGTTTGGTAACAAATAGCAGTAACAACAAACCAAAACAACAACAACAAAAAAACCCATGCGGAAATCAGGCTCGCAAATTGTGTGCGGCTAAAAATGAATACATAAGTGTGTGCCTTAGATAGAGCAAGGAAAAAAAACAAACAAACAGCGAGCAAACAGTCGGAGATTGAAAAAAGCGTAGGCTGCCGGAGTTCAAGAGCATCGACATAATCCCTTTAATGCTTCGCTTCTCCACTCGGCGCTGGTACAACGCTGGGAATTGGTGGTTCCCCATCGCCCCCATCGTCGTTTGGAAGCCAGCGTCAATCCACTCGAACCGCGAAACGCGGCCAAATTTAACGACCCGCGCTTGAAGAAAAGAATACCGAAACAGAAACAAGACGAAGGTCGTATCCTGCGCGTCTAAACCGCCAAAAAAAAAGGACGCGCGCTTTACTCTTCTGCGCTGTGTACGGTTTTCTGCTGTGAAAATTAGCCATGAGATTAATTAGAAGCGAAACCCGATAAAATGGGATGCTGGGAG
Organism: Anopheles funestus; assembly: GCF_943734845.2. Classification (NCBI taxonomy): domain Eukaryota; kingdom Metazoa; phylum Arthropoda; class Insecta; order Diptera; family Culicidae; genus Anopheles; species Anopheles funestus. Next base: position 7,418,722 of record NC_064597.1, on the reverse strand, counting down.
GTTTTGATGGGACGATATGGTTCTTCCATTTGCACGAGCCTACCGGTGTGTAACCGGTGACCTTCGGCGTCACGTAATTAATGGGCAATGTGTTCTGTTCGTTACAGGTAGTTCACCCTTAGCCAGAGGTTTGAGCAGAGTGACCGAGCGCAATATCATTGCACGTACTTTTACTCCATGCACGGCGACGTGTTACTGTGTACTATCTGATCGAAAAGTTAACCGCCTTTCCGAAAAGGAAAGCAGCCCGCGATGAAGGTTATGCAAACGGTAATGCTGTAAAAGATGAAGTCACTCTTCCCAAAAAGGGGGTTTTTGGGAGTTTTTTTTCTTCTTCCTCTCCTTGCGGAAGCTCAGGTGAGCGCGCGGTGCCGTGTGTATTTTCTGTATCATCTTTCAGCCTGACCTTGTACACGTCGTCAAGATTAAGCTCGAACGCATAAGGGAGTGGAATATTTTACTTCTTTTTTTTGTAGGTTGCCGTTTGACGTTGGAGGAAAAAAACCGAAAAAAGCGAATAGATAGAATAGACAGGAGAAAGGAAGGAGAACAAACAACAAAAAAACACGCATAAGTACGAAGATACGTTGCTGGGCTGTACAGAGAAAATTTATCCCACCGGAGAAGGTGAAAGTGTACGCAAGTGAATTAGCTCTGGTAACGAAGAAGTTAATATACATTACCGAACGACACTTCGGTTATGGGGCGCGTACCATCTCAAAGAAATGCCCATCCGGTCTAGCAGCGAGTGTGACGATAAGAGGTACGATCTGCGCTGTACGATCCTGTGATCCCTTTACCTTTACCGACAAGATAAAGGGAAAACCGTTCAGCCACCATGAGTGGAATGAGAAAATGAGACTAAGCACAACACAAACGCTAGATTAGGACGGTTAGAGCCAGGCGCATTGGTATGACTGTTTGGTAGGATCTGAAATAATTTTGCCGCTTTTCTTTTGAAGATTGTCTGGGTTTTTTTTTTTGTATAACCACAATCACACGGCACCGCGCACGAAAAAAACGTCCATCTTTAATTCCGTTCCAGAATTGACCGTGTTTTTTGCCATTTGCCATTTTCTATGGTTGTGCTTAATGGGGTGGGATGCAGATCGAAAGACATATATTTGTGGCCTACTTCTATACACGAGAGAGAAAACAAAACAAAAAACACACACGCACATTCAGTCCACCCAAAAACGGGGGTTTGTTTCATCGGTTTTCTCGTGGGAAAGCTTATTTTTCCCTGTTCTTTTCATTTTATTTATTTCATTAAAGGTTTTTTTTTTTGTTGTTGTAGGGGAACGAGGGTTTATTTTTCTTTCTCCCCCTATCGAATAGAAACAAGGGGGTGGAAGGTGGATGAAACACACGGATGAGCATTTTCCCGCCCCGAATAGAAGTGACGAAACCGCACCCGAAATGCCCCCCCCCCCCCCCCCCGCCCTTCGATAATGAGGATAATGGGGACGGATGTGTAATAGGTTGAATAATGAGCGAGGTATGAAACGGAAGGTGCAAAATAAAAACGTACCCGAATCTCATCTTTCTTTGGTACGAGCCCGTAAGCAACACTGAATAAAGAAAGAAGAGAGTGAGAGAAGAAAAAAAACACCACAGAAGTGAAAGTTAGAAGGTCGCCACCGGCATTAAACTGCCTCACTCTCGGTGTATAGCTTTGACCGTGGAGACTTTCTCTATCTCTACTGTGCGGAAAAGCCGACAACCATGGTGTGAGGGTTTTTTTTTGCATTACGGTATCCAATTAATTAACTTCGTTCCACCCCCCCGGGTGTGCCGTGTTTCCCCAGGTGCTGTTCCTGTTTGCTTTTTTGGCTTTCGATGGCACATCTTGTCATCTCGGTCATTTTGTGCCCATTAGCCCTCGATAGATGGCCCCCGGGATGGAGATGTATACATTTGTTTACTTTGGCCGACTTCACCCGTGATGCATGGATGCTACCGCCCTGAACGGTAGATCAACCGTAGCGCAAAATGTACTGGGCGTGCACAACACACCATTCATGGTGAATGATTGACATCGACGTAGTTTATCGTAACGATTGAGTGATTCGAGTGCGTACAGACAGCTACTGTGTGGTTGTTTTTTTCGCAAAGGCATTCATTTGAATTTATTATATGATATAAAGTATTCATTTTATTCCATTATTGCTGTCTAATGGGATTTTTTTTGGTTCATTCTTTTGATCAATAGATGCTTGAAGCTTTGCTTTGATATAATGTATGTTAGGTTCTTCTTTCTTGCAAAAGAACTACATAATGCCATTGAGTCTTTTATGTTGATATTATGTTGTTATATTTTTTCGGATGTAAATTCAAAATCGACCACTTCGTTGCACCTTTTTTGCCTCTTATTTGTTCTCTTTCTTTCTCGTTTTTCTAGCCCTGCACAATAATAAAGGTTTAAATCTTAATTACAAAATTACGTACTATTCGGTTGAGTAAGTTTCATATAACTGAAACCCAATTCTTTCACTAATGGAGGCTCCTGGTGGTTTTCAGATTTTACAATGCTTCCTTATTCATGTTTTTTAAAGCGTCGCAAGGAAGAATCTTAACTTGGTTCAAATCTCAAATACAAAAGTACTTTTTTTTCGAATGGGAATAGATTCATATCACTAAAATCCCAATCCTTTCACTAATGGAGGCGCCTGGTGGTTTTCAGATTTTACAGTATTTCCTCATTGATATTTTTTAAAGAACCCCAGAAAGGAAACTAAACTCGGTTTTTAATCATAAATACAAAAATACTTACTTTTCGAATGGGAGAAAGGAAACTAAACTCGGTTTTTAATCATAAATACAAAAATAGTTACATTTCGAATGGAAGTAGTTTCGTATCACTAAAATCCCAATCCTTGCACTAATGGAGGCGCCTGGTGGTTTTCAGATTTTACAGTATTTTCTCATTGATATTTTTTAAAGCACCACAGAAAGGAAACTAAACTTGGTTTTTAATCATAAATACAAAAATTCTTAGTATTCGGATGGGAAAGATTCATATAACTTAAACCTTATCCTTGCACTAATGGAGGTGCCTGGTGGTTTTCAGATTTTCCAATGTTTCCTCATGGATATTTTTTAAAGCACTACAGAAAGGAAACTAAACTTGGTTTGTCATAAATACAAAAATTCTTTATATTCGGATGGGAAAGATACATATTACTAAAACCCAATCCTTGCACTAATGGAGGCGCCTGGTGGTTTTCAGATTTTCCAGTGTTTCCTCATTGATATTTTTTAAAGCACCACAGAAAGGAAACTAAACTCGGTTTTTAATCATAAATACAAAAATTCTTAATATTTGGATGGGAAAGATTCATATAACTGAAACCTTATCCTTGCACTAATGGAGACGCCTGGTGGTTTTCAGATTTTACAGTGTAGCCTGATTGAGAGTTTTTAAAGCACCGCAAGGAGGGAAATAGGATTTAATTCTCGTATATATATGCTGCGAGTATTATAACACTCTTTAGTAATTGTCCGCTCCCTTTTAATTTGATTAATATATATATAGAATTTTCATCTCTTGTAACGCATTGTTCCAACGCGGTGTTACAACAATCAACAAATGATGGTAATTGGATAAATAAATTTGCTTTTAAAAATATCAACATTATGATGGACAATATGATGGCCTACATATTTTCTTTTTTTTTCGTTGCGTTCCAATTCACTTTGATGTGCGCGTAACGCTTTGAAGAGTATTAACATCCATAGAAAAGCAATCAGTTGATTTGTGTGTATACAAACAATGTGTTTTTTTTTCCTGTTCCTGCCCGCTGTTTATTTGTCCTTGCGGGATACGCAAGTGCATGTAAATTTTCCATTTTCCAGAATCCATTTGCATGATGAACAGCAAAACAAGCCTACTATGCACCACGTGCGTTACAAATGCACCCCTCGAGGGGAATGCTTGTGAGCTGAGTTGATGAATATTGTTATGATTTGACACCATGTGTGGATGCAACATGCAGGTAATGCCTGTTCGGGTGCGGTGGTTGTTTTCCTTCTTGGAAGGAATTTAATTCAAATTCCTAACGATTGAACCTTCCAAACGAGCAGACGGGTGAATTTTCATCCACTAAAAATTTTTTTTAAAAAATGTTCCATTTTACTTTTAACTTAAAGCTATTTCACTTTAAGCCCCGCCGGACGTTTGCCAATATTCAATTATTAGTTCCAGTGTTCCGAGAGTCCATTAGCGTGAATAAATTCGACCGAGGTCACAGCGAAACGAACGCGATTTAAGTGGAGAATATAGAAAATCGCCACACTTCACCACGAAACGGAAAGTCATCAGAATCTTCTTCGTTCGTTGCTTTTCTTTCCTGGTCGTTTAAGAACCAAGTCTGGCACAGTAAAGGTCGGTGTGATCCAGCGCGCGAGGCAATTGAACCTGGCGGGAAAATTGCTACTTCCTTTTTAAGGACACACATACAGATAGCAGACAAAGATAGCATCAAACACACCCACGCCATTGCCACTAATGGAGGACCAAAAACTCGATGAGCAAAAGCTACTGTGGCGGAAGAACAAATCAAATCTAACGCAAATTTCGTTCAAGAAAAAGGGTTTTTTTCTGAAAGCAAATAAGCAGACAATAGGCAACATGTTGGTGGACGCAGGGGGTTTTTCCTTGATTTTTTGTATCGTCTCTTAATTTTCGGAAGAAATATTGAAAACATCGGTAAAACAGTGTGAAGCACTTCCAACCTGATAGCTGCCACTCACAATCACATTTTATGCGCACAAACGATACACTACGATTACATGTTTTAAATTTAGCGATCAAATATCGTTTCGCTTGTTCCTGTTATGGTCTTCTTCTTCTAGCGGTCGTTCTCTTCTCGCTACAAAAAAACAACTCCAATACATCGAATTTTTCGAGAGCTAAATTGATTGCTCGCTCCTTGGTCTGGGGGAAGGTTAGGGAAGAAATAAATAAGAGAACGAGCGCCGATTTCTTCCTGTGCATGTTCTTGTTCAATCGCTCCGCCACATCCAGCACAGGACGTTTTTCGTTTTGCTCGACGTGATTCGCCACTAAGCAATATCGTATCAGGTAGCAAAGCGAAAGCGGCCCATGACGCGCGAAGGGGAGATGTGTATTTGTTCTATTTATTTAGCACACAGCAACAAAAAGCAACAGTTGGGTGTGCGGTTTAGTTCGATACTAATTTCGGTACGGAATGAAGAAAAACAGGCCGAAGTTTGCTAACCTTTTCGTGCGTAATTTAAATAAATAGAAACACGTCAAGAGAAAATACAACCCGAGCAAGGGCGCGTGCCATGGAATTCGTTCACGCATCGCTCTGCAACGATGCGTGGTGTAATTGACGTACGTCAAACAAGGGTGTATGTGTGTAACATGACACATCGAGGCACAGATACAGATTAATTGAAACTTATGCAAATATTATCTGAAATGTTCTATGTATGAGATTGTGTTAGAGTCGATTATTGGAATATCGAAAAAGCCCGATTGATTAATTTCCACGGATAACCGAACTTAAAGCTTTTAAGCTTGAGTATGAGTGAGTTAGTGAGTGAGTGAGCATGAAAAGTTTTTATGAATCTTTTACTCACTTTTTTGCATTTTAACTCACTCACTCTTTGCGCCGGCTAGTGACTCACTCTTTCGCTCTTGAAATCGCTCCTAAATTAGTAGATATTTTGTTACTCTATTTAAGTCTATTTAACTCAATAAGAGTGAATAAAACAATTTACCGCTATCGATTGAAAAAAATCAAATATTTCATCTTTCCACGAAATTTATGAATCACAAGAGATTGAGAAAAAGATTCAAATCCCTATAGTCACTCTTTCAAATTTTCTCTCAACTCTCTTCTCTTATATATACGCTAGAGATGTGATTACTCACTCTTTTCAGAGAGTTGAAACAGAGTGAAAGAGTTATTATAAGGATTTGAATCTTTTACTCACTCTTTTGAGAATCATAAAAATATTCATGAATCATTCATTTCCCTCACTCTCTGTGCCGACTTATTACTCGCTCCTTGGCTTTTTTACTCACTCACTCTCTCTTCCGACTAATGACTCACTCTACGGAGTTTTTACTCACTCACTCTCTGTGTCGATTAATGACTCACTCTTTTGGGGGTTTTCACTCACTCAACAAGGGAGAGCAAGTGTTTTGTTATTCTTTTTGGGATTTAAACCATTCTACTGCAGTGAATAGTTATTTATTTGTTACTCATTGGTGGGCACAGAAAGTGAGTGAATAAAAACGCAAAAGATTCAATCATTTTTGAATCTCAAAAGACATTGAGAGTGAGTGAATTGACACCATAGACTCCTTTGCTGTATTAAAGTCACTCAACTCACTCAAACTCACTCTTAATCAATGTGCGCATCTTTAGTATATGCACAACCGTAGTGCAAAACGGATAAACGAGCAGCACGGATAAAGAGTACATCTGTCTTTGTTGATATATACAGCAATACAATTATCCGTGTAATTTTGGGATGAGTGTGTTTGGTTTTAAAAAGCAAAAAAGCTCAACCATTGTTTTACTTCCACCCTCACGAACGAATCCACACAGCCGGTTAATCAAAAGCCACGGATAATCGATATTCTTCTCTCTGTACCGGGTAGTAAAATTAAAGTATTTTTTTTTTGGGTCATAAAAATAAAAGAAGTTGAAGCAGCGCTAAAGATGGAAGCATCAAATTCAATTCCAAATTTCAGGCTTCAACCGGATTAAAGAGATTAAAGAAGAAGGCATGTAATGGTTACGTTGGTGGCTTTTGTGGAACGTTTGAAAAAAAAAGCGTAATGGTTTGATTCTGTGTTGAACTTTCTACTTTTACTGCGCAGTTTGGCAGTACGTCCTTTATATGGAAAAATTATTTAAATTACACCAATCTTTTTAGCAATTTTTGATAGAAAAGAAAATTGCCTTAGAGAAGAGAAAGGAATTTTTGATTTCCACTACCTGCTAAGACCTTTGTACCATAAAACAACAGAAAGAAAATTATTTAACCTTAAAGACATACATATTGTTTTCTGGGGGAAAAAATTATTTCATAATTTTTACATTCTTCCATTTCACAAATTATCCTTTATTATTATGTTTCAATTAGTTTTCAATCTCGTCTTCTTTTTTCCCCAAAACAATGCAAGCAAATTGATTTGTTGCATATGTGTTTTATGTCTTGTTTTTTCCTCTCTCTCTCTGTTTCTCCTGAAATTGACGTTTTGGAACCGATTTACCCAGTGGTAAGTGGTAAGGACGGCGCCGTCTTCTAAATAAGCCCGCTAAAAGGCAAATGTACGCACACGTAAACATGTGGCAGAAATTTTCCATTCTCACCCATCTACCCCCATAATCAGCATATTCGGCTAACGGGTAAAAGTTTGACGTAAATTGATGCAAACATTAAACGAAACGACTGGCACCACGATACATGAATGTTGTACCCTTTCCGTACCGTTTTTCGATCGAGCGTTTCCCTTATCACCATCTGTTTCACATCTTTTCACTGCTTTCTTCCTCTCCCTCTCTCTTTCTCTTTCTCTCACACTTCGTCTGTGAATTTAACAATCGTTAAATCACTTCACATCGCACTCGAATATTGGAATTTATGCAAACCATGCTTGGAAAACAATTCCTCCGTTGGTGGAAAGCATGCGTGTGTAGGTGTGGGTGGGTGGGTGTGTGAGTTGATGTTATGCATGCGGCACCTGTTGGACAATAGAGGGGGGGGGGGAGGTGATTGGTTCGCAATGGGTGGAACATATAAATTATGCTGCATAAATTATAACGACAGGAACTTTTGACGGTGGCAAAACTCACTCGAACTGTTCACTTTATTTATCACCCAGGGAGCCGGATGTTAAGCGACGGCGGAAGCTCTGTTTGTTGCGCCCTTGTCTTCAACCGTCTTCACCGTGTTTTCCAACCACCCAGTTTTCGCCCACCCCCGGCCCGGATGATCAATACACTTCTACCAAGTGTAAAACTCGCCTCTGAACGGCAGGCATATATTTACATTTGCTTTTTAAACGGCCTGTGCCTGCTAGATTATTTCACCTTGCGTCGTGCGCAAGACTTTTTGTGGTGGAAAAAAAAAATAGAAAATTTCTAAACACATTCATCTAGCCGCGCGCGAATACCGGGGGAAGTTTTGCCGCGTCCGCTCATTACTTCCCCCGCAACCCAGCTTCTTCTACTATAACACTTGCTAGACATGATGAATGATTCGATGCGCCATCGCAAGTTTATTCATCCTGAATAATTCGCCCATCTTCGGCACCAGCCCGTGTCAGGTGCGATCATTTTGATAATTCGTCACCACGCCCATTACGCGCTGTAAGGAAAGGATGTTTCACCAACCGTCGAACATCTTTGTTTCGAGATACTATTTTATGGTAAAGAAAAAAAAAACAATGAAAAACATTTGTGTTGCTTTATTGCGCTGTGGAAAGGCACCCGAAAGTGTACACAAACACTGGTGAAAAAGTCTAAATGATGAACAATTTGTTTTGATACGAGCAAATGACTGATACACCACAACACATAATAAATGTTAATCAGCTCCAAATTGTGCCCATTTTAAGCTGCTTATCGTGAATGGAAGGATTTACATGGAAAATGAGGGCAAGCATATTAAGTTATTACAGTATCGGAAAATAACTGCTTAATGCACAATTTTAATGATTTGCAAAACACCGCCACTTTGTTTCACTTCGATAAATGCGTTCCAAAAAACGGGAGAGACTCACACACGCACGCATAATGTATTCAGCTCATTAATAAATATTAGCTGATGAGATATGCGATGTAAACTTTTAAATGTAAAATTTTGTGTAATTTTTCGCGTAATATAATTCTCGTAATATAAAAAAATAAGGCTAAAGTCTTAAATAAGGACCCGCCCTCTCACGGTCACTCACCTGAGTGACTATTTTTCGTGCAGGGTGGTTCGCAAACTATGCAATGTGGCCTGCATTTGATTTTTTTTATAATTACAAATACATTGTAAGGAGATTTTCGCACAGTGAAAAGTGATTTATTAATCGAGGAACCAAGTTCCTTACCCTGTTTGAGAAAATGTAAAATTTTCCTCATTTTTGAGCAATGTAGCAAAAATTTTAAATGTGATATATTTTGATGGGAATTTGTTGCAATAAGTTTCTTTTCACTTAAATAGTGCTATAAATTAAAAAAAGAATAAAAAATCAGAAAAAAATTTCAAAAAAATTTTCCACTCGAAAATTTCATAAGGCTTACCCCTTACGATTTTTTTGGGAAATTTTGCAAAAAAATTTAAATTGTTTTATTTTAATGCCAATTGGTTACAATAAGTTTCTTTTCACTCAAATAATGCTTTAAATTAAGAAAAGAATAAAAAATCAGAAAAATAAAATAAAATTAAAAAATTTGAAAATTTTCCTCATTTTTGCACCAACTTTTGCCTATAACTCGGTCGGTATCCAACGGATCGCCAATCTTTAACCTGTGGTCGATAGATGGCACCAATGGCTACATTTTCTTCTTGGACGGCTATGTCTTAAGTTGTCTGTGCCAGAAGTTATTCGAGGAACCAAGTTCCCTACCCTGTTTGAGAAAATGTAAAATTTTCTTCATTTTTGCACCAACTTTTGCCTATAACTCGGTCGGTATCCAACGGATCGCCAATCTTTAACCTGTGGTCGATAGATGGCACCAATGGCTACATTTTCTTCTTGGACGGCCATGCCGTCAGATGTCTGTGCCAGAAGTTATTCGAGGAACCAAGTTCCTTACCCTGTTTGAGAAAATGTAAAATTTCCTCATTTTTGCACCAACTTTTGCCTATAACTCGGTCAGTATCCAACGGATCGCCAATCTTTAACTTGTGGTCGATAGATGGCATCAATAGCTACATTTTCTTCATGGAGACACCTGAGGGGCTGGGCTAAAGTCTGAAATAAGTCACTCACTTGAGTTTTAATCTTCAACATAAAATCTCTTATTTTAATTTTATTTTATTCTTTTAATAAGAAAACTAAATCGATTTTGTTTACTCTTTTCTGCTTCTTAATAAATTTAATTATAAAACAATTTTATTTACACAACAAAAATATGCCTCATCAAACAGAACACATCTACTTGCGTTTTATAGTATTTACGCTGTTTTTAATACTGCTGCTAAAGAAAGGAAACAAAAGTAGAAAATTTTCATTTCCGTCAAACATGACGCTCCAAATGCATGAAGATGAAAATGTCTGTAAGATTCCCTGTTCCAGTGTTTCCCGCCGTGGACGTGTACGTGGTGGACAGGGAAGCATAATGGGGTCCCCATATTTTGGGTAAACAATATTTTGCTGCAAAACGCAAATTGGGAATCGTTACCATGGATACATTCATCCACTCAGTATTCACTGTGCGTTGGGAGAGAAAGAAAATTAAACATCAGTTGCAAAGACATTGCACGCGAGCACGTGTCCCGGATGTGATGAGATTTTTTTTCCCCCGTATAAACACATGTTACATTATGTCAGCAAGGAAATGAAAATAGTAAGAAACACCCCTAAATTGCCTTCAAGAAGCAAAAAAATATTTAGAATGTTCTGTTGAACTTTAACTTAGTGCTCAGTAAACAGAATAGCCATACAATGAACACCAACTTAAATGTTTCGATTTTCTATCAAACGAGTATGGCTTTATATTGCAAAATAGGGAAAGAGAGAGAGAGATAGAGATAGAGAGAACGAGAAAAAAATAGCTCAGCACAGGACCAACAATCGATACCGGAAACGGGAAACAAACCAAGCAGAACCTGAAGTACAAGGTCTCTGTTAAAACGTGTTGACAGGCTTCTTGGCGCGTGGTGACCCTTCGGATATCATTCACCTGGCCGTACCCGGTGCGAATGTGTCTGGCCCCTCAGCCGTGTTGGAGATTTCTCGGAAAAAAGCAAATGCTTACAAAAACTTGTGACGACCGAAAGTCGGCTGCAGGAATGAGATGCGAACAGTTCAAGAGCGACTCTTTACGACTTGCTGTTCTGCTTGCCGCTTTCCGGTGCCGGTACAATTCCTTTTCCGCTTTTCCACGGGGCACATGATATATTGGACAATTTCGTTAACAAGACGTAGCATTCTTGTCGCACCCTTGAAAACGTTCCTCATGCTCGGTGCATGATATCGCAACCGACCGGTAGTTATTCATTCCTTTTTGTTGTCCGCTCCCCCAGCATCGTTTTCAACCATTTTGTCTCACCGTTCCTCTCCTTGTTTTTTTTTTCGTTTCATTTCACAGGCTCGCCCGGATGACGGTGGCGGAGACATACGAGAACCAAGCGCACTACGACATCACCTTTCTGATGTTCGTCTGGATCGCCTTCCTGCCGACCATCATCGTACCGTGGATGTATGCGTCTTGGGTGCTCTCGAAGTAAGTACCATCTCCATGCTGTTCGTCCGACCCGCCCACCGTGGGGCAACTTCAAGAGTGTGGCATCGCTTCTCAGTCATCGATGCCACAGCTCTGCCCCGTCGCCCCCACCTCTGTTCGTTAGGATGTCAACGCATAAACAGATCCTTCACCCTGGTGGAATGTTAGACAACCCGAAGCAACAAGATTGAAAACGAGCTTTCAAGAGTTGTTCGATCGGACGACTTTTTACCTCGTTGTATTACCTGACACTCTCTCGACCGAGATACCAGCAGGCACAGTGAGGGGTAATGGATGACTCCTTCATGCGACGAGTGCCTGGCATCACTCCTTCCAATCGTGATGGAATAATTGACAAATAACTTCCACTCGCACTCGGCAATATGGTGGTATATGTCACCCTGGTCGATACTACTGAAGTCGAAAATCAATTTGCAGTACTCGATGTGAGCAGCTGCCTGAGTGGCCTCTACTAGAGCGCAACACCACTGCAACACCACACTTGCCGAATGGAGAGAGAGAGAGAGAGAGAGAGAGAGAGAGATCCCCTTTGACCTACAGCAGACGGGATACGTTCTGAAGCTTTTTACTTTAGTCTGCCAATAACCATTCACTGTTGTAAATCTTCGTCTTATCAAATCCCAGCTGAATTGCTGTTTGAGGTGAATATCAGCTGAGAGGTTTTTAAGACATTAATTGCGAGCTCTCCAACATCGTACGGAGAAGGCACTCCAATCATACAGCGCCGTTGCCGAGACGGTTTTTGTGTCACACCAAGCTATATACTTACCAAGGGGGGAATAAATGCATTTCGGTGGTTTTCTCGAGTAGCCTAGCAGTAACCAAGGGTGTACGGTGCGGTACGAATGAGCAGAGCTGTAAATTCTAAACTAATGACAAAGTCAAATATTCTCCACTGGGGTTAGCATAAAACCATCATTAATTTTGTGCCAACTTGTCGGTTGGCCATTCGTTATAGGAACAGCTAGGAAAGTTTTATCTGAGGGCAAGTTTTGTTTGTCACTTTCAAGAAAAGGGATCATTCAATTATTTTTAAGAAATGGAAGGCGTTAGTTACTAGCAGGGGGTTTGGTTCGTTACAACAGAGGGAAAAGGAGGTTTATGAAATAAAATTCCTGGATTTTTAATACTTGTGTAAAAAATGCCAGCTTTAGACATCGATAGTGTGAATAATGAGGATGAAAAATAAATTATTATTTGTGTCTTTCCCTTTCGTTACTTTCCCCCGCGATCGACCGGTAAAAACATCGAAAAATGATTTATGTGTTTAAATATGTTTGCAATTTATGTTTATTAAATAAAGTTTCTAAATATGTGTTCTGTATTCTTTAATTTTGTTATTTATTTATGTAAAACACACAAAGTATCATTTATCTATTACTATGATCGCTTCAACGATCCCATCAAATTCGTATTTTTTCTTACGCGTCCGCGCGAACGACCGTTTTTAATCGAAAAATGATTTTTCGACACCAAGAGAGCATCCAATGAAGGAGGTAACCTATTCGATTGCACGGGATATAATCCGCATGACAGAGATAATAATCCATCACGTGCGAGAGAGAGACCGATAAATGAGGCGCTAAGCAGGGGCAATGGTTTGGTAACACGTCAACCTCCTTGGTAGGATGCTCTCTTGGCGTTGAGAAACTACCGATCACCCATATTACTTTATCTCGGCTAGAACGTAACCCCGCAGCTGTTGAAGAATCGGTTTTATTAGTATTGGAGAATGATTTTTCAACAACACCAAGAGAGCATCTACAGAAGCAGGTAACCTATTTGGATGGAGGGGAAATAATCCGCATGAGAAAGAAATTAATCCGCCACATGCGGGAGAGAGACCGCTAAATGGGGCCCTAAGCTGAAAACCAGAAAAACGCTCGTTTTCTGCGACAAAATCCTGAGAGAGCTGCCTAAATCAATCATCCGAAATAACAAGAGAGCATCCTACATCCTACATCCTAAGAGGTAACATTAACCGCGGTGCGAACCAGCTGCGAGCGACATTCTCTTCTCTCCTCTAGTAGCCGTACTAATCCTTCGTATAGTTATTCTTTTCTCACATGTTATCATTGACTATGGTGAGAGATGATCTAGTATTGGTAATCAATAGTATGAGTTGATCGGATGGAGGGGAAATAATCTTTCATCTCTTTTAATCCAATTGACCAATCCTAAAGGATCTCAAACTGGCTTCAATCATAACGTGCGAGAAAGGAACGGCTATATATTGCACTAAGCTGGGGAAATTATAGCTTATGCTGCTATAGGATCCTCTTTTATAGGATACTGTCTTATTATTTCATATGTTGCAATAAAAACTTTCGTTAAATATTTAAATGAAATCTTTCATGAATTATTTTAAGGCAAATTTCATGAAATATTTCGCTGAAATGATTTATAACAAATTTTATGGCTAACTCCTTTATGGGATGCTCTCTTCGTGTTGAGAAATTATATTTCGTTATTTTAAGCAGTCGCTCGCTCGCGCCAAATTTAAACCGGAGATAATGCTGTCTCTTTTGTTGGATACTGCCTTGTTATTTCGGATGATAAATTTGATCGCTCTCTCAGGATTTTGTCGCAGAAAATGTGCGATTTTTGTTGTTTGAAACAACAAGAGAGCATCCTACAAAGGAGGTAGACGTGTTATAGCTACCATTGCCCCAGCTTAGCGCATCACTTAGTGGTCTCTCTCCCGCATGTGGCGGATTATTTTCTCTCTCATGCAGATTTTTTCCCCTCCATCCGAATAGGTTACCTGCTTCCAATACTAATAAAACCGATTCTTCACCAGGTGTGGAGTAACGTTCTAGCTGAGATAAAATAGTATGAGTGATCGGTAATTTCTCAACACCAAGAGAGCATCCTTCAAAGGAGGTAGAGGTGGTGTGACTATCAGTTCCTCAGTTTAGCGCTTCATTTAACGGTCTCTCTCCCGCATGTGGCGGAATATTTTCTCTCTCATGTAGATTATTTCTCCTCCATACGATTAGGTTATCTCTTCTGTTGGATGCTCTCTTGGTGTCGAAAAATCATTTTTCGATTTGAAATAACAAGCATCTCCAGCAGCTTAGCTGTCAGTTTAAACAGTCCGTTAAAAAGGAAAGGGAAATCTTTCATGAAACATTACTAGGATGAGCTTTACTTAATACACCTAGTTTTTTGGAAGATAAAAGCAAAATTTGAAGAGATAGCCAAAAGTAGTGTTTTACAAAGTTGTTGAGAATAAAAAACTACATTTTGTGGGATTTTTTTCAGATGCAGGATCCGCATATTTTTTCCTACAAAGCTGAAAAAATAGTCTTTCAAAACATGTATTCTTTCCTACGCGCTCTTAATTTTAAAAATTCTATATTCATATGTATTACAGCCATGAAAGCGGCCTTATAGATAGGAAATTTAAGAAAAATATAGAAGATATCAATGGCTATACCATTTCCTAGCTTATGAATTTCCCCTAATTTGCACCGGGTCCCTAATTTGCTTCCGTACCAGATAATGTTGTTAAAGAACAATCGATACAGTTTGCATAATGACCATTCTTTTGGATCTGAAAAGAATATTAGAGATAAAATCAAGAACCTCATTGAAGGGAATAATTGCAACGTTTTAAAATTGTGGGATGAGTGCATAATTGGCATAGCAATTATTTTGGGAGCAAAACGCAGCGAGTTTCATTTGGAATCTTTCGAATCCGACCTATCGGATTATATCCCGAGAGATCTGAAAGAAAGCGTTAGCAACGTTGAGGCTCGTTTGTACATCGATTAGATTGCTTTAGATAGCAAAGAGCGTTAAAAATCCCAATTACACGGTAATGTCCTCCAGTGGATCGGGTAATTCGGACCGAATCGTTAGAACTGGGATGCCAGGCTTAATGTCGCTAGGTCGGGGAGAATAAAAACAAATTGAAATCCTACGCCAGCTACTTTCAAACTTTCCCAAATAGTGCAGAACGATAACTACATCGGCAAATGAGCTCAATTCTGTTTTACGTTTGCGAAACTTGTTGCTACGCGATAATATTCAATTATCTGATTACATGGACACCAATTTCAACTCAACTCTTCAGTCTCGAAAGGCTACTGGACTTCGTAGTTCAACATTTCCTTTTTGATTATCTTTCTTTATCAATAAAACAGATCTCTTGCTTGTATGTAAGGAGCTAATCAGTTATTATCTTTTCCTCTATTTTATTACCTTTTTACCAACAGACCAACAAAAGAGCGTTTACGAGGCTATCTGCGTTTGTCATCCCGGCGTAACACAAATACCCGGTCGGAACATTCATTGGACGAAACCGGCAGTACACCAACGGGCCAAACACTGGGTAAGAATGCTCCCACAGCTACACCAATGTCCGTATCTGTGGGGCCGCTGAAGTCTTCGGGAGCGTCGTCTGGACGTCCAGGATCTCCACCGCACCGTCGCACTGCATCTGGCCGTTCTGGTGCGCGTGCATCTTCGTTACAGTCCGAGGCAACACTAACTGTCACGAACGGTACAGCAACAACCTCCATGAGCATCGGCAGCGAACCAACCAAGTCACCGGCAAGCAACAGTGCACGCACAGTGGAGACTACGATTTCGCGCCAGTCGTCCATGGGGAGACCGCGCCGTCAGCTACCACCGCCGCTGCGCATCGAGGAGAGCAACTTCCACAAGACGCCGTCGGTGAAGTCGAACCGAACGCTCACCTCATCCGCCCACAACTCGTCCGTCCGGTCGACGGCAAGTCGGGCAAGCAGGACAAGCAGTACGGCTCCACTGTATCCCCGTCGGTACAGTACCCACAGTCGGCAAACTTCCCAGCTGTCGCAGGCAGAGGATGAGGACGATGTGAGTTCACTCGTTGGCAATAGTTCGGACATTACGTCGAGTACCTACTGCTGCACCGGTCCGGATGCGGGACCACTGTACGCGGACGATCCGCTCGGTGCCGGTGTAAGGCGTGCGCACAATGGTGCTCACGTCGGTACGCTCGGTGCACCGTACCGGCGACGTAGTTCCGCTCAAACGCAAGCCTCTTCACATATGTCTTCGACGCGCCCATTGTACCCGTCAGCTCCGGACGATCGTGGTGAGAGTGAATCGATTGCGGGTGGCGGCGGTGGTGAATCGGGTGCGGGCGATGATGATGACGAGTCGGAGATCTTCAGCTCGGTATCACAGCCATCCGCCCGCAAGCGCCCCGTAGGCATCCTGAAGGCGACACCTTCCATCGTGTCGATCAGCGAGAGTGAGTACTCATCGCGCAAGGGTTCGTTCAGCACACTGTCGCGTGATCTGGAGATAATCGATCAGCTCGAGCGGGAACGCAGCATGGACATACAGGAGATGATACAGCGCGAGAAAACGTACGAGCAGTATCTGGTGCGGCAAAACTCCAAGCTCAAGTTTTCTACCAATTTCGACGATTACTTCGAAGCTGCTGCAGCAGCGGTTTCGGCGAGTTTGCCTGAACCACCTGCACCATCACACCAGACGGGTGGTGCTCAGCTTCCAGCGCAACCCTCCGCTCAGCTTCCTGCCCCACCGGCAACAGCTGGGAGTATCTCGCCTCGGCGTGCCCGGTCTCCGATGCATCGACGAAGCAGTCAGCTGCCGGGAGGTGTGCCACTACCCGTTGGACCATTAACTGGCGAGCGTACGCAAGCGTTTGGGCCGAGGCGCTCGATCGAGCTCGAGCGTCGGTTCCACCGGACGTACTCGACGAGTGGTTCGACACGCAGCTCCACCAAGTCGCGTGATCGCATCACCTTCCAGGACGATGTCTGAGAGTTGGGCACGAGCGGTGGTGGAGTTGGGGCTAAGCTGCTACTGCGTACCAGCACGGAGCGTAGCCCCAGCCGAGATCTACTGGTGTAGATCCGCTCCATCGATCGCTCAGGCAATGCTGGAGTAACTCGCAAACTTC
This sequence comes from Anopheles funestus, assembly GCF_943734845.2. NCBI lineage: Eukaryota > Metazoa > Arthropoda > Insecta > Diptera > Culicidae > Anopheles > Anopheles funestus. The sequence continues at coordinate 7,401,355 of NC_064597.1, read as the reverse complement.
GAGTACTCAACTAGATGAATTAGAATTGTCTTGAAAACAATCCATCTAGAAGCACTACTGAGGACAAACATGTTTTTATCGTTGTATTCTGAGGGTTTTCTTGCTATTACCAACAGGCACAAGTTGATATCATGATAAAGGTCACCAGTATGTCACACTAGCCAAGGTGTGTAGAAGGAAAATAATTAGATGCAAAGGTAGCAACACCTTTTACACATTTTGTGTGGTCGGGATGAACCAGGCAGCAAGTTTGGAAAAGACACTCCCGACTCAGCCCGTGGACCCGTGGAGTGTACGAGTGGCTTATCGTATTTATTTCCCACAGGAGAACCATACCATTTCGTGGGCGAACAGGCCCCCCCGCCGTACACCCGAGTAGCCCCTCCGGCCATATATGTAAATGGAGGCCGTCGATGTTTGCCTGGTTAGCGACACCGCACCCGTGTGCGTGTCTGCGGTTTGGGTTTACTTCACCGTGGGCCCCGGGGGGGGGGGGGGGTGTTATCACACACAGACACCGAAAGAGAGAGAGCTATTAGTCAGTGGGGAGTACACTGTTGCTCCCGACCTTGCTCAACATATAGATATATACTCCGTCCGCTAACGTTGTGTTGTGAACATTATCGACATGCTGCTGCATGGGTGGTGTTTGGGAATCGTTTAGCTTATTGGTTTCAGCCTGTGTACCGGTGTACCTTTACCTCGAGAAGGTAAACTCCCTCCTCTCCTCCTCTCCCCTCCCGAGGGGATGCATTCCAGGTAATTTGTAAAGAACAAAACAACTTTTTCCCCGGCTACTGTCACTGATACTGAGGCGGATAAAGTTGATAACAGTGATTCTATGGCACCCGTTTAGTAATGATACTTTGGCGTTAGAACCCATTCACAACTACGGTCATATTGAGTGTATGAATGTATAGCTTGATGTGAGCTTGTTCTAGACGAGTACGGGAACTCTCATCTTGGACGTGGATATGAAAACTGGAGAATAATCATCCTCGATAACAATAGTATCAACACAATTCCCGCTTTATGATTAGCTATATTTTATAGAACTCCCACCAGAAGTCAGGTGATGTGGCACAATCTTCTTCATCTGTCACGTGTAAAAGGGTACAGCTAGAACAATAACATCCATCAATGTTTCGCGCCAAGATCTGGGACAAATGTTCATTATCGTGCTGATTGCACTACTTTTGAGGTAGGTCTGTTAATATCTTTCCCGTTTTTTTTTTGCTATTGCCTTCGGAAGTCATAGAATCTGCAATTCAAAAGCTGCCGTTCTGCTTGTCCACTGAATCGCGAACAAAAGCAACGACTATGTTGAACTCTGGAGGGACTCCCTGGAGGGATTTCTCGCAGGAACTCCACGAAACCGCTCTCTCGTCTAACAGTCGCCGACGGTCGTCCCCTCTGTGGTGCATCGGGACATAATGCAAAAGGTGGCACGTGGCGTATTTACAACACACTCACCCACCCTGGTGGGTGGCTGATTGTCCGTTATGCTCGATTGGGTAATGGTAATTGAATCGCTTTGGAATTCCTCTTTTTTCCCCATTCTCCGCTTGGTGTGCGTGTGCGAGTATTTATACGACGGGGGTGGAGAGGGGGTGTTTCTTGTCGCCTTCCTGCACCAAAACACGCACACGTAATTAATTTAACCTCAACCGGAACAGGGCCACATTATCGGTTCAACGCTTTGAACACACAGTTGCTGCTCCTGTTTTGCGATAACTTTGTACCATTATTACCAATTATACAACACAAAATGCATCGCGGTACGTTTCCAATCTTCCAAGTTTGTTGCATCCTTATCGCCATCCTCATGCCGTTTTATGGGTGTAAATGTGTGTGTGTTTTTATTTTACAGTGGGAAGTTAATAGTAACCACATTCGTCGCTTCAGCGAGCGTGGATATTGTCAACTTCTCCTTTGACAGTTCGATGGACGAGTTTGACAGCCAAACAGTGCAATGACATAAGGTGTGTTTTTGTTTTGAATGTCATCTGCAAATTATGAAGAAATTAGTCTATAAGTAATACGTTCGTAAATAGATGTTATTGCGTACACGCATTTGGAAGTTTCGGGTGATGCGATGCGTAATATTGGAGGCACGAAAAAAAATCCCAATTTAGTCCCCCCCCCCCCCCGAAAAAAAGACGCAACATTTGCGATATAGTTTTTGTGAGCGGATATCAATGTGCAGATTTGTCTACAGACTTGTATGGTGATGTCTGATATATTTGAAAAAAAAAACATCAACGTACAAAAATGCAAGCATCATCAATGGTCGGGGCTTGTACTGTTATAAATACAAACGATTACTACGCAGCACAGGGCTATAATCAGTTCACTATTGGTAGCAAGTAGTTTCTAGAACATGGCGCTAAGGTATAAACGAACCGATCGAACGTGAGTGGAGCGAAACGCGAACGACATTGTTTACGCAAAACCCGCGCAAAACGAAACAATGTAGCTTTACAGCCCCAATATTACACAATAAGCGAATGCATGTTTGTCTTACCTTACCCGTACAGTGTTGATGTTGATATAAACAAACAAACCAACAACAAAAAAAAACAAACAAATACGAAACACTTTTCTAACGCAAAGAGTTTTGCAGCATATGCGCAACTGATGCTATTTAGGAATAAACTTGTACAAGCAGCTCGTGAAGGTAAACTTTCTTCCTTTCCACTTACGTTTTTTGCTGTATTTGCTGTATGATCAAATGTCAAGGTACTGTGCCATCCATCTATAAAAAAACAGCTGCAGAGACGTCACGAGGCAACGAATAGTACACTTGAAGCGCGTGGTGAAACTTACCAGAAATCATAACTAAAAGTAAAAGAAAAAAAAAACTTTCCCACAAAAGCGGTTTAACCGCTGGGTGGGAAGGGGTTTACATACGGAAAACAACCGTTTTATGCTTAAGCTTGAACCAGATTTGGTGTGGTGTTGGTAATGTTGAGTCGCTTTGATACGGCACCACACACTTCGGATGCTGGTGGTTTCAATTTAGCGCATTATATATGTTTTTTAACAAAAATATATTTAAAAAATCACATATAATTAGTAGAACAAATGGGAACCGCAGCTTACGTTGTGAGAGAAGGGGGGAGGGGGGGGGGAGGTGATGGGCAACCGCTCCATATTCCAGATGATGTTTGATGTTTGGTGTTACCTGTGTTATAGGAGTTTAATATAGCGAAACGAAAGGAAGCTAACGCTCGGTGCGTTACCTTGCATTGCACAACGCAGTAACAGTACAGGGCGTTACCATTTTTATACGCGCCACCAGGCGTCTCCATTACCACGTGAAAGACCAGGCGTCTCCATTAGGAATGAACTTTAAAACAAAATAATAAACAAAAAAAACACAGTTTGTAAGCATTTCTAAATGCTCTCGTGTTGAGGGTATGATACAACCTTGGTGCCATAAGTAATAAGATTAAGAAATTAAACGTACGAAACGTGTTCGCGTGTTTGCCACACAAACCGGAACTGTTTAGTTTGTTTTACATCTAAGACAATATTTTATGGTTTTTAAATAAATAGTTTTAATATTGTTGGGTTTTTTTTGTTTTTTGTTTTGTTCCTTTGCGAGATGTGGGGAAGGGGAAAGAGGATTGATAAAAAAACACCCCAATACAGAACGCTCATAAATCACAGTAATAAAACTGTGGAGCTAATGTAAGTGCATTCGTTTATCGATTAGTAAGGTATAAAAAAAAATAACTAGAATATAACCTTCATGTACGGAACGGGACGGTGGTGGAAAAAAAAGCAAAACGAACCAAAATTGTGATCACTATCAACTTTAGAAATCAACGCTACATTCGGCGATCATCTTTAGGGAGTGAGGGGAAAAAACAAACTAATTTAACCATTTATTCAGTCTCGGTACCGTATCGTTAGAATAATGTTTGCACATAACCGCATAAACGGTACGGTACGTTAGCCGTGTGAAGCAAAATTGTACGTGATAAGCGAAAGTGGAATTAAAAACAAAAAAAAAACAGACAAACCAAAACTGTAATGCGAATCAAATCAAGGCAAAGCTAACCGTTCGGCGAAGGTGTTGATGTTTGGCTGTTTTATGAAGAGGTGGTTTTTGATGAACCACCTTCCATCGGTGCTGATCCGTAATTAGATGTTTTAATCAACAACTTCAAATACCGTGAAATGGAAAATGTGCTTAACGTTACGTGTTGCTTTCATGGTAATGTTCACATACACATTCGGTGCACCGTCGGTTCTCCGTAAGAAAGAAAGAAAGAAAAAACAATCGTCTAACACCCGCTAATCGATAACTGTCAAAAGTCTCGCATCTGTTTCATGGTAATACAGTGTTGAGTGTGTAAAGATTCGCCATAAAAATGGTAAATAAAAACATGGCGGAGCGGGGTTAAAAGAGAACAAAAAAATAAAACCATTTTCACGATTCTGGTTGAAAGGTGAATACACTTAGGAAGACTCAATTTGGCATAAAAGAGTCTTTTTTTTAAGTTTGTTTAAAAAAATACAGAAAAAAGTTACATCGAACGTAAATATGTAATGTTAGATGATAAATACGTAATATATTTTATAGAGAGAGAAAGAGGGAAAAATAATTATTAAACAAACAAAAAAAACAAAATACGATAACAAAACATTCGCTGGTTTCATCGTAGTTTGACACGTGGAAACATTGTTTAACAACGATCAAAACAAAACTTTAAACTTTGAAACTACAAAACGTACCAAAAAAACAAATCTAAACTTGTCTCCCGCAAGGTTCTATAGAAGTAATTCAAACCACACTGTTCTTTCCTATTTCAGTTCTGTTTACTAACTAACTGTTACCTAACTTTCCATTTTATTTATGTAATTTTAATCTAAAAAATTTCCCCAAAACTCAACAGTAAAAAAAGCAAACTCTTCACTATCTTTATTCTACTCTCTCGCAAAAGAAATAAAATCCAACGTATCGTAAAGCCCAAATCGCGTGTAGTCGTTTTTAAAAACCCAAAACCAAAATTTAGAAGAAAAAAAAACAATAATAAGAAATTAACAAAACACTATTAAGTGGTAACAAAGCAGAGAATGTAACTGTGTGTATGTGTGCGCGTGTGAGATGAAAATCAAAAATTCAATGAAAATATTTCACTACATTGTTAGGGACGTAACATTTGCCGCATATGTGGGTACGGAATGAGCTCGATCGTAAACAAAATATTGATAATAACATTAGATAAATGGTGATCGTATTGTGCTGATGTGGTTTCCTATAAGGAAGCGTCAACAATGGATTTTACACGAAACAAAACACATACCAATAACAACCATTTACGCTCACCATCGCTGCCTTCGTGCGCGAGAATAATGAGAGCCGACACACGCACACAAACATCATTAAATGACACGAAACAACATAAACAACACAACCTTTGGAAACACATTTAAAGCAAATTTAGCAACAACAAAAAACCATTTGAAATTGATGCAGATAATGAGGATGTATTTATAGAATTACACCAACACACACGAACACGTACACAATACACATCTCCCACTCACAAAAATCTCTGTGTGAAATGAAACGAAGAAAACAAAACAAATAAAATAAAACAGTGTATGAGTATATATTTTGTTGTTGTTTTCTAATATGAACAAACTGTGGTGTGTTTTTATTTTTAACTGCTTTGTAACTTAAGCTATCTCGATTTGGATGTTGAAAGAAACATAATAGGGCAAAAGGATTGTAAGTAAAATGAGCGATACTTAAGTTTTCGCTCACTTCAGTTTTTGGGCTTCAGGCAACCCCAAGGCTCAACATAGATCGGATGAGCAATATTTGAGTGGAAAAAACTGGAGTCAACCAATGGCCATCTATCGACCACAAGTTATAGATTGGCAATCCGTTGGATACCGACCGAGTTATAGGCAAAATTTGGTGCAAAAATGAGGAAAATTTTCATTTTTTTTTATTTTTTTGATTTTTTTTATTATTTTTCACTCTTTTTTTATTTCTAGCATTATTAGAGTGAAAAGAAACTCATTGCAACCCATTGGCATTAAAATAAAGCAATTTAATTTTTTTTGCAAAATTTCCCAAAAAAATCGTAAGGGGTAACCCTTATGAAATTTTCGAGTGAAAAATTTTTTTGAAATTTTTTACCGATATTTTATTCTTTTTTTAATTTAAAGCACTATTTAAGTGAAAAGAAACTTATTGCAACAAATTCCCATCAAAATATATCACATTTAAAATTTTTGCTACATTGCTCAAAACTGAGGAAAATTTTAAATTTTCTCAAACAGGGTAAGGAACTTGGTTCCTCGAATAACTTCTGGCACAGACATCTAAGGGCATGGCCGTCCAAGAAGAAAATGTAGCCATTGATGCCATCTATCGACCACAAGTTAAAGTTTGGCGATCCATTGGATACCGACCGAGTTATAGGCAAAAGTTGGTGCAAAAATCAGGAAAATTTTCATTTTTTTTTTAATTTTTTGATTTTTTTATTATTTTTCACTCTTTTTTTTATTTCAAGCATTATTAGAGTGAAAAGAAACTCATTGCAACCCATTGGGATTAAAATAAAACAATTTTATTTTTTTTGCAAAATTTCCCAAAAAAATCGTAAGGGGTAAGCCTTATGAAATTTTCGAGTGAAAAATGTTTTTTAAATTTTTTTCTGATTTTTTATTCTTTTTTTAATTTAAAGCACTATTTAAGTGAAAAGAAACTTATTGCAACAAATTCCCATCAAAATATATCACATTTAAAATTTTTGCTACATTGCTCAAAAATGAGGAAAATTTTACATTTTCTCAAACAGGGTAAGGAACTTGGTTCCTCGAATAACTCCTGGCACAGACATCTGAGGGCATGGCCGTCCAAGAAGAAAATGTAGCCATTGGTACCATCTATCGACCACAAGTTAAAGATTGGCGATCCGTGGGATACCGACCGAATTATAGGCAAAATTTGGTGCAAAAATGAGGAAAACTTTCTTTTTTTTTGAATTTTTTGATTTTTTTATTAATTTTCACTCTTTTTTTTAATTCAAGCGTTACGAGAGTGAAAAGAAACTCATTGCAACCCATTGGCATTAAAATAAAACAATTTAATTTTTTTTGCAAAATTACCCAAAAAAATCGTAAGGGGTAAGCCTTATGAAATTTTCGAGTGGAAAATTTTTTTGAAATTTTTTTTTCGATTTTTTATTCTTTTTTTAATTTAAAGCATTATTTGAGTGAAAAGAAACTTATTGCAACAAATTCGCATTAAAGATATCACAGTTATAAATTTTTCTAAATTTCCCAAAAAAAAAGGTAAGTCCTTATGTCTGCGAGGACATAAAACATCTATACAGCTTGGTTTTGATTCTTTGATAATTATATTTTAAGCTTGTATTGTGAAAACCTTAGGCGAAGACGCATCGAGAAATGGCTCACAAAACCCCCTGACTCGTATTGCTAATGTGTACGAGATTAGTGATTTCTTTGTTATCATGCTATTCGTATGGGACACTTCTACGGAACATCAACAAAGCACGAAAGAACCATAAACCGATTATACTGCTAAAATTCAAGCACGATTGCACAATTATAAACCTCACCAGCAAACCAATTCAAGTACGAAACTAAGAAAAGATCTTTTCACGTACGGTTTTAAGCACAGACTCATCGACTGTTGTTGGTTCCATTAAGGTGAAACATGTGTTTCCCCCTAAAACCCAGTGGAGATTTTTGTTTTCCAAACAGTCACCAGTATAAAACACACCTGTTAAAACAGTTCCAGAATATTTTCATCATATCTCTTTGAGAATGCTTCAGCCATAGCCAGCAACAGAAATGTGTTGCTGATTTCTTCATTCGTTTAAAAAAGTTTCACCTGTGGTTTTAGCACAACAAACAACGATAGGAAAATGCATTTCAACGACAAAAAAAATCATTCCAAAAATTTAAATACCGATTCACGTACACACACACACCATGCACGACCGCATCCAGCGGAATATGGTACACACTGATTCATATTTCAATCAGGATGAAACAATGCTTATGAGTTTCTGCTTTTTTGTCCACATTGCTACAAAACAAGATAGTTTAGGTGGGCATGAACGTATCTCAAATCGATCGGTTTGCTCAAAATCAAAGGCAGAGTGCAGCTAGATGCGAACGAGATGCGAACATCACTGCAACCACATACGGGTTTTTAAAATACGCGGAAAAATGGACCCCGATGGAACGCGATACCTAATAGCGCAGTTTTTTTTTCCCCGCTGAGAATAGCCTGGGAACTCAGTATGGAGGTATTTTCTCACTAAGCAAGGGGTGTTGTATATATATATTTTTTCCGGTTTTCTGCACACCGGACATACGGTATTACCCAGTTCTAGGAGTTTGTGAAGTGCTGAAAAACGCACGCCAACACACAATAAAATCCCCTCTGGCAGTAAAAGACATTTTAGAGGCGAAGCACGTACACCAGATGAAAATGCAATTAATGGCTTGGTTCGTCGTCTCTTTCATTTGCTTTTTTTTTTGCTTTTCCTTTTGAGTATGATTGAGCTACACCCTCGCAAAAGTGTGATGCGTGAGTGGAAGAGTGTTTCCAAACTACCGTAACATTTAAAAACGAAACAATCTGTATAAGGTAGGAGCGTCTTTAGTAGAGCAGAGTTTTGTGTAAAATACCCCAAAAAAAACCCCCTCTAACACAGGGTATAAATTTTCCTTCTATTTTTTCCATTTTTTTTGTTGGCCAAAAAAAGGTGATCTTCCTGGAAAATGTTCGATCCCAAATGGTGGACCGGTGGTGATAGGGAACAGGAAATTCGAGACTTTACTGCCGAAACGATATTGCTTGTTATTTTTAGCAGTAACCCAGGCAAGAAAATCTTCACCTACAAAACCAAAAAGAAAAAAACACACCTTCGTGTCCGATTCCGAAAGAACGGCAACAACAAGAAAACCCAGACACCTCCCTGCGGGCAAAATAGCTCAGTTTTAGCATGCTGCCTCTGTTACTCCTACACGAATACAAAATTTTTTCGTGTAGGAGTAACAGAGGCAACATGCTGAAACCGAGCTATTTTGCCCGCAGGGCTTGTTCGAACAAAAAAAAAGAAAACAGGAAAAAGGGAGAAGGTTACCGAAACGAAACCCAGAGGTGAAGCGTGACACTCATCCGGTCATCAGTTCAGGGGTGCGATTCTAATCTTCACAAACATTCGGCAACAAAAAAAAACGCAGCCTGAACACAGCAGCAAACTTCTCTTTCGCAGGGGGGGAAAAGTCGGAAAAGTTGGAAAATCAATTTCAACTGATATTTTAATTCTTCTCACTTCATCGTACCATTTTTCACCAAAAAAGGCTATAAGAGGCTACCGAACCCCTAGGGCGGGGCGCTTTGTGCTGTCCATTCACTTTATTCTAATCCACGATTTCGTTTAGGAAAATATTTCAATTTCCCGCTTGCGGGCTATTTCTCTCTTTCTCCCTCTCTCTCTTCTACCGACAGAACTCGATAGAACTAAAAACATAAAATTGTAAATTAAACGATCAATGCACTCAATGCTTTCTCAATGCTTTCCGTGTCGATTTAATCACCCTTAATTGTAGCTGCACGGTGTCTGTTGGAATCAAAACGGAGGAACGGACGGAAAACCGATCGCATAACAAACCGAAGTGAAAGCGATGATTGCACACCGATCAAACACCCAGTCACATCAATATTTGTAAACGTGTTGCACGCTTAAAATATATAATGAGAGGAAGAAAGAGAGCGCACGAGCTAGAGGAAGAGGGAGAGAGAGAGTGGAGGTCATGATTGTGTTAAGTGCGGATGATCCATCAATTATTCATCGCACAATCAATGCACGCGACACGCGACACTAGTTAACTTTTTGTATGCCGTACCATCGCATCAGGTTTGTTGAATGGAATAGCAAAAAAAACCGGGGGATTTTCAACGATTCGAGCGAAACAGACCTTAATCGTGACGTAAGCATTGTAACGAAACCGAAAACGATTAACGATCGTTCCAACTTTCGACGATTAAATCGCTTTCGTCTTTAAGACGCTGAACCGATTACCATAATACGGTTGGACAATGGGAGAATTGAAGGCAGATAGTTGACTGGTTTGAACAAAGATCACAAATGTATCAACCTGAGTTGCAACTTGCAAGTAAGAACTGAATAACTTGCATGTAGAAATACGACACTTAAGATCTCTTGAGCTATAGTAGACGACAAGCGAGTCTTGAGTCTCAAGTCTTAAGAATGCAATCTCAATAAGCTCAAGAACATCCTCAAATCTCCCTCAAAGACTGGACTAGACGAGACCCAGCTCCATAAGTCTATTTCTCAGAAATTTCAAGTTCTCAACACTGGAATAAAGAGCAACTAAGACATCACTAAAACACCACTTCTTGCATCTGGATCTCTATGCTACAGAAATACTTGGAAATCAGCTTGAGAAGCCATCCCAGCCCTTTAATACCTTCCCAATCTTCAGAGCATTGCAATAGTAGAAGATATCCACCAACTCTTTGTATTTGCAGTCTCAATAATTGAAGTTCTTGGTAAACAGAAAATCTTAAAGTCGAAGATCTACAAAGTCGAAGAATGTCATCAGTTTTCAATATCCTCAAATAGACGAACAATCAATGAGGAATGGCTTCAGAAAAGTTGAAACTTTCCAACCAACCAGAACAATGCGATACCAATGATACCGTTTCTTGCTCCTGTACGCGAGTTCTCGTGTTATTGTTGCAGCAATTTTGATCCCACAAGAGCCCCAATAACCGTCCTATTATGCATGTTATTATGCCTCGAGATATTATTTTCTAGAAGAATGTGTACGCCCATGTTTTAGTTGTTTTTAAACTCTCCAAGTTTTCTTTTGTGCGCCGTGCGGGACACAATGGTTTTTGGACATGTTTACGCTGTTCATCCTACGCGGTTTTAAGGTTAGCTTTTATTAAATTAAACACCCAAGAAGATGTAGGTCGTTACGCTGAAAAGGAGAAGAGCGAAATCGAAAGAACTTACATGCAAAAAATCAAGTTGTTAATCGTTCTCACCTTGAGGGGTAGGGGAATATTAAAATTTATTACAAAAGTTAACATTAATCTACAAAGTATTACAATAGTTTGACACGAACTCATCATACCATACATCTTTATTAACAGCAAAAAAAAGGCAGTAGAAACAAGCCGTCCAATACCAAAAATTCCAAGAAAAAACAAATCCTTCACCTTTAATTTTGTATTTACCTTGAAACGCTCGCCATTCATCAACCGAATACCGTCAGCAGATAAACTCAATTCCCTTTACGCATTATAAAAACCAGCATCCATATACACTTAGTTTCCACCTGGACCTGCAACCAGAGTTTACAGTTGAATCCGTTTGCCCTATTCGGTGGTTCGCTGCGGCACTCCAAAGTACACCAACTCCCCCAGGTGGCCCAGCTACCTTGGTCATAATTAAAAAAGCAATTTAAAGTCCCGAACTTTTGAAGCGATTCCTGCAGGACACACCAGCGCACTGGGCCCGGGCGCATTCCGAGCGAAATGAGATGCTTTTAACTAATAAAAACGGTCATTTTGTAGCAACCTCGGGAATCGGACCCTAAAATTCATTATCCTGTCACCGTGCATTAGGCTAACGGTCGCATCCCGATTTGCTGATTGAGTTTAACCAATAATTGCTCTTTCGGCTGAAGCGCAACCTTGGGCCAAGGCAGGCAACAGCAAACAGTACCGGCGTCCGGTTTAAATGAGATTCCAATTATCGACCATCTTGTACAGTGTTTCCCAAAAATAAAAAAAAAAAAAAACAAGAAAAAAGAAAGATGGATCAGTGCCGTATGCAACCGAAAGCAGCTGCAAGTGCTTCAGTTTCGCTATCGGTACCTGGCAATCAGATAAATTATTATGATGTGCGGGCAGGAAAGGTGAAGTCAACCGCAAACATATACACCCAAACTCCTGCCAGGTAAACCACTCGGTACGTGGGTTTTGGGGTTGGCTTTGGGCGTTTGTTGATGGGTGTTGACAGCAAACGCTCCCTCCCGGCTGCCGGGACTCAAACCATTGCCCCCCCCGGACACTAATTGGATGCGAAGCAAACGATGCCATCGGATGCTCCGTCTCCCGCCCGTGATGCTCCGTTCAGTCGAAACGGATTACCTCTTCGGGTTTGTTGTTTCAAATGCAAATTCCAGTACCCCACGTCTCCGCCCGGGTAATGCCCATCAGCAGTGCCTTTGAAGGGCTTGTGTGTCTGTGGGTATGCATGCTGTTGGAAAATCCAATCGTTTATCGAACCAGATCTAACATCATGCTTCTTGGAAGTTCATTCGTTCGTGGTGAACTGATAATATGAGCACATACACCTGTAGATACCAGAACCCGAAAAATGCACCTTACATTACAAGTCCAAATATAGTAACGCATATTGAAGTTGTAATTAGGAAATGCAGTGGTCGAATTTTGCAGCCTGTTCATTATGCGCTGATGTATCGATATTTTGCACAGATTACTTTTCGCAGCCAGCCATCATTCTACAGAATTTCCACAATACACAGGCAAGTAGTATACCTTGACTACTGATAGGTTGACCAACTAGGAATAGTTGGAAGAATAGTCACTTTTAAGAAAAGAATAGTCTTTTTTAATGCATGTGTTAGTCATTACCTCAAAGATATCTCTTGCTCTCTCTCTTTCTCTCTCTCACTCTTTCTTTCTCTTGTTGGCATAACGACCTCTAAGATTCCGCCGACCGTTTCTGGCTCACTGCACTTATTTCTACCGCGTAGCCGGCTCGTCTGTAGGGAATCGTGGATCCACTCCGACTCCGCGTATGAAAAATTGATTCCGACTCCGACTAAAACCCAAAATTGACTCCGGCGAGTCCGGTTGACTCCAAGTTCGATCGAGTCCGAATGGGTCCGATCGATTCCGGAGGAGTCCGGATGGGTCCAGATGAGTCCGGCTAGTCATGAGCTCACTTCTGCCGGAGTCATTCCGACTCCGACTCCGCGTATAAAAAATTGATTCCGACTCCGACTAAAACCCAAAATTTACTCCAGCGAGTCCGGTTGACTCCGTTCGATCGAGTTCGATCGAGTCCGAATGGATCCGGATGAGTCCGGATGAGTCCGATTGCGTCCAAATGAGTCCGATCGAGTCCGACTAGTGATGGGCTCACTTCTGCCGGAGTCATTCCGACTCGGACTCCAGCTGGCGGCGTAGTAAGACCGATCCGACTCCGGAAAAATTTATAGTTTACCCGTCACTAATAGTCAGTCCCTGCTACTAGCGATGGGAACTCCGGAGTGGATTCGAATCCGAGTTCGATCGAGTCCGAATGGATCCGGATGAGTCCGGATGAGTCCGATTGCGTCCAAATGAGTCCGATCGAGTCCGACTAGTGATGGGCTCACTTCTGCCGGAGTCATTCCGACTCGGACTCCAGCTGGCGGCGTAGTAAGACCGATCCGACTCCGGCAAAATTTATAGTTCACCCATCACTAATAGTCAGTCTTTGCTACTAGCGATGGGAACTCCGGAGTGGATTCATGAATCCACTCCAACTCCGAAGTATAAAAACCGGAGTATACTCCGAAGTGATTACTCCCGATTAATCCGGATTTAACTCCGGAGTAACTCCAGAATAATTACTCCGACTCCGGGAAAATTGAAGATTTACCCATCACTACTTGCTACAAGGTGACGGTCTGGATGAGATTTGATACCCAGTCCTGTCATGTGGAACCGGCGCCGTTTATCACATACACCACCGCCCAAAGATCTAGACTTGCCATTCTTGAGGTTGAGATGGCAAAGATATAATTTGCAACTTTGTATCAAGTTTTAAGAAGACGTTTAATAAGAAACTTTAATGAAAGTTAAAATTGTGATACTAAAATAAATTTAAAAAAACCAGGCATCTCACTACTTCCCACAAGTGTAACATAACATAAGGCAATTTTATTGTGAACAGTAATAGTATATATTTTTTTCTTTAAACACTCCAAAATTAACTAAACGAAAAGCAAACTGCTTCATTCTCATGTATTCTAGAAGTTGTACTTCAGCCCGGCACTGCTAAACTTCACCTGGGACACCTCGTTGGAGGGAGAGTAGGCAACACCGATCAGCTTTGCTGTAGTGGAGGAGTCACCCTCACTACCTGGCTGTTGCTGATGTCCTCGCACACCGAACTGTCCTGCTGCTGGTTGATACTGTGGCTGAACCGTCTGGTCCTGTTGCGCATCCGAACCACCGGAAGTCTGCTGGACGTACTCGTACTGTGGCTGTTGTTGCTATTGAGAGTACAGGAAACGAGTTACAAAGAAACGTCCTCTTGAGGTCTATTTGAGCTTACCTGGGAGTTGGGAGTTGCGTAGGCACTCGCATCCTGTCCAGTAGGAATCGACTGGGTAAATCCTTGATAGTTGTTGGTTTGCTGTTGCTGCTGAAGAAGCCGCTGCTGTTGCAGACGTAGACGAATATTAGGATTAATGTAGTTCTCCTGGACGGTGTAGTGCGGTTGATCCGGGAACTGAGCCACGTAACGATTTAGACCCTCTTGCTGCGATTGCTGATGAGCTGCTGGCTGCTGATAATACAACGGTTGCTGTTGCTGTTGCTGCTGCTGATAAGCCTGTGCCTGACTGCCGATGAGTGACGGATGCGTCTAGAAGCGTTTGGTGAAAGAAAAGGTTTTTGTCCAACATCATTAACAAAAAAGGCTTTGTTTCTTCTCCCTTTCTCTTCCTAAAACTTTTCCAAAACTCTTCATCCTGTTCAGCGCTTCTTTGTTTTCTGTAATGCTTTGTTTTATGTTTTCTACTATGTTTTCGCATTAATTAGGAAAATTATTTAGATCCAACCTTTGCAATAGTCTCGTATTGGATGGAATATCTTACCCAAAAGCAACCAAATACGCATGGATAATTAAGGGCTCCCAATATCGAGCATTTGCTGTCCGGAACCCGGGCTGTGCCCGAAAATCCTGAACAGTAACGAAATACGACACAACTCTTTTGTGTGCTCTCCCTATCATGGGATACAGGAGCATGTTAATTAATGAAGCATATTTTCGGCAAGCCCCTTCTGGAACACATCTACAATCAATAGCCGATGGGCGGTGTGGAAATGGTGGAAACTGACAAGGTGGTTCATTTCCGGTGGTGAAATATCACCCAACCCAAAACTACGGCACAATGAACAAACTCGCCCCTCCCCAAAAATGCAATGCTGCAATGGAATTCTCCACGAATTAGTGAGAAACATCCATTTTCTTTTTTTTGGGGGTTTTTTTTGCTTTCTTTTTTTGCTAGTAAAAGTTTGGAGCGGCGTTATATCGAGGTAGTCGACACGACGCTGGTAGAGAGAAGATTGACAATTTATGCACCGGTGCCGGTGACATCCGGTCCAAGACGGTGGATCGGTGATATGTCAACTGCAGCAGGTTTGCCAACGTGGAAGAATGGGACGGAAAACAAGGAAACGCGCTTGGCGCGCTTCGTTCCTATTTATGTCTCTATCCCTTCTGCTGTTGGTTGCACCGCTGAAAGGTGAAACTAAATGAATGTGCATTTGATTACGGTTGCTGCGTTATCCTTGGCTGGTGCGGCCCAGGATACACGGAACACGAACGCAACCAAGAGTCGCACCATTCGTAATCTGGGTGAGCGCCATCTTGTGATGCTGTAGGGCCAGAAGGATGCAGTCGGCTGGTAAGCGGAGGAGCTGTTGCTCGGTAGCAAGTAACGCAACTGACATTAAAATGGAAAGAAGGCGGAAGGAAAGAGAAGACAACAAAAAACCCGCCAGGAAGCAGGTACTTCTTCTTCGGCGAACTGGAACATTCAGTAGAACTGAAACATTCACTATAGATGGAGGGGGGGCGGTGTACAATAGATAAAATTTAAGTAGACACTTTCAACCAGGTGCGACGAAGAAGCGAAGCAAATAAACTACTCCAGCGAAGCTGGCAGCAACACAAAGAGTTCTGTACCTTTTTTGCTCGGTACATTTTGCAAGCAATTGCTTACTACACCTTTGTTTTCTGTTGAGTAACAATCGGTACGTCGCATCGATATTTATTTCGATTTTATGCCACCCTGTTGTTCTTTCGCATTAGAAGCGCAGCAGGGCGTGGGCCACTGCCGAAGGGGCGTACAATTTGCCGCTAATGCAATTCCGCAGAATGATGATGGATATGACGAACCAAGTACACAGTCAGTGCAGCGTAAATAGTCAATATAAATATAAAAAAACCGGTGGGGGCGAGTTTTCTTATTGCTTGCGGTGAAGGGAACACTAACAGCTGGACTTCTCCCTTGTTTTGTTTGTTTGTTGCTCCAGGTCCAGGAACGGTGACTAGATATCGGAACCGGCATTGCAGAATATTGTTTACGATGTACATCCCGTGCTCAGTGAACAGTGTAACGAGCACACTCAAAAGCAGCCACTTTACTGTGTTTGATAATATGCACAGCTTTGTAAGGATTCGTAAGGATTCTCCTGCGAAAGGGGACAGTCACACTACTGCACGATAGCAGCCTGGTAACGGTTTCGGATGATTTTGTCTCTATAATCATGTTGTTGACATGATTGGAAATGTACGCCGGCTGCCCTAACGATATGCCTGGACAAATCAACATCCAATTTTATTCTCGTTAACCATTTCACTTAAACAATTTCATCGCCAGATAGTGATTATTTTGAAAACGAGTTTGACGAAAAGGATTGAGCTCATCTGATTGATGAAAGATAAAAGACTTTTTTTTCTCTATTAGCAAGGATAAAAAGGGGTTCTTTTTAATTGAGTTGAATGATTGAATAAAAGAACTGATAAAAACACTTGAAGTTAATGGGTGGGACCAGCTCTAAGTACTATAGTATGAGTCGTTACTATTAAGACGTTTGACAGTTGATGCGTTACGACTCGTAACGCACTTAGAAAAACAAACATGAGAAACTACTATAATGTTGCATCGGTGGGACCAGCTCTAAGTAGTATATTATGAGTCGTTACTATTAAAACAATCAACAGTTAATGCGTTACCACTCGTTACACTCGTAACACACCTAGAAAAAAAGACATGAGAAACTACTATAATGTTGCACCGGTGGGACCTGCTCTAAGTAGTATATTATGAGTCGTTACTATTAAAACAATCAACAGTTGATGCGTTGCGACTCGTTACATTCGTAACTCACATAGAAAAAAGACATGAGAAACTACTATAATGTTGCACCAAGTTGCTATAAATATTTATAGCAATTTGTTTTAAGTGACATTTAAACACATTTTTTAGTAAAAATGTAAATAAAGTAATCCGTTTTTTTGGGGGTGAACTATTCAAAATGAATTGCTGGATATTTTTCGTTATACAATTTAGCACCACAATTTGATCGTTATAACAACTTCACTAGGATCGAGATCTTACCAGGGTGCTTGGAATTTGTTGCTGTAGCGGTTGTTGCTGCTGCTGTTGCTGTTGTTGCAACAGCGCACCCTGCGGTTGATTGCCGAAGTAACGCGTGAACGATTGCTGGAAGGCAGGCAGCTTGATCGAGAAGCTGTTCTGGGAGGGATCGTTGTGGAATGACAGCTGCGCGTACGCTGATGATGACAGTTGCAGTAGCAACAGCGCTACTAGACACGAACACGATTTGATCGTGGCCATTGTCGTAACGGTGTTTTGATTTTGAAACTTTTTTAGAATAAAACTCTCACAAAACAAACACACACACAAGCACGGAATTTCTCACACGTAGGGAAAAAGACGGTCTAAAACAACAAATTGTACAGCAACTTCACTTTCTATGGCGCGTGTCGTAAGTGTCGGAAACTAAGTCTCGAAACCATACCGGTTGCTGGTTAAATACACATTCCCGTACGGTTACTCCCACCCGTTTGCGAAGATGTCTGCCGGCCAGAAAGACTGCCACACGGCCGCGACAATGGGTGGGGATGTTAAAAACTCGGTGACATCAAAACAATGGTTGTTTAAATGCGGTTTTTTGTTTGCGGGTTTTCGGGCGTGGGAGGGATAAAAGCCATTCGAGATGGTTTCGATACGCGGCTTGCTCGATCGATCAGGGTGCCTCAGAACCACTTCTCTGCACTGGAAGCAAAGCATTTCCGGGTACGTTAATTCACTTTCAATTTAATTCGAATCACCCCCGATGGGTACCGCACGGGATGTCTTCCACTCGGTTCTCTGCTTTTACGGCTAGTTTATCGCGTAAAAGCTTAAGGTAAGCCACCAAACGTGTACCACGCTGTTATGTATGATTTTTCCGTTTTTTTTCTTCTATTTTGTCTTTCCTTCTTGTTGTAAACAGCATAGAAAGTCGAGCGAATTATGCCGTCCGTTTTGGTGGGAACCTTTAAAATTCATCCCTCGACTAAGTCATCGAACGGAGAGTTTTTTTTTGTGTTTTGTACTTTTATTATTTTGTTTCATCTTTTTTCCTTTTTGCTTCAGATTTTATTTTGCTTCCTGCAACCGTGCGAACGTGACTGTGTTTCGATAATCGAACATTTAAACCCTCCCAACCTTACATTGCTTTGCTTTAACCGAAGCAAAAATAAAGCAAAAAGCCAAGAAGCATATAAAGGTGTCCGGGGACGGGGGCGAAAAAAAGACGAAAGTAAAGCAGCCACAGCAAAGGTTCTCCGGGCTGGGCGAAAGTCACGCACGTCACGAGATATTGGGAAGGCTAAAGGATAAACCACACACAAAACCTTATACCTTGTGTTATCGCTTGCGGGTGATGATCGATCAGGGCAGACTTTCACCGAATGGTTGTCACCAGTCACGACAAAACAAGCAACGGTACAAGAAACATATATATATAAATAAATAAAAAAAAAAGCGTAAGAGAAAAGCTGTAAAATAAGATGGAAGGGTACTGCAGCATGATTTCTACCCATCTTCGATCAGTGAACTTATTTGATTTGCTCTTCTGTTCGCGCCCTGCCACCCGACCACAACCCGACCAAACACACACACACATGCCACCGTAGGAAGCTTTGCGTATTGGTTTGCATTTAAATTTGCCCCATTCTTGCTCGCACCCGTCCCGGAGAGGTTCCTTTTTTTGACCTTCTCTCTTTATCTTCCCTTTTCACCGCACAGTGGGTTCGTTAAAAAAAATATTGGCAAAAAAATCGTTTTATCTGCTAGAAAGCTCTAGGAAAAATGTGAAAGAAATAAAATAAAATACGAAAAAAAAACATTGCAAAAGTATTTAAGTTACTATAAAATTAATAACCATGATGCTATAAACCCAAAAAAAAATATTTTAAAATGCACGATGGAGACGCCTAGTGCATTATAATTTAGCTATGTTAAACTCAAATACAATGGAGCGCCGATTATCCGGTGTACCTTTTATCCGGCTGTCCCATTATCCGTGACAGTTCCGAAGGTGAATTGACATATGAAATGCAAAACCGATGACGGCAAGAAATAAAAGCTTCAATAGGGAATGATATAATTTGCTCAAATTCGAAACAAAAGGAAAATGTCTACCCTTTACACATTAAACACCATTTTTTATCAATAAAAAGAGTTGTGCCTATTATCCGTGATATTCGCTTATCCGGGAAGGGGGGGGGGGGAGTCCCGATGAGCACGGATAATCGGCGCTCCACTGTAGTTGATTAGATTTTATAATATTTTGACTTTGATAAAAAAGTAAAAATTGTCGTCAAAATTTAAAGTTTGATTTTTTTATTTTCAGCAATTTTCTCACAGCAAACGACCAGTGTGCGTTTTGTCAACGAAAGCGGTTTAAGGTTGAGGTTCGGTTTTCACTTTCGCACGGTTTTTTTTTTGGTGCGGGGAGATGGTTGGGCAGAGGACCAGAACATTTCACCTCAGCTTCTGCTGGGACTTCCAAAATAATCCTTGCAAGTTTAATGTGGTTCAATTTTAAACGGTACAGCAAAACCCCCGGTACCGTGGACGAAAGAGGCAGCCGGGTGGGTAAGGGTGGAGGCTGCAAAACTGTCTGTTTTTGCATAATTTATGCCGGCACCAGATCGGATGGGAGATTTGCTCGTGTTTCCGTACCCGATATCGATACAAAACCCCCCTTTTTTTGGGGATCTTTCTCTTGTTCTTTTTTTGTTTTGGTGTTGGGGAGTTAGATCGGTTAATGAACAGATTGTACCCAGCTGATGAAAGGGCTCTGGCAGATGAAACGCACAAAACGAGCTCATGCAAATAATCGTACGTTTGCAGCTGAGTAGCTCATCGCTCTGGCTTCGATGGTGGCGGCAAAGTTTGGAACCGGCCCGTTGTTAAAGCACCAACCATTTTCATGGCGGAGGATGAGTTCGTTTATAATTCATCGTCGAATGATTTAACTTCCTGAATTGATTAATTCTTACGCATTTTAAAGCCAGCTGTTCATTTGATGATTTTCTACTATTCCGACTCGTGGTGGAGCAAATGCAACTTCTTGCTATAGATAAACCTATTCCGTTTATGTGTCTTTCACTTGACAACCATTCGCTTATTTAGGATGCAAATCTTTCCCCAGCACGAACGTTTTAGATGTTCGCCGTTTTTGTGGAGTTTGAGCACATTTTCCGGTGCCTCACTTGAGCTAAAATGTATTTACTCCTGGAGATGGGTGATGCTACAAAACCATCGTCCGAGCGCTTTTGTTCGCCACTTGTTGTAGCAGGCGAAATGGTGACCAAAATTTTTGCTGAGTACGATTAAATTTTATTCCCATTCATCCTGTGTCCCCATGCTCCGCTTAAGTAATCCCACCCACGAAACGAACTTCCCACTGCCAGCTATACAATTAGCTGTCAAGTGAAACGTTTCCGTGCTTTCCGGGCCCCGCGGGCAAATGGAATTAAAATGCTGCCTTATTTTTATTTATTTTTTTTTGCTTCCCTCAACAGTTTCACCATTGTCAGCAAGAAGCTCGTCAATGGACAAGAAAGTAAGTGAATGGTGTAAACAGTATTCTTATACCATCATGAATCAAACATTGTGGTTGTGTGACGATCAAGGAAATTGCTCTCTTTTTTTTTGCGTATTTGATATTATTTTCTCTTTCTACTTGTTATCGCCCACCAACGCTTGAGTGAGCATCCGAATTCGATTCCACCGTGCGAAGAAAAAAAACAATTCCTACTTCCCATCATCATTCGCTTTAATCAATGTCAATCGTGCGTTCTTAGTAGTAGTGCGAAAGGCGCGCACTGACAGTACAACTGTCAACAGGTGGCTTGATACTGTTTGACGTTTCCAAGGAGATAGTAGCCAGGGAGATTAGGTAATGTTAAGATTTGGTACCGAATCTGTCGTGTATTAAATCTGGATGTATTCTTTTCTAAATTATCATTATTACCCCATCTATCGTCTCGAACAATTGTTCTATGATTAACCTATTTACCAAGAAAAAAGACATTAAGTGAAACGAATTCAAGGCAAAGCAAACATTGGTCGTTTTTAAAGGTTTTTAAAGGCCACAAGGTTGTTAGTGACACATTCCTTTACAGTTCATCGAAAACAACCTCCAAACTTCTGTTGTTTTAAATTTAAAGCTCAATGAACTAAAGATGACAAATGATTCTTGAAGTGACGGCTACTGTTAAAGTTTCGCTCAAGTCTTGCCTTTGTTGCGCTGACTAACAGGGTTTTGCCTTGGTGATGTACAATTAATCAATTCTTGCTAGAATTCTTTCTCAGGCATTCAAATCGTTCAAAATTTTCCTACCCGGCTTGTTTACAGAAGCAAAGGACGAAAAAGGGGGAAAACACTTTAAAATACCTTTTACGTTACTGCCTGTTTACAATTCAAATGAAGTTAAGGGGGAAAAAAATAATACACCAGTATGTAAAGGTTTGTGAGCATTCCATCCCGAAAGAAAAGAAAAAGAAAGAAACCCCAGAACAACGTGAAAGTTTCCTTACGTCCGGCGCACCGTACTGCTGCGCCATTTCCGCATTTATTCGCATCCTTCCTTCACTCGCTCGCAACGTTCAAATTGCTTGTTCAAATCTAAGAACTTAGGTACTAAGCTGCTGTTGACTTTGTGTGACTTTTGTTAATGGTAAAGCTATTGCTACTGCCTGCCAGCGGCATATCTCGTTGTTTCGTCTCTCGCATTTTGCGTCCATCAGTCCGGGGTTTGTTTTTTTGGGGGCGGCGGAGGTTGTCAAGGCTTCTTACCAGGCGTAACTGGCACCGAGACCGGCGAACTGTACGACCGAACCACCGTGCACGGCAGCTACAGGAGCGGCCAGCGGAGCCCTATGCGCAGAGTGAAATGCATATGTAATGAAGATCCGAATGGTTCAAGGATTGCCCAAAAACTACTCACTTGTAGGCAAGCGGGGAGGCAAGGGCAGCAGGGTAGGCGGCCTTAACGATCGGGGCATGGGCAGCGTAGTGGACAGCGGGAGCGGCATAGTGGGCGGCCGGGTAATGGACGGCGGGTGCGGCGTAGTGTGCCGGAGCGGCATAGTGTGCGGCAGCTGGGTAGTGGACAGCGGGAGCGGCATAATGGGCAGCTGAGGGTAGGAAGAAGAGATCGACCACACTGCGGTTAGTTGGTTCACGTACATCTGGTAGAGTGCTGACCACAGCTGTGGGTTCTCCAGGAAAAAGGTACAAAGAGCAGCGAGTTCACACACTTACCGTAGGCCGGAGCGGCGTACTTAACGGCCGGTGCGTAAGCGAATCCATCGTTGCTCAGCCGAGAGCTGTGCACGCGGACTGACGAGTGTGCGGAGTCAACGGCCTTCGAGTACTGGGACAGTACGTTCTGTCCGTACAGACCCTTAACGGTGTGCTCGTGGGAAGCACCAACCGAGTGGTAGTCGACGCTCGGTGCAGCAATCGAGTAGGCAGCTGGTCCACCAGCGCTGACGGCGGCGACGAGCGCGGCAAGGATGACAAACTGAGGAGACGAACGAAGTCTTCATTAGAGTACACTACTGGGCACCAATCACAAACACTGAGAATTAAACTCTCCACCAGGGTTTTGAATTCTTGACAATTCTTGACCATCCTTGAGCATTCTGGTTGAGGTACACTACTGTTTAAAGTTCCTTCTTCCACTGTTTGAAAGTTTGGAGAGTTTGACGTCTAAATCCTGGGATTTATCCTGGGCACTTACCTTGAAGGCCATTTTTGCTAGAAGTTTAAATTTGGTTGATTGGAGTTGATTGAAGACTGTTCGGGCTGCTGGTATATGCACTCGAAGAACTCAGCTGGTGAACTGATGCTGCCAAACCTATCGAACTGCATCTTTTATACAGTGCAGCAGAATTTTTGCGATGAATACCCCGCGTTCGTCTTTCTAGCGAATCGTCACCCTTCTACCCGTCTAACACCACAGTGGTACGGTTTGTGCATATGCCCAGAATACACCCAACGACCGGTTGTGTCTCCAACTCTCCAACCAGCATCTCATCCACCCAGGTACAAAGGTGTAAGAACTTATCTAAGTGCAGTTTTACGTTCACTTTTGACACCCCAGATTCAAAAACCAGATGTGAACGAAAGTGAACCGGCGAACCTGGCTGGCGGGTTATCAGATCACTGCACCGCTGCAGTCTCCGGGCAGGGCGACGCCTCTATACGCAATATACGCACACGCAATGTCGCTCTAGGGCGTGCCCTGCGTGCGCGACTAGCGCGTCCAGCGCACCGAGGTCAACGTGCGCCTTCGTCTAGAACCGGCTTTTTTGTGTGTGTTCCACAATGGCAGCCCGCTAGCGGCTAACTACCGAATGCGCTCGTTCGAACCGCACGTGAGTAACCCCTACTTTCGCTTCCCTTCTACTCACTTTCGTCTGTTTTGCTAGACAGACACCGGTCGGGCGAAGAGGAGGACAGTAAAAGAAGTAGTGCAAAAAACACGCACACAAAACCCTTTTGCTAAGCCTCCGTTCACTTTGCGAACGGGCGGTACAAAACCAGCACCAAAATCGATGTGCAAAGTGCACGTGCACTGGTGACTCCCACCTCCCAACTCTCTCTCCCTCTCTCTCTGCCGTATCCATGCCGGAGTTGAATCCGGGGGCGCACCCAGTACTGCCGATCGTCCAAAAGGGCAAAACAGCACGACGCGTGTCACGCCGTACGAACAAAGTAGGTCGATCCGGCGTTGTCTTGAGCGCCGCCTTGCGATATTAGATGTAACCGAGAAACCCACCGGCTCGCACAAATTCTACTCGGCAACAATTTCAAACGATGTTCCGGTGAACCACAACCACCCTTAAAGCATGTGGCCTGTAAAACAGGCAGGAAGCAAACATTCGCGACGTTCAAATTATGTAAGGTACCGTACGGTCTCAATCGTTCTAGTCACTGCTAGGGAGCAGATTACGCTCATCACTCCTTTCTACCTCCTGAGAGAGATGAGACGCTCGTGTTTTTGTTTGCCACCGAACACTTTATTACACTGTGGGTGGCTTAGGGACGCAAAATTAGGTCAAAAGTATCATTAAGTTTTGAGGAGGTTCAATTCGAGAATGGAGAGTTGATGATGTTTCTTGGCATAGATAGACAAATCAATTCTTAGATTTAATTTAGTTTGTTTTCCTCTTAAATTTTCAATTTTCAAGATTCAATAAGAATTTAAAGAAAATTTTCTCTAATTTGAACAAATTTATTACAAAAAAATGTACTTGCCCTCCTTGTCATCATACTTGTTCAATATGTCATTTAGTTGTGTTTACCTTTTCACATAAAGACTTTACAGTAAATGAGGATGACATTACCATATCATCTGACTAACGCTGTATTGATTCTCCAGATTTAGTAAACAAAAGGTATGATCAAGTTAAGAATTAAACCCACACCGGGAAGTGTTACGTTACAATGCGTTACGGAATGCGTTACTATTTTATCGTCCCAGTGTCCAGAGTTATTTAGTCTTTGAATTATAGCACCATTATAGCACCAGCTGAAGCATTTTAAGTTGAAAAGACTCATCCAGTAAATTGAGTCACATTACGAAACGAAAACAAATTTTCCCTGTTCTATATGCAAACGGTGCTGATGGCTTCATAACGCATCAAACGAGATGAATGTTTGCATACGCATCTAATAAATCATGGTTGATACTTTCACTTTTAAATACCTAAACGTCGCTATCGAAGCACATTTCATTCCCCCCACC
The DNA here is from genome assembly GCF_943734845.2 of Anopheles funestus. Classification (NCBI taxonomy): domain Eukaryota; kingdom Metazoa; phylum Arthropoda; class Insecta; order Diptera; family Culicidae; genus Anopheles; species Anopheles funestus. The sequence goes on along the minus strand of NC_064597.1, from coordinate 7,376,171 downwards.
GCCGGCCGACGCCCAAAGGGGGGGCCCATTATTTACTTATTCATTGAGCCATCGCATTGGCACCCATTTGCCAGCAATAAATCAAACACACCAAAATCCCGACTGCTCCATAAATATTAAAATCATCCGGCTACGGTTCGGTAATCGATATGCAGAAGCAACAAAAAAACGAAAAAAAGGAATGAAAATGGTGTAGCGGTTTTTTTTTATTTTCTCACTATCAAAATGGCATCCTCGTCAAACCTTGGAAACATGATCACGGCACGGCAAGGATCAGTATCGGGACAGTGAGAGGATGAGTGGGAGTGTGTCCCGAAATGAATCAAAACACATTTCCCGGGGCAGAAAAAAAAACAGATATTTTCGCTCAGTTTTTACTCGGGATAAACATGTGTGTGAACGAGGGTGCGTTTCAAGGATGCGCTCGATCGGTAATGGGAGTCACAGACAACAACAAAAAATGCAAATGTTTTACATGTTTTGTTTCGTCCTTCATGAACGATTTCATTCCAGACAAACATAGCAATCGAATGCTTTTGCCTCTACCATCAGCAATCATTGTCTGGTGGATGTTGTTTTTTTTTATTTTATTCCTTTTCAACATTTCCCACGTTTATTCAAAAGACGGTTCGAAGTATAGCAACAACAGCAAAAAAAAAGTTCGAGCAAAAAGAAGTAAAGTTGTGGTAAGAATAAAAAAAAAAACAAGCAAAAAAAGGAAACGATTTTTCCAACGAGACCAAAACCGTTCGGATGAATAATAGATCCCGCATAACGTAGCACTCCCACACCGGGAAAAAAACCTTGGATGGGAAAATGCGACAAATATGGTGAACAGCACATCACATCAAGGAAAAGCTAACTACTGTGAGTGCAACAGTTAGACCGATACGGTTTCTCGTATGTGTGTGTGTGTTTGCTCTATATGCAACATGGTGTCGATAGAGAGAAAATGCCAAAAAGGTGGGGAGGTGTATATTATTCCAATCACTTCCACCACTACTACTACTAACGCCTTCACCACGTACGGATGAGTCATCAAATGTCAAACGTTGTTTACCCAACTGTGCTACTTAGCATTTATTGCTTTCCGTTAGTTTAGCTTGAAGATTGACATTTGATACAAAAAAAAATTATTTAAAAAAATATATTTTAGGTTAAATTTTATCAATACGGCTAAGTCGTTTAACATGAATAAAAAAAAGTTAAATTCCATCAATTTATTTTTATGTCTTTTCTAACTGCAAGAAAAAAAGGAAACGTGCTCCAATCGAACCATTTTGGACGGTAATGAAAAAAAAAGCTGACCGATTACGTGCAATTACGACCTAACAATTACTAACCTCAAGTGACGGACGTTGGGTCAAGATTCAAGCAAATAATGATAATACATGAAGAAAAAAAAACAGAGCGTTTACCCTCGATAAGGGCAACGTTAATGAGATAATTATGGAGTGCGAACGAAGAGCGGTCAAGGGGAAAACGGGGGACAGGTGATGTGTCCCGCTGTGCTTCACATTACCAAATCTCGTTACCTTTTTTGCCACGAAGCCACCCGCATCACCCGTCTTTGGCTTAGCAAAACTGTCCCGAACCGAATGAATGGACAATAATGGTGTTGGGTCGTGTTCAGCGAGCTGAATGAACAGTTCACACGCTATTGTCTATTGCCAGAGTAGCGGCAGTTAAAGCGTTTTTAAGTATATTATTTTTTTTTATATATTAAAATTCTAACATTACATTAGTGTAATAAAAATAAATGCACTCGTGAATGTGAAATAAAAAAGGAATTTATTCACACTGTAAAGATAATTTTATCCTTACGTTTATATTTATGTTAACCACTGTAAAGTTATTTTCTATGGCTTGGCAAAGAGCTGGGCACAAGTTGACAAGAGAAACCACCAATAATCTATTAATGACTCGAATCTTTGAACACAATTAATAAATAGCCTACGGTTTGGTACGGTTCTAACCGAAAACCCCATTTGTTGTCACGCACAATTACACTTAGAAATTATGCATCAACTTACCTGAAGGGGGTGCATTAATAAATCAATTAATCGATTCAATCGTTCGTTAATTGTATATTTCCCTTTCGATTTGCATTTAACTGCATGAAGGGACATAAATTGTGTTTTTTTTTTGTTGTTTGCTTCATCTGTTGTAACTGAAGAAATATACGTCAATCAAATAGCAAAAAATCAACTTCTTTAAGTTCTAAAGCAAGCAAGCTTGCATACCTTTTGCTACCCTTTTTCAGTACACTCTGTACCACTCCTGTAGCCACAATTATGCAATCTTGTGTTCACTTCCATTGCCAATGGCAACCCACAACCATCGTTGTACCGGGCGCCGTACGCATTTTACAATCTCTTCGGGCCGGGTTTACCTATTCCGTACACGAACCGAAACACTCGGTCGTACGAACTCCATGACCGACGCACTTGCACTTGTGGACCGGGTCCGCACGATGCATTTACGCTCGGTGATGCAGATTTTACATCTCGCCCACCCTACGGCAACTGTATTATGCATCCAAGGCACGCGAGAATACGCCACGGCCAAAGGGTTACGGCTGCATGCAAAATGGACACGCGAACGAAGCATCTAGCGGTGTGGTGCATATGCATTTTTATTGACATTGTAATCGATCACCTACAGCAGCCGTACATACCCCGTTGTGAGGTGAGATCTGCATCAAACATGATTTTATAAACCACATTAAACGCAATTAGTAAGGTTGTGCATGGGAGACGAACACTTTATACGATCTAGATTGAAGACAAAGCCGTTATGAGGTGTTAAAGGTCCATTAAGCTTTAAAAACAATCACCTTTAAACTAAATTATTGCTTATTTCTGTTTTTGGTGCCGTGACCAGGATTTAATTAATTTTACTTCTAGCTCGTTAACGGTTGCGAATTCATTCATGAAAAATTACAATCTTAAAATAGAAAAAAGGAATTAAATTTCACTATTGGCAGTATCTTGTTTCTTGCCACAAAAAATTAACTCCGTTGGAAATTTCAGCTAGTGACAGTAGTCACACGTCACGTAACACTTTCCCCCCCAACATTGTTCGTTGTGAATCGGAGTATCTCCAGCAATACATGCCGTTTGCCGAATGTATGTATCCGTTTTGTTTTGTTTGGAAAGTGTCCTGCTATCCAACAAAAATGTCTCCATTTACAACCTTTGGCCGCACTGAATCAATAAAACCTGATCTATTAAATTGTATCCCATCATTGTGCGCGTTAGGATCGAGACATTCGCCGTCAAACCAACCGGTGACATAAGCTTTCGGGGGCGGGAGCACAAAATTTTACAACCCCGATGCAGAAATCGATTGCATCACGATACACGATTACAATTCAGCTGCGCACTTTTGTATCGCCGGTGAAACCACCCCAAAAATAAAGTTACCCGGCCCACCTACCCGGCCTCAGGTTAATCGTAGTGTCGCACGAATCCGGCAAAAACGGCAAGCGTGCACGATTACGATCAGGCGACACGCGTATTGGCTTCCCAGGGTTTCAAATGAAGCCACATTGCACATTGAAACCAGTGTGTGTATCGTTTTTGCGCTGTTAAATGTCTTTCGCTATCCAGCACGACGTGTCCATTCGACTGAGGTGTGATGCATGGGGTATCTTTGCCTTTCCTTTTACTTTCCATGTCAGTAAGAAATTAAAGCGACATGTGGAAATAAAATGAACAAGAAGTGAATTCAAATTAGCAATAAATTAATGCCGTACATTATGAATAACAACAAAAAAACCTTGCTAATGGATTCAAATTTATTGTATCTTTTTAACATTCCCCATTTGGTATGATATTAAGTATTTCAAACGCTTTCTCTACACGAGAGGAAGCAGTATAAACTCCTGTCTACTTCTTACTTGAACACTAGCAATCGATGTTTAACACTACTACTCTAATACTCCAATGTTTCTAGCGCGAAAACACTACTAGTGGAGGTGTTTGATTTAATTTATTTCTTCCTACTTTAAACTCCAATAGTACAAATAAAGTAGAAATAACAAATTTAACAAAGTGCAACAACAAGCAAAGCTCATGTTAGTGTCCCGGATCGTTGAAAATTAGAATGAAAAATGATGTTCCCTAGCGGGTGTTTCACTTCCATGAAACATCTGAGCCAGGATTATGGGAATTCCAAGAAAGAAGCACTGCGTAGTGACAAAACATGTTCATCAAATACGAATTTTTGGAACCCTGCCCCCTCACAGGCACGCCCCAACCCTTCCCATTCCCTTCCGCTTCCATTGCCGCCTACAGCATCGTCACAATACTGCATATGGCAAAGGTTGCCCACAATATAAAAATGTAAAACACAGAAATAAACATAACGTTAATTATTTACAACATATTTATGGCATTTGTTCGCTTCCTTTACCACAGCGAATGGTTGGCAAAAAAACATTGCTGAGGGTGCCCAGCAGGACGTGTGTGAGGGTGAAATTCAAATTTTCCACCAACACGAAGCGTTTTTTTCCGTGGCTGTTCAAGCGTTTTCACTGCTCACGTTCAATGGTAGGCAATGGTCATAGATAATGGGACATTGTTTATTTTTATTTTTGAATAGAAATTTAAATTAATATTACATAAAGAACAAGCATTATATCACTATAAAATTTATTAAAACTATTATTATTTAATTTTTTATTATTCCTCATGCGTTTAAATCACCTAGAGCATAGCCTAAGCTATTTTTATTTACTGCCGTTTTGACAGTACGAATGTCACTTCGCAAAGGCAGGGGCTCTAACTTCGAGTGAAATGTATTGATTGATATTAATTTAGTTTTTAGTGAAGCAAAACGGTTGTAGTATTACTATTATACTTACTTGTTTATAAAAGAATAACATGTCTCAGTGTAAAAAAGTTCATTGCAGCATCTAACGGATTTAAAACTCGAATTTGTTTGCTCGGTTTTTGTAAAACCAATGCACAACCCCTGGTTTGTTTGTATGAACCATCTTTGCGAGGAATAAGGATTTGTTTTCCATAGCTACTATAGCGCTGTTTTCATTGTTGCTCACCTTGAACGGGTTACCTATGTAAGTTGTCGATTAAAACGTGATATTAAGTGTAAAATAAACCAATAAAAAACTACGAAACAGCTGTTCGAAAAGGTAAACACTCGGCAAAACGTCAAATTTTCTTCGCCTTAAATGCTGTCACACGCTGAAGCTAGATAGATATTCCGCGATTTTCCGGACCGCTTTTCTTGCGTTCCCTGCGTTTTTGCTCACTCACTTGCGTGCGTATGTTTTGTGTGCCTTTGGCGTGTGCTCTTCACTTACCTCATCCTTCAAACCGATAACCGGTAAAAAGAGAAAGTGGCCCCGTCAATTGCCCACCCCCGGTGTGCCGTGTAGTTCTGTAACCGTGATACCCGCGTTGTGATTCCGTGATCCGGTTGTGTCCTCGACAGGCGCGAGCGTTCCTTTGTCGCAGTGTCCTTCGCGAATGTACGGCTACCTGCCTATGCGCGCCTGAGCGTGTGTGTGTGTGTGTTTGCCACACTGCGGCAACGCAAGGATTGCCGGGTCGGATAACAGAATCCGTGAAGGTGCATCTCAGCTGTGCTCAAACAACTTGTCCCCAATTGCAACAGTCAAACGTAGCTCTTCGTCACCAGTTGGCAACGAAATCCGCCACAAGAAAGAAACAAGACAAAGTTCCATTCAAGCAAAAGGTAACTTTTGATTCTATCGTGCGTACACTTTTTACATCATTTATCTGTTCCATTGCTGTCGCATTCTTCTTTCATTATATTTATCTATTTACGTTTTGCATTTTGCTTTTAGTTTCGGCTGCGGTAATCTTCCGATGTTACTTTTATTTTGCATAATATTGAAATTGCATCCAAACAGTGGCAAAAAAATGTGTATGGAAATATGCCAAGGCATGCATACGATGAGTGTGAGATCGATTTTCCACCGATCTGGTGGCAGCAGCAACACAGCAAAAAAGAAAACACCTTTAGATTCTAATTGTATTGCATCTATGAGCCTGAGGCTTGCATCGGCCAACCGCGCGTCATCTTATCGCTTCCCTCAGCACGCTTGGTGACAACGATGTATGCGATATGAAACCAAAAGCAGGATCGGGGAAAGGGAGTGTGTAAATAAGGTCACTGCGAAACAGTTTCGGGCGTATTTTTAGCGGCATTGCGATGAAATTAAAGATGAGAGATGGTTGAAAAAAAAGGCAACAACAACATCCAAACCATGGTCCTATCTTTTCGCCGTACATTCCATACATGAAGGTCCGTTTGGCTGACCTTCACGCCCGGAGGTTCGTTTGATGGATGACATGCTGAAGGCCAATAGCGTTGGTAGTGTACGCATGAATCGTACATTCGTGGGAGTGTTGTTTTTGGGGCATATCTCTTGTACCTTACGCTAGTGATTCATCCCTGGTTAAGCTCTCGGAATGTGTTACTCTTTTGGTCAGTGTTTCACTCTCAAACAGATTAGTTGATATAGCCTATGATGAAATTTAAAGAACGAAAATACTGAAAAACATCTTTTGTACTGATGCTAGATTATAGCATTACATTAACATCACTTTAAATAATGATAGAAATGTTTCCAGATGGATAGGAATTTAGAAAAAAAAATACAACACACGATAAACACATCTCCTCAATGTGTAAAGCTTCGTAAACCTACTAGGCCCTTGACAAAAACACACTCACATCCGTATCCCTTTGTGATACACACATACACATCCTCTGAATGCTGTGACCATGGGGACGATTAGCGGTCGGCTTCCAAAATCGGCTTATCAACCCGCAGAGAAAAGCGGTCGGGAAAACCCATAGCTGTACTTTCGTGATTTTCAGCCTTCTTGCCTTCTGTGGTGTTTTTTTTTTAGTTTTTATTTTTGATGCTATAGTACGTTTCACGCCGGCCCTAGCAACCCGGTTAAAATGGGAGCACAGCGTTGGTGGTTTGGATTATCTTGGGCTCGTTTCTACCTCATCATTTACCGGGTGGAGATGTTTTCGCAGATGCTCTTGCCCGCCCGGGGAATAAGAATCCACCAAAAGAAGACACCCGAGACGCTGTCACAACATAACGATAACAAGCCGTAACTGGTAAAGTAGCTGTGTGGCAATTGTATATGCCCCGGGTATTACTGTAGTATACACACGCCGTGGCACTGTTTGTATGCCGTTTGCGAGCGACATTCACGGCACGAGAGGCGCATGCACAAAATGGAAGAAAAAAATTCCTCCACAAGCCTGTCCTCCCATAAACCAGCTTCGATAAGAAGACGGCCCGTGTGTCTGGTAAATATGTGCTTTACTGCACTACGGTTGAATGGGTTCCATTTCATTCCAACCACGAAGTGTAATGCCTGTCGCCGGGCACACGCCGCAGCTAAGAAACGCTTTCGACGGTTCCGTCTAATGGAAACCGATCAGTAAAATTCGTTCGCATAAGGCACACTTTTGTGCGGCATACTGGAATGATTTGATTCGACAAAATGAATGACGTATCGCGAGGGTTTTAGTTAAATTTATAACAAGTCTGTAGAGCAATCACCGGAAACTAGGTTAGAGCGTATTATGGCACCAGACAAATAATACTTATTTCTAGAAACTGAAGCGAAAATTATTATTTACTATCGATTCACTCAAAGCGGTATTGAATACAGTGGAGCGCCGATTATTCGGGTACCTTTTATCCGGCTTTCCCATTATCCGTGCAGCTCGGAAATGACAGTTCCAAAGGCGAATTGACATAATAACTGCAAACCGGCGATGGCAAAATATAAAAGCCTCAATAGGAAATGATACAATTTGCTAAAGTTCGACCAAATAGGGTGGATTTATTTTGCAAAGTGCACATCTTGCTTTAGAAGAAAAAAGTTCACCCATTACACACTAAACACTAATAGTTATCAATAAAAAGAGTTGTGCCTATTATCCGTGATATTCGCTTATCCGGCAAGTGGTGAGTCCCGATGAGGCGTTCCACTGTATTATTGCAACGTTCACTTACACCGAGAGAAAGCGGTTATACAGAATTACAGTAGAACGTCGATTATCCGGGGTGCTCGGGACAGGACTGATGCCACGGATAATAAATATCTAGGTCATTTATATATTTAGATAAAGCGTATATAGTATCTATATACTATACTATGGTAGTCCTTTTGATGCTAAAAATGATTCTGGATCAAACAAATTATTATCAAATAACAATTTAAATTTAGAATGTTAAATAAAATCTTTTCAAATGTATCGTTTGGTGATGATTTTGTTAATTTTAAGCAACCTGACATCAGTACAAATGTTCACCACGGTTAAACATCTGCCAATTTTCGGTACACGGTTAATCCACCCCCGGATAATCGACGTTTTACTGTATTAGAAACAAGTACTACGCTGTTTAATATTTAACTTAAAGTTTAATATGCATTACAAGCGAGTACGTCCACTTGCTGACTTTTTTAAATATCTCTTTCAGTGGGATAAATGTTTTTTTTCTCAACATTTGGAACAATTCGTGTGTGCTACCATTGCGCTAAGGATTATCACCACAAAACCGCTCGGCTCTGTATGCTGTGCGCGGGTCGAAATGTGCCCACTTAAGCGTATAATCGCTGCCCGGAATAGGATGGTCAGCTTTATTGTTTTATCACAAACAAAAAGAAGGATTAACAGAGCCACATTATAAAATCCCTAACTCAACTCATGGGTAGTTCTCTCTTAACTGTCTGGTTTAGTTTTACCTTTTTCATTTTTTTTCCTAAAACCTTCAGTTATTTACTTCGTTTTACGACACTACGTGAGGCAAATACTTTTTAATATAGATAAGTACTAATTTTTTTTTATTATATTTTAGGACATTTACAGTACTTTAAAGAATGTCGATTTTTTTTACTACAACCCGACCCCGTTGTAAGTGGTGTACACAGGATGACGTTTTAAGCCCTGACATAAGCTCATGATACGATTTGATACGACGGGCGTTGGAGTGGGTTTTGAAGCGTTATCGGCAAGCAATAATGCACAAACGAACAGCACAACACACACGGCGAAAAAGCTCCCAACTAAGCCCCGAACTACTTTTACGCTGAGCTGCCCTAAGCCTGGTGTCTTAAATCTTTCACTATCTGCAGCGATAGTGTAACAGCTTCTACATATCTTCACCATGTTTGGCAAACGATTTGCTGTGTTTTCTTCCTTTCTGGTCACTCTAATCACGGTTATCTGCTTTTCTGCGAAAGCATTCCACGGTTAGAAAAATTTCACCACACGTAAGCAGCACATAAACTGTGAAAAATTGCAGCAAAGTTCTCTTCCTTTGTCGTATGATGAATTACTGCTGTCTGAAACTGGCTGCTAAGTCTTACGACCGTCCAATAAAGGTTTCATACGGCAACATCTATTTTCATCCATTACCAACTGTTTCGAATTGAACACGTTTTTTTGTTGTTGCTGATTCTTCAATTACAACAAGACCCGTCCGATGTGTTCTATTTGTTAGTAACGTTGGTTGTTATATTGTGCGAACTGGAAATGCATGCTAGCAATCGCGAGAACTTTTGCTTCCAATTACGATACGTGCGCTTAAATCAAGCACACATACCCACACGTACACGGCATAATGATGGTGAAAAGGATCCACCTTTTCTCACTCGACGCAATATGCTTGAATGGTGGCGATGAGTGGTTGCCCGCTGCAAACACCTACATCATTGGTAATCATCGCAACACCGTTCACCGATTGTTAGCAAGTGCATGGATTCCTAACGATTTCGATGAAGAAAAGCAGCCGGAAATTATTGATAATAAACCCGTCCCGGCACCGGTGCTACATATACTGCAAAACTGTAGCGACACACACACCGATTGGGAGTGCACACGGAACTTGGAGTTAAAATGCACTCAAAGGAAAACGATTTTCACATCACACACTTGTTTGAGGTTTCATTCAATCAGCACACAATAACCGCTGCATAAGAGAGAAAAAAACACACGGAAATGTTATGTTCACGTGCAGGAAAAAACACATCAACATTGTACGTTTTGTGATGGATGGTACCGATTTTTCTAGCCGGAATTAGAAACATGCGCCTGAAAGTAGTCAATTTGCAATGCATTAGAGTTTCCCGCTGGTTCGCATAAGCGCCTAATAGTATGCAATAGAGGTTTATTTTTTTAATATCACACAGAATAACGACATTATTTCATTATTCATTTATATTTATCCTTTTGTAGTGTTTGTATTTATGAAGTTTTTTCTTCTCTTTTCCCTTTTCGGTAGCTACCAATCAACTGGAGAAACGATCTAAACGGATATTGCTCAAGAAAACGAAGAAAGCAAGAAAAGAATAGTGAAAAATGTATTATCCAATATCGGAGCTACCGTCACCGCAAACCTTCCCCACCAGCAGTATGGTGCCGGGTGATGGTCATGTAAAAAAATACTACCGGAAGGCCGAACACAGGTAAGCATCAAAAAACGCAAACAGCAACGAAACTTCGACGTAACATTTAAAATTAAAATCCACCTCATCGGGTTGGCCACCTTCTCGTCGAATTATGATGTTAATTTTTACATTCATATTTTACATCGCCAATGTTCCGTCCAAATTCTGGTGCTGCTTGCCGTGTGCTGATGATGATAGATGAAGGCATATACCGGGGTCGTACAAAAGCGAACGGATCGTCTGGATCACGTACGTGGCGTGATTTTTGCTGTATCCCTGAAAAAGAAAGCGCTTTTTGAAACGGAGGAAAGCACACAAAAAACACACACATCGGGTATCCTTTTTTTTTTTTTTTTTTTTTGAGGGAAGCGAATCCAGACCGAACACAGAACGGGTTTTCACCAAATTTCCCACCGGTACGTGATGGGAAGATATGATGGTCCGTCACGAATGGCCGCTCACAGTCAGGACGATAGATGGTGCTGGCACTACCATACCGGTAAAACCGAAAGCGATATAAACACATCGCAAAAGACAAATTGGGTTGCGGCAGGAAACACTTGGGAAACACTGGTCGATTGGAGTGATAATGCACTACGGTTGCTTCGTGCTTTTCGTAGGTGTATCTTTGCTTATTTGTTAAGCTTTTTTCTGCTGGAATGAAACCCGTTCGCCGTCACATATTTCAAGTCGAAACCACAATCAATACCGCTCGCCATAAATAGAATGTGTTTCTAAATGGTAAATGCGTTTTAGTGTAGCAGAGAATATAAACAAACAGTTCCATCCTCATAGTGGTAAAGAGTGGCAAACAGTAGCGTTAATTGCTTAGTAGTCCGTTTTACACATTGTAGAGGTAGAAAGAAAAGTTACTTTCATTTGCAAAGTATGCAGACGTATCCTTGAGGAATTCGGATCGTCACGCTAGAATATTTCCTTTGCCGTTGTACCAACCGATCGAATTATGGCGCCATAATCACTGTGCTAAATCGCCACAAGCCACAAGGAAGGAGGCCACAACCTTATCACCAGCTGACCCTGCGTCTCGGATACTGATAGTGGTAACCTTCATTAAAACGCGCAGCATCCCTTAGCTACCGTTTTTTTGGCGCATTTATTCGGTTCGTCGATTTTGCTGTCTTCTTAAAGAAAAATCAAAATCTGCTTACAAAAGATACTGATATTCAGTTTCGTCATCGTTTGCTCAGTAAAATTTCTTTACGATTTGTTGTTTTGTTTTGTTGCTATAAATGCCCTCTTGTCCTTCCTTACGGTTGAAATCCCACACCAGTCGTACGCGTCTGTCGCGTGTCCCAGTTCCATTCCAATCGGACCACCACGCTGCTCGTGTCACACGCAACATGGACACTTGTTTGCTTGTGTTGTGTTGTTTTTTATTACTTTTATTAGTATTATTTCGCGCACCCACTTGTGCTACGAAATCTTACCGATTCAAAATGGGTGCACTTTGTCCGGGTACGAGACAAAATGCATTTGCAACGCTCTTTGTGTGAAGCTTCACACTACGCATCCGTAACCTCAGCGTTGTACGGTGTGTATGTGTGTCTTCAGGTGACAAAAGCGTCAAAAGCAATGCAATTTATGGATTGTGATTCAGTTTTTTTTTTCTTTCATTTTGTCTCATCCTCTCTCTCTCTCTCTCTCTCTCTATCATCACACGCGCTACAGAATAAACGCATTTTTAAAAGCAAACCAAAACATATGCTGCAGTTCACGGCGTCATTCGCATGAAGTAGATAAGGATAAAGCAAACACTGGCAAACCGCCACAACAACACTCGTGTATCGATCAGTTAGTGGTGGCTTATCGGAAACATTTATTTTTTTTTTTTCGATGCGATGTTTTAATTTTCCTACAAAATGGTGGTAATTTGTTTTTTTGGGTGAATCAAAATGTGACAAATGTATGTTTATATTATTCTACAAATTTACTAAAATATAACGCAATGTCAGAATATATATACTCAGAACCCATCAGAACATGGGGCGGCTCGGTGGTGTATGTGATAGACGGCGCCGGTCCACACGGCAGGATTGGGTTCAAATCCCATCCGGACCGTCCTTCAGTAGCAAGGACTGACTATCCAGCTACGTGGTAAAATAAATCTCGTAAGCCCAGAAATGGCCGGTACATGACCTCAGAGGTCGTGACGCCAAGAAGAAGAAGATACTCAGGAGATATCCATTTAAATCAGGAGTCTCCAAACTACGGCTCTTTCGAGAGATCACGAGATTGGCCCTCAGTTTGGAAAAGTTTGGAGGCACCTGAATTAAATCAATCAATCAAAGAATATAATATGTTAAACTTTTTTCAGTTCACATAACTTCAAACTAAGTAAAAACAACATATAGTAATTATATTTAAATAAAAAATAATATAGCTAATAATCTCGTGGAGATTAGAACTTCTTCCAGTGTCAGCTGGATCTAACTTTCCGTTAGATTGATAGGAAACAATCTATTTCCGAACAGACGATAACGGCTAAACACAGCAGGAAATGTGTGTGAATCGCATTCAACGATAACCATTTGCAACGTTGATAAACGATCTAACTGCACCGGACATTCCGGTGACGTCAGATAGCAGGCAAACGGTTGGATGAATTGATGAATGATTTCGTGCCGGTTACTGATATGTGGAATCACCGTCACTCTCAGCCCAGTATGGGGCTATATCGGTCCCACAAACCAACAGCTAATCGGTTGAAAGCGTTGTTTGCAGGCCTCGCGGCTTATTTAAAGTTGTCCAAACTTGGACACTCGATAACAAGTGTGCATTTAGACAAACGCGCGATAAGGTTTCCGTGTCGATAAGAAGCATAATCTCTTGTATGGGATTTCGAACAGTTTAACGCGTTAAATAAACCGCACACTGAAAGCTTTGGGCGAAGTCGAGCAAGCGTTCAGTAAAAATGTAGGTTAAAGCACGTCCACAACTACGCGCAGGTGAATATTGCTCACCTTGGGAGATTGGAGTTGTTGTTTCTGGACAGGGATATATTTAACGAAGGCTACACGAATAATTTTTTCCCCCTCCCATAAGGGCGCGTAAGTTATGCGTGAGCTTTGATTCGGAACTTTCGTATCAGTCAGCTGAGATACATTTCTCCTGCAGCTGCTCCGTTATCTCCATTTCTCGCTGGTGGAGAGTGGGCGAAACCCTATCCAGTAACGTTGTACTACTCTAATCGCACTCCTTCATTTTGCGCACTGTTTCGACATCGATGCGATAGATGGGTATATTGGCCTTCGAAAAGAAAGAAGAAACCCGCTCTCCCTCGCCCCCCTCCGTGGCTCATGCTGCGACATACTGCCGCGACCTAGAAGCGCCAGTGACCAACAAACACTGCTGGACAGCTGTGCTGCAAGTGTTGCTGCAAGGGAAAGTGTGTGCGCCTTTACAGCACGCGGCAGTGAATGCCTTCGGGGCCTGGAAACGCGTTGCACTAGAGCGCTTCAATGCTATCATGTGTTGTGATTCACAGCTGCCCACCCCCCGCTACGTCTATTTTGCTTGCTTGCCGCAACCTGCCTGCAAGGAAGGTTGACGGAGAGTTCCAGACACTTTTCGGTATACGGTCGCTAGGCGCATCAGACGGATTTGATTACGTTCCAAAACTCCCCCTGGTAAGACTCCCCGTATGCAAGGTTGTTTGCTCTGGGCAGATGAGCGCCTCTTAAGATGGCGTTTGTCTCGATCGCGATCGATCGGATGGTAGATAAGCGAGCAATTTGACGTGTATCATCAATGCGTATGACGTTTTCCGGTGTATGATCGTCAAACGGCACTTTTCAATGCATCCGTTATTACTCTCTCTCTCTCGCGCGCGCTCGCTCATGCACTTACCGCGATCGTTTTACCTCTATCTCTCTCTCTCTTTGTATTGCTTTCTGTCTCCTTCTCTTTTTAACGAAATATGCAGTAACCTGAGTAGGCAAAGGCTGTCTTTACCGCGACTCGCAACAGCACGAGCTGGTGGAATGCGTACGCTCATCAGTGTCAACTCAACTGTTGTGAAGAGTAGCACGCGTCTGAATATACTTATCTACACGAAACTCACTACATTCCCCATTACTCACATCTGTGCTACGTGTTACCATTTTTTGAACTGTTTAGTTATTGTTATTGTTTGGAGTACGGATACACCTGAGAGTACTCGCGAGCGTGCGCATGTGAAATCTGATTGTGGATCTGAGCTCTTGTCCGGATCGGTGTACTTCTGTGTGATATCAGCTGAATCTGCATCCTCATTTCCTAACCGATATCCTTTCCTGCAACGTCGGGACACCTCCGGGCTTTCTCTCTCTATCTCGCTCTCATCATGCCGGACATATCGCAGGATGAGTTCGAGGCAAAGCTTCCACATCTGGCACCGGCTACTGCGGCCGAGCTGCGTCAACGTGCCAACTCGGGCGGGTCTCGCGGTTTAGCGAGTTCCAGCTGTGCCCGCAAACCCACCAATCAATCACGCCCGACCGGAAGTGGCACCGAGCAGTGTACCGTACTGAAGGAACCAGCCTATGGTTACAAGCGTGAGATTAGTCACAGGTACGTTACGCTACTCCCTAAGCTAAACGCTCGTCTAAAGGACATTTCAATCAAACTTCCGGGTTACGGTCCAATATCGCCACTCCAGCCATACAAGCGTACTGCAATTTCGTTGGTGAACAATTTTCGGTGAAGAATCTGCCCCCCCCCCCGTATACGCTCCGTCCAAAGTCGGAGTCCGACAAACTAGCGCTAACCTTGCCCTATTGCCCTCGGTGCTGATACTGTGCCAGAGGAAGAGTTAATTCTTGTTAATGTCTTGTTTCGTTTTCACTTCGCGTAAAGGCACAGTTGATTGCAAAAGCCACTCGGGCATGAACCAACCGATAGCAGTTTGTTCTACGAGTGCGAATGGACACTTGCGCTGGACGTTAATACGACATGCGATTAGCTTCTACTTCTCGCGTCTCGGATGGGGGGCACGCGTGCATGTGCTTAACCCCGCACGAACTTCAAAGCAATTAGAGTCGTCATCTCGTACCGGCGATAGCTTCATGCCGATTCGTAAACGATACGACACGCTCGTAACGATTCGATAATTTCATTACAAACCCCATTCCAACCCACAACGCCTTTCTGTATAGATTCGTAACTCAAACAAACAAATGTAGCATGGAAGATGGTGGTCAAGCGGTGAATGAAGCAACAGCGGTGCACCGTTGCGGTTGATACGGAGGCGAATATCTGCAGTTAGCTTTACAGGCGGCATAGCAATCAAATGTTTTCGGATGCGGTAGTCCTTCACGTGCCACGGTTTTGGATCAACTCACTCTATATGCAAATGAGTTCAACCTCTCAACCCCGAACCTACCAGAGTGCGGTGTACCGCTTGAAAACCACCACCATCATCATCATCATCAGCAGGTTGCAAACCGAAAAACGAAAATCCATCGCCCACTTAGTGCGGCGCTGAAGGAGAAATGAAAAGTGGAACCTGTGCATCGTTTGTCGGCAAAATGTGTATGGATGTGCGTTTGGAATGGGTGGATAATAACCACGGACTGTTGATGTGATTGCGTATCCGACTACCGACCATTCATCCATGCATGCCCTTAGGTAACGTCATCGTTATGCTCTGTGGTATCGTATCAGATGCTTTCGGTAAAGCTTGTCCTGGACGGTGGTTATTTCCTAATTAAAAATCCTCCTATCCATTCCCTTGCTCCGTAATATTGCTCTTACTTCTCTTTTATCATAGAAGTACATTCGAGACAATGTCCCTCTTGGAAAATGGAATAAGATACATTATAATTAAAGATGCTCCTCGTCTATCTCTCTCTATCTCCCTCTCTCTCTCTCTCTATCTTTGATCTGGATCTCTCAACTGATCTGGAGTGATCTGAATAATTTTGCAATCTGTCTTATGTAAAACGCTACCAGATCCTGTATATTGAAGCCGTGTAACTAACTCCTGGTGGATGGAGTCTAACACTCTTATCACATGGTCATCGTGCCCAATCGGTTATTAATCCGATTGGAAATCTGCTGAATTACGCGCATTAAACCAATACCCCTGCCAGATAAGACCTCATCTCTGGCGTGTTGATGGTTGTGGAATGATGTCTCCACGATCAACACGCCTAAAGCATTTCTAGCACTTTTTTCCCCCCCGGCTGCGCCGCTTGGAACAAAGAAGCCAAGCGACAATAAACACCGTACGCCAGCGTGATCACTTTATAGCCGAGAGCGAGATCCGAACGATCAGCTTAAACTGCGACTCTGTTGCTAGATGAGGAGAGGGACTGTTTGATGTTATTTTGATGCTGACGCGCTGTAGGTTTGTTGTCCTACAGCGATCGCGTCAGTAGACGGGAAAACAAAAACAAAACCTCACACTCTCTGTGTAAGCATAACAACGTTTTCCGGACATTCGTACACATGCCTTGCGTAGCAAACAGCTTCCATTGATGTGATCGATGTGCTGTTTTTTGTCACTTGATGTTCCAGACATGTCCGGAACCTTGATCCAATTACCCAAAAACTGTTTGCCCTGGAATAGTGAACCTGTTTCGTCTGTCTGTAATTAATTACAATTACTTAAAGAGATCTATACTGCTATTCTCGTAAGATGACAAAGCTCTAATGTGCTGCAGGATATGGTAGATTGATTGATATTCCAGTTGCTAACATAACCTTAATTTGTGTCCTAACATATGAGCTAAGATGGTCACATGTTTTCTCTTGGAGCTGAATCTTGGAGCTCACTACATTTGTTGAAGAACCTTGAATCTTGAGGTCAAATACTTTAAAAATTATACCTTGCAAAGCTCAAAGTTAATTAATATCTATTAAATATTGTATTCATACTCTCAAGATGCCTATCTTTAAAGCGTCTCGGATTGATTCCTAATCTTCAGCAAAATCATTCCAAAATTCTACTAATCGTTGGAAGAATTCAAACTTCAAAATCTTCAAAACAAGGAACAATTCTTAGTAGGCCCTAAGTTTAGACAGGTAATGATAGATTTGGGAAGATAATATTGAAAGTTCAATCCATATAAATCTTGTTGGACACCAAGCTGAGGTGAATCATCTCCCTCTGCGAATGAGCTATTAATATTCAATTGTGTTTATGACATATTTTACAAACCACTGAGCACAGCACGTTCGGCGGACATGTGTTGAAGAAATTATAATTATTAACTTTTGTTCTTCGCTGCCAAATCTGAATCTTTCCACCTTAAACGTGATATTAGTGATTGCTTAATGACTAAAAATAATTCGTTGGTATTTGACGCATCCGATACTTGCGAATTGCCTTGTTGGCTTGCTTGTAAACCGCGTATTATTAGATCGTATATAAGCATATGCATATGAACAGATTGAGCGGACATTTTTTGGCTACCTGCACATCAAGATCACGGCGTACGACAGATATTGAATGATTTAACCCCGGTCGATAAATGTCGATATTTTTGGGGAAGGTGGGGAAAAATTAAACATTTGATTGAATGTTCGCCATCTGGTTAACACCCATTTTTTTTTGGTATGGCAAATTTTAAACGCATACAAAACAGGGTATTGAGAGGTTATTCCCACACACACACGCACTGTGGTTTTAATTAGCTTTTAAAAGGGACGTTGGATTCCAAAAGGATAAAATCCGCGAACCTGTGACCGGTCCGTACACTCACAGCTCAATTTGTTTGGCCTTACTCCAACACCTTCACGGCCGATCTGCAATGGAAACGGTACGATTGGGCGCAAAAACATCAGCTTCAAGTTCAGGGCAGCAAATCTCATCTCCATCGTCAAGTGAATCACACCGAATCTGACATTCCATAAATTTGCTGCGCTACCTCTGGACGCGTTGGCCATCATCCCTTTCCCACCCGCAACTAAGGAAAATCGACTCGTTTTTTTTCTAAAGCAAAGTCCGATGTCCGGACTGGAAATTGGTACAATCCGCTAAGTGTTGCCAATTTAAAGTGTTGTTAAATGTCGGCACAACTTTAATCGTCGAAATTCTTTGAACCTTGTGGTGGTGTGTTGTTGTTCGTTTCGCCCGTACACGTTTCCCACGCACCGAAGGGTTAAACACATGTCGAAACATTCACGGGCGATACGTACTTCATTCGGATCATTCGCGTTAGTTATGTGCACGGTAGAAGTCTACCAACTCCCAGGTGGTTCCTTGCTATTGTGAAGTATCTCCAGTTTCCAGTAACAAACCAACAAAAAAAAGTTCGGGAACGGCAACGATGCTGTACGGCTTTCACTTGACGCGCTCCTCCAGCCAATCGTCCAGTTCTGAGGATGATCTGTGCGACCACTCCACTCTAGCCGGTGGTCTTTGTGGCGTTCGTCACCGCGCAAAGTAAGTGCGCGCATAGCAACCGTGCGGTTGACATCTCGCCGACGGTGTTATCCCACGGCTGCCTTCATCTAGCATCAGAAGACCGGCATCAATTACCGTCACCATGGTAGAGATGTGATAGATTCGCTCTGTCGCCTTTTTATCCAATCGACCTTCTGATCACCACGTGTTAGCGCTGGCTAGCGGTGGCGATAAATTGGGCATAATGCGCCAATTCTGATCCCATCAATCAACTGGTGACCGTGACTGGTTGATGTGACGAGCTTACCGAAATACGACAATAGTTTCCAACGTCTTGTCTATATAGCTGCCACAATTCCTATTATTCTTATTCTACAGAATCTTCGTCAATCGATCGATGCACCTGGAGAATATAAAGTTCTATGGCTTCGATATGGACTACACGATTGCGGAGTACAAGTCACCGCAGTACGAACAGCTCGGTTTCGATCTGGTGAAGGAGCGGCTGGTAAATCTTGGATATCCCGCAGAAATTCGTCAGTTCGAATACGACCCATCGTTTCCGGTGCGTGGTCTCTGGTTCGATTCGCTCTACGGCAATCTGCTCAAGGTGGATGCGTACGGCAACATTCTCGTCTGCGTGCATGGTTTCGAGTTCCTCAAGCAGTAAGTACCTTATTACTAAAAACCTCCATCCTCCCAACCTCCACAAAACGAATTCTTGCAATTTCTTCTCATCGCCATTAGCCACCAGGTGTACGAGCTGTACCCGAACAAGTTCCTGCAGCTGGACGAAAGCCGCGTGTACGTGCTGAACACGCTGTTCAACTTGCCCGAGACGTATTTGCTCGCGTGTCTGGTGGACTTCTTCACACATTCGCCACAGTACGCGGAACAGGTCGACCGTACCGGTGTCAAATATGGTGAGCTGTTCATGTCGTTCAAGTCAATCTTCCAGGATGTGCGCGGTGCCGTCGACTGGGTGCATATCTACGGCGATCTGAAGAAAAAAACACTGGAGGTAAGGTATCCTGATATACTTTGCCGTAGTGCCAGTATACACTAACCGTAACCAAATTTCCTTTCAGAACCTCGACGAGTACGTGAAGAAGGATGAGCGGCTACCGATGGTACTGTCCCGCATCCGTGAGTCCGGTGCAAAGCTCTTCCTGCTGACGAACAGTGACTACACATTTACCGATCGCATCATGACGTTCCTGTTCGACTTCCCGCACGGTGGCAAACCGGATGAGCCGCATCGCGATTGGAAGACCTACTTCGACACGATCGTGGTGGACGCACGCAAACCGTTGTTCTTTGGCGAGGGTACCATACTGCGCCAGGTGGACACCAGTACCGGTGCGCTGAAGGTCGGCACACATATGGGTCCGCTCCAGGCGGAACAGGTGTACTCCGGTGGGTCGTGCGATGTCTTTACCAAGCTGATCGGTGCAAAGGGCAAGGATGTGCTGTACATTGGCGATCACATCTTCGGCGATATACTGAAGAGCAAAAAGATTCGTGGCTGGCGCACGTTCCTGATCGTGCCGGAGCTGGTACAGGAGCTGCACGTGTGGACGGACAAGTGTCAGCTGTTTGCGCAGCTACAGCAGCTAGATGTGCGGCTTGGCGATCTGTACAAGAACCTCGACTCGAGCGCGAAGGAAAAACCGGACATCCGGTCGGTACGTACCGCGATCCGGGACGTGACGCACAAGATGGATCTGGCGTACGGTATGATGGGTTCGCTGTTCCGTTCCGGCTCCCGGCAGACGTTCTTTGCCGGGCAGGTCGTACGGTACGCGGACCTGTACGCTGCCACCATCCTTAACCTGATGTACTACCCGTTCTCGTACATGTTCCGTGCGCCGGCAATGTTGCTACCGCATGAGTCGACCGTTGCGCACGAACAACGCTTTACGCTGGACGCACCGATGATACAGCGTACCAGACCACCGCGCACCGAACAGGTTCCGCCCGCACCCGCACCGCACGAGCTGGACGATGAGGAGGAGAACGAGGGCGATCCACGTGACGCGCAGGGCGATGATTCCAAGGAACTTGGGCGGGTAAGGGAGGAAGCTAGCTTTAAAAAAGAAAGTAGTCAAAACCCATTTGAGAGTTAATGTAACTGTCCGTAGTGTTTATCAACTCACTCAAAGTGATTTAAATGGAAATTAACTTAAGAGAAAGTTGTGAGCTGCTGCGACTATGCCTTTATGGCTTAACAAAACAACAACAACACAGCAATAGCATTAAAAAGCTGAGCTTATTTAAATCATTGTTGTAAGTTTTAAGACAAAAGCTTTAATATATCCTTTTCTTCTTTGGACTTTGGTCACAATTTCAGCTGCTGCTCGGTACGCCGCAACCTTCATCGCTACCGTCCGCGACCGGTTCGGAACTGAGCGTATCGGTGCCGCACACACGCCCGGAAACGCCACGCTCCGTGACGCACACGCACGACGAGGACTATTCCGATGAGGACAGCGATGATCAGAAGCGCACCAAGGCCGGCGATGGCCATCATCCCGGTGAAGTGTCGTCCGCGCAAACATAATCACACCAAAAACCGTTGCGATCCGCGCCCATCCATCCTGTTTGATCCCTCTTCATCTTCCGAACGTCCTTTCCGGTGTGTTTCAGCTGCAGCATTATTTTTGTGCACTTTTTTCCTAATTAGTTTAACAATTTCCTAAAGTCAAAGCAAACGGTCCTTAAGCACAAATCGGATTTATCCGAATTTCTTTTTTTTTCTTTTTTCCTCTATCCAATCGTCCCACTACTAAAATTTTCCAATATCCTTACCTTGCTCATTACAAGGTTCTAGAACAAATAGCGCCAGCTTAATTTATTCGAACAAGGTATATTACAACTCCTACATTTTGTCTTGGCGTTACCCTTCTAATATATTAATTTTGTTTTTTTTTTAGATTGTTTTACATTGTCGATCGGACTACACAATGGGCATGTGCGTTACGAGCAATTCCTAAAAAGAGCAGAGAATATTACATCAAAACTTCTCCATTGATATAATACGATGAGGTTGCGCTTAGAAGTTTAGAAGTCATTAGAGCGCTACAACTTCCGGACTAATGGACATATTAATTCTTAGAGTCGAGACAAAAGCGTTTTTATATATATATTTAGCTTCGTTAAACCAACCACATCCCTAGAGAGATGTTGGGCTTGTTGCGATGTTATTAAGATGTAGGGAGCTGTTAAATTCACGTACGTTACAGGGAGCTTAAGGTAATACATTTACCACTAGCAGAGAACGAAAATGTTCCAGCAAGAACGGGATGAAGAGATAAAAGTGGTTCGTACAAAAAAAAAGGAAAACGTTATTCACCACTAGGGTATTAGTTATAGGGCAACCCAAAGCAGCACACACATACACACCTTCAAGATACAAACATTACGCGCTACCCCAAAAATGGTACTGAAAAAAAAGGCAACGAATCTCTTAAAAAATAAAGAAAAGAAAAAAAACACACAG
The DNA here is from genome assembly GCF_943734845.2 of Anopheles funestus. Classification (NCBI taxonomy): domain Eukaryota; kingdom Metazoa; phylum Arthropoda; class Insecta; order Diptera; family Culicidae; genus Anopheles; species Anopheles funestus. Next base: position 7,353,850 of record NC_064597.1, on the reverse strand, counting down.
ATAGCCACTACGGATTACTCTATCCGCCATTGTGTTGCCCAAGGAATTTTCAAATACAAGATCGCGTCCTTTAGAAGAGGTTCGTCTCTATGTTCGTGTGTGTGCGCCTGTGTGCTTTAGAGTGAGTTTTCTTCGTTGTTGCTTTTAAAATACTACAGCCTAACGATCAGCTTCTTTACTATCGCACATAAATATCGATTAGTTACTAAACATACCAACACAAAAAAAACAAGCAATAACAAAACCATTAAAGGTGTTTATGCTTAATTTGGTTTCTTTTCCACTTTTTCTTGCGTATTTATACGGCAGTGTATGGGCATACACGTGTGTATCTACCAGACATCCATCGTTTTTCCTTCTCACAGGCACATTTGGTTAGCCTGAGCTCTAGTTTAGTTGCATTTCCGCGTTATCTGCTTTCCCCCCAAAAATTGTCTGTCGAAGGGGTTGAAGGGGGGAAAGTTAAGCAAATAAAAACGATTAGCTACTATAAACAACAACAAAAAGAATGTAATAAAATGCGTTGAAACATACTTCCTTTTTTGTACAACTGTTTTCTCAAGTCTGCAAACTCTCATGTAACACTTTTATATATTTAGTTTTTTTTGCTTTGCTTTATTTCGATTTCTTCGCTTACCGTCTAAATAAAAGAGAAACGTTCCCTTTTTCTAACTTTCGTATCATACGTAATAGATTTGTGTTTGTGTTTTTTTCTTGTATATGTTAATAGTATGCTTTGCTTCATTCCATTTCGGTTACAAATGTTTCTTTTCGGTGTTTTTGTTTGTTTGCCATCATGCGGCCATCATGCTTTAAAATGAAGAAATACACCGGAACGAGTAGTTATATCGGGGAGAGAAGATCGAATGATGGGGATAGAACCGTTTTAATAGGATAAGTTGGTAAAAACATTGTTACGCTTTTTCGTTCACGTTTTGGAAAGGAAAACATTCCTTCCACGTCTCATCGAATGCAGAAGAGCGGAATCATTAGCTAAGTATGCGAACATTTGTAAGCAGAAAGATGAAAGAAGAAAAAAACAATACCCAGGCGTCGCTGGAAGGATTGCTTAGCCCCTACCGATAAACATGTTAACAACTGTGCCACTTTGCTTTCTTTTACAATGAAATATTGGTTCACAAAGAATGTTTTTGTTTCTTTTTTGTTTTGGTTTGCGACCGGTTTCTCGCTTTATCCAACAAATTTATTTCATATTTCTTCTTCTTGTGCGCGAGCGTTTTCTGCCTAAATAACGTTGGTCAATCGCGCCATTTTGTGTTATCTTTTCGAGTGTGTTCAACGTTACGCGGTCCTGCTGTACTATATAACGCTTCATTTACATGTATCGTTAGTGTGTGTTAACAGACTGTTTCTTTTGTCCTACCTTTCTATCAAACACCACCTGGATCAGCACATACTGTTTTGCTTTCACTTTCCTGTCAGAAATATTAAATATACAATACGAGATAATAAAAAAACGTGCTATGCAAAACAAAATTGAATTGAAATCTCATGAAATGATGAAAACCGATTTATGTAAAATGAGGGGGGAAAAGCCCTTCGCGATACGTTAGCGGTTGTTGTCTGTCTCGCGGAGCTCGGGAAAAACTATCCCGCATAAAGTTTATGTTGGTTACAAATTTCGTCTTAAAAACAATATGGCGCTTCTCAAAAACAAAATGTTTAATTATTACGTTACATTACGAAAATGGAAAGGAAACCTGTAAAATAGGCTCACGCACACACTCTTACTAAGCGTTCTCATTTTCCAGTTGAGGTGTATATCTGTGTGTGGTGTTTCATCTGCGTTTAAGAGGAGCCTTCTTAAAGTCTGAACGCTGTTCACTTATTCCACCGTTTGCGTTCTTTACTTGCTACCTTCTTTTCCCTGACTCGGTTGACTACTGGGGGGGAAAATACACGCGAATAATTTTCTAGAAACAAAAAGCCAAAACAAAATAAAACATCTTGCTATGCTCTCGACAAAAGGAATCTCTTTCTCTCTCTCTTTTTTGTATCGTTATACGTTCTAAAAAGCAAACTTATTCGTAACGATGAAATGCAAATATAATTACAAAACAATTTCTCCTCCCTGTGTCTGTCACACCTTCGCGCCTATTCCCCCCCTACACTTTTCGCCACGCATTGCGTGCTGATGTGTGTGCAAGTATAGAATGGTAAGCAACGTCAACGATGGATTTATCCATGCGTGTGTTGTTCTTCAGTTCATTTGCTGCATACGATTAAGTTAGTTTGCGTTTTATCATGAATTTTACAATAGTATGCGACGCGCACTCTTTTGGCTTTATATCCTTTTTCGCTTTCCAAATGCAATCCTACCGTTTGCTTATTAAGGCGCTCTCCCTGAAGAAGGTCTTTTGCAAACGAGACGGGGGTGCGGAAAAAAACGGGACTAAACGTGCGGACAGATGAGTTAAGAGACAATGTTGGAAAGCTGGAGCAAAAAAAAGGAAAATCTGCAACGGTGTTTGCTGCTTAATGATTTTCCCGCACTGGATTGTGTTTTTAAAAAGAAAAGCTATCTCGCGCTTCCGCATGCCACTATCCGTACGTTTAAATCCCTTTTCTCCGTTGTTCGTTTGCTATCATTTGATTAAATAAAGTAATGGCGGGTCTTCAAGTTTGCAACCGAATCCTTGCTACTGAGCGCGCGTATGATTTTCCACCCACAAAAAAAGCTAAGCGATACGATACAATATATACCAGTCCAAAGTTTGCAATTAAATGCATCATATTAAAGGCTAAACTGTGGCCCCAGATGATGCTGTTTTTTCCGTTAGAAGGTGCGTTTTATACTCGAAAAAAAAATAAACGAATAAAAATTAAGAAAAAAAACATGTAAAAATAGGAAATAGTTGCACTCTCTTTCTCTCTCTCTCTCTCTCCCTCTGAGGGACATTGACTCGCAAAATTTTAGTATGATTAGTGCACGAATTAATTCTCCTGTTCCTTTTTTTCTTGTTGCGGGTCTTCTCTCCTCAACCTTTCGCGCGGCTTGCCAAAAAACCCTTTCTTTAGCAGTGTAGTTCTCATCCTCTAAAAACACACCCCCTACACGCTTTAGCCCTCCTCCCTCCCTATCCACCACATCTCCTTCTTCCAACAACAGGTTGGCGCTGTGTGACCTTTTCATTTCGTTGCTTTCATCCGTCCAATTGAACCGTGCGATGTGGAGGGCAGCCAGCGGCGGCGCGGGTGCGGAGCATGGCTTGAGTTTTGCTGGCTGATAGAACTAGTTTGGAGGGAAACATTTTACAAATCGCGGCGAAAATTGATCTGTTTGATCAAGCCACCGTCGCCCTCGGACACAAAACGTTTGCGTCCCCTAAAAAAAAAAAGCATAAAGAGAAGGAGAGAAGAAACGTATTAGTAGGCAGGTAAATATAATAACGATTCAATTTAAACAAAATAAAACAGAAAAAGCTATTTACATTATTTACAGGGAACATTATAAACGCATATTAGATGGTTTTGCTTCGATTTCATTGCATCGGTTGGTGCAGCACCTTCGTCACCTGAAGCATTAAACATTGGCCAAGCAAAAGATTCGTACACAGAAACCGGTTTTCTTTCTCCCGTCCGATGCAAACATTCCCGCATCATATGAATACCGAAGTATCAACATGCATATAAACGCGCCACCACCAGCATTTGGTTGACCATGTTGAAATTTTGTGTTCAACAATTTTGTTGATCTGTTGATAATGTTGTCTTTGCTCTGTCTTGCTAAAAATCGACATCTCAAACATGAGGCAAAACGTCCCTAACAGGGTATAATACCGCGTTGTAGCGTATTTTTGCATCGCACTTGCGTGTGTACAACAAACTTACCGGTATCAAAAATTATTTGTTTATTTTCCTTTCCGGCAATGTAATTTCGCAAACTGCGGGCGAATATGTATGTGTTTTGTTGTCGTGTGAAGAATAAAGGAGCTAATATTTCCAAGGACAGGCTGACCTTGAAAAGAACTAAAGCATTAGGCGCGCGCAACCGAGAAAATACGCCTCGCCTTTAAAGGGGATGTGGGGTGAGAGCACATTGTAATACTGTGTTTTTGTTTTTTTTTTAATTACGATTTGTAACGATTCTTGTTAGTATGCCAATTTTGGTTTTTCGAATTTTTCATTTTATGGACGCATTTTCCTTGCTGTTTGGAAATAAGATCCAGATGTAACGAATGAAATCATTTTTGGACTATATTTGTATAACCATCTACATCACAAGACGGAGCAGACAACAGTTGCTATCATTGTTTTGGGGCCATTTTAACATTCACAACAATAAAATGTTTCGATGTTTCGTTTGCCACACTGGTGGAGCCATGTTTTTACGCACGTACGCATTTTGTTTTCGTACAATTGATACGAGCAGAAATGTGTGACGGGGTGACGAATGCTTAACATTAATAACAAAAACCAAAACAAAAAACTACGCAACCGCAGTACAGAATACCGGGGGGAAAACTAGCACAGAGAACCGTGAGACTGCGCAAGTGTGTACACCGCGAACGTTAAACTTGGCGTCCAACCGGAACCAACACACACATGCCACAAAAAGAACCGGCTTACACACACAACCGTACCAGACGAAACAATATATGTTTGGACAGTAATGTGGATAAAGGTAGAGCGAATGGAGAAAATGTTTGTTTATTTGTAAATGTTCAAAATGCTACCAATAATAGAATATGATTTAGCTGCATTAAGTAATTGGGCAGCAAATGCAATATAAATTATTTAAGCAACAGAAAACCTTGTCGATTAACGCCCACTGTATTGCTAGCCGGAGAATAGGTAAACACACGCGTATTCGTGTATTTGTGTGCTAAACATGCTGTTGACGACTTTGCTAGGGCAAAACTTTGTTTTGGTTTTGCGTCGTCCCCAAAACACTCTTACTCTCAAGGACTAGGAAGCATATGGGGGCATACGGTTACATAGTAGCGCAATCAACAACGACTTGATAAGAAAGTATATTTTCATTTAGTGTGTAAAACATATTATAACAGAAACCGTACCAATACAGCATTCATGAGGTGTGTCTGGAGGTGTTCTCATTTGAGAATTTTTAAAGGAACAAAAACGTCAATTCTAGATACAAAAATATGCTTTTCTGCCTCTTCAATGCCGACCATTAAACGGTGTTGATAAGTATAATCTTTCACGTCTAAAAATATGCTCCAAATGTCACAATGTTATCGCGCTGGGTTACTCTCTCAATGTCAATCATTTATCTCAATAGTTTACCTAAGATTTGGTACATTATCGATTATTTGATATATAATAAAAAAACCCGTGAAAATTGACCTTCAAAATGCGGATGTCGCACACAACGCACACCCAAAATTGTTCCTTCTTGCTCTAATTTCCCTTTTTTTTCTTCGGTTCGTTTCCATTCGCTTTCCCCTCGCCATTCGCTTGTTATTTTGTTCTTAGCATTTGTAATGTTTGCGGCTTCATTCAAGGTTAACCCGAAGAAAACAAAGCGTACACAACCGGCATCAATAACAACAGAATTGCGTCGCAGCGACGCAAACATTGGAAAAGGTTTTGTTTTTTTTTTGTTTTTACCCATGGCTAATGGTTATTTTGCGATAAAACTTCCGGTGGTAACCTTGTAAGATACAGCGAATCAAAACAAAAACATCGTAACACCCCCCCCTGGCGGTCGATGGAGGGGAAATCAGCAAATAAAAACATATAACCGGTACATTTTGGTTGAAAAAAACAAAACCCGCGGCCAGGCTAAATTCTCCAGCCTACCCAAGCCGTATACACACGTGTACACCGGCCACCGCTGTGTGCGTGTGTATGTGGATGTAGAAATGATGGTGTGTTTGTGTTTTGAAGATCAAATTGCGACGCAAAAGACGAATCTCCCGCAAAGCACAAAACAGCATCGAATACTTTTCAGCGGAACCCCGCCGGTTGAGAGGCAAAATGGCAGAAGCGAGACAAAAGAGCAACGGAGTTGCCCTGTTACATCAGCGGCGTGAATGCGTGCTCCAATACATGCGCACACAATCGAAATCCCCCCCCCCCGTGGTGGCCGTTTCTGTATCCGACAAACGGGCCCCGAAGGCTAAACAAATTTACTTTCGGTTTCGATTTCGTTTTCTAGCCGAGGCGCTCTATCGTTTGTAATGCTAGCCACCTTTTTCACGCATATCGTGCAGCAGTAGCGAAACAGTGAAAAACAAAACAACATACATCCACCTCTCTCTCTCTCTCTCGCTCTCGCTCATAAATGTTATGTTGGAATAAATGTTATGTTGAAAACGGAAAGTAAGGAATGTTGACGAAATCTAACAGCCCAGTATTTGACGGTGCCGTAGTGTCGGGGCAGCTGCCAGGCGCTCGCATGGAAAACGGCACGTAGGCCAACCACGAGATGTTGCGTTAGGTGGTGCAACAAAATGGATATTTCAGAGTTTTGAGAGTTGCGGGTTTTATGTTTTGTTTTGCTTTTTTTCTTCTTCGTTATATGCTTACCGGGTGGGAATATCTTTGATGAGTGCTTCGCTGAGGAACGAACCAGCGCGCTGGCAGCGCTGGATGAACCGATCCAGGATCGAATAGGCGAGCGGAATATCGAGGACGATATCAGTCATATCCTCGTAAACGCGCCGGAACCCTTGCTCCATCTGCTCCGGCGTAACGATACAGGTACTGTCGAGTGTGAGGAACAGCTCGCAAATGGCCACCTCGGTGGACTCGTTGAACGCTTCCAGTGTCATTATGATTGCCTGATATTAGTAGATAAAAAAACAAGCGTTACAGTTGGTACGAAAACAAACAAAAATAATGCTGTAAAATATCCCATTTACCTCGTAAATCAGTTCATGATGGAAATGCGGCACCTCCAGCTCCTTGATGGAACGTTGGGCTTCGCTGAGATCGCGTGAAAGCAGGTACTCCTGCAGCAGATACGACATCTGCTGGGTGATGGTCTGCACCGGACGTAGGGCACCGCCGACACCCCAAACGTTGTCCAGCTGGCCCCAACCGTCGTGCATCGACAGCAGTGTGGTCGCACGCACCAGTGCCGACTGGCCGTGCTGGTCCAGATCTTCCCGATCCGACTGGTAAGCGTATTTCGGCGGAATGCAATCGTCCGCGACCGCACGGGCAATAAAGTTGCCGAGCAAATGTGGTGCGTCCGGCGTGTCCAGCATAATATCGGACAGGTTTGCCAGCAGCAGATCGAACCCTTTTAACCATGTAAAGGAAGAAACATTCACACGATTGAAGAAGAGATCGATGTGCCAAGGAGAAATATAATGATAGTAACCGTACTTACCGGCACAGATGTCCTCGCGCGTTACGATGCGCCCGTACAGATCGGAAATGAGCACCGACGTTAGCTCGCGCTGCGACTGCTTGTGTTCGAACGCGACCGCAACGATGGTTTTGGTCACCAGCGGCTTCATACCCGGCTGCAGCAGATCGTCCAGTGCGTCCGCCACCTCGTGTGTGTCACCGTGCTCGAAATACTCCAGTATGATCGGTTCCAGCTTCTTCACAACCTCCGCCTCCGTCATCTGCGGTACGATCTCCTTCAGCTCCACGTTGTGCGTGCTGTTGTACGCGTCGATGTCAAAGTTCGGATCGTTCGGATCCTCGTCCAGCTCGTCGTACACCTCCGAGCCCGGCTTGCCCCACACACCCTTCCGCCCGGCACCGCCCTTCTTCGGCAGGCCCCGTCCGTACCCGTTCCGCGATCGGCGACTGTTCTTCCACTTCCGGTGCGGCGACACAAAGTTGGGCGTACCGGCCACTCCCAGCACACCGTCCTTGCTGTTCGACCGGGACAGCTTACGCACGCGCTTCTTCAGCTTATCGTCGAGCAAACCGATCGGTTTCTTCATGAGCTCGGTACCGTCCGCCGTCTTGCTTGATCCTTCGCCGCTGTTCGGGGAACCGGGACCGCTACCTTCAGCACCCGATGCGTTACCGTTACGACCGTGATGATCGGCCACACCGTTACGCTTGTCGTTGTCCGAAAACAATACACTCTCACTAGCGAGATCCATCCTTGTACACGGGTTGGGTCACCTAAATCAGCATCCCAGAAAAAAAAAACAAAAAAATTGTACTTAGTACATATGGCATACGTGTCTTCCCCCCCAAAAAGGCCTCACAAGTCAGATCAAAGCAACCAAAGAAACATTTGCTACTTACCTTTTAAGCTGTTTACTTCAAATGCCTTTTCCCTCGGTGATATTACACGCGGTACGTACTGTTGCCGTTTTTTCCACAACAAAATGTCTGCTCGCTGATTGAGAGGGGTTTGGTGTGTGTGTGTGCGTTTTAGTATAACTGCCTTCTTGGTTGATACGAAGCGAAAAAATGAGATGCGTGACGGTGTGTTACTTCTTCTCACTTCTCACCGCCGCTCGGGATGAAGTTTGTGGCTGCTGCTGGCTACTGTTGATCGTGTTGTGATATGCGCTGCGTGCGAACGGGATAGAAAAGCACACTCCACACTGCTCTTTCCAACATACGCGGTAGGAAAGCAAAAACAGCTCACCACGGGCAGAGAAATGAAACTGCAAGAACAAGCTGCAACATTGAAGAACCGGATGGAGCCGGCACTACACACCACTATCTAACACACCTTCACCACTTTGATGGTGGTGGAGAGCAAACTTCGAACTGCGTAATACAAGTCCTATGGCCGGGGTGAGCAACTAACACACGCACATGGGGAACGGCCGTTTTCAAACTTCCGCTGGTTTCGCGATTCAACGAAAAAGAAAAACCACTTCTGGGAAAAACGGGTTTTCCAGTATTAAAGGAAACAGAGAGCTAACGATAGACGGAATGGCGGGGGGGGGACACTCGGTTGTCCTACGTTCCACGCACGCCCGTACCCACCCGTGACCCGAGAACTAGAAACACCCGCGCGTGTGTGTGTGGATGTGTTTTGCAATAATTTTTATGCTTCTTCTTGATGGGGCAGATGGTACAAAAGGAAAAACAGATCAAATCAATTCTTCACTTCACTGTAAGTTTTCACACGTTTTCAACTCAGTACACCACGTTTTTCTTTCGCTTTGCACACAAAAAAAAACTCGCGAAGCCGGCTTCAGGCACACACAACCTTTCAACGAGCGATACACACACCCGGCTATGGGGATGTGTGTGCGTACGCGTGCGGTGGCGGTTAAGCACGGTGGAAAAACCGGAGGAAATTAGCACGCACTTTATATTGCTATTAATTGTACTTTGTCCAATAATATTCTGTATTTAAATAACGTTTTTCGGCTTCGCTTTTTTTGTCAATTTCAGACAGCAATACTAGCTTCGCTTTCACGAATAAAGCACACAACGCACTGACAAGTAAACCTTCACCTATGGCGACTGTTTTACGAATGAGTTGAAGTTTTGTGGTGAATTCGGTTTCCGCTCGCGGTGTGTACCTGAGCGAATGAGCGTGTGTGAGTGTAGCACTCACGCTGCACAACTACATACAAAGAAAAACAACCCAGTTAAAGAAATGTTATTTTTTGAACACATATGTATCGAACTAAACCATTCGCTTCTTATGTATAATTTTAATTTACAATTTGTTTAATTAAATGTAAGTAAATAAATAATTTTTTACCAGACCTTTTGGGCTTTTATAATTTTTAAATCTATGGGAAATATTCTGCACGCGCTTGTGCAATAACAGGAACAATTTCGTAAAACCACCAAAATTATTGCGTAAATATTAACGAACAACCCTGTGAAAGAGTTCCCCACTACCGAATAGGTGAGAGCTTCCCTGTGTGAGTTCCTCCCTGTTCCGGGATCTGTGTGATAGTGTTTGTTGCATCCAGTGCTGACAAATTTAATTCAATGCCATTTCCAAAACAATACGACCTAAAATAACACTCAATACCGGTCGTCGGGAAATTTCCAGAATTTCTCGAACAATCCAGAACAATCTTTGTACTGGGAAGCATAAGAAAATGTATATCAAAAAAACACTCATAATTGGAAAATGATCTGAATAATTTGAATCTGTTTTTGAAGAAGCATTATAATTTGTAACATACTTTTCCAAGATTTAGAGAAACTTTATTTAGTAGAACTTTTATAACAGATAGGTAAAAAGATAACAAATAGTATTGAAATATGAAATGAAATTCTATATGACAGAAACCATGAAATAGATCAAGAATTGTGCAAAAAAGTATAGAAAATTGAACAGAACGTAGCTGAAAAACTCGTCACATCAGTAACGAAATGAAGAGGACATTCTATTGCGAGACACTTTACAATGGTCAAGGAAAACGTGTCATCAACATAAATGCCGGTGTACCGCTGTTTACGAACCAAAATAAACACATGCGATTAGAGTGGAACACATGGGGCAATGTGTGACCGCCCCTACCAAGGAGACGAAGTGCGAAAACATTGGATGTCGTTATAACATTCAGTCGGAATGTAAACGGGCAAATGTATATACAACTAGACGTACGATAGATTCAAACAACACCAAGAATATCCGATCTCTGAAAACAAAACCCAGAATATGAAGATATTCACTATTGCTGTGATCGATTGCTGTGGTTAACCAAATGGAAGATTACAGCGAAGTCGTCTTGAGGGCATTCTTCTGGTTCAAATTTTCGCATACCTGTCCTGGTGACGCCATCTCTAATCCCTAATCCCATTTAACACTGCCCACGTAAGCAACGCGGTGTTCCGTACGCGAAAAGGGGTGAAACGGTCAGGCCATAATCGGCCTGATAATCGATCGAGTCGACCGTGAAGCGAGAACCATTTCCATTCCACTGCTGGGTCAAATTGCGGAAGTTGTACACACCACGAAAAGCCACGCACCACAGGGAATTTAGAACGATACGGATAGAAAGAGAAAGGATGAATGGTGTGAATTGTGCCCCGTTTTTTCCATACGGCATCTTCAGGTACATTTGATGAAACAACGGCGGCGCACTGATTGCCAAAAGCCGCAATGTGCGTCGCAATGGTGGTATGATTGATAAGATAAACCGATCTAGAATGCCGCACGATACCGATCGGCAATGAGCGAAGGTGTCGCTCATCACCTCCAACACAATATATCTGCACCTGCGAACGTAACAGGGAAGAAAGAGGTGTAAAATGGACGATGAACCTGAGCTTGAATGCGATGAGGTAGATGAAGATAGCTGCACCATAAGTCAGTTGATATGGTTCGTTGCAGTCCGCGGTCAGTAGTTACTGCAGCGTCGCCGAGTCCGGTTCGCTCAGCTTATCCAACCAGTCAACGTTTTTTGTTCCCGGAACCCGTTACGACGATCAATCGGATTTGCAGATGGAATCCAACAGCACTCAATCAGACCCTTGTCAGCCAGATATGCCTGAGCCGGAGATGGCAGTTGTGCGGATGCGGTCTCTAGAGGAACCCCAATCACCGAGCATCCGGTCGGATCTATCCGAATGTCGCAAGTCGTCACTGTACGTGTACGGTGACGGTCAGTTCAGTATTACGCTCAAACACTACGACAGTATTGTGAGCGAGGTGAAGTGTCCGGGATGTGCGGAACCCATGGATGGACCCATCACCATGTGTGGCACCGGTCACAGTATCTGTGCTATCTGTCGTGTTAAGCGGGGCACCTGTCCCCTGTGTGGAGATCGAGTTACCGAGCTGCGTAACTACACGCTGGAAGCCATTGTTTCCAAGGTACAGTTCCCTTGCAAAAATGCCACCAAGGGCTGTGCCGTACGACTTCCTCTGCAGCTGTTGCGCTGGCATAGAGAACGGTGCGGTTACAAGCTTATCGAGTGCTTCATGGGTAAGGTTTGGGGATCGTGCGGATGGCATGGCTGTGAGCGAGATTGGATGAGCCACTGCCTGGAGGCACACGCCGATCACGTGCACCAGGAACCGACGGTGGAGCTTCGCTGGGAGTTCGGAGCAGAAGCTAGTCAACGCGCCTCCGAATTGCAACTGGTAGTCGCCTATCACGTACTCCGTGCCTACGGTGAATCCTTTAACCTATACCAAGTGTACGATCAGGACAGTAGAACCGTACTGTGGACGGTTATATGTGCTACTAAAGAGTCGAAAGTTAGTGCTCGATTCGCGTTTGAGCTGGAACTATATTCACCAGTCGACAGTTGGAAGCTGTTGGTCCAGCGCTTCCCATGCCATTCGGAACTCGATCCAGACTTCCTGAAGGATGGCCACTGTGCTAAGATTCCACTCGCTGATGCGCTGCGTTTCATGACGGAAGAAAAGGTACTAAGCAATACTCAGATTTAAATTCCCACCCACACAAAAAACCCAGCTTTTGTTTCACTATTCCCTGCACAGGTTTTACACTACCGAGTACGAGTCCTTGAGGTAGGCCCTTCACGTAGCCAAAGCCTAATGAAGTTAAGCAATGGGATGGGAAGCACCGCATCATCATCGCACCTACCAACCAACTACTGCTGCAAGCACATCGAAAATGTTAACCTGAAGGCGGTCCCCGAAGGGAACATCATCTGTAGAAAGCAGCAGCCATCTATCAACACCGATCCGGCATCCGCTCAGGATGATGATGAAGTTTTTCTGCCCTACGCGGATGCTGATGATGTGACAATCGACGACACACTCGGCCGATCAGTGCGGGCTCAATGTGAGCCTAATACGCGAAGTCGTTCGTCGAGTCTGAGATTGGCCACATCCGTTCCGATGTTGGCGCAACCGGTCCAACGTGATGATGCTGAACCCCATCAGGAGGTCGAATTGCAACCGATCCAACAATTGGTGCGCGTTAAAATTGCTGAACGGGAGCAAGCGGTGAAGATGCACGCTCAGTACACCGCGCGGAAATCTTCGGCAAAGACAAACGGCACTGTAGAACGGGGTTCTAGCGAGAGCCTCGCTCTGAAACCTTCAAAGGGCACGGGATTATCAAAGTTTTACAACGTCACCATGTACAAGGCAGCCAAATTTCTTGACAAAAAGGGCATTAAGTGAAGAGCTTGATAAACTGGCCTGCTTTAGCGTTAGTGCTTAGATTAGTGTGTTAAACTAATGCATTTTAACAAAGGTTTTGTCGTAATAAACCACGTAGATTAGTCTTTAATGAGAAGAGATAACCGGAGAAAAGCTATATGGTGAAGTGCAGTTCAAGACGGAAGAGATAAAATTGTGTTTGGAGAAGACATTTTGTGTCGCACCAGTAACTGCGGTTCTGTACAATCGTGACAAGTGTTTTTTGTTCCTATAATGATCACGCCAATGATAATAAAACAATCAAATACTAGAACTCACTTTCGTTTTTTTATGCTTTGCTTTGCCGTTGAATAAACAAGGAGTTTTATTTACGATTCATTAGCACAAGGGAACGACAGAGTAATTGCAGTGTACGTCGCCGTGATACACAAATATAGGATTCGTAATTGTGATTCTTGAACCTTTTTAGTATAGATTGCTGAAGACGCTAAAAAGCATCAGCTAGAGAGCACTAAACATAGACACAGAAACGAAAGCTATTGTACTGGGGGTTTTCGGTTATATACGTTGCGAATTACTCCCTCACGACTATTTGCTGACGGCCAGTTCTGATGCGTAGTCGTGGAAGATCAAATGTTCCTTCACCTCGCCGTCCCGGAGCCGGAATGGTCCAAACATGCGAAACACTTGCTCCTTCGAATGTCCGCGTCCAAATGCTTCGGACAAAGCGGTAAACGCGTGCACGACACTATCCTGCAAGGCTTCATCCACATCCTGCCGGACGTAGATGGCAGCTGCATTGCGCTCGGAGTTGAGATTCGACTCCAGGTGACAGTTTGCTACGTTCGAGAGTGGTTGAAAGCTTAGATCTACACAAACGAGTACTTTATCCGTGTTGTCCTGATTTTCCGTCAATGTTTTGGAGCGCACGATACGAATCGGGGCGGATACACCGTCGGGTGAATTGACATCAACTACCCGCAGCGAGGGTAGCTTCGAAGAAAGTATTCTTGCCGCTGCTGCCGCCTGTTCATTCGATGAATCCAATGCACTAACAAATGATAAAATTTGTAAAATGTAATCTTTGATTTAAGCCGGTTTAGATCTGTTACACTTACACTGGGCCGCTCCGCAGACGCTCGTTGGTAATTGTCTTATCAGCTATCGCCACCATTACGTCATCATACGTTTCCCACATGAGTGGCTTCAGCTCGACATTGGGTTGCCTCAGGACAACCACATCGGCTTGGGTACCATCGCGTACTGCGGCCACACATGCGTCGGCTGTCTTTAGGACGCACTGCAGTGCAGGACGAATGTCCCGCGAATATGCAGCTTGACGCATCAGCTCACATTTCTGGCGCTCATCTTCGGATACGACGCAGAGTCGTAGCACGTTACCGAAGCGTCCTTCACGTTCGATCACTTCCGCGTAGTTAGCCTGCGCGAGGTATTCGCGAGGTGCTACCGTATTTTGTCGATCCACTATCGGTGCCTTCTGGTCAATCCAGAGCTTCTGAGCCGTGCGTCGGTCCGCATCGGATACTTGGTTGTTCGGATCGGTCCAGTAACGATGAAGCTGTTGTCCGAGTGTCTGCAGTTCCTGCAATCCTGCACCACTCAGATCACCATTGCCGAGTAGTACCTGCCAAGGACGTTGAGCCCAGGAACAAACTGGTTGTCCGTCGGCAATCGGACGAGTTGTGCCGTTCTCACACAGATAGACGAAGTCTTCGGCTCGTGCGCTTGGATTAAGTGCGGGCACAGGCAAACCACCAGGCGTCACGGGCAGCCCGAAGTACTTGCGGACGTATATGGTCTTGCTGAATGCCACGTCACCACCATTCTCTACCAAACATCGTATAGCTCCCTCATACCCGGCATACCGATCATCTTTGGCACATTGTTGCGGCTGATTGCAACGTTCGCAAAGGTTCGCGTAGCGACCCTTCAGTAATCGATCGATACCGGCATCGGAGGAGTAGCTACCCGGTAAACACGACGCACTGAACAGCTCCGACAGACCGGCCAACTCTCGCTCGACCGGTGATAACGATCCGTCCCCTGGGGGTAGCTTTAGCACGCCGGCACGCTGCAGCCGTGTTACCGGAATTTTATATCCCACATTACGCCCGAACCCGGTATGACAGGAACGCTTGCCGCGCAGATCAGCCAAGCTGTGGAAGTTATCGGACGCCCGCACCAGCATAATACCCTCGTAACGGAACATGGCTGTCGGTTCTTCGGCCGTGCGCAGTTCACTGAATACGACAAAATCCTGATTGTCGAAGTGTGACGCAACGTAAACATCCTCCGGATCTGCCACGAGGTAATCCGCCTGGCGGTTCTGCACTTTACGCAAGCAGTCTAGACGATCGATCCCACCTACACATCCGATCGGAACTGCAGCGGTACCGGTTAAACGTACACAATCATCCAATAGCTCGGCCGGTACACACCAGCGAAATTTGGCCGCATCCTGGACATCCCGTCTATCTACCGCAGGTACACCGAAAGCACCTGCTACTAACAGGGCTAACCAAACCGTAATACAGGATTTCATCCTAAAATGCAAAGCCAAAGCGAGAATGTTCCTTCCAGCAAAAGTGTAGTCCCGTGCCAACTCGTTCACTGATTAAACTACTACTGGCCACATGCCTATTTTATACAGCACCGCCATACCAGCCATACACTCACATTGATAATTGTCCCAAACCCGTGAACCCAGTGTTTCTTAATCAATACGAATCCTTATCGTTGAGCGTTACCGCAAAAACCAATTCGTTGCCGGCTTAGTAGCTTACCAAACAACTCTCATTGAATGCAGACGACAGTGGTATCGCTTAAATAATGTGATTAAGTTTTAAGACAGCAGTTAAATAAACAAGAAAATAACTATTATTGATTTTTTCCATGGTGTAATTTTTTTTATTGAACAGTTGTATTGCTATCAATCAGCTACAACGTTTTAATCGTAGAATTGCAACCGATAAATGTTCTTCAATTTTTTTATTGGTTTGCCATTTATTTATTAATAAGTAATCGTTTTAGAGCCACTGTTTTTTTGAGGGGATTTTGTATACTATTTTTGTAAAGTTTACGATTTCCAAGGGAATTCCCCTTAAACTTTCAACCCAGCTATCTTGTAAAGCTCAGTCTCCCTTGCAACTGCATTAATTTTTATGAAGTATTTACGTTGAAAAAAATTAAATATAGCTTTGCCATTTGAACTAAAACATAGGTTTGAGGAGATAGCCCAATCTGTTTAGCATAGCTAGTGCTATGAAGATTGTACTAGGTATCAGCAAAATCAATTCGCTAATATAAAGAACACAGAGAAACATTACGAATCACACTTTGGTTGCAAAGAAAATATTGGTAAAAAAGCTTTGAAATTTAATGGAGTTGAGTAGCAAATAACCAACAAATTAAACCATTGCAAACAATTTGAGTAACTTTTAATCGAAATTTTTGAGTGCGAATAGTAGATGAAACTGATTTTCTTTGAGTTTTAAATCAAATGGTATGTAGAAAAAGTAATTGTGTTTTTTCTATGAATTGTACTAATTGAACTAAATTTCTTGTTAATCATAACTTCTTTACTCTTTATTAATTTTTAATAATTTCCTAACGTCCCTTTGCCTAAAAGCTCATTTGTAATGGTATCGCTTGCTGAACAAAACATATACGTCTTTTTAAACATCTCCAAGCATTCTCGCAGTTGGTAGCTATCACAAACCTTTTGCCTTTTTGTGCTTTTTAACTGCAAATAATTTTTAAGTTGAATAATAAAACAAATAGATAAATTAACCGTGAGTTAAGGCATAGCTAAGTAAAAAACAAAACTGTGCGAGGAACTGCAGTATTGAATGCAAACGTCGTCAGCTCTCGCTTGTTTGCAGTAATAATAGATAATTATTATTGAATGCGGGAATGTAACGAAGAAAAAAAAAAAGAACCCTTCTTCCGGTAAATCGTTTGATTTTGATTTTATATTTACAAACGAATAAATGAATCGACAACATTCGCGCTAGACAAACACTCGTAAGGGAAGAGGCACAAAGCAACGATTACGCAGCAAAGACGACGTGAAGAGTTTCGAACCCTAATCGCATCGATGGATCACCGCGTTGGCGGTTATGTTGGTTAGTGTTGGGGTGACGTGCTGCGTTGATGCGTATTTTGCCTACTTCCGGCCGGGCTTTTACTTCTTTTCATTGTCGGCCGCTGAACGCTGCTGCAGCAGTTGAATTCGATGCTGGTTGACACAGTCGGTGAACTGCTTTACCTCTTCCGCGCAACGCAACGTTTCGTGTGGATTTTGTCGGTAGCATGCGATTACCTTCGCCTTCAGATCCTGGCAGGGTGGCAGCTGCTGCTGAACGGCGGTCGTTGCGAATCGCTTCTTTACGTCAGCAACCTGAAGCAATGATACAAGTTTAAGGATAGAAAACAAATGGGATTCCCTTTTTTGTTGCCTTACCGCATCGCTGTATTCCTTCTCCAGCACTTGGTTCGTTTTGGCGAGGTTCGCTTCAAGCGCCTTCAACCGTTGCGTCCAGTAAACGTCGTTTTCACGCAGCTCCCGTTCCTTCTCCTGCAGTACCTGCATCGAGGTAAACGGAAGTTCACCCTGAAACACTGTGGACGGTGGAACCGGCGGATTTGGGTAGGAGCTTGGGCCACGAACCGGTGGCGCACTGCTCTCATCACTACCCTGCTGCTGCTGTTGGCGTTGCTGGGCGTCCGCATTCCGACCTGGTGGTTGATTGATGCAGAAAATTCATGTTAATCGCCTGCATCGCCTTTATCGCTTTCGATGCACCTTCCAGCCGGGGGCACAGGTGACAGCGAGGTTTTTTCCCCCTTTTTGCGGTTGCATAATCGGGATAGCGAGTGAACGAAATGAAACGCGTCGGCATATTCCATTTGCATGACCATCAGATCAGGCAGCCCGGAAAGAAGCGCAGGAAAGGAGGAGGAGGGTCCGTTTTTTTTGTGCAGATCGATCCCGATGCAAAGCATTTGGCGAATTGCAAGGGTAGAATGCACCAATGGTATCCGTACTCACCTTGCGTCTTGGACGGAAGGCCACTCTTGAGCCGCTGTACTACATCATCGGAGATATCGATGAGGCCGGCGGGTGAGTCGTTGTTCACCACCAGCGTTCTCGGATTGCTGGATGCGGCCCCCATCGCTAACGGCCCTTGAAAACGAAACTTTTAACCCTGCTCAGCGGTGCAGCTTCTTGATTTTGCTGTGTATTTTTGCCGTGAAGCTTCACCTTTTGCACGGGATTTTCAACAGATAATGTTTTGACAGCTGTCACTGCGTTCAGTCAGAATAAAGCTGCCCAATCAACAAATGTGACGACCAACGTCATCGTGCGTGAAAAAAATAATTTAAATCATCTTCATAATTTCTAACAGTATAAAGCACGTAAATTGTATCATTTTCTGCAAAATTGTATGATTCTTCTAAATAAGGATTAAAAAATGGTTTTGTAATAAAGGTCGTTTTATACACTTTTGGTGTAAACGGCGACAGACTGATCGATTATCTGTCAAAAAATTACACAGTACAATTTCAGAATTAAATTTCACTACCGTTTGTTCGCTGTCCACAATCTGGTGATCTACGTTAGTTTGTTTTAGCTGTTTATGTGCTGTTGCCGTTCAGTATTACCTTAATTCTTTGCTTATTTTCTTCACCGAGGAAGCATTTCTCATACGTATTTAACATACAATTCGTGTTTGCATTCGTTTGCCCGGTCGGTTTGAGTTTGGTTATGTTTCCATCATCAACACCGTCGTCGACGCCGCCGGCCCGATAAGTTTGCAAATCTGGATGATAAAAAGGAAACAATGATTACCGCCACGGAACCGCTGGTATGAGCGTAACACTGCGATTACGTGTACTCATGCAAATTGTGTAATCAAACAGTTAAATACTCATGTTTATGTTTCGTTTCTGATTTAGGAATACTTTCCACGAGGCCGTCAGGTGGTGGAAAATCATCCTGGGCCGAACGTAGAGGACGAGCACGCATTAACCGGACATCCAGTAGACTTTGTACTGCTACAGCGCTTGCAAAACGTGAACATCTCGTTGGATGAGGATGAACCGGTTGAGTTTTACCGATTGCGCGAACTGCCCATTAGAATGGGGCGCAACAACTTTGCTGCCGGTGGTGCATCAACTCCATACCTGTGCACGGAGGAAGAATTATACGTACGCGGCCATACGGCCGTGTGGACACACTGTATGGGTAGCGAATCCCAGGGACTGCCGCAAACAACCTTTACATGTGATACAAAGATCAGATTCGCGTTTTTCTGCCCGAGACGGTTTATCCGGCCGGATACGACTCTACCGGGGAAGCCCGATACCGACCAGAGCGCTATCTGTTTGATCGATAAGGACACGATACATGTATTCCTCGAGGGTGGTGAGACGTACAAAGCAATGCTGCAGTGTCCGGTATCGGCTGTCTGGATGATACCGGATGGTATAATGCTTGAGCGTAGCGTAAACCATTCCGTGACGATAAGCCGGGAAGGTGTACCGTGGCCCCGCTTGTTTACCTTAACCTTTCCGCTGGAAGAAATGAAACCAGTGCTGTTGGCGGTTGGTTCAAAATATGGTTTCTTGGATACACCGAATTATCGTGTCGTATTCTCCAGTGAACGTGTATCGCTCGTGCTGCTGTACGAGGAAATAAGCGGCAAACACTATGTGTACAAGCTGCGGGAAGCCGGCCAAGAGGAGATTGACATGATAGAATGCATAGACAACATTGCCGATACGGAGTTGGAAGACGATAACAGCAATCTGCCGGCCGCGGATGTCGGACACGAATCAACCACCGAACACAGACAAACGCAGACGAAGCTGTTGGGCACTAGTACGAAGCTGGAACATACGTTCGGTTCGACTGTATCGTCTTGGATCAATTCCATCCCGTTCGGCAATAATCCGTTCTGCGATCCACCAACACGCATCGGTGAGGATCGTAATGGTATTGTTCTCGAGCAGCCGGAATCGCGCAGCACCTCGCTAGCACCACAATTCTGCCTGGAACACATGTGGACCGTTGACGCAGCTAGCAACTACGTACACGGACTAACATCCACTTCATCGTGGAGGTAATGTGTTTTTTTAATTATTCATAATCGACGATTTTAGCTTTTACTTTTATTTATTTTTTTTTTAATATTTTATTTTAGATCGGTGGACGGAGAGATGGGTTCGGAAGGATTTTTACATACCGATCTTGCGGGTAACAATTACATCTGCTTCATTCAATCCCGTGCCTGCCGTCTAACGCTCGTTCAGTATAACGAAAGCAACTTGAGCGTATGCGGCAGCTACATGGTACCGGCCCGTTCGGCCGTTTCGCTCGAACACATCAACATGATCGTGGTGCTCGAACCATCGGGCAGGTTGGTGCTGTACAGTGGCCATATCGCGGTCGGTAAGCTACATGTAACAGGGCTGCGCAGTGACTGTTTCCTGCCGAGCACGGCCAGTTTCGGTCAACCGCCAAGAACATCCTTTATACCGGGCCGTACAAATCAAGCCTCGAGCAGCACGCCCGGCACCGGGTCAGCTGGTACTGCACCGCTGCTGGAAGGTTTTCCACGCCGTAGCACACTGCTGCCGAACGTATCCGTCGCGGATGGGAAGTTTGAGGAGGAAATTCATCTACTATCACCGGTGCGGCCCGCCGTACTGTCCGAATCGGTTGCGACCGGTACGAAACCAAAGTATTCCTCCAGCACGCACGTACGCACGGTCATCGATACGCGAACGATCGCAAAGTTGTGTGATGCGACCGGATCGCGCTTTACACTGATGCTGGAAGACGATCGACTGTTGCGGTTAGCATTGGCACCGGTTGCTGAATCGCAGCTCGTGCTTATCTGTCTGAAGGTGATGCGCCACACATTACCGATTGCGGTGGTGCATGATTTTCTTATCCACTGGTACGGTACACGCAACGTTCCGGGATCGCATGCCGGGTTTAGTGCCCATCAGGAATGGGATCTATTCTGTACGCTGCTGTTCACGATGATGGGCCGTCCGATTGGGCCACCGGATGCGGATGATCGGGTATCGCCTGGCGGGCATCAGCCGGCTGACGCGGGTAGCTGCACATGCACCGATGAACCAAAGAAACGACGCCGGGGTGAAAACTCACACGGTCAAACGGCCGATTGGGAGTTTCTGGGACGTCACGCTACAGAAAATCCATTTGCGGGTGTCCCAGTGCGTCCGAAATCGACTTCGGCCGGTAATGGTGGTGGTCGACCATATCAAACGCACGAGGTAAACAGCCTTTATCCATACATCCCGGATATACTGCAAATGTTCCATCTGCTGTACGAAGATTTCAAAATGAATGTGTGCCGAACGGACGAGCTGCGGCTGTTGGCGGACTTTCTGTACTGTCTTGCAGCCGATGCAAAGCTAGAATCGTACCAGCTGCACTATCTGACCGATTTTCCCGAGCTGCTGGACCGTTACCGACGCCATGACAGCTGTCTAATTGCAGATTCCAGCATATTTAATCGGCTTGGAGCAGCGCGAACCACACCACCGCACGTGTTTCGCTATATCGAGCGTATGTTGGGTGGTTTGAACGATGGTACACCCTTTCCGCATCGACCCGGTATTAACGATCTTAGCTACGACATCTTAACGCTGATGGCATTTCTCTATCGCATACGTGCAGCGCACGGTTGGGTGCAGCAACATCTCGAATCGATACTGTCGAGTGAATTTTTCACGCAGCAAAACTCGCGCCAGCTGTGTCTGCAGCAACCTTGGCGTGGGAACGACCCGGAACCAAGCACGGTAGATAGTACGTTTGCCCGTACGGGCGATACCGTGCTGTCGTTTCTGGTCGAACGAGGCTACACACGGAACCAGCTGGATCAATTACCGCTCACGGTGCGCTACATTGTGCTGAGCTATCTGGAAGGGTGCCGCGAGTATTTGACGCACGGACTGCATGCCGTCTTCTACGAGTTGCTGATGCGGCCGGAGCTGCGCGCCCACAGTGTGTGCAGTGGTTTGCAGGAATGGGTGCCGGATCTGGAGCTAAACACACAGGACGATCTGCAGCAGCGATACATAGCGAAACCGAAGTACGATGAGATCGACACCTGGCAGCGAGAAATGAGTGAAATCGAAATATCCGGCACGGGGGGTAGTGGTGTGGCGGGAGGTGGCGCAGTCGGTGCATCCGCCAGCGGTACGGGATCGAACGCTCAGAAGGATGATACGCTACGCCAGGGAAGCGATGAGGACGGTATGAGTGGACTGGACGACGAGTTTCTCCAGCTACGCTTCCCGGACGATCGGCGCATGGATGATGTCCGCGCCTTTCTCAACAGCTCGCAACGCATACAGATCAATCTACCGCAGCCACCGAATGTGCCGGATCACGAATTTCTCGAAGAGCAGGAACGCCGGCTCTACCTGCTGTGCTTGCGCACGATGGCATTACCGATCGGCCGGGGCATGTTTACCGTTTCATCGAGCCGACCGAGCGAAACGCAAACCGTCCCAATACCCCGCCTCTGCCTTGCCGGGCGTGATGTGGTCCGCGGTACAACGATCGAAATTCAGCAAATAGAAGTCCCGGCCAATATGAGCCTATGGCCCTCATTTCACAACGGCGTAGCGGCCGGTTTACGCATCTGTCCCGATACGCCCCGTCTTACCTCTACCTGGATAGCGAACAATCGGCAGGGCGTTCGGAATACGGTCCTTTCGTCCGGTACGGACAGCTCGACCGAGCACGGTGGGTTCCTGATGGCTCTCGGGCTTACCGGTCACCTACGGAAGCTATCCATCTACAGCATCTTCGACTATATGCTACGGTCCGACGAGATGGTACGACTCGGGTTGCTTCTTGGCCTGGCGGCGGCCCAACGTGGTACGGGCGATCTCGGCACGACCCGGCTGCTCGCTGTGCACGTTGAAGCATTACTACCGCCAACGTCCGTCGAGCTGGACGTGTCGCAGAATCTGCAGGTGGCGGCTCTGCTTGGCGTGGGACTCCTCTATCAGGGTACCGCCAAGCGTCACATGGTGGAGATACTGCTGCAGGAGATTGGACGTCCACCCGGACCGGAAATGGAGAACTACGTCGAGCGCGAATCATACTCACTGACCGCCGGCCTTGCACTCGGGCTGGTAACGCTCGGACTCGGTGACAGTTCGTTCTCGCTGCACGATCTCGCCCTACCGGACACACTGTACTATTACATGAACGGCGGCAATCGGCGGCTGATGGTGGGCGCCCAGAAAGAAAAATATCGCTTACCCTCGTTCCAGATCAAGGAAGGACCGGCAGTGAATTTGGACGTAACCGCACCGGGTGCAACGGTTGCCCTTGGGTTGATGTATTTTGCGACGGGTAATGAAGCGATTTCCCGGCTGCTGGAACCACCGACCACTAACTATATACTGCAGTTCGTCCGTCCCGATTTGCTGCAGTTGCGCATTATTGCACGGCACCTGATCTATTGGGATCGTATTGAGGCGACGCGCGATTGGATCGAACGACAGATACCGGAACTGCTGCAGCAGAATGTATCGCCGCTGGACGAAACGGCGGAGGAAGCGGAACCACCGCTGGAACAGCCAACCGGTGGCCAGACGGAAAAGGTGCTGTACGCGCAAGCATACTGTAGCGTGATGTGTGGCAGTGCGATAGCGATCGGTTTACGGTACGCCGGTACGGCGGATGAAGCGGCGGTCAAAACGTTAGACTACTACCTGCTGTACTTCATCGAGCATGGTAATCGGCTGCATAAATATTCCACCGAATTGCCATCGAAGTTTGCCCGCGCCGTGGGCCGTCAGATGGTGGAGAACAGCACGATGGTGCTGCTATTGTCACTGTCGCTCGTGTTGGCCGGTACGGGGGATTTGCGCGTACTGCGTGCCGTCCGTATGCTACGCTCGCGCATCGGCATACCACAGGTTACGTACGGTTCGCACATGGCCATCCATATGGCGCTCGGGTTTCTGTTTCTCGGTGGCGGACGCTTCACACTCTCCCGATCGCCGACCGCCATCGCTGCGCTTGTGTGTACGATTTTCCCCAAATTTCCCACCTACAGCAACGACAACCGGTACCATCTGCAGGCGTTCCGGCATCTGTATGTGCTCGCGATTGAACCACGCATATTTATACCGCGCAGTATCGATACGGGCAAGCTGTGTATGTGCCGCATACGGTACGCAATGGTCGGGAAGGATGTGATGCCGGTGGTACAGTATGCACCGTGCCTGTTGCCAGAATTCGAAACGCTAGCGTGGATTGAGGTGTGCGATGAAAACTATTGGCACATTCGTTTCGATCGGCAGTACAATTGGCAGATTTTGGAGTAAGTTGACACGCAAGATTGCTTTATGGCTTCCAGTGTCTTTACCATTATCTTTTCTTCTTTCTTCTAGGAGTATCTTCAAGAAGCATGAACGGGTGGATGTGAAGCAGCGTACCGGTTGTTTGTCGTATCAGGAAGAACCAACGCGGCTCATTACCAGCCAGATACATTCAACCACCCAACATCACAACATATGGCATCTGGAGCCACTGAAGCTGCTGGAACTTGTCGGACATACGGAAGCGATCAATACCACGCGCATGTTACTGATACCGCCCGATACGGCTAAGCTGCGTTGTTTGCTGGAACCGACCGGTTCGGCCGAACGCGAGCGTAACGATATGCGCTTGTACGCACACCACGTGACCGATTGCGTACTGGGCGATCGTCTCCATGCGCTACCGCTCTATCTGGGACTAACGCAGGTACGCAAAAAAAAAAATTGTACTGTGGACGCATCTTTCTCTTAACCACAAATCCATTCTTTTTGTTTTCACCAGATTTTGCAAGACAATCCACAACGTACGTACAAAGCGATGGATGCCTGGCAGCTGCGCCTGTTTACCGCCGCACTGGACAAAAGCTATTGGCCGTACAAAATGTCGGGCTCGCGTAACTTACTGTCCGTCAGCTTGCTGCAGTCACTGCTCAAGCGCATCTGGAAGCGGTACGATGAACAGCTTTATCGCTACCGACCTATCATTCGTCAATATTTGGGTGTGGATACGATTAACGATCCAAACGAAGGATTGATACCGACCGACTGCCGCCAGGAACCGGAAGATGGTGCCAATCCCGAGCGTCGCCGGGAACATTTACTTAACCTCACAAAACTTATCATTCTGTACGATTTGCCGTACGGAACGCTACTTAGCGGTGATGGAACGTCTGGAAGAACGTGATCGAACGGTGGTACACCTGAAAAATGTTTTTTTCTCACCTCTCCACCCCAAAAAAAAGACACAAACTTCGAGAAGGTTACCTGATTGTATAGCGCACGCTGAAGTTGGATATTAAATTAACGAAGCAAGCTCTCTAATTGAGTATAAGGAAGATTAGGAAGATAGGATACAGAGAACCAACATTCGAGGTCGAATCTCACGAAGCGAAACTGTTAAGGGAACGACGCCAACGACACTGCTGTCCCAGTTACAATTCATTCCTACGCGTCCCGTTATTACTATTAGTTCATTTTTTTCAACTGCTCGTAAAACAGGGATTTTACGCATTGTTCAGTACAACTTATTAACAATTTGTTGAAATAAATTAAAATAAAAATCTGTATTCATTTTCGGTTTAAGTGTGTTTTTGTTTCTTTTATTTGGCTTATACGTTTCAGAATCTTTCTCTCTTTTTGGCTTAACGACATCTAAGGTCACGCCGGCCATTTTTGGCTTATTAGACTTATTTTACCACGTAGCCGGATAGTCAGTCCTTGCTACGGGGGGATGTTCCAGATGGGATTTGAAACCCGGTCCTACACCTCAGTACCGTAGAGCCGTTATAGCATCTCTCTCTCTTGTTGCTTTAATGACCCTGAAGATGATCTTCAGCCGGATTTACCACGTAGCCGGATAGTCAGTCCTTGCTACAGGGGGATGGTCCAGATGGGACGTCGTTTATCACATACACCTCAGCACCGTAGGGCTCTTACAGTATCTCTCTCTCTCCGGATAGTCAGTCCTTGCTCCGGAGGACAAGAATCTAAGATGGCAACGGAAGGAGGCTAAAAGGAGTCAAATAAGTGGGAAGAGGAGTTAAACCAGGGGCCTCCAAACTTATTAGATGGCGGGCCGCTTTGAGTGGAATAGCCACATCTGAGTACCAATCTCGGGATCTCTCGGGAGGGCCGTAGTTTGAAGACCTCTGAGTTAAACGATCGCAGAGAGGAAGACGACTACGGTGTGAACAATTAGGAACATAGAGGGGGATCGAAGAGAGCTACGATGGTGAATCAATACAATCGATTGAGCCTAAAGGCAACGATTCTCGAGGGAGTCAATACGTGAGTAAACGACACGAGGATTGTTAGTTGGGCAGTGTAGCAGAAGAATCACCAAGAAATTTGCGAACTGTAAACTTGGTGAAGGATCTCTGCACCCGGTCTATGATATGAATCCGAGGAGTCGGTACCTATTCAACAGTAAAGACCTTGAAGGTCGTCAACGGATCAGAAAAGTCTTGAGCAATGTGCTTTATGATGCCAAGTGTTCTCCAAGCCCTGCAGACCACGGAGTCATCATCATAAGGCATCATGATAAAACTAGAGTCAAATCCTTGATTACAGAGACACTGAAGACCTAGACCTGATCGAGGACATACGACTGGAGTAAAGTAGAGTGGGAACAGGAGAAGGAGATTAAACTTATCAGGACAAAGGAACATGTACACCAAGAGGAAAAACGGTCCAGGATGGTTTGAAGCGAAGGCAGTAGACTGCCGTCGGGGAAAATCATTTTTCAAATCGATCTTGATATTGATCATTCTTAATATTACACATTCTTCACATAGTTGCAACGATAAAAGGAAAGCTTTAACATGCATTTCGTTCTTGACAGGCTCTTAGCGTGCTTGCAAAAATGTATAAAATCAGAACAGAATTTGCCCCAATCCAAGCATTTTACATCCGTTTACTTTCCCGTTTTGGGAGGCCACACGTCCGCTTAGGGTGCGAAAAAGTGTAAATTCGCCACTGTAAATAGCTTCTGTACAAGTCGCTAAAATATTTTATTACAGCAATAATCATAAAAGCGTTAAAATTTAGCAATATATGAATCATTCTATTACGCTAAAATTGTACGCTACATACATATTGATATCCTAGTAACCAACCGATCGCTTCACAGAGGTGAGAGAAAACATAGTTAAGAAAGAGAGAGTGACAGAGAAAGATATATGTATCAGATCCATACAAAAGAATTCGAGGAAAACGATCATTCAAAGCAAGAGAATTCTCTTTCTCTATCGCTCTCTTTCCTTCTCCCATTCTCACCGAACCCGCTGGCAAACAATGAAACATTCTCAGAGAACAAAAGTGCTGTCTCCATAATCCAAACTCCAAGGAAAGCAAAGAATCTGGCACCGAAAACACATCTCAGAATGTTTTCTGAGCTCGTCGCCATAGGACACGGGGTGTAGTCGCGCTGTAGCAAATCTAGAAGCAATCTAAAAGTCGTGCGCGCGTACACACGGTGCGTGATTTAATTAAAGTGACCGTTCAAATAGAGCAGTTGCCGTTGGTGATATGCGCGGTGCCTAAACCTGTGTAAGTGCATCGGCATAAACGGCCATCTTTGGCGGGTGTCGAACGTCGAGTTCAAAGGGAAAACACTGCGCTGCACTGCGCACCAACATTCCGGGATTCTAGGAAAACAAGTTTAGCGTGCGTGTGTGTATTGTTCGGTTTTTTTTTGTTCCTAAGTACAATTTTCAGAACAAACACCCCAATATCACAGCCAAAAGTGTTTTTAAATTCAGTGATGAATTTCTTCACGATTTATGTATGCATGCTTTGCGTATAGGGGGTTTGGGGGAGGTGGGAGGCGGAGAGGGGGAGGGGGGTGCTGTGTACTCAGATGGGCGGACACGTGGTTGGGCGATAGATCCACTACCGGGTGCGAAAATGAAATTCAATCGAATCGTTTTGTTGTTTTTCCCTAGGTGCTCTTCTTGGTTTTTTTGACTCTTCGCCGAATAAATAATTTCTCGACTAAGTAATGGGGGAAGCGAAGCGATCGTTTTGGTTATGATTTTACATGTGTTTTTTGTGAGCTAGAAAAAAAAGAAAGTTATCTATTTTTTTGTTGTAAACGATCGAATATGGAATACAAATTGAATTTTATTTTTAGCTACAATTTACCTTTTAGATTCTAAACATGTTACAAAACAAAACAAAAAGAGAAAAAAAATATACTCAATAAATTGTGATCAAGTTTCAGTAAATTATGATTATCAGCTTTAGAGACTTTTTAAAACGAACGACGATAGAATATTCTCCCATTATGATTGATCTCATTTCTGCGTGATTAGTTTGTAGAACAAAAGAAGAATGGTCGTTAGCCCCCCCCAAAGGCAAGGTGTGTCGGTAGAGTAAAAAGGAAGAAGTAGCACATGTGTGTTTTTTTTTGTCTGACATGTCTGATGTTGTGTTGCGTAGTGGGGATGAGGCAGATGGAGCGAATGAGCGCTAGCTGAGAGTGAAGTGATAACACAAACGAAAGGTGAACCCTGCCGGTGTCCTTCGCTATATAAGCGAGATTCTCCCATGCATCTATGCTGCTTTTTTTTTGCTCTCTTTCCTCTTGATAATAAAGCTTCCCCTCTCACTCATCTTCCCATGCGGTTGCGTTGAGCCAAATACCACGGTTACGGTGGCGCGAGCGAGATAGCGCGACAGTGAGAGAAGTATAAATAACAAAACAAATCGATAACACCGGTGGACCGGTAACGTTCTCTACTTTTTCCTTCTCCATCACTTTCCTGTACGGTCTAGTGGTGTTTAGTGATAATTCTCCCCCTGGAGATGCGCGTCCGCGTTAGTTTAAAAATTCAGCAAAGAGCGAGACAGCATACAGCATTCGCAACTCTTCGCGCTATCAAGCGATCGAGCCTGCCGCGACAGCGATCTTTGGACTCCCCGGTCAAATACGTGCGTGCATGTGTGTTTGTGTGTGTGCGCGCCAGTGAAAAAAAGATATTAGTATTGCCCCCGGATGTGTCGCGTACGCTAGATATTTTGTTCATTTGGGGGGATAAAAAAGAAAGCCGGCCGGGGGAGGGGGAAACTAGAACGCAACCGTGAAAAATTGGCGAATTTGCAAAAAGGCAAACTAAGACAAGCTAAGCTAGAGAAGGGCATCTTTTTTTTTTCTTAGGAAGAGCGAGGCCAAACGCTTTTTGTGTAGATTCTTTTCGCGCAAAAGACGTCAACTTGGGGGGCTGTGTATGGATATGATAAGTCGGAAACTATCTTTATCACATTCCTTAGCATATAAGAGGCGACGGCAGCAGTAGTAAAGAATGGTGTTAAATAGTTAAGAATTTGCAATTTTTGGTTTAATTCAAGTCGTCGCGCAAACAGATGACAGTTGCCATTAATGTGTGCGAAGAGAGAGAGAGAAAAAAAAAACAATCCCCTCCCCACCCACCTGTCAACGAGATTAGACAGTTCCCCTTTGCTTGATGTTTTGTGTTTTTATCTTTGTGTTATTCTATTATCTGTTTTTTAAATTGTTTTTCATCGGAAATTTGCATCGTGTTTTTTAAAAGCTTCTAACGAATTCACATTTCCCTTATTCAATTATTCATTATTATGTGTGTGTTTTTTTTCAAAGTTTTTTCTTTTAAATATCCGTACGTTTAAACCATAAAGAGAGAAGTGACGTGTATTAGTGAGCTTGTAGTGAAGGAAGAAAAAAAACAAATAATGTGAAATGTGTTTACCTTCGTGAATATCACAAGACATAAACTCATCATCTCAACCACATACGGAAGCGAACGCGTCTATCAAGTCCAGTTGTGGATGCATCATGCAATTAGCATCAATCAATGCTGCTCAGCTGGTCGCGTTCTGTCAAATCCGCGCGGGCAGCGTCTGACGTCAGCTGTCAACTGTATAAGTATTTCGGTAAGTAGATTTCAATTTGTTTTTGGGTCAATTGTTTTAATGCTCCATATTTTTCAGTGACTTACGAATCTTCAATTTGACACGAAACAGTTGAAATATAAACTCATTCCTTACTTGGGGAGATGTAATATTACACAACTTTATGTTGTGCATGCTAACCTTCGCAAAGCCGTGGATGAATTCCTACTAGGGATTTGTGCTGTTTTGTTGCCGCTCTTTCCCAGGATTCATACGAGCAAAAGCTGCTGTCGCAAAAGGAATTTTTGGGTGTGAACTATATTTATAGCCGAAGATCACTTCTAAATTTCCACTCGTCATACACTTCTGTTTGTCCATCGCGTTGCGCCCTGTTTCTTTATTTTATCTTTCTATCTCTCTCGCTCTCTTGTTAATATCAGATAGGTGCCATTTTGGGCTACATAAGTAGAAGTTCTAGTTGCTAGTAGTACGCGTATCAGGCAATATAGAACTGTTTACAACTGTTAATCCGTGTCTTCAAAGTTATCTTAGCTATCAAAGTTTTAACCAGAAAAAAAACTTTAAGGTATTAAATGGCTATTCTTATTACATAACGTGCTCACCACAGTCTGGTGTACAGAGAGTACCAGATGTTCATGATATCTTTATTGCACCTCCTAAAATATGGAGATAAAAATTCGTCTAAACTTTTCTCTTCTAAACGCGAAAAAAAACCCCTCAATTCTGGTCTTTGTTCTGAATCATCCTTGTATTTTAACTCAATGTCAATATTGTTTTAAGTTTTCACTTTTGCTTTTGCGGTGTGATGTTTTTTGTTTTTGTTTGGATGACCTCAACGTTTGTAGGAGGAATCGTGGAGCACAATGAGTCAACCGTCAATGTGACGGTTTGTGTTTTGCAATTCTGTGAATCTATGTGGGCGATTAGTGAGATTCCTCTTGCTTCTTGCACTACTGTATAAATTCACGCTTTAAACCATGCGTCCAAACAAGCAAAAGCAATGGATTCTTTCTCTTTATATTTCTTTTGTAGGTAAAGTGTTGATCGTAAATCTGGTATTTTCGTTTCGCACGTGAGCTCTCATTAGTGAGTCGTTTGATGTCAGTAGACTGTTAGGAAGTTGTTCGGAGGAAAGTTTTTTTCGTCTTCTTCTCAATTCTTGTCCTGTCCCCGTGACGCCATACAACGATCACGCTCGAGCGTAGCGTGGGAATGTGTCTGCAACGGGGAGAGATGAATTGCAAACTGCATCTCACCATCATTGAGTTTATTAGCCGCTTTAGAGCGCCGCTATACCGCGTGCCATTGTCGCGTTTGTTGCTGCTGTTGCTGTTGTTTTGCTGATGTCAGAAACGAGCGTACGATCGTCGATAGCAAAGACGGGAGACAGCAATTTTGTTGTTGCTGTTCGCATCAGCTACTGTCGCGACATTCAAGCGTGTGTACCGTAGAATGATCTTGTGAGAGAGCAACAAAGAAGGGCGTACTGCGTTTTTGGGATGCACATTACGTTTATCCGATGTTATTACTAGACGCCAATCTGCAAACAAAAAAAGGAATGTCTTCTCTTGCCTTTCGCTGCTTTACTGCTTCTTTTCTTGACCCGTTTGTAGGCCTGCGTTCGCCATTTTCATCAGAAGGAAGAAGATGGAATCCTAACGGGTTCGCGATATGAAATAACATCCCGCGACAGGTATGGTTGACTTGTCTTCTGTTAGTGGTAATTGCAGGGTTTTTCAACAAAATTATTTTTTTTTAATATAATTTTTTGTTATGGTTTATTGGACTTAATTTTCATCGACTAGACATCCCGCGACAGATATGGTTGACTTGTCTTCTGTTAATGGTAATTGCAGGGTTTTACAAAATTAAAAAAAAATTAAAAAAAATAATATAATTTTTTATTATGGCTTATTGGACTTATTTCTCATCAATTAGACGTATAATCAATCCTTGTTTCGGGTGACCGGTTCAGATGAGATTAGATTCACGATCCACGGTGCATTAGACGCGTACGGAACAAATTGGATAGATGAGTAAACCTCGATTACAGACTCGCAGTCGCAGTCATTAATTAGGGAACGGTTGTTTATCGTGCCTTGAACATTCCCCTGCAATCCAGATGATTCTTCCTCGCGCAAAATAGGCTGCCGCGTTCGCCGAAACGTCCCGTTGTTTATGCTGTCTCGACCCCCCCCCCCCCCTCCTCCCTTCACCTTATCCGACCGAGACACCCCCCCCCCTCCTCCCTCCTGTTCCCTTGTCACTTACGGAATGCGTCACCCAGTCGTCAAGCAGTGGATTTGCCGTCCCGTTTCTGCATCGAACTTAACCTTATCGACGATGCGTATCGGAACTCGATCGCGATAGATGATTTGCCTCTCGCAGCTATAAATGCGATCATTGGCACTCGGTTCGCTTTCTTTCCTCCCCCCGCTCCCCTCCCCCATCCCCTAGTTCCTTATGCCCTTCTCTCTCTCTCTCTCTCTTTTTCCCTTCAGACGTGAACTCTTGTTTATTTCGTTGTTTGACTGGCGGAGTAATTGGCCTACGGTCGCCAAGTGCCTCCGGCTGGCAAAAGGCAAAACACATGAAAAGGCTATTTTTAAAATCTGCCTCTCTCTCTCCCCGGTTTGGACAAATGTAAGCGCGCACACACACACAAATCCGCGGTCGCGCGCGCGTTTCATGTACGAAAGGCCACAGAGCAGACGTGTTAAGGTTTTTTTTTGCTGTTGTATTTGATTAAACCGCGTATTCAGCATAAACAATGAAGGCAAATGAAAGCAAACAAACGATCACAGTATTCCCCTTCCCCCTCGCCACACGGAGACCCCATTCCACCTTCATTCCTTTAATACAACGCCTCCAGACGAATGACTAAACTCATGGTTTATACACACACAAACACACATACGCCATGTTTGTTTAATTTGTAAATTTAATCCTTTTTTTTGTATCACCCTTTTCGCGCTATTTCGCTTTCGTTCACTCTCTCGCACACATTTTCGTAATCGACATAATATGGCAATATGTGTTTTTTTTTCTCCATCGCTCTACAATCAACGGGTGACGTTTAAACATCGATAGTTGACGTTTAAAAATTTGCTAGCAACAAATAGATACAATTACTGTTGTGTTTTGCATTTTGTTTGCTTGTGCTCCCCAAACAACACAAACACCGTTGTAAGCGAAACAATTTTTTTTTTATTTTTGCTATACTTTTCCTTCTATTCGACACAAACTACCATGCAAAAAAGGTGTCAAATTAACTGTCGTTTTATTGAGCTTATATTGTTCATTGTACCCGCCAACCGATGAGAATCATTCCAAACTTCGAAAAAATGTTCACTGTTCTGTTACATAAAAAAATCACTATTATTATCTATTTTAGATATTATATCTAAAAAAATCACTATTATCTCCATGACAAAACACTTCAAACAAAAGATGCCTTTTTTATTGTTCATGTTTCAGTTCGAAAGAAAAAAAGGGCAAAAAGGCAATGCCGTACCGCCGCTTCTATTGGCACATGGCATCGGCACAAAAGGAAAGTATCCTTTCGCTAAAGGGAACAGTTCTGTGAATTCTAAAAAGGGATTAGAATAATGGTTTTTTGAAGTGGTTTGTTTCGTCAACCACACGCTTCTCCCTTTCTTTTTTTTTTGCTTCGTAGTAAGCGTTGAAAGAACAACAAAAAAAGAAAAGAGAATGAAAAAGGGTCGATTGGAAACCGATTTGTCGATTGACGATATACAGCCCCGGGGTTAACAGACTGAGAGGTGTTTTTTTTTCTTCCTCCTCACCTACAGGTAAGGGTGGAATAGAAAGGTCAAACAATTGGTCAAAGTGTGTCCTTACTATGTGTGAATATGTGTGAAAAAAAGAGAAAGAGAATGAAGGGCCCAAAAAGGTTGAGGGGGAACCATTTAAAACGAAAGACGAATAAGGGATATTGAAAAAATGAAAATATTTTTTTCGTGTTTTCGTTGGAATAGTTTTACATCAATAGGTGAAGTATGTTTAAGTGTGAACAAGTGGGTGATACCGCATCAATAGAATAGAAGAAAAAGATGGCGCAACAAATGACAAGTAATGACATAAATCTAGTACGCAACTATTTTGCTTTTTTTTGCTACTTGGGAAAATAAAAACCTAAGTGGTGGGAAATATTTTTATATAAAAGGGTATTTTATTTAATTTTTAAATCACTCGCTTTATATTTTTAACTTTTAAAAGTAAATGAAATAAATTTAGAAAAAAAATGAAAAACAATCCTCGAAACGGGATGACTCATTTTGTTTTGCTCGTGAATTTTTACGTTGGACTAATGTACACACCTTCCGGCGCACAATGTGGATTGCATCGGTTAGATCAAAGTTGAAAGCGAGAGAAAAAAACATATTCATCTTCTTCCCATCCGTGTGCGGTTTAGATGATTCGCTATCAAGCGCCGGCAAAACGGCCAATACATGTAAAGATGTGCGTAAGAACGCTTGAACCGACGCCAGACACTGGCTGTCGCACGCGCACTGGTTTCATCCTGTCTGGCTCGTTTGTAGTATGTGTGCATCGGCAACAGATGATGGATACAATGATAGGGAAAGAGGGACAAGTGTGTAGAAAGGAATGATCGTCTGAACCGGATTAGATCAGCAATCCAATCCGGTGACGTCGCACAGTGAACCATGATAAGCTAATTATTTGGTGTTTTTTTCTCTTCTTCTTTTCGAAACGCAAAACTTTCTGTATTGCCATTTCGAATTAACTTGCTTGGTAGTTGTTTAACACCTGTAATGGTTTTTGCTTTTCGTACATTTTATCTTTGATATCATTAACACCTTTTGGTTGCACTATACGAAAAAATGAAAGAATAAAAAATCAGAAAAAAATAAAAAAAAAATATAAAAATTTAAAAACTTCATAAGGCTCATTTTTGCACCAAAATTTGCCTATAATTCGGTCGGTATCCAACGGATCGCCAATCTTTAACCTGTGGTCGATAGATGGCACCAATGGCTACATTTTCTTCTTGGACAGCCATGCCCTCAGATGTCTGTGCTAGGAGTTATTCGAGGAACCAAGTTCCTTACCCTGTTTGAGAAAATGTAAAATTTTCTTCATTTTTCAGCATTTTAGCAAAATTTTAAATGTGATATATTTTGATGGGAATTTGTTGCAATAAGTTTCTTTTCACTCAAATAATGCTTTAAATTAAAAAAAGAATATAAAATCAGAAAAAAAAATTTCCACTCGAAAATTTCATAAGGCTTACCCCTTACGATTTTTTTGGGAAATTTTGCAAAAAAAATTAAATTGTTTTATTTTATTGCGAATCGATTGAAATAAGTTTCTTTTCACTCAAACAATGCTTTAAATAAAAAAAATTAAAAATTAGTGCTTAGTCGTATGATATTTTTTTAAATTTTGTATTTTGTATTTTGACAGATAAAATCGGATGCCAAATTCGTCGTGCGATTTTATCGTGCCACCAGCCTAAATGATATTTAACACTTTTAATGACGTTAGTTAGGGGTGGCCCCGTGGTGTATGTGTTAAACGGCCCCAGTTCCACACGACAGGACCGGGGTTAAAATCCCATCCGGACCGTCCTCGCCGTAGTAAGGACTTGACTATCCAGCTACGTGGTAAAACAAGTCTAATAAGCCAAAAATGGCCGGCATGACCTTAGATGTCGTTAAGCCAAGATAGAGGTAAATGAAGAAGAATGACGTTAGTGACAGTTGTTAATAAAAACAAATCAAACAATCAAGGAATTATTGTCTCTGCAAGTGTTTTGTTCGCTTGTTGTTTGTTTTCCTTAGTTCGTTTGGATTTATAAAATATTCAATTACACATTTAACAGGATCAATATTAAAAAAATATTTTAAATTAAAATATTAGTGACTGATTGCGTCTGTCAAATTCCCCACTGTGCGTTGACCGGCGTGCAAATTCTAAAAAGGATAAACGTCTCGAATGGCCGTCAGTAGAAGTGAACATGCTTTTCTGCGTTTGGCCACGCGGTAGAAGAGGTCACGTTGCGCCGTTCAGCACACTTTTGGACGATTTATGCTGCCCGGTTCAGCCAGAGCCCATGGCTTTTGTTAATTGGGATCTTCTTAACTACTGTTTATCTCTCGTTTCGTTTTTCTTTCATTGAATTGCGCGTGTTCCCATTTCACGTATATTTCGCGTGTATGGGTGCCTGATTTTGTGTTTTTTTTTTGCTGAGGAGGTTGCAATTTTCTATGGTTAGGTTAATGACTGAGAGTCTGAGAATGCGAAACGATCGTTTCAGTCGGTGGTTTGTGTGTGCGCCTTTTTTTTACTCCTCTTCTCCTTGTACAAATTCACACATTCGAAAACTGATTCGTGATTATTTTCCATTCGTGTTTTTTTGTTCGCTCTTGCAAAGCAAAGCAATTATCGGTGGATCGAGTTCTGTTTCGAATTCTCCAACAAAAAAAAAAACAACAAATTCTCACCAATTTTTGCCTTAGATTGTAATGCCAACTTTAATGCTCAGGACATTTCGAAACGATTGTAACGGTGCATCCAGTTCCTTTGCGAGAGGTTAGCCTTAAATCCCTAAAGCCTTGGCTCTACACGCTTCTTCGTGTCGTAAATGTTTCCCACTACCAACGTGAGTACTCCACGATCTCGCACTTCAGTTGGATCTTTCCCGCTATCCATCATTTAGACTTCAATGCGATTTTTTCCAAGAATCTGTTTGGACATTGTTGAAGGTATCCCTTCACAAGGGTCAAGGGAGAATAACGAAAAAAAAACAGGGAAGGTTGAAAACAATCATCGTTTCGAAGGGTTTGGAACAAAACAGGAATGCTCTCCAGCATACAAACTGGAACAAAACGAACCACAAGAAGCCACAGAAAAAAGCAAAACAACAACAACAACAAAAATCCTCCGAGAAATGTCTTCCAACGGTCACATGTTTATCGCCGTGTTAAAG
Organism: Anopheles funestus; assembly: GCF_943734845.2. Classification (NCBI taxonomy): domain Eukaryota; kingdom Metazoa; phylum Arthropoda; class Insecta; order Diptera; family Culicidae; genus Anopheles; species Anopheles funestus. The sequence continues at coordinate 7,316,906 of NC_064597.1, read as the reverse complement.
CTCAGGAGATACGGGGGTGGTAAGACGTTCTTCAAAGGTCTATAGCAACTACGTACAGAAGATGAAGTCCGGCGATGGATGCTGAATCTTCGATGAGCAAAGAAATGTGTGAGGAGAGAGAGAGAGAAAGAGAGAGAGATATTGGCGCGATCAAGGGCAAGGTCTTCCAGCTTCTTCGATCTTCGAGCTTGGGGTTCGGGGTTGGTCTTCGGACCATCGTCATCGTTGCCTTTCCACGAATAATTGATCCTTCTGCTTTTGTAGACGTTTCTAACTCACGAATCGAAACGCGATCCTCCAGAACGGGGGAAACCCAATAAAGAAAGCCCTACAATATGGGGATGACCGGGTTGTAGATAAAAGTGTGCCCGCTCGTGTGTGTGAGAGAGAGAGGGAGAAAGAAATTATTGGTGGTTTCTGGGAAGAAGGTCCACATTCTTGGTTACATTCCTACGCGCCGTGCCCGGGCCTTTACACGGTTGTCATTGTCTCCTTCGGTCAGATCGAGACACGATCATCTTAGCGACGGTTGCGCGCGTGTGTGTGTGTACGTAACGCCAACGTTCTTCTTTTTTTGCTTAATGGCAGCATCAAGATCATCTCACACAGAAGCAGACACATGCGTACCTTCTTAGAAGTGGCAGCTACAAAAGAGGAAGAGTACATAAAGTGGTGCACCTTATATAGCTTATCAAAGTAGAAAGAAAGAACAACCAAAAAAAAACGAAGAAGAAACGCAGAACCACAACACAGACATAAGAAGGAACAGAACGAGACAGGGATGGAGAATTGATTGAAGCAATCATTGCTCATTCCCATCCACATTCTGCTAACAGTTCCAGGGAGTTCTTCTGGATGCTTTCCTTTTTAACCTACTATTTCTTCTCCCTTTTTGCTCCGCTGCCGCCTTGCCGTGTATTTTGTTGATGGGCAACAAAACGGTTTCATCGACACTTCGGTAATCGGTGGTCGTGTAGTTTTTGGTACTTTGAAGATCGTTAATGTTTAGCTGCAAACTTATGCGCCACTGAACCTCTAAAATCCTATCTTTGGTCTGCAAATCCCCATAAACAATCATCCATCAATCGAAAGTCCATAACTTCCAAGTGCTGGACTAATTGGTTTTATTTCACTTAAATAAAGTTGCAATAACTTGCATAAATGAACTGGCTTTAGCTATTCGAAACCTTGCTACGAAACGAAATGGAGATATTGGCTTTTGCCACCTTCAGGATATCTTCGTCAGGAACTCCGGCAAACAGCTCTGACAGTTCGTGATTCATTTTCTTTCTCCACAAGCCCCTTGCTCAGGCTTAAAGATGAGGAGATCGTTGGCGTCTTCCTCCACCAAAGTAGTCTAAAACATTTGTCCATAGCCGAACGTAATTTCTTTTCACCATGTTCGGCCATGTTCCATACCCTGTTTGAGAAAATGTGAAATTTTCCTCATTTTTGAGCAATGTAGCAAAAATTTTAAATGTGATATATTTTGATGGGAATTTGTTGCAATAAGTTTCTTTTCACTTAAATAATGCTTTAAATTAAAAAAAGAATAAAAAATCAGAAAAAAAAATTAAAAAAAATTTCCACTCGAAAATTTCATAAGGCTTACCCCTTACGATTTTTTTGGGAAATTTTGCAAAAAAAATTAAATTGTTTTATTTAAATGCCAATGGGTTGCGATGAGTTTCTTTTCACTCTAATAATGCTTGAAATAAAAAAAAGAGTGAAAAATAATGAAAAAATCAAAAAATTCAAAAAAATGAAAATTTACTAAGGGTCATTTTTGCACCAAGTTTTGCCTCTAACTCGGTCGGTATCCAACGAATCGCCAATCTTTAACCTGTGGTCGATAGATGGCACTAATGGCTACATTTTCTTCTTGGACAGCCATGCCCTCAGATGTCTGTGCCAGAAGTTATTCGAGGAATCAAGTTCCTTACCCTGTTTGAGGAAATGTAAAATTTTCCTCATTTTTGCACCAAGTTTTGCCTATTACTCGGTCGGTATCCAACGGATCGCCAATCTTTAACCTGTGGTCGATAGATGGCATCAATGGCTACATTTTCTTCTTGGACGGCCATACCGTCAGATGTCTGTGCCAGAAGTTATTCAGGGAACCAAGTTCCTTACCCTGTTTCTGAACAATTTAGCAATATTGAAAAAAGTGATATATTTTAATGGGAATTTGTTGCAATATGTTTCTTTTCACTCAAATAATGCTTTAAATTAAAAAAAGAATAAAATATCGAAAAAAAAATTTCAAAAAAATTTCAACTCGAAAATTTCATAAGGCTTACCCCTTACGATTTTTTTGGGAAATTTTGCAAAAAAAATTAAATTCTTTTATTTTATTCCGAATCGATTGAAATAAGTTTCTTTTCACTCAAATAATGCTTTAAATGAAAAAAGAAGAAAAAATAATAAAAAAAAACAAGAAAAAATTTAAAAATTTGAAAATCAGGATATCTCCGTCAGGAGCTCTAATAGCTCGGGATTCATTTTCTTTCTCGAAACACCCCTACTCAGACTTAAAGATGAGGAGATCGTTGGCGTCTTCCTCCAGCAGAGAAGTCTAAAACGTCGTCTATTGATACGTTGCTAAGCCTTCATCTTCATCTCACTGATCCTCAAATGTAATCCTCAACACTAAAGAACAAATTTAACCTCAATTTCTATAGTACGAGTTTATAGTGAACTTCAATAAATAACAGATCTTAAAGGTACGATGTGTGAAGAACAATTGCTCTCAGTATTCCTGGAGGTGATGGAATTTCCCCCAATAAAACCAAAAGTAAAGGACTAAAGTAAACTTAAGATGCTACAAACGTTGTAGTAATCACAAACCTGAGGAACGGATCGACAAGGTTAAGATCTTCTTAATCTTTAATCTTTAAATATTGTAATATATCTTCAAATGGTTTCACGTGTCAGTTTATATAATTCGTTTTTTAAAGTTTATTGAACATCAATCTTGATATTCGTCTACTTCGCCTGTAACTCTTAAGTATAAGACACGATTTCATGGAGCTGAAAATGTTTCAACAACATTTAAGAATTATAAAATCGCTTGTTTGCTGCACGTTTCTCGGTATGCTTCTGCCTAGGAGAAAATCCTAAATAAAATATAACCTCTTATTATTGGAGATTTCCGATTGGCAAATCTCGGAAAATCCTGGTACCCTTGATTGGCCCGGTGCGGCATTAGAAATCGTAGAAAATAAAACTAGCGCCTGGTATGTGCTCGTCGGGAAACAAGTGCTCATTAAATACGCGCTTCGTGGGTGCAGCTTTTTCTTTTAGTTTTCAAAACAAGACAACAATAATAAAATCAGAGAAGAAAGCAAGAACAAAAAAAAACAACAACAAGTTTCGCGAGGACTTTCGCCCATCCGGTCCCGGGCCAAAAGGATAATGATGTTGCTCGTTAGCGCACCAGTTGGTAAACAAGGAATGCATCACGCTTAGTTTTCTAGCGCTCTATTATTTGTTGTTTCTCCTCCAACATCACAACCTTCCCTTGCTTTTTCCTGGATGAACCATCCATCCATTATTGTGAGATGCATCCAGAATGAAGTATCCTTCCATTTTGCATAGGTGGGCGAACGAAGGCAAAGTTTCTAATCATTAGCGATCCCCGGCAGGGTTTCGATCTCCTTGGTGTGCATATCCGATTAAACTGTGGCTCGATAATGAAGCGCTTGATCGGATTTGTTTATTTCCACTAGTTTCCAAGGATTTCTGGATGCTACTCTATGCCAAACATCCAGCTAGTTTTTTTTTAATTAGCCTTTAGCGAATTGTTGCGCATCCAATTATTATGTTACTTCTTTTTTATGCTGATCAGCGTACCCGGGATGTTGTGTGTTTTTTATTCTGCTCAATGTTTTGACGAGTTGGAACAATACCGGACAACTTGTTATTATAGACTTTCCACAGTATGCTTGTCATCCTGAGTTGTTTAGAAGCTTCGCTTATTATGTTGTCTTTACCGGAATTCTAATTAATTATTGTTTTTTTTTAAATTTGCTAAGAGAATGCATAATGACGATGGAAAATTTTCCTGCTCCTATTTGTGTGCTCCTATGGAAATCTGTTTAGACGTACATCCGGAGATGCGCGCACCTCTATGCATGGGAATGTGCCTCTTCTCCTTTTGCGCTAGAATAGTACACCTTACACTGTGTGTGCTGGGTAACGCTTTTACGTCTTCTTTTTTTAAACAATTCTTCTCATTCGAAATTAGTTCCAAACGAACTATTTGTTTTTCTTCTTCCAAACAGCATTGTGCGTGTGTGTGTTGAAGAATGTTTAGGTTATGTTTATATAATAGCTTTGCTAATTTCTACCTAGTGTGGGGTTTTTTGCCATTTCTACTACGCTGCTCAATTGCGACATGGCAAATAATGGACTCTGTGAGAAGAAAGTTCTTTATCGTTAAGACTATTTAATTACATTTATATTAGAAAATGGGGTGAATCGTAGAAGATATTATTAGTTTTTCCAAGTTACCCTTAGATGCACAAGATCGGAATAGCTTTTTTGAGAGCTTTTTTATGCCCAAGTATTGGAACATAACTGTCAAATTTCTACAGTTAATTTGTAACTGTCATACGGAGCTGTCAAATCTTTGATCAGAATACCTGTCAAAGTTTGACAGATACGGCGCTGTCAAATCTTTGATCGGAATACCTGTCAAAGTTTGACAGGTAAATGTTTGCACTGTAGTAATATTTATTACTTTTCGTCTTTTATTTTGAATTTACCGTACCGCAGACGCTACAATCTTAAGAGGTCTCTTAGACTGTTATTTACATGACTTTCCTTGACTTGAATTACGCGTAACGAGACCGACGCCACTATCATCTCACTCCACCAGAGCAAACCTATTGAAGTATGAATAGATAACAATAATTGTGCAACAGGACTAAAGCTAGCAAATCAAATAAGGAAGCCAATTGACAATAGTATGCTAAGGAGTTGCTATAAGCGATATTCCCATTCTCACAGAATATTCTCACGACTCAAATAATGAATCTGCTAGCTGCAGGTTGGAGAAGGAAGACAAAGAAACAGGTACACAATACCTTGAATGTGCTCTTTAGACGACAGAAAGGTCGAAGAAAGATTCAAATTGATTCAACCAACCCAAGCGCCGGTCCTTGAAATCTTCCTCAGCACAACATCACCATAAAACAGAGGGAGACATTTCGGAGACCTCGGCGTTTGTGCGTCCGACGGTCTCCGGAAGCTTCGGAACAAAGCCCACCTTGATCCTGGAAGGGTATGTCCCGGACAGCCCAGCCCAGCCAAACAGTAATCGGTTGACTATGACCACCCCTCGCGCAATAAACGAGCTCTTCGAAGGCGATCGTAAAACGCCGCGTAGCAGTGAGACATCGTGTCTCGTATCTTCGTCCTCCGTTTTGGGCTGGTTTTGGGAATGATTCGTTCAGGTTTGCCGAAGGCATTCGAAAGATCTTTTATCACCCCTGCCCACCGGTACTGGAGACAGCGGGGGGAAGTTAGCAGCAAATAGGTTGGTTGTTCTCGTGCCAGAAACCAGTGAAGATCACACCGGTACGTTTGTACCTGTGCGTGTTCTGCCAACACCCCCCCGTCGAGAAGGGTTTTTAGTCTGCCCGTTTTTTCAAGCACTTCATGTAACACCTCTTGAGTGTGTTTTTATGATGGAGAGCGGGTTTTGCTTTCTCAGCACACTGTTAGGTCGCTTTTAAGCTGCACCTTACCTGTGATTTCTTCTAAAGATCAACGTTGGGAAGCGTTTCGTAAGGTGTGACGAAGGAAGAAACGGTCAATACCCAGAACACGAGAGGAGTTGCGTTCGAAGGATGTTCATCTTTTTCTTTATGGAAGTGTCCGCGTAGTACAGGGGACAATCTTATAAAAGCTTTCACTTCTGTGCATTCTCGGTTTTAGCAAACAAATATTTCTGCAGCAAATAGATAGCTAATTATACGGCAGCAATAAAAGTGTTATGAGCATGCTAAAAATCACGCCCCGAGGGGGCGGCATGTACAGTTTGGAGTTCTAGGTTTTGTGCGAAGCTAGTGAAACGATTTGGTTTTACATCGAAAAGCGAAATGGAAGGAAAGAGCCACTCTAGGAAGGACAGATTGCTTGAAGGTTTGTTATTGTTGCTTTTTTTTTTGGTTAGCATATGTTGTGCAAAACGAAACATACATTTTTTTCTGTAGAGCAAGGCTCCGGGCCTTGGGTTGTGCCTTGCCCACCAGTTTTCTTTGCATCTTCATGTGGGACCTGGTACAACTTTCTTTATATTTTTTGTATTTAATTCTCCACCAAAAAGGTAGCTGTTTAACTCGTACAAATTTCCACAATGCGCTCCAGAATAATCTGACGCAGCAGGATTTTTTTTTCTGTTTGAACCTTGCAACTCCCAACTGTGTGAGCGTGGAGTTTCGGTGGAAAAACAAAAAAAAACTTTACCCAGCTATTATGACATACAATCTGAACCCTGGGCCGTTTTCATGCCGTCAGTAAAATTGTGCTTTTTCACTGTGTTTTATTGCTTTGCTTTTTATTGCTCAACATTTGAACGGTGCGCTTAGCCAATAGTTCTACAACAACTTCCAATAGTGTACGCTTAGGAATGCGCACAATTATGCCCTTCTAGGGCAGTTCTAGGGTTCTATTGTTAATGCAAGCAGTTGCAGTTTTCAATTCGCCAATAGTGGAACAAGGCGAAAAAGTGTTTCGTTTTCCAATATTTTGAGTAGTCTCAAAGATATACAATCAACGCGGGGAATCTTCTTCGTTTCTAAGTTCTGAAAAATGGTATCATCTTCAAACCTGATCAATCTTTAGCGATTTAACCTAAACCTTTAGGGTTGGCAAAATAAGAGCAATGAGTTCCTACACGGAGTTCTTTTAAGCAGAGCTCTTTTGCTTCTGCTTTCTCGCGTGTATCACCTCCTCGTGCTCCGTTGTATAATGACCTTGAATGCGCTTAATATATACACAGTGCTCTTTTTCTTTCTATCAATCTCGTTGCTAGGAGGTTTGTGTCTTTTTCTTCTTCTTCTTTTGCTTTTTGGGACATGAGGGGGACACTCACGCTAATTTGGTTAGTAGTACTCATGTTTCGAAAAAAAGAAAGAAAACTTCACTGCCCTTTTTGGGTGCTATTTTTTAGGCTTCAGCAATAATGGCTTAGAAGAATGGCTAAGAGTTGGAAGAAGTTATATCTCGTCTAATGTCTAATACTCGCAAAGTTTGTGTAAAAAGTATTATATAAAATTCAATTGACTCCGTTTGAAGTGACGTTAGACGTTGGAGTGACGTTCTGTTATCATCGGTGAGTTCCGACCGTTGCATTATGGAAGATGCCATGGTCAAAAAAAGGAAAGACTTGGATCGTCTCGTCTATTCTTCAACCTAGCCGTAAAGAGAGAACACCCTCTGATACCCTTTCCTGGGAGAAAAAACTTCGAGAATTATCTTCTATAAGTACATCCAAGTAATCTGGTGCCGTTGGGTTACATCTCTTCTACGTAGATCTATCTTGTGTCATAACTCAAAACTCCTGGATGTAGTTGCCTGTCATCCAGTACAACCTTTTCAACTTAAAATTCCAGAACTCATGTACATCCCGGTGTTTTCTTAATACACACTTTGGGAGTAAGATACTTAGAGGCTTTTTCGGGTTTCTTGGGAGTCCGCTGGTTAGAAGTCATTAAAATGACACCGTAATACCCAGAGGAGATCCACGACTTTTCACAGTTTTGCCCAAGTTTCGGCAGCATCTTGTGAGTATTATTAAAATCAATGTAGGAATTGAATTTGAAAGCAAACTTTGAAACATGTTGTCCTCAGTGAGATGAAGAATTCCAGAGAAAAAAGTCTTTCCCATTGTGCGATAGTCACTCACTCAAGGATATATCGCTCGGAGAGTTGCGTCTGGCTCTAGGCTTTCGCGGTATCACGTGCGTGTGGATGTTTCCAGTAGTGTAAAAAGCTCTGCTGGAACTCACCCAACCCTCATTCTTATCATTCCCCTTCTTGCCCCACCGCCTCCCCCCGGTCCATGTCCTTTTTGGGGCCGGTTTGTTGTTGTTGTATCCGCACGAAAACTTCAAACCATTGGGGGCTTTTGCCGGTGAGCTCCGGTTGTGTTTGGGTGTTGTTTTGTTGTGCAGCAGCCGCAGCCAGCCGAGCGGGATCGATACAGCTGAGATTATATTTAGCATCGGTACAAGGGACCGGCACTTTCGGCACCCGATAACAACACACACGGTCGGCGCAGACACGGGGCTGCGTTTGCCAGTGACCGTACGTATTATATCCGCCCCGGCTGCAAAAAAAAACGGTGAATCTCCAGGTTTTTCCTGCCGTTTGTTACTCGTTTGGCACTGGTGTCCCCAATCGCTTTATAACCTGGGTAAGTTCGGCCTGGTCTCCTGGAAACGTGCGGATGGAAATTTGATCTTGCGTGTAGGAAAAAAGCAACAATTACGGCAACCATGGTTATCCTTTCCGGGGATGTAGTGTCCGTTTCTGATCGGTTTTTGTCAAAACAGTTGGGTTGTATCAGGAAGAATAATATTAATTAGTAAGCAGAGTTTAAGGAATCAATTAACGAAGCTTGTCCAGGTATGTTAGAAATATAAAACATGCTATAAATTAAAAAAAAAGAAAATCGTACAATCGGGGAGCTCGAAATCCTTCGACAAGGACATTTGTATCGAAATGTAGGCAAAGGTATTGGAGGCTGAAAAATACGATGGAAAGAGAGGAAGGAAGGAAGTAAGAAAGGGATGGCGTTTTTGGAGGGTAGGGGGGGGGGGGGGGGTAGGATATGGAATGGTAAGGAGTGCATCCTCCAATGGAAACGAATCTGTCCATCTGGTTGTGTGCGTGTGATTGTCCCCCCCTCCGTTATTGTGCGGGAGGCAAATTGAGGCATCGGATCTCTCTCTCTCTTTCTCTTTCTCTCTACACTTCCTTCCGTGGGTGTTGATAGTAGAAAAAATGGGGAGCTTACTGACAGAGAGAGAGAGAGTATGAGAGGCACAGAAAGAGAGGGAGAGAGATCCTTTATAATGGATCGCACCGGCAAACCGTCGATTACTTACCATTCGAGCACCATTCAACACGGTCCTCTTCCGATACACACCGGGACACACGGTTGATATTCGGAGGGTGGCCCGCATCTTCTAACAATACTTCGGGGGGGCCACCTTTCCTTAAGTGTTCGAGTATTTCGATCGCTTCGGTTAAAGAAAAAAGCTAAAACAAGTTGTTCAAACTTCTTCCTTTGAGTTCTTGATAAAGTTGTAGGTAGTTTTGTGAAGTAAGTGAGAGTGATTCTGGAAGACAAAAGTTACGTTTAGCGAAAGAAAGTGAAGTGAACCGCGTGTTCTGCGAACGAAAGTGTCTGCAACTAGTGTAGGATGATCTAAATAATCGTTTGTAGAAAACCTTCTCCAAAGATATATCCTCCTCAAGTCATCTCCTCAAGAGTGCCTGAGACGTATACTTCGGTTCTTCAATAGAACTTTAATAGAGAACTTTAACACACAGAAAACCCAACCTTTTTCTCCTTTTCTTGAAATAGAATTTCCACGTTTGCCTCATCACGTTTCGATTTGTTGTGCCACACGGACCGATTGTAGTGCCCTGATAATATCTTCCTGACTGTTGCTTTTGACACCTCCCCCCCATGCGCTCCAGCCTAGACATGGCTGGAATAATTTAACTTCCTAACGACGCTTATACTTCCACTTAACCGGCTTCTTCCCGTCGGTTACGTTTCAACCTGTGGGTGTTCAATTGTTTGTAAACGTTTGTTTGGAGAAATTGATTTCGCTTTTGCCCGGTACGTAACGCTGATCGATTAAGATAATACCGGTAGTAGTGGTTAATGCTTGCCGTTTTTAAGTTCACATTAGTGCTTGGCGCGTTGCTTAATTAGAGCTGTGGCGGAGAAATTTAAAGCAAGATGTACGTGAGCCGTTAAGCAACACCTGTTGCTCTACTGCATGTGGAATTTTCTATCGTCTTAAAATTTATTTTTTTGTGTGGTAATTTGATCATGTTGAAATAGGAAGTTTTTTTTTTCTTAATTTTAAAAGTTTATAACTTAAAAATAATATTTCCTCCAAAAGCTTCAAAATGTTGAGGAGATATTGGGTCCTTTTTTTTATTGGTCTAAATACGCAATCCATTCACCGCATACTTCAAGGCAAGAACAAGGGGAGGGCAAACGAAGAATTAAAGGAATCGCCCCCAAAAATGTTGGACGTTTCGAAAATTGATCCAACAATTGTCCTGAAAGCAGTCAAACGGCGGAGTATTCCAAATGGCATGATGGTGCAGGACATAACCAGGTCCAACCATTTTGTTTTTTTTTGTTTTGCGTTTGGTCATCCATTCATTATCGATACAGTGGTTGGGAGTTGTTCTTTCGCATTGATTACGGGGCTACTCTTATCATAATCGAATATTGATCACAACGCCTTCCACAAACTGGCCAGGATCGCCCATTTACAGTAGCAGTAAGAGAAAAAGAAGAAGAAACAAATCCCCAATTCAATATTCTTTTGCTTCTCTCGTTCGCGGGTCGCTTTTTAGTGCGTGTATGTTATGTTGCACGTTGCTTTCCATATACAACACATCCTGTTTGGTTTCGTACTTATTTTTGGACGAGCAACCTCTCGTCCACCGGAGAAATGAGTTCTCACGCGCGCGTGAGTTACCCTTGGGGGGTTTTGATCCTGACGCGAGAACCTGTTGCTTCACTTGTTTACTATTTCTCCATGTATTTGTGTGTGTGTTTTTATCCTAAACGAGAGAGAGAGAGTTGGAAAAAGGAGAACGAGGGTGGAAAATGTGTTTAAATTTTTCTTGTCCGATTTGCCGGTTTTAGCCGTAATAACACCATTTGCTTATGAGTTCCTTGATGTTTTAATGTACTTCAATTCCCCAAGAAAAAATGTTTTTTTTTTCCTTCGGAATTTATTTCTACAACCCATAATTTGTATTAAATAATTACGTTTAAAATATATCACTTATTTATATAAATCTTTTTTTATTCTCTCTCTTTGTAGTTCGCTCGTGACGTATCTTTTGAGGACATCCTTTGTGCCGGAATTTGGCGAAACCGAAGCGTTAGAAAAATGTTACCTCAAGCCAGCTTTTCGCCACGAATGCAGCACGAACTACGCACTCCGTTCCGTGCGGGTAGTGGTGTGGAGGAGGGATGAAGTGTGCCATGCAAAACGGAGTTTTCTTCCAAGAGTGTGATGCATAGTGGCATGGTGTAATCTGGGCTGCAAACAAAACAAAAAAATCAAACAGTGAGAGTGCAGCTTGGAACCGAAGAGTACATGCGAATGGAAAGGGGAGTGGAAATGTTTCGAAAAGGAAAAAACGAACGCTGAAAGGACGAGCAAATAATGCAGTGATGAAAGTAATGCGGAAAGGAAGCGTGAAGAATACGTTGAAAAACCCTGCTATCAATTACAATTAAAAACGGATTTAATATATAAATATCAAATGGCATTAAGAGCCAGTTTCTCACAATCAGAGCCACATCAAACAAACAACAAGTGCAGCAAAATATGAAAGCCTAAAACAAAAAAAAGGGAATCGTTTACCGAAAGCTGCACCAAAACGGGAAAATTCTTCCGTAAAATAAAACCATTACACCTGCAATCGTGTAACGGATCCGGGGATTGGGGGGTGGGGGGAGGGGTTGGGAGTTTATTACAAGAAAAAGGGGGGAGCCCGAGGCGGGATAGAAAATGCTATCGGCGGTGGAAAATTTAGGTTCTGCGGGACCGGGCCGTGTGCCGTACTCTCGCCACCATGCGCACCAACCGCAACATCAGCATCCGGCACAGCATCACGGTTATCATCCGCTGCACACGATACTGTCACCAGCGTCCATCGGGCAGCTGCAGCTGCCACCGATGCTCGGCGCCCAAACCTCACTGCCCCACACAATGCCATCGGTCGGCAACGAGTTTGTTCGGCCCTATCCCAAACAACGGTAATGGAGCTTCTTTTTTTTTTTGAAAGATTATTCTAATATTTTCATTGCAATGGTAAAACATCATTTGTTTTCTTTCTTTCTTTTTGTTCTTGTGGTTTAGTTTGCTTTGTTCAATCTCTTCTAAGTGAAATAAAATGTTTTTCCTACTCTTTAACTGTTGATAACAAATAAAACAACAACTATTTGATACTGATTTTCCATTAAGTTATGAAGATTAATGTTTTTACACACAAATTACACACTTTATCGTTTACTTTTGTAATTTAATTTAAAGTTTTAGTTATTTTTTTTTAATAATGCCATTCATATTAGGTAAATGTTAACAATCTTTTATCTATTTCTAATCGAATACATAATTCACGAAAAAAAACCTTTATTAAAACGAATTGTTTTGCTTTACTTTCTTTTTTACTTTTCTGCACCAGGTATGAAGAAAATCGTGGTTTCGGTATACCGTCCGCGTTAACAGTGGAGCAACGTCTAAAGTATGGTGATCCACCACCAGCTTCTGCTCCTGGTACAAATATGCCAGCACACACGCAAACGGGCCCAGTTAATCTGGCCGTCAGCAATGGTGGAAGTGCTGGCGGAGGAGGAGGAGGAGCAGGAGGAGGTGTCGAGGAGTACGGTGGTTCCATCGCTTACACACAATGCCATCAAACGACCAATCCATCGACTCAATCGGAAACAGGCGGTTCGAAATATTCGCCCGGTGCACTACAGCCGGCTACTTATCAGCAAAAGTTTCAACAGGAACAGCATCAACAAATGCTAGACTTTCTTGGTGCGCAGCAACAACCGGCCGGCAATCGGATGGTTTGCTTTCCGGCGATGGGTTCGCTGGATGTGTTCGGTGGTTATCCACCGCTAAATTACGATATGTATCCGTACAGGTACGAATAGGGGGGTTGTGCGTTATGGGACACAATATTCATGTGTTGCTTTCTCTCTCTCTCTCGTTTGATTGCTGTTTAGACGTGTTCATGGACGTTCATCGTACGTACCACCACCAAATCATCGACCATTGGAAACGCGGTATAATAGTGGGGCTGCCGCCTTTCTACCACCGCGTGCACCGCCACCATCGTCAGCGGACACGGGTACCAGTCGGTTGCCGAAAGCGGCCGCCGCACCAATTGCGATCAAGTCGAAAATGTGGCATTTACCATTATCGTCTCCACCTGCACCACCAACACCATCATCGCTTGCCGGATCGCACCATGCTGGGCGAGATATTGCATTGCCGACAGCATCCAACAGTGCGATCACACCTACGGATACGCTCGTTGCATCGTACCGGGCACTCAAATCGGCACATCTGCAACATCCCTACCCTAGAATGTGGGCACCCGATCCACTACAGTCACCGCAGGCTAATGCCAGCTATCTCAATGAACTACACGCTATGGCGGGTCATGAAGAAGATAAAGGTGGACCACAGTATCCACTGATAACGCACAGTCACATACCGACGCTTCAGGATACGTACATGGCCGCCATACAGCAGCAGCACCAGCATCGTCCAAAGTACGGTTCCCTGCCGTCTACTAGCACGGACACTACGTCCACAACCAGCCTAATGCAGCAGGAGTTTAAGGTACCGCTCGGTATGGAAGGTCCGCACAAACCACGTATTGGCAATGTACGAGGATCCGATCCGCAGCTAACGATTGGGACGGGCCCGTCATACACACTCGGGACATTCGATGTCTCTACGGGCAGCCGTCGAAGCAACATTGAGATCGAACCGCACGAGCTACCGGAGGATAGTGCCGCTCATCATCAGTAAGATAGACAGTTTATCAGTTCAAAAATCGATCTTATTAACCCAATTGCATCTTACCTTCGTAGAATTTTGCACACGACCGTACTGAAGCCGAAAATGTTTCTACGTGGTTCGTTGATTTCGTTCCGAAACGGTGTAAGGAAACCAGTCGAACAGGTACGGTTGGAGGATTTCTTGCGCACCGCTGCTATTTCGCCGGACGTGCGCCTTACGGAGGCACAAACGCGTCGTATTACACCACGCTACAGCAGCAGCCCGGGTGATTCACCCAAGCGAATACTGGTTCGCTTCACCTACGACCAGCAGCAGCGTCATGTAAGTGGACCTCGGTGTATATCGCTTTACCACAGTAGCAACACTACATACGAACTAGAGATGAGAATACTCACTCTTTTCAGAGAGCTGAAACAGAGTGCAAGAGTGGTTTTAAGGATTTGAAACTTTTAATCACTCTTTTGGGAGTCATAAAAATATTACACAAAACTAATCATTTAATTTCTTCTTGGCGTTTTTATTCACTCTCTCTCTCTCTCTCTCTGCCGACTAATGACTCACTCTTTGCGGTTTTTACTCACTCACTCTCTGTGTCGACTCACTCTTTTGCGTTTCAACTCACGCAATAAGAGCGAGTAAGTGTTTTGTTACTCTTTTTGGATTTAAATCACTCTACTGTGAGTGAGTGAGTCATTAGTCGGCACAGAGAGTGAGTGAGTAAAAACGCCAAAGAGTGAGTCATTAGTCGGCAGAGAGAGTAAGTGAGTAAAAACGTAAAGGAATAAGTAAAAGAGTCATAATCCTCATAGAGTACAAATAAAAGTAGTAAAGGAGTCACAGTCCTTATGCTGAGTTGAAACCATAAACTCCTTTGCACGGTTAAATTCACTCACTCACTCTTACTCAGTGTGCACATCTCTAATACGAACCCTTTTTTCCGCACAGGGTGCACTCGAGACGACCATCGACTATCCGTTCTTTGTCACGACCAAGGGCTGGACATCGTACAGTCCGGAGCGCACCTTCAACAGCTACGGGTTGGAGTGTGCCCCAATGGAGGTGGGTGACGTGTTTATCGTGCTTGTACCGCGCCATCTATCCCACGAAAGCGTACACCAGGAGGAAACGTCCCAAACTGCCACCGAGATACCATCGGATCACTTTTCAACGCAACCGAACGTGCAAGCCGAAAACAAGCTGCAGATCGTAAACGTGCTGTCGATGCAATCGAACGCTGAGCAAAACTCACCCACTGAGGAGCCGGTGTACCACCATCAGCATCGACAGCAGCATACGAGCCAGCTACTATCGGCTGCAGATGAACAACAGCGTGAAGCAAACGATAGTCCAACGATCACAGTGGACGATCAGCCGCCCATTACGCGCGACTGGCTGGCGGCAAACTGTTCCAGCGCTTCCAAAGCATTCGGGGCTGGAAAACGCCGACCGGACGGACAACGGCGTGCTAACGCTAAACGTAAGCTGACGGACATGCAGTCGCAGGAAATGTTCCGTCCGGGCATGCCGGACGGGACCTCCAGCACCGTACGCAAACGTCGCACCAGCGCCTGCATTGAGTCTGTAGATTAAATAGCGCCGGGGTGGGATGGGCCCCCACCCACATCTCGTCTCCCCGCCGTTTCCTCATCGTCGTATTTAAACTTTATTGTTAAGGCCTTATCACGAGTTTCGGATGAAACTGTAAAACTGTACGAAAATGGAGAGAGAGAGAGACATTAGATTACAAGAAGAAAAGAAAACAACGCACAAATTGGGGAAAACAAGCAACAAAATGGATGAAACTTTTTAAAAGTTTACTAAAGATTACATTCAGCAGGGGAGATAGGCATTAAAGGCGCACACGAATGGGGACGCAAGCTAAGCGGCAGCGATAGAGATAAAAGGCAGGGAAAGCGCTCAGCTTTATTGTGTGGAAAGGTAAACATTTCCTTTATTATAGCAAACTGTTTGAGAAGCGCTGTGTCGCTTTTTGTGGGGGATATAGCTTACACATGTGGTTGTTTTAATTGAAGAAAAAAAACACACACACACACACGATGACTGCCATCGTATTTAGTTTCTTTTACAATACTTCTTTAAGACATTTTTGCAACAAAACAGCAAAACTAATAGTTAGAAAAAAAAACCATTACTGCTACAACCCATCTATGTACCATGCGACGAAAGTCCAAAGAGGAGAGGAAGGAGAAACCGTTGAAGGCAGGGTCTCCGAAAAGACTGATAAAAGACGAATATAGGTTTACTGAAAAAGGGTTTCAGAACAATTGTCCTCCCCCCTCCCGCCCCACTTCTATATTATGGCATTGCCATTAATTATGGCAAGTGGTATACTCTGCAGGAAAGTTAGCGAGAGGCGCACAGGATCGCACATATTAGTCAGCTTAAATGAAAAGAAATTATTGCCACGCAGCAGTATCTGTATGTTGTATGTGTTGAGGAGAGGAAGGCATAGGGGAAGGAATGATGGTTGTTAAGAAGGATGGATTTCGTCCGTTTATTTTCTGGGAGCTACTCCAAATATGAATAGTATGCGTACGTTTCGCGTACTGTGATATATTACGGCCACCACCCCACGGTTAACACACTTCTATAATGTACGTTTCCCGTCCACGTAGGAATTAGGTTATTTAGCGATAATATCAACTTTGCTTTCGATACATTTTTTTTCTGCACTACGCATCATATGACCAGGCGCTGTTTCTCATCAAGACAAATTTAATTTTTTTTTAATATTTTTTGTTTCAACGATCGAAAAAAAAAATCATGAAAATTCAGCTGCAGGAGTTCAGGGTGAAATTAGGATGGACTAGAACTATGAATTTCAGGTATTATATTGTTTTCTTCTTCTATTAATTCAATCTTTATTTGAAAAAAAAAAATCAGTGAGGGCAAACAGGAAGGGCTGCCATAAAAGAAAACCTTCGGTGTATTAAAGAATAGGGCAATAACGCTCAATGAAATTTATATAACTATACAGATGAAATTTTGAACTAATCCAGACACTTCCTCTCGAACTAAAGTACACAACCAGATTGGTACGGTGAGATGTGTTACGAAGCCGGTTAGCATTAGGTGTAGAAAAAAAAGTGGCTAAAAATGTGTCCCCAATTTGCACGGTTCCTTCACTCCATTATTCTTAATCGTATTCGGGACACGACAGAGGTATGTTAACTGTTTGCAGTGTCATTATGCGCGTTTAGAGGGAGCAAACAAAGAAAACTCGAATTTGTGTCATTTCTTCAATGGAAGAAAATATATTTTTGCTACTTTCATGTGCGTTTCCCCAAAAATTCAAACAAATCAAAAGAAAAAAAAAACAAGTATATGGGGGAAAAAAGTAGGAAATGATATAGAGGAAAAGCATTTTTATTGCTTTTATAAACAAACAGAAAACAAATGGTTGAAAATAAAAAAAAAACAGAACGCCACACAGCCACGGCACCACTGATCAACATGTCAAAATCAGGGACTAAACTAAAGATAGATATGCCTAGGTATTTTGATAGTAGATGTGTTTCCCATAAGCTAGTACGCGGTCCACTTGTGTGCAAATGCAAAACGCATAAGGCCCCATCACACATAGAAGCATTCCTTTTGGCCGCCTGATCGTTTTGGATCGAGCGTACTGCGGGATCATCAAACGTGGTTTCACGTGTGGGTGTGTGTGTGTGTGGGTGGATGCAGTTCAATACACACATACACACGCCCGCACACATATATATAGATAAACACACGCACAGAACGCTCACTCTCATGGTTGGTTTCATGGAAACATAAACGGGACAACATAAAATGCTCTAAACAACGAAACAAACAAAAAACGTGCGGGAAGGGTTTGAAACGGAAATGAGCAAAGTAGATTGGAAGAAAAAGGATGCGTGTTGTGAATGTGAATTAGTTGTTAGCTTTAATCTTCCTCGAGCTTCTACTTTCAGCGTGCTCCCGCCCCCCGCCCCAGTCTCCCGTATGCAGAGATTAAATGTAAAACCATCGTGTCAGGAATGTTGAATATTATATCGAAAAACGAGGGGAGGGGAAAAAGAAACCAGTAACGCAAGTACTCGCGTATGAAGAGAAAGTTTTTTTTGGAGGAGATTGGTCTCAACGGAAAAACAAAACAAAAACCGCACACTTCCAAGTCATTTAAGCCCGCGCGCTCCTTCGGTTGTGCATTATTCGCTGTGCCGTGAAAACTAATTACAAAACAAACAAAAAAAAACTCAAAAATAACAAGCTATAAGTAAATGTTATGGAAAAAAATACAATTTAAAAAAAAAACACACACACACATATAAATAAAAGAAGATAGTGCTGAGAAACGGTTTCATATCGTAACAGATCTCGTTTTGTGTTTTTGTTTTGTGTTTGTAACTCTCGGTGAGTTATACGGTGACATTAATATAGTATGAACGAATTAGACTTACCACTAGGCTTAGCCTCATTGGTAAGCCTCGTAATAAGTGAGTGTAATAAATAAGTGTTAGTGTTATTCCGTTCAGCCTTTAAAATAGGCGCCTCGGTGATCGATCATCGCATCATGGATAAACGCTTCAAGTAAGTAAATATCTTCAACAAAACGTTTTTTTGGAATTTCTCGAAAAAAAAACAACACACACAAACACACAATTTTCATTGCTCAAATGTTTTAATCTATTTACTGTACACTATTTAAATCCCTAATCGTAAACAATGAACGACAAAACCAAAAACTAAAAATACACAAGTTGAGCAGACGAGCACACAGACACATTCATGTACATGGTTTGCCACTTTGTACAATTTACACACGATCGGATAATTCACTCGTCAAATGAAATAGCTAACAATTGGCATTATCATTGAACCTAACCTTCACTAACCGACAACCGAATTGCTTGGTACACTGTGTTGGTAAACCTAACCTAATTATGCTACGTTTAATTCGTTCGACAGGGTTTTAGCGTAAAAAACGAACTTAAGTCAGTTGTTTTTTTCTTCTTCTCGTTAGTACTTAGTTACGCTAAAAACGTTCACACATCCCTCCCATTACCGGATTGCTTCAACGCTGTTTCTCTTACGAAAAGGAAACATAAAGCCTAAATGCTAAACTAAAAGTTCATCTAACAAAAAAAATTCATTGCTTGCGATGCAATACGTATTTAGTTATTTAGTTTCACAATAAATCGTAACTAATTGCGACTTGATTGCGTTACCTGAAAAGTAAACTATACACGGATAAAAAATAAAAATTAAATATCAAACATGACTAACATTCACACACAACTGGTACACCTTTGAGGGTGGGAGGGTGAGCATCATACTATGCGTCGTATGGCCCACCAGGCGCCTCCATCGAAAAACAACAAAAGTTTGCTTGTGACAGTACTGTGTACACCATTTTTTTTATAATAACAATTTCTCGCACGTCGTTTGTCACACGCGGTATGGTTAAAGCCACTTATTTTCTTGACCGTTACGTTGGGCCCATCCTAGACCCACGGTGTCCAGCCTTCGTAAAGCACGGCCAGGTTGCTTGGGTCCATCGCTTCATCGATCATCCAAGTCACCTGTTCGGAGACGCCACAGCGCCGTACCGGATCCGGATCGCGCCCTTCCAATTTCATCCGAATACGGCGCCAAACCGAGACGGCGTAAGCGTTACGCTTCTGCTCCTTTTGTTCCTTTTGTTTCTGTTCTTCTGCAAAACAAAAACAAAAAAACGTTACAAAATGTATAAGAGGAAAAAGTTTGGAGAATAAATTTGTACGCACTTCGTTCGGCGGGTGCAGAATCATGGACGTAGACGGATGAGGATGCACCATCTGTACCGCTCGCATCATCATCATCATTCTCCTCTTCACCGTGATCCCTTTCGTCCTGTACCGTATCATCCGGCGGTTCGTCGAACTGGAACAGCTGCTCGAACACGTCGTCAATGAGGGCAAGCAGTTCGTTCACCATCTCACCGGCGTCGTCCAGCGTGTAGCCGGATGCGGACGAATCGGACGACTCATTCGATTGGGCAACCGCGGCCATCACCGCTTCGTGCGCATTCTGCAGCAGATCGAGAAAGCGCCGATACCGCTGTAGATAGTCGCGCAACGCCGACGAACCACCGATGCGGAGCTGTGTGCGCAACAGTGACCGAATGTCGCCGACAATGTCATCGTGCGTGTGGACGAGCGTTAGCAGTCGCTTGGCGGCGGCATGCAGTGCCGTTTGTAGCCTACGCTCATCCTGCTCCAGCCGGGCAATGTTCGTAAGCACCTGATCGGTCATATCTTCGATCAACGCACGTACGTTACTGATCCACGTCGTATCGATGGAACCTTCCGGGTCGAGTAACTCCACCAGTGCTTCCTCCGTGGGTGAAACGAACGATGCACCACGTACCGTGTAGCCGGTAAGTGTCTTTTGCCACCGTTCAACCAGGATGCTAAATTCACCTGCGAGTGTTGGGTCGTCGAACCGGCGTGTTACTTCATAGCGCAGTACCGCCTGACCGTAACGTAGAATGCGCTCTAACCCACCTATCCAACTACTGCTGCTATCGATACTGTGCGAACTGTTCCGCTCGAAAGCAACCGGAAGTTCCAGTGGACAGAGCGGTGGATGCGCGGCAGAAGCCCACGCTAACCGATTGCGCAATGCTTCCGTGTGACGTTTCAGTCCCTCTAGTGCCGCGGACAGTAGCGGTGGTATTGGCATGAGTGATTGTACGGCATCGGCTAAACTCTGCATCCATTGGGCGTTGTTTTCTGCTTGCTGCTGATCGGTAACGTCCGATAAATGAGGATGCCTCATGGACACATCCTGAGTTGCATCTTGTAGCACCACACAGAGTGCCGCCAACGGGCCACGACCAGCCAAACGTAGCCGTACAAACCGTTTAACGAAGCGGTCTACTGAGATCAAGCTGTTGGAACTATCGTGTTCGTTTCGAGTTGATCCATTTCGCAGCTCGAACATTGTTTGCAGTTTCGCCGCCTGTATAAGACATTCGACAAGCTCGGATATTTGGTTCGTCGCAGATTTGGGATGATTGTAGTGCCAGATCTGAAAGTAAAAAGCAAGATGAATCGTCGAGCAAAAAACACATCTTCACCGAGGCCTTCACCAAATGTCTTGAAAAGTATATCCTCATCCATCTCTACAAGTTCCAATTTTACTTGAAAAGATACCAGAAATAGCTTCGACTCTACTCCAAGATCAAATGCGAAAACCCTGCAGTAATAATGAACGATTCGAAGTGAGAACGCCATTTCTGAATTCTTTTCAACTTTATCTGAGATCTAGCAAAGAAGATTTAGGAAGTCTTTTCAATTTCCTGGAACTTTGACAACGCCTGATAGAGATGTTTCAGATAAGAAGATACTTACGCTCAGTTGAGTTGCTTCATTCAGCTGATTGGTTGTCTCACTATGATCAGTCAACGCAATCGGACACAGGTCAAGCGAGGGTATACACGTCGTCTTAAGTAAGTCATCGAACGCCAACACGACATCATCTGCTACCTCCTCCACTATTAGCTCTGTCCAGCTGTCAACTAACAGGCGAGCCATCTTAATAGCCTCGCTGACAATCGCTCCGTCCCAATGGTCTTTCCGTAGGCACTGTTCTACATTCAGCACTAGCTGCTCGAACTGTTCATTCAGTTGCAGCTCACGATCACTCGTTTCGTTCTGACAGCGATCTAGCAAAGGTAGTAACGTGTCGTAGAACCGCTCCAACGACCTGTACTCTGCTGCTGTACGCTGCAAACAGTCCAGCACATTACCGTCGATGCATCGCCGATTGGAGCATTCGTCCAGTAGATGACACGCTAAGTTAGACATCATCTGCACCTGTACCACGATGCCATCCACGGTGGTACGTTCGGCATCGATCAAGGCACGATTCAGCACCGTGATCCTCTGTGCACCTGCCAGGATCTCTTCTGTCTGACGTTCGTCCTGCTTGGTTTGCAGCTCGTGGTAAAGCGTTCGTTTCGTCGCCTGTTCGCGTACTACTTGCTGTGCCCGCTCCAGAGCCACCGTTGGTTCTTGACTACCCTCGGCAAGCTGTTTATACCAGCTGGCATAATGGTGCAGCGGATGGTTAACCTTCGTGTCGTTTGGCAACCGTTCGCCGTACTGGTCGAGTAGTTTGAAGATTGTATCCGCAACGGGAGCAGCACGACGCTGCAGCTCACTTAGTTCCGTGCGGGCAAAGGAATATTGGACGTACCCTGGATCGTCCTTGGGCAGGAACGCAACCAAGAGCTGTTGCGTATCATCGTCCTGCTGTATAAGTTCAGGTACGTCCGCGAGCACACACTTCAAGAGTTCCAACTGTTCCCCCTCGATTGCTTTGCGATATTCTTCATACTCCTCCAGCTGATGTGTTAACAGTTCTGCCTGCTTCACTAGATGCTCCCGTTGACCGGCGTACACCTCCTGCAAGCGAGCCCGCATGCTCAACCTATGTGCCAGGCTCGCCAACGGGTGACTGCTGAATGCCGTGTCGAGGTACTCCACCTCACCGATCAGCTGCGACTGCTGCGACAGTGAGATGCGCAACCGTTCCGAGTCCGCTAGCTCGTTACGCACCTTGCCGAGGTTGTGGAGATACTTCTGCAAGCAGATCAGATGTTGCAGCAGTTCGTCCCGGTTCTGGTACCAATCATTCCGACATTCGGCAAACCGCACCGCAAGCGTATCGCGCGTCACTTCACGATCCAGCTGCTTCTTGGCCTGGCTGATGTAACGCGATGCGCCACCAACACCTCCACCACCACCACCAGGCACGTTCGAAGCTACAGCTGCAGTAGAAACGGTAATATCGGTGGCTGTCATCGGCAAACCACTACCGATCTCTTCACCAATCGCCCAATCAACTAACGGATCGTACACGAACGCCTCCAGCAGTGTTAGCAACGTTTCTCTTCCCTTTTTAAGCGACTTCAACACGTGCTCGCAAGCCAATCGGAAGGTACCCTGTGAGAAGTGAAGATACAGAAGAGTTTAGTACAAAAAAGCGTTTTGGGTAGTAATAGAGGCGAATAACGATAGTAAACTGGGTGATAAATCTTTTACCAATGAAGGTGTGTGAGAGAGAGAGAGAGGGAGACAGAGAGCAGAAGAAGAAGAATGCAACAAGTTGCAGGGGTTGGAAAGGCGCAAAAACCGTGTGCACGACTTCCTAGAGCGGAAGTTCAAACAAGTTGCGCTGTTTGTTTACCCCTACGCGAAAGATAAACATGTTAACCACACTCACACAAACACCCACGCCCATCTTTGTGTATCTGTTTGCTCTAAAATACAATTTATAATTTTACAAAGTAAGTGTTCAAAATTTAATAATACTTTAGATAGATATGTAACATATTTACTGCAAAAGAGAAGTTTTGTATAATGATTTCTTTTTAGTCGTAATGAGTTGCTAGTTGCTAGTAAGTTGTAGATATTTTAAAGTGAGCTCTTATTGCTCCTGAATATTAATTGGAAAATAGTTAATTTTTTTATTTATGTTGTAAAAAAGGAGGGTTTTTTTCTCCCATTTAACTACGCGACATTGTCCAGAGTGCTTGTGCAGTTAGACATTTTTATTAGCACCACGAATATAAACAACAAACGTAACGCTCAACCTCCTTTTTTTGGTTGTTGGTGAGGACCTCTTCCCCCTGAACTGGCTGGTTTATATCTTTTGCCCTCGGTGTTGGGTGAGGGGCTTATCTATGCCGGTTGTTATCGCTAAATCTCTAGTACCTTAATTGTCTCTTTACCGACAAACGCACACATCACCACCCATGGACTACGCACTCAATCGATTATTCATTAGAGGAGGTTCATCAGTTATCGGTGGGGGATTTTGCGTTTTTTTTTCTCCTCCCCTTACATAGATCCTTCCGTTCCGGGCGGTGGTGGTCCGCAAAGCGAAACAAAAAAAAAAAGGGAACACAACGATGACGTGCCTTGTTACGCACCTGAAACATTCGCACGGATCTTACATCTTACGGTGCCGATAACTGGATGAAGTTGTATTTGGGTTAGTTTTTGGGGAAATTCGACTAGAGTTCGGGATCCCTTGTAGCGAAAACACATTGGGAGGAGAGATATGATAGACTGGTTAGATCAAAGGATAGAACTAAAAAATGTCTCCGTGTAGTTTGATTGCATACATTCGGGCTTCATCGAGAATCTCCTCGGAGCTAGAAATGATTTGAGACGATACCTGTTGATGAGTGTGACCAGCAGATTTTACGATGGTACCATCAAATGCCTCAAATTTGTAGAAGTAATGGAGGGGTTTCAATCATTACCATGTCATAAAATTACACTTACACCGATACACACACACACACCACACCGCGAGAGCGAAGAAACGGAAAGGAAAGCAAACAAAACGGTAGAAACATTATGCTTCAAAACCTGGTGATTGGTTTTCTCTTTAATTTGATGGCCTTTGTTGCTTCTGTCCCTTTTTTCATCTATATTTCTACTTCTTGTTTCATACCTCCTACCTTTGTCTTACACAATTTAAGTACTTTTTTTTGTTGTTGCTTGCTTGCTGTTGGTTAATGATTAATCATGCCGTTCGAGATGTACTCTTGAACTTGAAAAGCTCGTATGACCGCTGGAACTTTGTCGGGTGTTGGTTCGCAAAATGTACATTACGGATAATAAGATAGGACATAATAAAAAGCTAAACATGAATCTCATTCGCGCTACGAAGATGAGTGGGTGACGAAGACAGAAAATCCATTCAGTAGTAACGAATTGAACCGGTTCTTCTGGTGTGCTTCAATTAGACACACCAGGAAGGATGAAGATTTGGGCAGCTCGAGTAGGCACTTTGCGGTGTAAAGAGGCGGTGAGAGGACGTGAAGTGATCATGCACGCACGGTAATGGAATTGAAATGATCTTTTATCTGTTAAATTATTGACATTTTCATCATTGTTCATTCGCTTTTTTTGTAAAGATGTGTTATTTTTTTGTTTTTTGGTTTTGTTTCATCTCTTGTACTTTGTACAGTAATTCCAAATAGATCTTCACCCTCTCTACCATTGTTGTACGATACAATGAAATGCATCACCGATAAAGATGGGTAGAATTACATGATGTGTAATAATGCTAAATCAGCACCATTTTGACCCTCACGGTACGAAATATGTACGCGTTGTTCTCCCGTTGGGTGTGAAGCCGACGAGGGCTTCTCCACTGTTTACCATAACGACGTCACCATCGTGTACAGCCGTGTTCGCATACGAAGACATTTAGCCATGTTTAGTGAGTGAGTAGTAGCATGCGATAGAGCAGTAGGTTGTGGTTCGGCTCGGCAAAAGGAAGCGCGCACCAGTGCACAGTTCCGTCGGCAGACGTACAACGGGTTTGCTAAAGCCTTCATTACCCCACTTCACATGCTTTAGAGGTTTAGAGGCATTTGTTTGCTCTAACGACAATATCGGTTTTAAAGCATCCGTTTTGCGGCCGAGTAACAACATCCTGATCTTGTCCATAGAATTCGTTGTGGTTTAGTGCATTTCTTTTCACACACGTGCTTAACTCTCGTCGTACATATTTCGTTGGAGCATTAACACAACTCGTGTCCATAGTGTGCGAAATGGAATCACCTGAAAGATAGTATTTTTAGATGCGAAAAGTGCGAAAAAGTCAATAAAATCAACATAATTTGAAGCCGTTACTATCAAACGCACAATCAAATTCGAAATAGAATTAGCTGCAATATAGCAGCGGAATGGTATGATGGACACCACCGATATACCGAGCAGTAGTGTGATCCCGTTCGCCGACAGGGTGAACGAAATTCATCAGGATCTCGTCATCTGGATCGCTATTGACGGTATCCTGATGGTGTGCATCTTCAGCGGCAATATATTAACGATCATTGCCGTCTGGTACTATCGGCGGCTGCAATGGTTAATTTCGAACCTGTTCGTACTATCGCTGGCCATCTCGGACATCTTCGTCGGGTTGACGCTACCGTACCATCTAGCGTTCTACATGGGTGTCGATCTTGGGCGCCACAAGCATCTCTGCCTGTTGCGCTTTTTCGTACTAATCATTGCATGTAGCGTTTCGATCTGGAACCTGATAGCGATAGCGGTTGATCGTTACATTGCAATCTGTTACCCGCTGCACTACACGCGGTAAGTAGTAGGATTGGTGGAAGGATTCATTCCCCGTGGTGTATATCATGCTCGTTTTGTGCTCGTTTTAGATTGATGACTAAGCGTACGGCGCTAACGATACTTGGCTTTGGTTGGTGTTTGGCAATCTCAATTGCCACCATACCGCTGATTTGGAACAAATGGGACACGGCACAGGAGTGTGAGTTTGACGAGCTGCTGCATCCATGGTATGTCGCCGGTGTTATAACGCCCATCTTTTCCGTCGTATGGTTATGCCTGTTCGTCGTTTACTGGCGCATCTGGCGTGAAGCGTCCAAGCACGCGAAACAGCTGCGTGCCCATGGTGGAGCATCGGAACGTTCGTCTAGCGACTGGAAGTCGGTACAGGTAACTGCCGGCAAATACCAAATTTTCCAACAATCGAGTTCAGTACCATTCCTCCCCCATTCCTTCCACCAGGTCGTGCTGCTTATTATGGGTTGTTTCACCTTCTGCTGGATACCGTACTTTGTCGTGGTATTGACGCAGATATTTGCCTTCGTCGAGGATAGCTCACCGACGCTTTACAAGGCGGCCTTTTCACTAGCGATGGCCAACTCCATGATGAATCCAATTATCTACGCATGGAAGAATACACACTTTCGGCACGCGTTCAAGCAGCTGCTCACCTGCCACAAACCGGTCGTACCGGTAGATGTCGCTAACGGTGGTGGATCATTTGAGCTGGGCACGGCCAAATCGTGCCCGGAAATTACAACCGAATCGTTGGATCCCGGTGGACAGCTGGGAGCGGCAGCATCAACCATCACAAACCACAGCAGTCTGGCGAGTGTGTCGACCGTTACACCAATACCATCGTCCGAGCCGGGACGCTTCGAATCCTTAGTTGTCCTTTCACAGCTCGCCGGTGGTGAACTGGTCCGTTCGACGGCAAATGCGACCATTAGAGTTTCCCTTAGCAATGAGGAGTTACCTTCCATGATTAGCAACAAGGAAGGATCGATACCAGCAAACCCGCCAGAGGTTACACCCGATACGCTAACAACTTCCCCGTACCCACCAACGTTAAAGTCGGGCAATGCATCATCTAACGGATCGACCCACATAATCGCAGGGAATATTATCATCAACAATTTTAACCTTTACGATCAGGCACGGATGGAACGATTGCTACGCTGCGAATGGACGGCCGCTGCTGCAAATGCGACTGCGGAAGCTGCTACCGAAACGACCACACCATCAATGGGTCAGCCAACCTGTCAGCTACCCGAAACTGATACATCCCTGACTGAGCAAGAAGTAGCTAAAAATGTAACAAAGCTTTAACGGTAAAATTATAGCACAAAACACTAGGGGAAAGATTTGCAACCATTTGGTAAAACAGAAACAGAAAAATCAAAAAATACCAATTTCTACCGAATGTTTGGACCAAAAACATCGAGTATGAGTTTCTGTTTCTTCTTCTTGTAAACTATGAAGAGACTATTCTTCTTCTTCTTGGCGTAACGACCTCTGAGATCATGTCGGCCATTTTTGGCTTACGAGACTTATTTTACCACGTAGCTGAATAGTCAAATCCTTGCTACAGGGAGACGGTCCGGATGGGATTTGAACCCCAGTCCTGCCGTGTGGACCGACACCGTTTATCACATACACCACCGGGACGCTACCCATGAAGACTATTATTATTAGTAAATAAAGGATTTACAGTGTTCCGCATTAGGTAGAATAGATCAGACACAGTTTACTATTCAACAAGAATCGTTGCATTGTTGGAAAAATTGTTTGTGCGACGATCAAATTCATTTGCACTATTCAGTGTAGTGTGTTCTATGCTATTTATTGTGGAGTCTTGTAAAGATTTAAACGAGATTAGTAAAAAAGAATTTAAAAAGAAAACACAAAACGTATTGCATCATTTGTCACAGTTTTTGAAGCAACTTTGTAACAGAAAAAAAGTGTCACTTACCTCGATGCCGGTTAAGCCTAACGCTTCCTCCAAGTTTGGCGTCATCCGGAACGGTACCTTTTCCGGTACGCGCAGTGTTTTGCCCTTCTCGAAGCAGACGTTATAGTCGATGTGTACGATCTCACCGGTTGCTAGCTTGACCAGCACATTATCCAGATGCCGATCGCCTAACCCGATGATGTAGCCAATCACGCTCATAACGGCAAGCGAGAGTGAGTAGCTGCGGATGACTTGCCGCCAGCTGGAAGCGGTCGCACTATGGCACCATAGCTCTTTGGCGAGCAGATCACGGGGTGTTTCTTGCTGCAGCTCGGCCAACACCTGCTTCAGCACCGGCAGTGGCCATTCGCGCCGACTTGCGCTAGCCTTCATACCATGGCTTTGGAGCAGTGGTGTGAGTTTGCTGAAAAGGTAAATGTAAGGATGTTAATCACAGCCAACAGAAGAAAAAGATATACATCAAACTCAGATCACTCACTTGTAGAATAATTCCGATGGACGTAAAGCACCACTACCACCACTTTTCGATTCCTTCTTCTGCAACGCTTCGCGTTGTTGCCATTTTTTGTACAACGAAAATATTGGCACCGTATTGTCAACCCAGGTAATAAGCCCGGAACGGGGTCCGAGCGGTATTACCGAATAGTGTTCCGCCCGGTAATGTGTCACATTGCCATTGCAGTCGATCGATTTCGTCATCATCAGATTGGCGATCGACAGGAACTGCATGATGCGTTCGTCCAGATGCAAATCTTCCAATCCCTTCGACAGATAGCCAAACCGGCGTCCATCGTTGCCGCAAAAGGTTAGCTTCTTGGGGCGCGTCTTCGTCGGCAGTATCTGGATGCTGTTGTCTACCGAGCGTATCAGGATCGGTTGCCGGCTGCCAGCGAGCGTTGTGTCGATGCCCGGCATAGCGATGGCCGTGTTGGAGAGTCGCAACAGGTTCGGACTGACGTCCCCAAGTCGCAGAAATAGGGAGAAGCGTTTTTGGCTGCGCTGCTGCAGCTGCGTGTAGAGCGTCCGAAACCGTGTCCAGCCCTCGATCGGTCGGCTAAAGTCGGCCGGTTCGCGTAGCTTCGCAAGCATATGGCGGATGTACCGATGGTAGCGCGTTTGAAAATGGCGCTCGTGGCTGGTTTCAGCCTTGCGCGAGGTAATGCCGTACAGCTGCTCGAGTACGAACAGTAGCGGGCGCAACAGTAGCCGATGTTTTTCCGCCAGCAGTGTGCGCCGTTGTTCGGTGAGCTGACCGGACGTGTACAGTCGGCGATATTCACCTTCGAACGTCGGGATGCGTTTGGTGTAGTCGGAATAGATTTGATGCAGCGATACCACCCACAGCTCTTCCCACAGCAGCGATATACGGCGCAGTTCGTGTACGAGCGTTTGGACCTGCTTTACCGTATCGGGTATTTCGCACGACAGAATGTCTAGTAGCGCGTTGAAGCAAAAACCCAACCCGGAAGCGGCGGTAGACGAGGGTGCATGTTCGGTCGTATCATTAATTCGGCTCGATATCTCTTCGACACCGTCCCGCAACACATCCACCACCGCTAGCTGGCCCGGTTCCTCCTGTACCGAACCGACCACGGCCGGAAAGATGATCAGGTGCGGTGCATCCTTGGCAACGCGGCACAGCAGTTCCGATACGCGCCTCCGCACGTACGGTTCGTGATGGGCGAGACGAGAAAACAGTTGCGGCGTAATAACACGCCACGGTTCACTCGGCGTCGTGGCCAACCCTTCCTCCAGCACCTCCTTCAGGCCGAGCGCATGCTTCACGATCAGGCGCAGCAAACGCAGCGTAACCGTAACCGAGCGGGCCCGCTCACTGTCCACACCCTCGGACGTGGGATCGTTCCTGCCGGACGATAGTTGCAGAAAGCGAAAGTATGCTTCGGCCGCTGCCTCGTAATAGCCGTACACCGCCCGATGATTGCTGCGCCATATATCGATGATCGCATAAAGCCGTTCCGGTGATACATTCCTTTCCAAACCGGGCATTGCACGATGCAACGCATCGAGCAGCCCGATCGAACCGATCGTTGCCGAACTGTCCAGATCGAGTTCGTCCGGCTCGTCCGTATCGCGGTCCCCGTCCACACCGATCACGATGCGCGCCGGTTCGTGATCGTTCAATATCTCCACTATCCGTTCACAATCGTCCAGCGTAACGTTCGGACCGGCCAGTATCGCTACGACCTGATCCACACTGATGCGAGCACTCGAACCATCGGCCGCACTATGCTCCACAATACGCTTACCCCAACGGTACAGCCACGAACCGAGCGCGAACCAAGCTTTCGCCAACGGTGGACAACGATCGACGGCGCCCTTCAGCATCGTACCGATCAACCGATCGGACGGGCCAAATATTTCCGTGTGCTGCGTCGCCAACGGTTTCACATCGATCGATGGCAACAGATGTCCCAAACGCTTCACACTAGCCAGCTCATTTGCCGACGGTTCGGTAGCCTCACCCACCGCCATCCAGTCGCTGATGGTGAGCATAAACCTAGCAACACGCTCCGACAGCTGTGCCGTCCGTTTGCCTTCGTTTTCATCCCGGCGCCGCACCAACACACCGTCGATGACAGCCGTGGCACAGGCGGCAAAGTCTATCGCTTCCAGCCGTTTGCCCGGTTGACAGTACAGCCACTTGCAATGTTCGTACACCGCGCGGGATAGGTTTTCGTCCCACAAATCTTTCGGCGGCGAAGGATCGTACTTTGTTAGTGCGATCGCTACCTGTTCCAGCGTGACGCGTTGCTGTTGAAGATTCGGAGGGCGATCCGGTCCGGCATCCATTTCGCCCAAATGTTCCAGCCGTCCGACCAGGTTCGATTTGTGATAGTACTTCTCCAGCTCCCGTCGGCTGAGTGCGTAATTTTTCTCCTTACGCCCGATCGATACCATGTCGAGCCGGAGATCGATGTTCTGCTGCTGCACCTCATAACCATCGCCTGTATCGGCGAGCAAAAATTCGGACCACGCCAGCAGGCGCATCAGGGTGAGGGTGCCGTAAAATTTCTCCACATTCAGCGAACCGAGTCCGGCACCGCTGCTATCCGCCGTACCGGCAGTGCCGTCACGCGCACGGTGCGCTATCTTGTACAGGATGTGATTGGTAATGGTTAGCTGGAACAGATACTCGCGGCAACGTGTCAGCAGACACTCCTGCAGGTAGCACTGGATCAGTTCCGTGCTCGCATCGATCATGCGTTCGCGCTGCTCAATCTGATCCTGCAGTATGATACCGGACAGGCTGTTCTCCACGGCGCAAATCATCTTGTGGCAGGAGAAATCGTTCGGGATGTTATTTCCTACGTCCACCAGCTCCCACTGGCTGATATCGATTACGCTCACGTCGTGCGTTTCCTCGTACCGTATGATTGAGCTAATCTGGGCCGCCGTTACCGTAATCAGTGGTATCGTCGCCCGTGGCGTACCGCTGCTTTCTTCCGCGAGCAGAAACTCATACAGCTGCCGATAATCGCCAGTAAACAGCAGTGACAGTATCGTTTGATCCACGATAAAGTCCCGTATGTGTCGATCCATTCCGACACTGCCAGGATCGGCCAATATTCCACGAAAACCCGCTGCCGCCGTCTCCCGGTGCCCAGACGCTTCTTCCGCTGCCATCCGTATCCAGGAGTATTTGCGACCGGTTAACCGTTTGCTCCACACGTACACACCGTACAGTGCGTCCGACTCCCAGTTGCGTACCAGCGCCCACACCAACGACATCAGCATATGCTCGAAGATCGGATCGGACGTCTTACCGGCGGCGACCAACTCACGCAGTACCGCCTCCGAGTAGCGTATCACCATTTCCGGCTCCATGCAGTGCAGCGCAACGAGATCGACCGCTGTACGGATGCGCGTAAACCATTCCGCGCACGTTTGCTGATTGACGCGGAAAAAGGTGCGGGCCGGTTTTTCTGGCGCGGGCAACGCATACGCCGTACCTTCCGCTGCATTGTAGATTGATTTTTCTAGCGCTTCCAAAAACCCTAACAGTATCCGGGCGTGCCTTTGGTTCACTATTGACGTGCCAATGTCACGCACCGGGAATTTATCCGTCAGCGCTAAGATGCGGGCACACTGCTTTACGATCGATTCGATGCGTAGAAATGTGCTTTGCGGTTTGCCGAACGGTGTGCGCAGTTTGTGGTTCACGCAGAGCTGAGCCGCTTCCCATTGTGCCCAGGGTATTAGGCAGCGTAGATCGCGTAGCGCCATCTCACCGTATCTCGACGGTTGATTAAATGAGCGGGTGAGCAGTTCGTGCAGAAATCCCCCGGCATAACCGGACCCATCCCGGCTGAAGGTAATGCGGTTGAAAAGGCTGCGCAGATCCGCCATTCGAAGGGTAGCGGAATGCTGCAACCCATATCCTCCTCCACCCTGATAGAGTCCATTCTTTAGCTCACCAATCTGTTCCCAGCGTCGTCTATTCACGCCGGTAAATTCGTTCACCTGTCTCAGCGAGTGGCGCAACGGTAGCTTCGAGAAGAGGACGGTGTACCGCGTCCGCAAGCTACCGTACACCGAGCAGAGATGTACGCAGCAGGCTTCCGCAATCGCTTGGTAAGCGGACACGTGCAAACTAGCATACTGGCAGGCTGCATCGAGACAGTCGGCACAACGCAATCCGATCGTTTCACTCTCACTGCCCTCCTCGACGGCAACCGTACCGACGTGTACCAGCAGTTGATTGAACTCGTCGCATTCGTGCAGTACATCGTGGTAACGGGTCGTTTGCGTTATAATCGCCAGACTCCAGTCGAGCAGCAGTAGCAACAGATCCGTCCGACGGGACTCGTACCTGCTCGACGGTCGTACGCAACGCCACCGTCCCAGTATTGTGCCGAGAAAGCGTAACACCAGCCCGAAGTGATCGGCCGTAGGGCTTTCCGGTGGTGCATCCCTATCCGCATCGGACGGTTCCGTTTGGCTGCCCCGCCGGAAACGATCCACCATCCCGTACGGGCGCGCCGGCTGTAACAAACTGCTCGACGAAATGAAGTGATTGTTTGCACTGCAGTGATGAAAGGCGGTCAGCAGTACGGCATAGTGCAGGTGCGCGTGTACCTGTTGATCCCACAGCCGTCCGTCGGCCGGTGCTAATCGCTCCAGCAGCACGTGCAGTACGGGTTCGTCCTTAAGCGTCCACGTGATAAAAATGGAATTTCTTGCCATCGCTAGCGGGGAAAACAGCACTAAACTAAACTGTATACGGTACTGCAAACGCAGTACGTTCGCTTTCGACACCGTCCGGCTGCCGATGGCTCGCAACTTCCCTAGCGCATCGTCAATATCGGCCAGAATGAAGCTGTACGCGGTCTGGAGTATTTCCCCCTGTTTGAGTGTTAATATGTGATGGCACAGTAAAAGCAGCATCCTCTGGACTGTACGATTTTGGCGGTAACGTAACGCATATAACGTTCCTTCGTGGAACAGCACGGGCAGTAAGGCCCGTACACGACCCAGCTGTACCTGGGTCCCGTCGGTGTCAATATAGTGCAAAAGCAGATGCAGCAGTGCTCCAATTTGCTCATCGCTGTACGTATCGGCATACTTTACAAGCTTCTGTACCAGATGGTCCATATCCTCCTCGCTAGTAGCAGCTATCGTTGGTGAATGTAACGCAAGCCGCAACATGGTAAACTCACAGATAGCGGCCACAACCAAACCGGTCGGTGGTGCTTCCAACAGGCGAAACACGATCTCCATAATGGTGATGCTGCAACAGTCAAACCGTGCCAGCTCATCGTCCTGCAGCACGAAGGCATCCGTCTTGTGGGTGGTGGTGGTGAAATTTCCCAAACACTTTAGCACACTGTTGAACGCGGTCAGCAGTGAGCCGAACAAACGGTTAGCATCGTTTCGCTGCCGTTGATCGCTGTAGTCGACATCACCGCACAGCCCATCGATGTCTTCACTGAACTGTTCCAGCAGATTAAACGTCACGTCACGCTTTTCGTACCAGTACTGCTGAAACGCTAGCAGTACCCGGGCACAGTGCAGCTTAACCTTTGTTGATTGTGTGTTTTCCAGCTGCCACCCGACCACAATGTCAACGATATCACTAAAGTGTGGTGCAAATGCACGCGGATAACCATCCGCTAGCTCTACCATCACATCCGTTACCAGCACAAATACATCTAGCACGTCGGTCGTTTCCAGTATTTCCTGCAAAACGCCCAGCAACCAATTGATAACACCGTAGATCTTTTGGCCACCACGGTCCAGCAGTATCGCCTGCCGGAGCGCAACCAGGGAAGAACGACGGATCGATTTGGTTTGGTTCAGGTAACGGCCGGCCCAGTTACGCAGTACGGAAGCGTCCGACGAACTGCACAGCAAAACATACAGCATCATGCCAAACAGCTGCGCAACACGATCCTGACACTCGCGTAACCCACTCTCCAGTATGGTGCTTACGGTGTTTGCCAGTATGTCGAACGATTTGCGCACGTAGGTTGCATTGGATGGGTCAAGAATTACCACCTCTAGCCGATCGCACACCTCCTGAAACATCTGTGGATTGGTCTCACCCGTTAACCTGCGCAATAGCTTCGAGATGCGCATATCCGCCGGTATGTTTGCTAGCTCGTGAGGCGACGAACCGCGCACATCTGCCCCCGTTCGATCCGTTTCCACCGCCAGCTTACGAGCCCGGTCTCGCCGTTGGGAGGCTGCCTGCGTCCGTGTGCTCTGGTAACGTTTACCACCGGTTGGAACACCCGTCGTAGCCAACGATTGATGGTCGGAGTCATGTTGGTCAGCCGGCGATATACGTATACCGGTCGTACCAACGTTGTTCGGTTTGGGTTGCTGCAAAACAAACATCCATTCGCGTTAGAATCGCTAGTACGAGGAATATCTCAGTAGAAAACTGATGTGCCCTTTACCCGTTGATGCTCCGTTGGCTTCTTTTTATTACGCCGCGATACCCGCGATTTTGTGGCACTCGGCTGTGACGATTTTGTGTCTGCTTTCCCTCCCATGGTTTGCTCTGCGACATGTCGGTCTTTGACGACAATGTTGTTCTACCTTGTAGTCATGGTAAATCTGCACTCATCTGCAACAAGGGAGAGTTGTAAAATGTTCATAGATTACTTCAATCTGAATTCAAATCACCGTAATATTTTTATTATCGACATGAGTTACAAGCAAGCATGAAAAGGTAATGCCGACGGCAAATTTCCATTTGCTCCAACGCTTTGGGTTGTAATTTGCCAATGCCTAGCAAGCTGTGCCACCTACCCAATGCTGGACCAGCTTTGTTTGTAAGCTCTAAGCTGTGAAGCTTTCTTGGCCAGTGGTATCTTAAAGTGACCGTATCTTAATCTTCACACACAGGATGAGGACCTCCGCATAGCCGTTAGTGACCTGCTCGTTTTGTGTTGTCTCGCTGAACAGCTGACAAGTGTCCCGCAACTAGGGTGGTCTTTTGAGACCGGATCCGGCGTACCCGGAATACGGGCAACGCGGTCACAAATCGCTATTTACTGCGGGATAGTTGCTCTCTTTTCTTGCTCGGTGATCGATGTGGTTGCGATGCGACTCCATCCGGTAATCAAAATATGATGTGATAAACGGTGCTCGTGTTTGACGTTTCGATCACTGACGCGTATGGGTAAAAGGAAGAGAGAAAAAACCACCACAGTTGAAGCATTATCGATACAATCCTTCAACTAATCGCCACAAGCATTTTTTTGCCATGTGGCACGCTATTGTTTAAGCATGCAAATACGCTATTAATTACTCAATGTCGAATCAAATTTTAACATCGTGGAACAATCTCGCTACAGAGCTAAACGTAAACAGCTGTCAGTTCAAGTAGAGTCACTCCACATCGCGGTACATGCTTTCTCGCGGTTCTGCGCCAAATGTCAAAATATGTAAACAACGCTTGACGGAACATTGTTTTGATGCGGTTTCAAACATGCGTTGGAGTCTTTCGATTGTATGCTACTGCAGTTCCGCGGAAACAAAATGCGTAAAGTGCAGCGTTGCTTTTACATTTTATTGGTGTCGTGGAGTGAATGTTTTAATATGGTGAAACAAATATCTTAAGGGAATCATTATACGGCAGACGTACGCCTGCTAATAGGCTGATATGAAATGGAACAATGCCTTTCGGATGCGCACTCAGCTCCTGTACATCCGGTAAGTTATGATTCCCTAGTGACTGTTAGATCAATCCGTTAATACTTACCATTATACGCTTTCAGACATGTGCTATTAGCAGACCTCTTCAACAAAGGTATGTTGGAAGCTTTTTGCTTTATTATAGAAATGGAAGCTACATCAGCTTTCCAAGACCTACGTACATCACGTATCCGAAAACAGCATCTTTGTTTCGAAAAACAACGAGACATATGGCTATATATTTCATCGAAAAGAACAGAAGGATCACAGAGCAATGAACGGGAAAACAGCCGTTACCGATTAGGAAACATACAAACCATATAACAAAATACAACCAACACGAACTCATGGGTTGAAACAACAGTTTTGCCCTAGGAATGTTGTTCTGTCTAATATTAATGACACACCTGACCACAAGGAATCGCCGCGGCCGCTGATCAGACGTTTTGCAAGTTTGCCTTTGCTCGATTTTGATTAATTTGTTAAAGGCACCCATCACGCGATCGCCACCCACTTGCATATTGCCTTTCTATTTTCCAACTCGTTGCCGGTCGTAGTCAAGAAACTACCCCCCCAACTACCAACACGACACATGGTGTGCATGGTCGTAATTTACCCAAAAAAAAATGCATTCCACCACATCGAGCGGCGATGGCGATACCGCTTTTCACGGATTATGGTTTACCTGTGCTTAATTAACTGGCGTTGTTTTAATTATGCTTAGCATTATGCGCCCTGTTACCATCTGATGCTGGTCGTTCTTATGAACCGAAACAGAACTGAAACATATGCAATCGATGTAATTTATTCTGCACGTTTGAACGATGTGCGATGATGGTAGGTTCAGTTATATATTTATTACCAAATAAAAAGGTGATTATTACGATTGTTTAGCTGTAATGTGGAAACTATTTAGTGGCATTAATTAGTCTCATGTGAGATGTACTACCTCACAATGTATTTTTTATTTATCTAGTATTTCGCTGGAGTATCTTGCATTACTTTCTCAAACAGGAACAGTCTCTCGGTTTTGATAATATTCTCGCAACACCTTTGATGCATCTGGATCTGGAAGTAAAGTATTCTTACCACAACAAAACAATATCCGTACGGTGCAAAATGCTTCGAATCGTTCGATAAACACTAGCGTGCACAGATGTTTCTCTAGCAGCTGCAGGCGGGTACTGCTATGCATCGGAACGATCAGTCCCTCGCCGTGAAGGAATCAGTTTGATCCGTGGGGGGAGGCTTTGACGGTATAGCTTAGGGGTGGGAGAAAACCGATATCGTTAGTGGTGCCCCGCTGGAAGGGGGAACTAGTTTGTGCTTTTTTTTGTGCCTACCTGGCTGCACACAGCACGTTGCGTCGGTTTCCCATGTGCACGGCCTTTTCCGTGGCCTTTTGCCACCCTTTCCAACCGCTTTCCTCCCACCACCCCTCCCCCCTCCGGGGGGGGGCGATCCAGCTCCCACTCTCATTGCGCGTTGGGGTGTGTGAGTCAACGTGTGCGCTCGGGAGGTTCGTGGGCACGAAATTCCACGAACCATGCTCAGTACGTATCGGCCGGTTGACGAGATAAAGTAGAGTCCGAGTAGTAATCGCGAACGGCGCGATCGGTCTCTGGGTAACAATCCCCGTAGGAGTTAGGTTTAGGATTAATTTAAAACAAAAAAAAACTCTCCAAGAAAAACCAGATCTTAAGGAGATTGCAGGATTGTCTATCACTGCCTCCAATAAGACACGGTGTTGTCGGCGATTTGTTTATTTTGTTGTTGTTTTCTTCATGTTGTGTGTGGGTGTGCATGTGTGTGACGTGATTGTGTGCGCTTTCGTGTAATCGGTACAGCTAATGATGCGATATCATTCATAATCAATTAGCTCTCATTCGCAAATCTATGCGAGACGTTCTTCTGTACATTAGTGATCGATTAGGTTGAGTATTTATGTTCATTATTTCTATATTGTTGGTAGGGAAATTTTGTTTTAAAGAGTTGTGATAACAATCTTTTGATAAGGCTTTTTCAAAGATCTTACATTTATTTATTGGAGGAGCGTTAGGACATAAGAAGGAACTTTGAGTGACATGTGTCACTTGAGTGACAGGAATCAGGATTTGTTTATCATAATAAACTTCATAAAAGTGTGACATGTGTCACTTGAGTGACAGGAATCAGGATATGTTTAGCATAATAAACTTCATTAAAGTGGCGTGATTTTCCAGCTGTTTTCTCCGTCTCAGTGTCTGTTATCAACACGTTGTCTGATCAAATTGATCCAGATGATAAACTCAATATATGAGATGAGCATGAATGTTATGAAGTTCGGGACCACTGTGTCACTTTTAAGTTTGTAGAGTCAAAAAAGAGGGTTTAAGAATATTTCCAGCACCTTTCCCATTCTAGTGTTGATTAGAGAAGCGGAGAGACGTCAATATCTCTCTAGACCTCGCCAGATGAGGATACACCTGTTAAGCCACTAGCGGTAGAACAAACAAAAAAGAAGAAGAAGAAAGTGTTAAAAGTAGTAGTTTGCAGCTGAGCAGCTAGCTGATCAGGAGTGCTTCAAAGTGTATTGAATCAGCAACGAGCAGCAAACAGAACGTTGGTTCCACGCCCCCCCTCCCCCGGACGCCATGAGCGGCTGTCACCGATCGGTTTTGCGCTCGTATCTGCGTTGTGAGTGTCGCAGCCGAACCAGCTGTTACTAAGGGGGAAGGCGAAAAGCCCTGCAGGTGACAAAACAACACTGCCGGGACCGCCGCTCAGGCAGTCGGGCTCCGGGTAGCCGGATCTCAAACCGACGCGGACGTCCCTTTCGTCCCTGCTCCCGTTTTTTGGCTCAACTATCAAACCTCCTCCCATCGTACCCAAGGAAGTCCACAGAAACACGTAGCCAGAGTTCCCAGAGTTGGTGCAAAACATCTCTTCCTCTTCTATCAACAAGCTACCTGTGGATTAGCACGATCAACAAGGGTTAGTAGACTGACATTGATCCACACATTTGCATACCCGCACTACACTACGTCCAATGGGGACGATCCTTCAGGAAATGCATCGAGTTACTATACCGCGCATATACTAAGCGATATGATAAATGACCGTATGCGTGGTCTACTTTTCATAACCATATTTAAGCAATCACACAGCCTGCTTTAATCTCTGGACGCTGAGTCTGCGGGGGTGGAGTGGATCTTACAGTGGGAGAAAGTGGCTGAAAGTGGCGGTGGAGAAGGCACGGTTCACATGAAGGTCTGAACAAGTTGCGAATGGTTTGGTCTCGCGACTCGATAGCAGACGACGACAGCCGTCCCGCGCACAAACAGAGCGATTGCATAATCGTGTTTTTTTCTTCTGTTTTATATTCTCCACCGTACGTCACATGCCGCTGCAGCGGCGGCGGCGGCTTCCATTTTGCTGGTCGAGTTTCTTACTCTATAGACGTCTTTTGCTGGAGTTCAGGGGAGCCTTCGTTCGTCTCGATCTACCTGTTTTTTTTTTGTTCGCATCCTTTAGCACGCAAGTTTTGCCATTTTTTTCTGCATCTTTCTTCCTTTCGTGTGCACTATTTTCGCTTTCATTCGCATTTAAAGTTTTAGTTCAACATTTTCGCGTGTCTTTTCCATGTCTGCTTTCAACCTTTCTGTTTTTCGTGTATTTTGTTTTGCTCCTTCGCTTGTGCTTATATATTTATATATTTTTTTTTGCTCTTCTTGTTGCAGACCGCAAACTGTCAAAGTTTCCTTTTCATTGACCGAGCGGCACGAAAAAATTATATCATCGCATGTTAACTCTCCCACCCCCCCCCCCCGTGATCGGCTGATCAGCGCACCACATACATTATTGACTGCGGTGCACCGACGAACCACAAAAGAGGAGAAAGCACAAAGCTCCAAAACAGCGGAACGGCTGGAAGGGCCGTTTTTTTTGTTTGTTGTTTGCTGTGTGCCGTTTTGTGGCTCTTTTCCTACCTACGTAAAAAAAGGGGGTACCCACGAATGTGGCTGTGCGAGCCAGTTTGTGGTGGCGACCGAATGGAGCGGAAAATGAAACGGTTTTATGCTGCCCACTTCGCATACGGTTTCACTTTCGCTCACGGTTCGAAATATTCCAACGCCATGGCTGAGCGGACCCCGGGCAAACGACATTAAGGGACTCTCTAACCTCAAAACATACAAACAAGAAAAACGAAAAAACCTTCAAGCACCCGTGCGTCCGTTTGTGGAGGGTATATATTGGTGTCCATCGATGGAATTATGATTCGAGGCTGATGTCTTCTGCGTGACCGGTATCGTACCACCCAAAAACTCCCCGCTTCTCTGCCTTTACCGCTTAAACCGCCCTTCGTACTCAAAACCTTTCGTCTAAATCAATTTTTGGTTTAAAGTCCAACCCGCAAGATTCTTACGGTTCTGGTTCGCACTTAATGTTTGTTAGATATTGTAAAGGAAGGGGTTTTGTTTTTTTTCCAACTTCTCCTCTTTCGTTTTCATTCAAGCTTCAAACTTGAACGTCACCCGTTTCGTTTGCACGGGCGGATTTAAAATTATAGTGCGCGAAAGCAAAAGCTGCCGTCGGGGTGTATATGCGCGCTTGCTTGGGCGCTTTCGCTCGATTTTTGCACCCAACCCGTTGCAACAATGCAGCAAACGCAACTGTGCAACTGTTGCATGTGGGTTATGCTGCGGTGTGTGAACTGCGTGGTTCTATAATTGCCGCAACAGCTTCGGCTAAAACCGTTTCAAAACATTCGACCATACCGAAAACCTCGTGCACCATTCAGGGCGTTGGTGAAGCGTGAAAATTGTACCTTTTTTTTTTAAATTCAAGCCGCATCGCAAAAAGGCGACCGTTCCAATAGCAGACGGATGAGAAAATTGGGATCAGAAATCAAGTCTGTGTATGGTTTTCCATGCTTTAAATTTGCTTAGTCTGCGCCACCATGTGCCACCTCCCCCACGCCCTCCCTCTTTAGGCTTATCTGGTGTGCTTGTTTCGAATAAAAAAAAACACAACAACCACACAAGCGGCTAATAAAGCATAGGACAATTTGTGCGGGCTCCTGCGCAACGGTTTGCAGCGGTGTAAACTACAGCGCACAGCAGCTGTTTACGTTTGCCCACTTGTTTAACCCCTTGAGCATCGTTTGCGTTTGGAAAGAAAACCTTTGGAAACGCTAAAGTTTACATGGTGGCATTTAATCAGCAGCGAGATTGGCGAGATAGAAATAGCCCAATGTTCTTGTGGATAGATTCTGCGCTTTCTGGCACGTATATCTGCGATACTGCATTTTTAATGAGTATCTAGCTAGTAGTAGTGTTGCGTGGATAAGACCTTCTCTAAACCTTCCCTTCCAAACTTCCCATTTAGAGATCCTGAGAATATATGAGTAGTTGTCTAACACCGAACAGAATGTTGAAGAATGTCATATTCTTTAGTATGTAGTTGCCTCAATTATTATGAAATACCTAGAATAACACCAGTTTTGAATGGAGAGCACCTTATGAAGGCTATCTCTGTCTTCTCTTTTAGAGATCCTGAAAATATATAAGTAGTCTACCGAAGAAAGCCTTATTCTTTGGTACTTACTTTCTCAAAACTTTCATGTAAAACCTAGGATACCCTAGTTTTGCTGAGATGAAAGCTTTTGAAGACTTCCTCTTGGATCTCTTTTAGAGATCCTGAGAAATAATCTGTAGTCTATCGAAGAAAGCCATATTCTTTGGTACTTAGTTACTCAAAACTTTCATGTAATACCTGGGATAACCTAGTTTTGATGAGATGAAAGCCTTTGAAGACTTCCTCTTGGATCTCTTTTAGAGATCCTGAAAAAACATGAATAGTCTACCGAAGAAAGCCTTATTCTTTGGTACTTAGTTGCTCAAAACTTTCAAGCAATACCTGGGATAACCTAGTTTTAGTGAGATGAAAGCTTTTGAAGACATCCTATTGGTTCTCTTTCAGAGATCTTGAAAAAAACAAGAGTAGTCTACCGAAGAAAGCCTCATTCTTTGGTACTTAGTTACTCCAAAGTTTCGTGAAATACCTGGGATAACCTAGAGATGAGATGAAAGCTTTTGAAGACTTCGTCTCGGTTCTCTTTTAGAGATCCTGAAAAAAACATGAGTAGTCGTCTAACACTCAGAAAAAAAGATAACTACAGAAACCCCATTATTCACACTAGAAGGGTTTTTGGAGGTAATTATCTTAGCTGCCATGGGGCCACTAATAAATGTAGTAGCTTGATTTGAGCTAAACAGCACGTAAAAAAAAGGCCACTCAGTAAGAACAACCTTTCTCCCCACCTTCACGGACACAGGTCTGGATGCTGCATGGGGACACTGGCTCACATCGGTGCAGTAGTGGTCTGGGTTTTGTTTGCCGCAGTGATTTCGCCTGCCCCGTTGTCGATCCAACAATTGTGGGAAAAAGTGTCCCACAGTACGGCACCAGTGCAACTGCATACTCCCAGCCCTCCCTCCCTTTCATTGCGGTTTCTTTCGTTGCTTCTAACCATTACACACATACAAACACCTGGGTGCAACGGTATTGTTTGCCAATGGTTTGATACTGCTAGGTTCATAATGTCGTCTCACCGGTACAACATTCCTAGCTCCCGGAGTCTATGTTTCATGTACCAGTGCAAGGTGCGAACTGGTGTTGGGGTGAGGCTGCTACTGCTGCGTGGTGCATTACGGTGAGGTAGTTTGG
This sequence comes from Anopheles funestus, assembly GCF_943734845.2. Taxonomy (NCBI): domain Eukaryota; kingdom Metazoa; phylum Arthropoda; class Insecta; order Diptera; family Culicidae; genus Anopheles; species Anopheles funestus. The sequence continues at coordinate 7,274,118 of NC_064597.1, read as the reverse complement.
TACCAGGGTGGGGCATGGACGAGTGGGCATTTGGCATTCACATTTAGCAACCATTCTCGCTCGAGGTTGCGAGGCTTAAACCTACTTGTTTGCCTGCCGGTGCCTTTACTTAAGTCGGGGGGGTGTCTTTGGGTGTGTTCCATTTTTTCCCCCATGTCGCTCTCTCTCTCTCGCTTCGTTTTTTTTCTTTCTTAATCTTGCTGTTTCACTCGTTTCCTTCACATTCCACACGACACCGAGATGTGAGTTTGCTCTCTTTTTCCCGATCGAAATGGTTCAGCTTTTGCTACGGGTCGCGAGGGTGAGTTTGGCCTTCTGGTGAGGCGGGGTGGTACTGCTAGAGATGGTGAAGCGGAAGGGTAACAAGGGTGAAAGGGAGTAGTGCCCAACCCTGTTTGCTAAGCGAGGGTATAGCATTCGCTCGCGGTAACTAGCGAACCAGTTACCGGGCCCACAGCCACGATCTGGGCACTGCCTCATACGATCGCGTGGAGGCTGTTGAGAGGCCGTTTTGGGCTCCGGAGATACCGGGCAAAGCAGCCGTGGAACATGACAAGATGTCGTTTCAAACGGTGCTGTGTGGACTCCGAAGCACTCCGTGTCTTGTCTATTACCTCCGGTCGATCGCTACAACCCCTTTTCCCCCCGTACCGTCACTGCCCTGAAAGTCGCCAGTCGCCAGCTTCCGCACGCGTTGTCTGTACAGTACTAGGCGAGGTACTTGGGTGATACATGGCCACAAAAAAACAGGGTGGCAAAAATACCGTTCCACCCTAAAACAGCTCCCGTCCTCTTCCGTTTCCTTCCCTCGAGCCGGTTCCTTCGTAGATCCGCTCTCTCTTTCTCTCTTTCGCCACGGACAAGGCGGCGATTTCCTTTTGGGACGAGAAAAAGAACCTTGGTAGTTGGCGTTCGAGCCCAGGGCGCAGTCCGCTGTACTGCATCTATCTAGCTAGAACCAAACATAAGGCGTCCGTTCACTACCCATATCCAAAACGGTGAAAAGAATGCCAACGATTGGCACCAGCAACAGCCATCGGAATCAACGAAAAGGGTGTGACGAAATAATTGGATCAAGTTGTCCTGCACGCCCCAATCAATAACACTCTCGGTACAGGCAAACCAGGCGGTGCGCTGTGGAGTGGAGTGTTTTTTTTCGGTGTTGATAGTTTTGTTTTTATTATTTTCATCGCCGCTTGCAAATCGGGGCACAAAGAACAAGGCAAAAAAAATAAAGGCATTCACTTGTAGCCTTCGTAGGGTGCGCGGTATGATTACGCAAATTGGTAGACAAAATCCAGCAGTTCAGCAGGGCAAAAAGAAAAACTAAGAATCTTTTGGGTTTGGTCCCGTAAAGTGTGCCGTTGTTGAAGTTGTAGCTGATTGCATCGTAATCGTGGACGTACCGGTTTGATCGTACGAACTTGCAGTTTCGTTAACAGGCATACCGTTGCTGTACTCTGTTGGTAATATTGAAGATCACAAAGGGAAGAAAAAATTGGAGCATTATTACTGATTTCGAGCCAGACTTCAAGGTAATTGTTGAGTTCGATAATACATGTTGGGTATATTAGATTCTATTTAAACGTAGAAACTCTTGACATACGAGGTAGAGGAGAACTCCAAATGGAAGTATCCAAGAGAAGTTCTATTGCTATTCATACTTCGTAATTGCTGCCAGTCACAGACGTGTCGCGATTTGATCTGCAACTTGAGATACATTGATGGAGTGAGCTCTTCAACTCAAACACTTCTAATATCCGGGAACGGGGCACTAGTACCACAGGCTAACGATCCAATACCGCAACAGCGTTATGATGAAGTACCCCGTTATGAATGTGGAGCGTGATTCAACCGTCGGCGAATCAATTGCGAATCCGGTTTGAAGCTCGTCCAATGTAATCCGGTGTGCGCTGGAAGGCAAAGCGCAATCCTTCACGTCACACAGCTAAATCGGAGAACGAATGTACAGGAAGCGAGTAAGTGAGTTAAAACTGCGCATCCAGTCAAAACATTGGTTCGACACAAACGACAACATGGCGACTAATGCTTGGGCGCATGAGTTCTGGAGGTTAAATCCGGTGTCGCCAACAGAACGGGGATCTCGCTCCTGAGCACACTGAGCGTGATGTTGGAGATGGTGGGCAAACCGATCCCCAACACGGAAGCACATTGAACCACGCTTCCAAGCAACCCAACCTCCAACTGTGGCTTCCCATCCCTCCCCAACGAAACATGTCCGACACGTTAGCTTGAGCACAGTTTAATAGCAATCGCAGGATGTAAAGGGTAAATTGGATTCGATCCGGTGTACGGATTTTTTGTTGCTGTCGGACGATTCGATGTCTGAACGTCCTCGTGCGACGAAGAGTTCAAAATACTAAGCGTAACGGGGGATTAGGCTGTATTTGGGGGGTTGTTTGTTGCTAGATACTCACCCGTAGGCGGTAATCATAATACTTTGAACCGAATGTGCCTTCAGGCAAGATGCATATTTGGTTGAGTATTTTTTTTCTAACACATACCGACTTGCTGATCTGTCAGATCGATCAGTGAGCGTCGCTTCCGAGAGCAAATTAATAATCCCGGTACGGTTCGGGTGATTTCCTCTGTCAAGGTTGAGGCGAATAGCACTTCCTGTTCGGTGCCGGCCGTTGCGAATAGAGTGTTTGGAATCGATTGCTTTACTTTGTGCGTGCCCGTAGAGGCAGGATTTGAGTGTTGTGTAGGGAGTGCTAAACTATTTAAATGTTGTAGCATCAGTGACCTTCAAAAGCACAGCACAGTATTTGTGTTTAGACGTGGACGATTTCTTTTTCCAAACTAGCGCTGAGAGAAAAAACACTTGAAACATTTACGAAACATTAGGTCTTAACTGTGATCGTATATATTGGAAGTTATTTTGTACATCAGTAGAGATCTCCCTCTATCTCTCTCTCTCTCCTTGGCTTAAGGACTCTTTACGATCATGCCGGACATTTCTGGCTTACAAGATATATTCTTACCCCATATCTACATAATAGGCAAGCCCTTGCCTCGTGGAGATGGGGGGTCCAGATGGGATTTGATCCCCGGGTCCTGCCGTGTGGAACTAGCGCTGTTTACCATATACACCACATGACTGCTCCGGTGCTCCACTGATAAGAACTAATACATATTAGTTCTCATCATCCTGATCTAAACAAGCAGCATGAAAGAGCGCGCCTGGAGCTTGGTGACTTCAATCGTAACTCCCTGTATTGAATGTATTCAAAGTACCAACTATAACGGAGCTTTACGTGGGAAGATACTTTAAAATTTACCCAAATTAATTATGACAATCATGTGAGTCGTTAAAGCCAGGAAGCAAGCATTCGACGACACCCTTGCGGAGGAAATACTTAAAACTTGTTAATACTACCCCTTTCTACTTCTTGCCTCTTTCCGCGCTCTCCATCTCTCCACCGGATGCAGCTAACGTGTGACAGTTACGTTCCCAAAAACCGAATGGAACGGACGCATCTTCCGTTAGCGGCAAGTTTCCCATCACCAGCAACGAGCCGTCCAATACCTTAAGACGAGTTGCGAAAAATAAAGCTCTTTCTCTCTCTCTCTCTGTCCTTCCTCCCATTCCCGTACCGTTTTCTCACTTCCCTGCTCCAGCAGGTGTCACGACTTGATCGTTACGCCGCGCCCCGTCTCCAAAAAAACTGACCGGGCGGGCTAAAGCACACCGATTGCGGTCAAGGTGAGATCCGCGCTCTGGTGTGCCGTTACTGATGTCTAATGGCGCAGATCGCAGCGAGTAAGATACTATACGTCTCGTGCCGTTGTCCCCAAAAAAAAAGCAAGTGTTGGTGCGTGCGTTCAAGCACTGGGTGTGTGCGCTGCCACATTTTAATGCGCCCGATCGAAATTTTCTTTTTGCGCTAAAAATACTGGAAACGCACCAGTTGGCTAACGCGGTCGGTGTGTAGTTTGCGTTTTGCGATTAGGATGTGTGATCGAACTGAGTTTATTCGCTATTCCACCGAACCCCGGTGGGTAACGCAATGGTGCGCTGCAGATGTAAGCGGATGACGGTAATAATGTGAAACTTGTTTGATATTAAATAACAGTTTATTACCGAAAAATGAGCGTGTAGAGACCTTTTCCTTTACACGGCTCGCAGCATCTCGCATACATTTTTTTTTTTCGGGTGCCGTCAGGTGCGTGTGTACGCAGGCTGCTGCTGTTGGTAATCTTTTGTCGTAATATTGTGTCCACCGGCCGTTGTAGCGCGACTGATGCAAGCTCGGAATGCAAGCGCGTGTTAACCAAAGGCTGGAAGAGATACATTTCACACTCGCTTGCATTTGACAGTTTTGTAGCGCTTAATAAGCGATCGGCACATCACTATCTGACGTTTACGCTGTTCGCTTCTAATAATCTTCCTCTCCTTCCCCCCTATACGTTTCATACTGGGCTGATGCGATGATTGGAATTTCATAGCTGAAATGAGCCATTTCATTAAATAAAATGTGGCGCATTTCGTACGTAAGCTCCCTCCACACACACACACGTCCACCCCGTTTGCCGATTGATGCTTAAATTAATTTATAATTAAACTTACTGCTACACACCCGTCCCGGAAAATTGGCTAGCTTTTCGGGGGGAGGGGGAGTTGGGTGTTTTCAGCTTTCTTTTCACCTCCTGTTCGAGAGCTAATTTTTTTTTCTCTGCCATCAACAACATAAGGTTATGTCGTCGATGAGCAAAAGTTTTTGTTGTGCACCTTCGCCACCATATTGTGGCTAACTTTTTTTTTCTTCTTATCCTCCATTTTTGCCGTAACTCTTTTGGCTTGGACGCGTTTGCTCTAAATTGCGAAGGAGAAGCATACCACTTACATCCAAATAACATCTACTTCTCCTCTTGCCCAGTTTTTTACATCTGTCACACACACTCACACGCACACAGATGTATGCGGGCAAATTAAGACAAACTTCTTTCAATCTTCCTTTTTCCCAACCTGAACATATGATGTGGGAAAAAATGCATCTCGCCCACGGTTGCGAGCAAAATTGCGGATGCCATTTTATTTGAAGGAAAGGGGACTATCCATATATAAGTGTGTGTGTGTGCGAGCGCGTTTGTATGTGTGTGGTAGGTCGTGAGCCTTTGGGTGAGTTCCCGACCGGAGATCGGTAGCCTGTGATCGGCAGCCCGGTTCGATTATGATGCAAACGGTCTCTGACGTAAGGATCGCATCAAGCATTTGCATAACATCCGAGGCGAACGAACACGTACGTTGCGGCGTATTGGGAGCGCAGAGCCTAGGCGTATAGTGATGCGGTGTATGTTGTTTGAATATAGGTTTTTTTTCTTCGTTTCGTTTTCGGGCAGCCTCTAACATGCTTCAAAACGTTACGCGCGAAGCTAAGAGCTTGGAGCCGAATTTTATCTTCATCTGCAAAACTCCCAAGTCTCCCAATCACTGATGGGTTGTCGATAGTGTTTCGTGTGGGGCCACCTATGAGACGGGGAGGGTTAGTTCTCCATTGTGCAATCAGTTCGAGTTCGGTGCTCTATTACCGATAGCTCTCTCTCTCTCTACTCTGCCTTATTGCCGTCGAAGAAGCGCCCATGTTAATGAGAAGGACTCTTCCGTTTGAAGGACTCCTGCATATATTGCGCGTAAAACATTTCCCAACATGATCCCAATCTGTGAGTTGAAGACTTTGAGCAACGAGCTATGTTTAGAGCCACCTTTTAAGAAGTTTGAGGAATGCTGTTTGAGAGCTAAAAATTCTGAATATTCTCAATATCTCAGCCCAAGGAAAGCAGTATATATCCTCAAGGTATTAGGAAGATCTAGTACACAAAATTCGAACATGCACATGCTTCAAAACATTGCAAAACTAAGCTTCTGGGCTTTTTATGTGTTCAAAGTTATGTTAGACATTAAAAAAGTATGTTTAACAAACACTTCCGGAGAACGATTATTGATAGTTTACACATCTTGCAGATCGAGCAACATTATTACGACGCTCAAAATGAGATTTAATCATTAATCGCCACTGAGCTTAATTATAACTTTTACTACCTATTGCGGGATGAAAGGGAAAATGAATCGTTTCGACCTTCACGTCTAGCGTTTGCGATTCCGAATGGTGCCCACATGTCGGAATCACATATCTAACCGCCCCATTCACCCGACCAAATCAATGCTGCCTTCAAGTTGAAACTTGTCACCGTTATGAGGCTTCAGGATTGCGACATCTCCCGGGAGATGCGACCGTTTCTTCACGAAGAGCACGTTTGGTGAGCGAAAACCCCAAAAACTTGTGAAGCGCGAGCTCGTTACTTTCCGCCCGCCACGAACTACAAACCTTCAACCGGCATGATTAATCTGTCACGTTTCTGTCAGTGTCCTCCTCCTTGCCTGGGGCCAGCGGACCTGAACGTTGGCGCGCGCACAGCCCAAGCCAAACAAACAAACAAACAAACAAATGACAAAGCACCTAACATCGCTAGACCGGAAAGCCCTCGAGCAAACTGGAAACCAGTTCTCCAAAAGCGCACGCAGAAGATGACAAAACCGGGCAGAAGGGGGGCACTGACATCCATCAAATGTTGCTCATCTTCAACTCATCCGCGACCGGGCGACAGGAAGACTGCGCAATGATGAGGTTATGCAAAAAAAAAAAACAGAAGAAGACGACAAATGAACACCATTTAGCCGGCGGCTGCTTACCTTCCCTAATCAGGTTGACGGGGTTTTATTGCGCTATTTTGATTTGTTTCAAGTAGATTGTTTTTCGCACGTCGAGTTCGTTACGCATATGATCATCTTCACTGCCCATGGGTGTTTGGTTGGTTATTGATTTACATGATTGGTTTACGAAGAGTTGCTAATATGACAACTATCAATCGAAATGATAAAGATACAATAGTTTGAGGACCATAACCCTAAAGTAAATATGGTCTATAGTCAGTTAACTCATCTAGCTGAGCAGTATGTCCCTTGATACGGTTTGAACGGTACTCTTGAAGAATTTATCCATCAGCAAACTGCGTCATTACTGGGCCCAACAAAAATTAAGGGAAAGTTCCAGGAGGAAAGCCCAACTCGCAACGTGCTCCGTCATTCAATCGCAATTCTGTGGGCGATCCCAAACAAGACAAGCGTCAATAGCACACGAACTGCTGCCGAGTAACGTTGTAATTAAGTAAAGTTCTTGTATTTTTGTCTATTTTAGATGTCTCGTAGCAGCAACGCCCAAGTTCTTCCTCTGCTCGTCTGTACATTGTATCTGGTGGTCATCTACCTCCACGATGCCGATGGCTCAGTATTGGCAGGTGGAATTGATCGGTAAGTAGTGATCTTTGCTCTAACTCCAAGCTCTAGTCCCATAGGATCTAATGCTAAGGTGTGTCTATTCTTTTACAACTAGTGGCAACAGACAACATCGTGCTATGCGACGATTAGACAGCGGACTGGAACAGGTGGAGGACCGCACTAACGCTATAGATCAACCACTGGATCAGGCACTGCAGCTCAAATACTACGATGTCGTTCAGGTGGATTTGGTCCACAGCCTTCCATCACAGTCCGATCCGGATACACTTTCACTGGTAGCGGCCGGTGCTGGTGAGGGTCAGAGCACCGATCAGGTGTCGGAGTCGCAACCGGTACCATCGTCGACACCAACCGCCAAGAGTGAGTCAGCCAAAACGCTCGCCGACCAAGTGGCGGAGGGCAAGTATGGTTTAATCCATCGCGAACTGTTCCAACGTCGACCGCAACGGCTCGGCGTACTGAACTACCGGCGCAACGAGGAGGTCCCGCTGGATGACGAACGTAACTACGGTGGCTTACGGCCGGACGAGATCTGGCTGGCGGAGGATCATCTGCTCGTGCTGAAGGGTGGTTCGATCAGCTTCGGCAGCAATCGGTCCGGGGCGGATGCCGGCAGTGCCTGGCAGCCGATCGACGACTACCGGGCACCGGACCGGCAGGTGCAGATACCGGCGAACCCGGCCGTCCCGCCACCCTTTCCCGTGCAGCTCCGCGAAAACGGACCGATTGAGTTTATCCGTGGTCGTCAGGTGCCGGCATTTAATCCGTTTACTAACGAGTCGGCGTTCCTCTTCACCAACAAAGCGTTCCCGATCATACGGCCGGAAGATTTCGGTGGGCAAAATATACTTACCGGGCCAGCGGCGCACAATGCTACTGGCCAGCACCACACCGGACTCCAGTATCCGCCCCCGGTCAACCCGCCGCCCGTTAGTGACAATCGCACGTACTCGAATCCGTTCCTAAAGCTGCCACCGCCGGGACCACCGTTCGGGCCACCGCTCGGTGCCGGTGTCGGTGGTTCGCTAGACGATGTACGGAACCGTACCGGTCCGCTGCCGGGTCCGCCCGGCGATGAGGACGATCCATCGCTTTACTATCCACCGCCCTATACGTTCGAGTACCGTGGCAATTACACCAACCCGGTACCACCCGGTCCACTAGTGCCGGGCATTATCTTACCGCCTCCACCTAACTTTTTCATCCTGAAACCCACGCCTGGTTCGTCCAACGGTACGAACGTGACAGTGGTCGCAACCGACCGGCCAAAGGTAAGCAAACCACCGAAACACTACGTCAGTGTACGGCCACACCTAACCACTACGGTAACGCCACTCGCCGTCAACAGTGTGGCACCGCCGAAGATTACACCATCGCGTGTAGAAATCCAGAAAGCCGTACTGAAAACGTTCGTCCCAGTGCTGGAGGTGTACGGTGCACCGAAGGTGCCGTCTTCCAAACCTGCCTCCAAACGGCCCCGCCCGAAACCACCGACCGGACCACCGCCGACGGCAAGTACCGTTGCCGCCACGACGCCACTGCTAACACCGTCGACAAAGTTACACAAAATACTACCCGATGGTAGCGTGCCACGACAGCAGCAACCACCAGCACCGGCCGCACATCCGATCTACGCGGAGTATTTCGACATCCGCACCTCGACGAGCCCACCCGGATGGAACGATGTCGGGTCGTCGCCGGTTACGCCTCATCTACCAGCCCGTACCTATCTGCCGGTGGTCGGTAAACATCGCCCAGAACCGGCCCGTCCAATTGCACCGGCCACACCGGACTATCTGTCCGGATCGTACGGTTACAGCCCTATCGAGCAGTTCCATCGTGAGGTGCAAACCATACGCCAGACGCTGCAAATCTACGAGAAGGCCAACAAGCTTACCAAGAGCGGCCGTACGTCAAAGGCACACCAGTCGGGTCAGTCGCTTACCAATCTTTCGCTCTCCTTCGACGGTAACGTCTATCGCACACTCTTCCCGGAGGAGGTGGTCGGACCGCAACCGATACAGGTCGGTGGGCTGCCTACCTATCAGCAACCATCCTACAAACCACAGTACGAACCATCGCCGGCGTACGTATACAGGGCTGGGGCAAACAGTGTTGTCGCACCGAATCTACCGACCGGTTACTACGTTACCACCACCGATTACGGACGACATGCGACTGGGTACGGTGATCATCAACCGCAGTACTACCAACCATCACAGCACGCACAGCCTCCACCTCCAGCACAGCCGGATCTGTCCTACATTGCGCCCGTCATCCTTAACAATGGTGCCAGCGGTTACAACCGGCGTCCGGAGTTTGACCCGAACGCACCAGGGACTACCACCAAATCCTACCTCATACTGGATCATCGGCTGCCGGGTGCTACCCGTCTGCGTCCGGATCGCCAACGGCAACCGTCGGTTGCCGACATACCGTATCTGTATCGTAGCAGTGGCCCGTCATCGGTTGAGCAGGGTGGACCCGTACGGAACCGGTATCTGGAGAGTGACATTCTCGTCAACTACAAACATCCACTGCCGGTGCTTAATCCGGACAGCGAGTTTCTACCGTATCACCATCGGCTGAAGGTGCGCAAGCGACAGAATGTACGGGGTGCGGGCGAGCAGAAACCACGCTATCTCGGTCAACCGCTGTACAACCATCGGTAGTGTGGTGCAGGTGTGTGTACACGCTTCACACGCACACTCCTCATTGCGGAGTAATGCTTAAACAATTAATGCGAGGGTGGCAGGAAATTGAAGAAACGTAGTACGGGGAGGGGGAATGGTGGGGAACGCGCGCTGAAGTTTTCTTCAATTTTTGTATATAGCAGATATAATGGTTTTCGTAAATCCATGTACCGGCCAAGCAACAGTAGGAACTCGGTAGTTTGAGAACATATTCAGCAAAAAAAAAAGACCCCGACGAAAAGAATCCTTAGCGCTGCGTAGAAGAAGCGTTCGTGTCCGGAGCCGACTGTTCCGGAAGGCAACGAACTAGGTAATACTCACTTGTAATTATTGTTGTTTTGTAATGTTGAACGCTTTATATGGAAATGTTGGGTTGGCGATTTGCGGGTAAGATGGATACTTCGTGTTCTTCCCGGTGGTGCGGTTGCAGGTTAAGGTCTTTTGCCATAGACTGTACACAACATAAAAAAAATCGTAATAAAACAAAATCACAAAAAACCACACACACACACGCAGATAATGAACAGTGAACCGGTGAAGTGACGACCAGCCGCCACCAATATTTGCCGATTACAGGGGAGGACCTCCTTGTCATTGTTGCCCGCATCGTCGATACCAAACCATCAGTGAAATGGGGCCTTCGACTGAGGCTAGACGTGTTTATATAGATCTACCTTTCGAATGCCATTATGTAGAAACCGAATTCGTGTACTATACTTTCCCGCTTTATTGCTTGATGAATACAATTCTATGCATCTGACAACTTAAACAAAGAAAAAAAGACTTCCTGCAACAAATTACCTAAAATACTTGTATCTTGCCAACATCCTAGTCGTTGTACGCAACGATCGCCGCTTTA